>NC_089503.1:128584008-129245008 GCF_036850995.1 Saccopteryx leptura | reverse complement strand
GATAAATGCAAGAGCATCCATCCTATAGATGCTTAACAAATGCTATGATGTTGGCACTGAGCTCTGATCAAGCAGAAAGGAAATTTCTGGCACCTATTGGAGGATGAAAATCATCATGTTCCCTTTTCAAGTCAAGTTTCCCATTATTTATTTATGCTCTGCTGAACCCCCATCTGCTCTTTGGTGAAGGACATAAAGATGGATCTTTTAGCAGCTGATCAGGAAGCAGAGAGACCTATGAATTGGACCTATCCTGCTCCTGTGTCCATCGGCACCAGATCTCAGCCTGGGAGATGAGCAACAACTGAAGAACTCCTACCCATGTCTCAATCACCCCAAAAGGCCCCAATAGGGTAGCTAAGATAGAGAGAAGGTGGGGCTTTTCCTGCTTTCACTATAAGAGTGAGAGCTGGAAGGCATACCTCTACTTGGAACTTCCTTTCCAGCAAACTGCTTACTTACTCCAGTCTATCCCATGGGTCAACTGTCTCCAACTAAACTGCTAGGATATTCCCTGTGAAGAAAGTGGTCCCTGAGTGGTTTGTGAGTAACCAATTCCTTCCCAGTTTACACGTTCAGACCAGAATGTGCCCCACTGCCACCCCAGTGGACCCAAGGAGTTTTGCTCCATGTGATCACAAATGATAAATCTTCTCTGGCATTGAGGAAGTGTCTACATCCCTACCCTACACAGGGTTTGCACACTGGAGAACACAGATGAATGCACCCAAACCCACATGGCCTCTTAGAAATGACCCAAGCACATGCACTTCTGATGCGCGTTGCGAGCATCATCTTTGTTGGTAAAGAAGAGCAATCAGAACAACAAAACATGTGCAGTAGATAAAAGACACCAATCCTTCTCTCATACAACTCCCCCAAGTACCACGAAGAGTGGGGAATTCTGACCACACGTGGCTTGACTTTCCTTCCACTTCTGTGGTAATTGATTGTCTAAAGGATTTAAGTCAGGATTGGAGGGAATGTCAACTCTACATCTGCCTTCATTTCATTATATTATATAGACTCTACCCTTCTATCTTAAACATAATAATACAGTGAATTTTACAGATTTATAACAAAATTTGTGTTAAGTAGTGCTTTTTTTGTCACAAGAAAGGCTGTAGGGACATCATTTTTAAGAGCCGGACACAGACAGCAGCTGCCTGTGATGCACCTGCAGCTCCAGAGATGGAGAATGGGCTCCTCGCCACATATCCATGCAGTTGGCCCAGGGCAGGGCTCTTGGTGTTTGTAGGGACAGCCTGGCCCCACGGAAGGCTGGCGGAGCTCAGTGGCCAGCTTTATGCTCCTACATTGTGGAGAGGGGTCAGTAGTCATGTGCATTTTCCAGGTGCTTTTACAAATGCCAGGGCCACATCCTGTTCCTCCCTCTGGGGCTGACACTGCTCCGGTGCCCAGTTCCCCTGGAAACAGAAATGATGGAAGCCGGATGCGGCTGCACTGCTGGCAGGTTAAAGTAAGTGCTGCTCAAAGGCTTGGCAGAGAAAACAAAGAGTAGTTTGCTGAGTCTCTTTCAGGCATCTGCTGGGACCTCTGTCCTTACCCGGATCCCAGGAAGCATTTTGTAGACACAGTGGGGCATCTAGGACCAATGTTCTTCTACCTAGCACTGAGCGTTCTTTACCCAAATTCATAAATTCAAAGGTGTCTGTGTTAATCAGTCTCTTCATTTCTCTTCCTCCCTCATTTCTTTCTCTTCCGCTATCCCCTCCCCCTCACCTTATTCCCTCCCTTCCCCAATCACTTAAATCCAGACTTTTACTCTACAAATAAGTTTTTGATTTTAATATCCTGTGGGCAGAAAAGTAAATCCTGGTTCCCTCAGGTAGAGTTGTAGGAACTGACTTACTTTCTAATTATTTATTCATTTAAAAAAATCCTTTCATTCTACTAACTTTAAGTACCACGCTGTATTAGAGGGAGAAAGAATTAGGTATTGATCTTGTTTCAAGGCTTCTACCATCTGTGGAGACAGACACGATGCCTGAGCCGCAGCGAGGCTGAGCGGGAGATGTTGGGGTGCTGGAATCCTTTTGAAAGGAGTGAGCTGGCTTCAAGCCCAGCGCAGCAATGTTATGTAAGAAGTGAGATGTGACTTTGCGTCACAAGGCTAGTAATGTGCGCTCCATGTCCCAGTCCCAAGAGCTGGGGAGGAGTTTGGCTCTCCAGGAAAGGTGAGTGGAAGGAGGGGTGTCATTTACTCCCCAAACACGGACGAGCACCCAGGGCGGCCAGCAGCTGCACCGGGTGGGTGGGTTCTGGGCTGAGAGTCTGAGTCCTGTGCCCAAGAGTCACCAGGCCAGGCGGCAGAGCAGGGACCATGCGTGGGCTGCCACCTTCTGAAATGGATGCGTGGAGGGCACAGGCAAAGAGGCCAAGGAGGAGGTGTGTTGGAGGCATTTCTCCTGAGGAGACAGTGCTGGGAACGGTTTCTCTACTTCACGCAGGAAAAGGCAGAGGCACGTGGCTAATGCAGAGGGGTCCCGGGTCACATGGGTAGCATTTTATTTTAAGAGCATTTGATGGCCGTTTATTTCCTCCTGCTGAAGCTGTCCTGGAGAAGGCGAAACTGTTTCGTCCACACAAAGTGGCAGGGACTGTGGCGGGTTTCAGGTCCCTCACTCTCATTTCCAGTCCCCATTGTCTCATTGAGGTTGTCAGCGTCAACAGTATTTGCAGAGAGCCCTCCAAGGCTGCTCTCTGAAGAGACACAAACCCGTCACAAAGTATGCACAAAGCTGCACTGACTGCCAAGGTGCACCATTCCGCGCCAGTCTCACGGAAAACCTGCCTGTGTTCTGCTCTCCGGCTAAGACCCAGGAGTTCTGTCAGCTACGCCCCTCAGAAACCAAGAAAGCAGCCTTGTTTCCGCCAGCAGAGGGCGCGCGCAGGCGGTCGGTGCATGTCCTGGCACCTGGCGGTGGCATTTGCTAGCCTATAGCATCATAACTGCTTTTGTTCCTGCCAATCAGGGCGGTACCCTGGACGTGCTCCAGAACCACAGTCAGACCATGCACCTCTCCTCTGGAGAATCACTTACTATATTTAGAAGCAGAACTGGCTCCCACTGACCACTCCATTGTACCTGAGCTCCCAAGCAGTGCACGGTTACCTGCAGCAGCCCTGAGCCATCCACCTGCCACCAACACTGGTCAACACCCTGGTGGTTCCAGCTTCTCAAAGAGTGTGCAGTCATTCATGCTGGTGATTTATTTATGGCTTTGGAAACTTCAGGAAAATAAATGTCCACCTGAAAGCTTTGGTTGAGCCATGACCCCCATTCACTGCTGCCTTAACCCACCCATTCTCCTCCTACCCAAGTTCCTGTACTGCTTGTGTATGAGTGTGTGTGTGTGTGTGTGTGTGTGTTTTCTATCTTTATGTCCTTAGTTGAATCACAATGATGAATTGTGATTAATAACCCAAGCAGTTTGGTCTTTATATTTAGCAACAGCTATACTACAAACAACATCAGAAAATTGCTTGGGCATGAATGTCAGTGACATGGTTAGAGTGTCTCATTCCTTAACATGATGTGGCAATAATGTTGGTACAGTTTTGACAAACTGCACTGACAAACCAGCATCCTAAGAAGTTTCCTGTTTTTGTTTTCTCTCTTTTTGTTCTTTTCTGTCCTCCTTTTCCCCCTTTATTTCTTGCAATGCAAACAGTTGTTCAGCCTCACACCATTGGCTTTTAACTGTGATTCATGAAGTAATAAAGGAATCCTGTATTCAAGAAGCCACTTATCCTTCTAAAAATTCCTTCTTTATTAGCTTTCTCATTATGAGCCTGAAGCCATCATCCATTTGTTAAGAAGATCCAGATTCCTTATCTCTCCAGAGAGGGATGTGAGAGACATATAAATAGCATGGTAGCCAGACTGGTAATTTGTCAGAAACTCATGAGGGAGTAAGTCCAGCTTCTCAATTATCCTGGGGAATATTCCAAAGCCTGAAGTCTCAGAATGTGCCTGTGACTCCACATGGGGTCTCCTTGTGGGAGGCTGGTTATGGTGATTGCTAGGGCAGGGTTTTGTGTAAAGTATTTGAGTTTGGAACATTTTTAATAAATCATGACGGGCAAATTTCCCCAAATAGAATTCATCTAAGACCTTCCTTGCAAGCAAGCTGTCATCCATGCCCACCTCGCCAGGGGGATCGCTACAGCGTACATTTCCCTCTAGACACTGAACAAAGGATGTGCGGCCTCCTGAGATGACAAAAAAGAAACTGTGATGAGATACCACTCAACGTGCCCACGTCGGTCAGCTTGGTCCAGATCTTGCTCTTTGTTTGTAGGATTTATTTTGTTTCTCCCACAATCTGCTTATAGATGTTCTCAAGTTGGTATATATTATAAATTGTGGATTAAAGAGAGAGGTGGATGGAGCTGCATATAATATCAGAAACGTATGGGTGGAATGTGGCTGCTTTGTCATGAGAGCAGAAAGAGCCCAACAGTTAATTATCGTTATTACCATACACACAGAAATAAAGCATTTTCCTTAGAAGGCCCTTTTCAGTGATTCAGACAGTCAGTACTTTTCCCTCTCTTGAAATTTGGGGTTTATTATGTTTTATTCTTTTCATTTCCAACTGAGCATAAAAAATGGAAATGAGACCTTTATCTAATTTTCCTCTCTTATCACTCTTCCTACTTGTGACAGATCCCAGGCACTTTCACAAGACTAATGGATCTTTTAAAAGTTTCTTTGGGCTCCCCAATTTACAAAGCTGTATATTTCATAGAAAGCCAAGCTGGAGTCACCAGCACAGTGTGGGCAGGCACCTTCTACAGCAAATGAATGTTTTTTTTCCCCCTAGAGACATTGGATGCCCCATGTCTGTAAGCAGCTGAGGGCTGGTCCTCTTGCTTTTAAAGATCTCAGTCTATTTAAGTCAAGACATGTGACGTGGAGCCCAGGTGCCATCGATGTGGGCACTCCTTTGACTCCACAAAAGTGGTAAAAGATATAACTTCCTCATGAAGGATGATCTCAGAAATAAAGAGCCCAGATAAAAAATTCCAAATAAAACTATGATAGCTCATTCACTCAGGCTCTACTGGCACCTGAATGAATGAATACAAGTGGGAAAACCCAGCAAATGGTTGTCTGCAGGGCATCAGGTCTGTTTAGACAGAACACAAAAAAAGTTAACAAAGGGTGAGTCAAGTTTTTTTATTTTACTTTTTTTAAATGCAAGAATAATTATATGCCGAAAAAATACTTGTTAATGTATAATGTATACTAAACCATGAATGAATGCAAAAAGTCATAGGTAAACATGAGTATAGTTCAGCTGAAATACAAGATATCTTAAACAATGTCAGGGAATTTTAAGATGGAAAAGTCAGTTTGGAGAAGACTGAAAGTTTATTATGGTGTTAACAGATGTACAAACTAAATGGTAAACTAGCACTTCCTCAACTGACATTTGTGGGTTATTAATAGTATAGTGTTCTCTCACTTATAATAAGGATATCACAAATAATAGAAATAAATAAAAGTAAACATTTTATTTAAACAGGGGCTGTGATTTTACAAAATGGAGTAATAATATAAGGCAAAACTTAGGAAAGTTATTTGAATCTCAGACTCTTTTTCTCAAAGACTTTTCTAGGACTATTGCTTTGTGGGTAACATTTCAGGAATGTGGCATAAAACATTGTCACAGTCTCGTCTCGGCTCTGTGAATTGAATAGGAGAGGGAAGAGGGAGCAGCTCTGAGGTCGCAGGGGAGGAGCCAACAGGACAACAGACCATCTTATGAGACAGAGGGAGACAATTTAGATTGGGGTCCTGGTCCGAACACAGGGACAGGTCCTGTCATGAATCCAGTGGGGTATTCTCCATATCCCTCGAAACCCCATCCTCTGGTTCACAGCACTGCCTGCCTCTGGAAGTCCCTGTGACTGCTCCCTGGCAGTTTTCTTAGTCAGATGAGCCACCGAAAGCACCTGCACACCAGCCCACCGGGAAACAGCCCCAGGTGCGGATGGAAAAATACTGCTTCATATACCGCAGACCAGTCCCACAGGCCCCGAGCCCCTGGGGAGTGGAGTCTCAGATTTTCACTGCTCAGGAAGGCACACATTGGCTTTCCCTTCCTTCTCCCACTTCCCAACTCTTATTGGTGCTTCCTGGGGTCACCCCCAAAATTGCCCACTTTCACCCATAACTTGGTCTGGTGAACCCAAACTAACACAAGGGCCTAACTAAAAAAGAAAGAACTCATCATTTTCATCACAATTCCTGTGTACGGTTTTATTCTTTTCTTTACAAGTATTCTTATTTACCTCTGTTTCTGCCTACCTGTGTATCTATTGTTTATCAATCAATCATCTATCTACCTATCTATGTATCTAGCAATAAAGAAAGAAAAAAAGTAAATATATAAAATGTAAACCATGGTGAGCAAAGGATGACATAGGTTAAGAAAGAATTGACTGAATAAGTGTGTGTGTGTGTGTGTGTGTGCGCGCGCGCGCGCGCGCGCGTGCGCACAAGCGCGCGCGCTTTCACATGTTTGTCTAGTATTCCAAAACAAATACATACTTCTCTATTTAAGGGGAAACCATAATGTTTTTTTAATGCTTGCCTAAAACACTAAGATTTCATACTCAACTTCCACACTCTGTTGGCACACTCTAACTAGGAAGAATTGACAACTTAAATATATGTATTCAGCACTTCTTTTTCTTAAAATGATTTTCCTTAAAAGAAAAAGAAGGAAGACAGAGAAAAGAATCATATAGAGTTTCACTGATTAGCATATGCCATGTTCATTTCTAAAGGTGGTGAGCCCTGTTTCATTAGCTCTGTGTGGGCTGGCCCCTCTCTCCTGCTATTTGAAGGTATTTACTACAGGAACAAACGCCTTCATCATTCTGCCCCCACTGTGAATGATGACTCAGCCTCGCCTACACAGATCCACCAAACAGCTTCCGTTTGCTTCTGAATCAATGACATTTTAGTACCCAGTACCACAGACCATTTCCATAAAACATATGCAATCACCAGGATGTCCTTAAATTTAACCCAAAGATGGAGTTTGAGATATCTTTGTCATAAATATCAGATTGGTGAATGGGGAATTAGAAATTATATGTATGTGACAAACAGTGCCAACTTCCTACCTGATGGGGCCGGTGCGTGAGACAGAGAATTTTAATAGCTCTACAGTTTACAATCCAGCATAACATACTTCATAGCTCCTGGGAGGACGATGACTGAGTGAGTAATCTGCGTGTGTGGGAGTGTGTGGATGTTGTGTTTCATGAAATGTCTAAAATCTCAGATCAGACTGGGGCTAGGCGATCAGCTAACATAAGGCCTGACACATACTTAATAATAAGAGGAAGAGAATAGCAAGTAAAATCCTGCAGCAGAAGGGAGGCTATCTGCTGTCATCTCCTTGATGAAGGCTGTATGGAGACATTGGTGGGGAGCACAGCGGAGCCTATGACCAGATGTGGGTGTGGAATGGCTTTGAACTCCTTTTCTTCCATCTTGCTAGAATGTGACCCCTGTTACTGTCAGAACTATGAACAGTAGCTTCACTCTCTTTGAAGAGAATTCAGCCATCCTTGCCCATGACAACACCTTAATATGACAGCCAGTTCTGATACAGATGTCTGGCTGATAATCCTTTGGGAGTGGTCACTAAAGACTTAAAGCCAGCCAGCTCCTTCACTGGCACCGCAGAGGGGTAGGGTGGTTTTAGCATGAGTGAGTCCATGTTTCTGATGCCACACTGCACAGAATTAGGAGAATCTTATGGTCTGGGAAACACAAGTGGTTATTCAGGACAAAGGGCATTCAGTGCCCTGGCTCTCCCTTCTTTTTTCATCCACTTTCCTCTTTCCCAACTCCATTCATGGTCTTAACCTTCTCTGTATGCTAGGCCTTTGTTCTCTCTCTGCTTGCCCCTTTTTTTCTTTGGAGAGAGGGGTCAGTGGGCAACCTTGAAGCCAGAGGAGGGCAGAATAATGAGTACAGCAATAGTCTTCAACCTACTCAGTTTCGAGGCAGCATATTTGGTCAAACTGGCAGCACTTTACACAGAGCGGTCCTGTGCTGGTCGTTTTTATCTGTCTTCAGTCTCCAGTCTCCAGTCTCTTCTTGCCTTCATCCTGCCTAGGCTCTAAGGGGACTGAATCCAGCAGTCACCAGCCCTCTCTTCCTGTGGCTTCCTATCCAGAACTGACAATGGGAATATTGACAGAGAATGTCTCCTTAAAAGAGATAAGTGGGGTGTTTTCTCCCCTAGCTCCTGTGCTGCAAACACAATGGCTATGGCCTCCCTTCAGCCCTTAGTTTGAACACCTACTAGGTCACCCTTCCCCTATGGCTCTAGCTCGCCACCTGTCACCTCTTCAGAACTATGGCAGGTAGTAGCCTTCTGTAGTTTTTATTACCAGGTCCCTCAAAACCCCAGTTGGTTGCTTAACAAACTTACTGGTCTATGAGTTGTGTCTTCATTGCATGTGTTGATCTAACTCCTTGAGTGGGGCTCCCTTGCTTGCTGAGAATGATTGACAACATCATCTGGATTTACAGTGGATGGAGGCAACTCCTGCTTAGAGACTTGCAGGAGGGATAAGGGTCTTTTAGTTCAGACCCCATCTTGGGTTTCTTATGTTTGGTCATGACAACTTGCCTCTTTCTTTGGGCTGAGAACATCGGCAGACATAGGCTTTGCAACTTTTTTTCTATTTCAGAAATATCCCCAAACAGTTCACATTGGAGATGTTGTTCGCTGGTAATGGAGTTTTCTCTGGACCACAGGCTGGTGGTTGTTCAATGTTTTGGCAAACTGACTTACTGAAACACACTTCCTGGTGCCAGCAACCCCTCCCACATGGCTCAGCATCAGCCAATCAGAGATGTTCCTCCAGGAGTCTGCCTTTCAGCTCTTTTTTCACTCTTTCTGCCTCCTTATCTCCGAACAGAAACAGGTCTGAATCTCATTGCTGGCAACTTTCCCATTGCTTTGTGGTGTCTGACGAATTCAGCTGCCCACATTCCCCTCTGAGAGCTTTCTGAGGGCAAGAGAGATAGGGCCAGGGTAGCTGGACTCTCACCATCACAAACTCCATGCCAAGTTCCATGAACTCAAACTCTGAAACTAAACATGACCCTCACTTTCTCATAAACTCTATTCCTGTTCTTATTTGGTTTTCTCTAACTCCCAAAATGACAACACCACCCACGTTAGCCACATACAAGCATCATTCTTGACCCTTGTCAACCACATAAATCACCAACCAACTCTTGAAAATTCTATTTCCTAGATGTTCTTGAATCAGATTTACTTTCCTTCATCCCCCCTCCACCCCAATGCTGATCTATTTTAGTTGACTGCCATTTCTCCTAGAATCCACAGGAAAAAAAAAATGTTTTTCACCTGGTATGTTTGGCTTGGATCTTGGCCTTCAAAATCATTCTTTATGTTGCTGTTAATCTGTTCTTTCTATTCACACCTGACCTTATTACCATGTAGCTCAATGCCCTTTAATAATAAAACTTCAATTGACTCACAAGGCACAGGATGCCCTCACGGTCTGACCCTGCTTATCTGTCCAGTCCTGTTCTGTGCCAACCCCATCTCCCACCTGTTATTCCCACTGCTTGCTGCCTTGGGACTCCTACGGCAGAAACAAAATAATTTTGTACCAATTTATTCTTTAACTTTGCCTTTCCTTTTAAACAACTTACCTGTCTCTTCCTCCAAACAGAATAAAAGATGTTTTTAGAAAGTTAACTTGACCTAGCTTCCCATTCAAAATCTAATGCAAAGACCCAAATTGTTACAAAATCAATACAACCTTGACACCATGAAATCTTATAGATTCACCTGTAAACCTCAGGAGAGGACAATAGCTTCACACCTTTCACAAAGCATGGATAAGTCCTGAACAGAGAAGTAGAACCAGGTAGGAAGGAAGTAAGAAAATTTCTATCCATACTCTCCCATCAACCACTTTCAACACACATTCTCTCTCTCTACCCCCCTCCCACCACCCATAGTCTTAAACATAAAAACTTTCTCCATCAAAGGCTCATAAATTATTATCTTGATGTAAAAATTGTATTTGTACACATGTGTTTTAATGATCATTTCTCATTCATGCAAACCCAAATATCTCCTAGGCTTTAAATGTCCTCCCTAGCATTTCCCTGCCTAGAAAATGCTATCTTCAAGACTGTGCAACCAATCATTGGAGTATTTTTACATGTGCTTGCAAGAAATTAATTTATTTTTTATTTGTTCATGCAATCCACTTTGTTATTTCACAAGTATTTATTATAATTTTCCCTCTGCGACCCGGGTCCAGCTATCTTAAAAGCCCCATAATATAATGCTGCCCTTGGGATGAGGACAAATCACTTTCATATAGCTAACAAAGGCTTGCCATGGCTGACCCCTTCCTGTATCGCCAACCTCCCGTAGAAGTGACACACATTAGTCTGATAATAGTGCATGACCATCATCAGGTCAGTGCACTGGGGATCTTCATGCATAGGAAAGGACTCATCACCAATCATGGAATAAATGACAATCACTTGTATATTTTTGTATGTATAATGTATTATTTGTCTATAATTTTAGCTGTTTAGAAAAATCTTCATAGATTCATTTATATCATGTAGTAAATATAAGTAAATATAATCCCAAATAAATAAAAAGGTAAATTCTAAGATTATATGTGCATTTATTTATAAATAATACAGTATTTTAATGATTTTTAAATTTTTTTTTGTATTTTTCCTAAGTGAGAAGTAGGATGGGGGGTGCTGCCGGGCAAACAGACAGACTCTTGCATGTGCCTGTCTGGGGTCCACCCAGCATACCCACCATGAGGTGATGCTCAGCCCATCTGGGACATTGCTCCACTGCAATCAGAGCCATTCTAGTGCCTGAGGCAGAGGCCATGGAGCCATCCTCAGTGCCTGGGCCAACATGAAGCCTTGGCTGCAGGAGGGGAAGAGAGAGAAATAAAGAGAAAGGAGAGGGGGAAGGGTGGAGAAGTAGATAGGCATTTCTCCTGTGTGCCCTGACAGAGAATCAAACCGGTGACTTCCACACGCCAGGCCAACACTCCACCACTGAGCCAACTTGCCAGGGCCAGTATTTTAATGATTTTTAAAATGAATTTACATATAATTTAAGATCTAAGATGGGAAAGGACTTGTCAGTGCAATAGTAAATGGAGAAAATACATGAGTAAAATTAATTGATTTTATTAATTACAATTTTCTATTATGTTAGCAACATCATAGGTAAAATTTAAGAACAAAAGAATACTGGGTGAATATTTGCAATATGTTTGATGGTAAATTTATATTTTACCTTTGTTAATTAGCAATGAATTAACATCTTCATGGATACTAACTTAAAGTGTTCAGTATTTTAAGTGTTCTGCAATAATATGAGCTCTTTATTACTTGTTTGTTGTTGTTTCAATATCAATATCATTCTATAGAAAAAAATATAGGTCCAAAGGTCATAAAAATAAGGTTGAACACACAAAAAAATTTATTTTTACTTGAAATTATTGAACTCTAAATTCTTAACAGATATAATTTTTGTGTATCAGTTTATTATAAGATTTTTAAAATCAAAATCAGTACTAGTAAATGCTATTCACTATGTTCCAATCATTAATACTGTTCTAAATATTTCTCAGGTTTTTTAAATCTTTGTGACATATATTTTGGTTATTCCTGATGTTGGCTTGCCCAAGAGATTTACCCTGGACAAGAAATGTAAGCAGAAGGCACAAGTGTCACATATGGGCAGAACTTCAGGCTGTCAATGTAACAATACCAACTTCCCCAGCCAAGATGGGAATGCAGCCTCCTTTATCCTGGGTTCCTTGAGGATGGTGATGAACAGAAAAATCCTGCCATCCTACAGTGGATATGGAACACAGACAAGAGAGGAACATTTTTCCCAAATAGTAGTGTTTGTAATTTTACTGTAAACTAGCTTATTCTGGTATAACCAACCATAGGGGGTAATTAAATTTGAAGTTGCCTTTCTGAAAAAAAAATGGCAATGTGTAAAAATGTTTTAAAACACCTAAAGTTTGGGTTGTCTGATTCCCATTATTCACCTCTTCATTAGAGAGATATGGGCTTGCTTTGTGTCAGGAAACCTAATAGACTCAGGAGAACAGGATGGACAAGCACTTACAGAAGACCCTATAAAAATTTTCTCTCAGAGATCTTTTTGTAAGAAATAATTATAAACTATAATTAGTAAATATGTAAACAAACAAGAAAAATACACTTATCTTTATTATGTTGACCAGTTAATATAAGGCAAATATCCAAGAATAGGAGAATGTTAAAATTCATTCTATCCATGAATAAAATGTTATGCTAATTTATAATTTCAAAAAATATTCATAGGAATAGTAAATGTTAATTGTATTATAGTGAAGAAAGTAAAACAGTTTTCAAAGTATAGCATAGTTTAAATTTTATAAGATATGTGCATATGTTAAAACATAATGTAAAGTTAGGATTCCAAGATGGCAGCAGGTAGGTACACATACAAAATGTCACCTCACGTGACCAAACTGGATTACCAATTAATTTAAGAACAATCATCGTGAAAAATCAATTTTGGACTAAAAGAACAGGACTCAAAAACCAAGGAGCACAGAAGAAACCACACTGAGCCTAGTAGGAAGTGTGGGGAGATGGTGGGGGCTCTCACGCTCCCAGGAGCAAGAAGCAGCTGAGGGTCAAGAGGTTTTCTCATTGTGGAGAGAGAGACTCTGAGAGGCAGGGGTCCTCAGTCCCAGGACTGAATCCCCAGCCTAGAAACCCAAAGACTGAATGAGACAGCCTGACAGCATTGAGTGGGAAGAATAGTGGGATTTCTGTCTGTGGGAAATGGCTGGCAAAGAAGCTGCAGGCTTAAAGGGCCCCAGAAAATATCGCTCATAGCCACTTGCCTGGGGCTCTGGGAAGGAGGAGGGCTAAGAGGACTGGTCATGTGTGAGGAGAGTGGGGAGATCAAAGCACAGGGACATAAACGATGATGGGTAGAAGAATACCTGAGCTGAGTCGTTCTCCAGTGCCGAGGCGACCATAGCTGGGGGGAGGGTCACTCTCTTCATCCACCAGCATGGAGACAGTTGACCCACCTCCAAAAAGCTCTTCAGCTCCAATCAGCGCAAAAAGCCATTCAGAAAGAATGAAGTAAAGGGGAGGGATAGTGACTCAGATTTCCAGTGAGACCTGAGCTACACTTCCTCCTTCTGATACAGAGAACATGCACTGCTCCTGGAGAGTAACTGGGCAGAACACACCTTCTGGCTCTCAGAGATCACACCCACTGCATTCCTGGATAGAGTTTCAACTACGGCCAAAGAACAAGATACGCCCACTACTACCATCCTAAACACAGAAGTTCCTTGCTGGGCTCAGCAAACAAACAGCAAGGAAATTAAGACTTTTAAGCGGCTCTACCTGTTAAGGAGAATTAAAATCAGAGCAATCAGCACAGGCTGAGGGATAAAGCCTTGGAGGAGAGTCTGCATTCTATATACCAACCTCAGATCCACAATCCTAACAAGCGTGCAAACCACACACACAAAAAATAGTAAGACAGAGAAATATAATCCATATGAATCAACAAGAGAAAAGAACTGAATGAGATGGACCTAACCAAATTACCAGATGTAGAACTTAAAATAATGATTGTTAGGATGCATAAGGATCTCAGAGCTAAAATGGATGGTCGTAATGAGCACCTAAATTTAAAAAAGGACACTGAAATCATAAAAAAGAATCAATCAGAAATGACAATTACAATATAAAAAATGAAGACTACACTAAAAGGAATCAATAGTGGGCTGGATGAAGCAGAGGATTAAATCAGCGAATTGAAGGACAAGATAATAAAAACACAGAATCAGAGCAGCAAAAACAAAAGAGGCTCAAAAAATCTGAGGAAACTATAAGAGAACTCTGTGACAATATGAAGAAAAATAACATTTGCATCATAGAGGTTCCTGAAAGAGAAGAGAAAATAAACAAGGGATAGAGAACCTGTTTGGAAAAAATCATAGTTAAAAACTTTCCTAAATTGATGAAGGAAAAAGTCACAGAAGTTCAAAAAGCACAGAGAGTTCCAGCAAAGAGAAACCTAATGAGGATTGCAACAAAATACATCATATTTAAAATACCAAAGTTAAGAGATAAGGAAAAAATACTAAAAGCAGCAAGAGAAAAGAAGTCAATTACCTATAGAGAAGCCCTAATAAGAATGACATCCAACTTTTCAATAAAAACACTTGAAAACAGAAGTGAATGGCAAGCAATATTCAAAGTAATGCAAAACAAGAGCTACAACCAAGACTTCTTTATCCAGCAAGATTACCATTTAAAATTGAAGGAGAAATAAAAAGCTTCCCAAACCATTAAAAAAAAAATCAAGGAATTCATTACAGCCAAACCAGTACTGCAGGAAATGTTAAGGGGCTTGTTGTAAAAAGACAAAAGGAGAAAAGATATTGAGAAAAAGAGTATAATAGATTTAAAGAATAAATGGCAATAAACAACTACATATCAATAATAACCTTAAATGTAAATGGATTAAATGCTCCAATCAAAAGACATATAGGGTAGCTGCATGAGTAAGAACACAGGACCTGTACATATGCTATCTACAAGAGATCCACCTCAGAAGAAAAAATACACATAGACTGAGAGTAAGGGGATAGAAAAACATTTCACACAGACAAAAAGAAAAAAAAAGCTGGGGTAGCAATACTAATGTCTGACAAAATAAACTTTAAAACAAAGGCTATAGTGAGAGATAAAGAAGCTCACTACATAATGATAAAAGGAGCATTACAACAGGAAGATATAACTATTATAAATAAATATGTGCCTAATATAGGAGAACCTAAATATATAAAACATATTTTGATGGACAAAAAGGGCAAGATCAACAGCAATACTATAATAGTAGGGGATTTTAATACCCCAGTAATATCAATGGATAGAACCTCCAGACAGAAAATTAACAAAGAAACAGCAGCCTTAAATGGCAAACTAGAACAACTGGATTTAATAGATATCTTCAGAACCTTTCATCCCAAAGAAGCAGAATATAAATTCTTTTCAAGTGCTCACAATACATTCTCTAAGATAGACCACATGTTAGGACACAAAACAAGTCTTAATAATTTTAAGAAGATTAAAATCATATCAAGCACCTCTGATCACAATGACATGAAACTAGAAATCAACTACAATAGAAAAACTGAAAAACACTCAAACACTTGGGGACTAAATAGCATGCTATTAAATAATAAATGGGTTAACAATGAGATCAAAGAAGAAATAAAAAACTTTCTTGAAACAAATGAAAATGAACATACAACAACCCAAAATTTATGGAACACAGCAAAAGCAGACCTGAGAGGGAAATTCATAGCATCATAGCATTACAGGCATACCTTGAGAAGCAAAAAAAAAAAAAAGCTTAAATTAACAAATTAACCTTGTACCTAAAAGAACTAGAAAAAGAACAGTAAGTAAAGCCCAGAGGAAGTAGAAGGAAGAAAATAATAAAGATCAGAATGGAAATAAATGACATAGAGGCAAAAAAAAAAAAAATACAGAGGATCAATGAAAGCAAGAGCTGGTTCTTTGAAAAGGTAAACAAAATTGATGAACCTTTAATCAGACATACCAAGAATAAAAGAGAGAGCTCAAATAAATAAAATTAGAAATGAGAGTGGAGAAGTAACAACTGACATAGCAGAAATTCAAAAGATTATAAGAAAATACTATGAAGGACTGTATGCCCCAAAAATGGGACAACCTCAATGAAATGGATAAATTCCTTGAAAAATATATTCATAAGTCAATCTGGAAGAATCAGAAAACCTAAACAAACTAATTACACCAAAAGAGATTGAAACAATTATCACAAAACTCCCAACAAACAAAAGTCCTGGGCCTGATGGCTTCACAGGCAAATTTTACCAAATATTCAAAGAAGAACTAACTCTTATCCTTTTCAAGCTATTTCAAAAAATTCAAGAGGAGGGAAAACTTCCCAACTCCTTTTATGAGGCACGCATAATCCTTATTCCAAAACCAGGCAAAGACACTACAAAGAAAGAAAACTATAGGCCAGTATCCCTGATGAACTTAGATGCTAAATTTCTCAACAAAATATTAGCAAACCAGATCCAGCAATTCATGAAAAAATCACATATAATGATCAAATGGTATTTATTCTGGGGTGGCAAGGCTGGTAAAATATTTGCAAATCAGTCAACATGATTGATAACATAAACAAAAGGAAGGAGAAAAACCACATGATAACTTTAATAGATGCAGGAAAAGCATTTAATAAAATCCAGCACCCATTCATGATCAAAACTCTCAGCAAATTGGGAATACAGGAAACATACATCAACATGATAAAGGCCATCTATGACAAACCCACAGCCAACATCATACTCAATGTGCAAAAACTAAAAGCAATCCCATTAAGAACAGGAACAAAGCAATGGTGCCCCTTTTCTTTTATTTTTTATTATTTTTTATTATTTTTATTTTTCTGAAGTTGGAAATGGGGAGGAAGTCAGACAGACTCCCGCATGCACCCGACCGGGATCCACCTGGCATGCCCACCAGGAGCGATGCTCTGTCCATCTGGGGTATCGCTCTGTTGCAACCAGAGCCATTCTAGCGCCTGAGGCAGAGGCCACAGATCCATTCTCAGCGCCCAGGGCCAACTTTGCTCCAATGGAGCCTTGGCTGCAGGAGGAGAAGAGAGAGACAGAGAGGAAGGAGAGGGGGAGGGGTGGAGAAGCAGATGGGTGCTTCTCCTGTGTGCCCTGGCTGGAAATCGAACCCGGGACTCCTGCACACCAGGCCGACGCTCTACCACTGAGCCAACCAGCCAGGGCCAGTGGTGCCCCTTTTCACCACTCTTATTCAACATAGTTCTGGAAGTCCTAGCTATAGCAATCAGACAAGAAGAAGAAATAAAAGGCATCCAAATTGGAAAAGAAGAAGTAAAACTTTCATTATTTGCTGATAACTTGATACTGTACATAGAAAACCCAAAAGTCTCAGTCAAAAAACTCTGGAACTGATAAATAAATTCAGCAAGGTGGCAGGATATAAAATCAATGTTCAAAAATCAGTGGCATTTATATACACCAACAATGAACTATCTGAAAGAGAAATTAAGGAAACAATCTCCTTCACTATTGCAACCAAAAAAATAAAGTACCTAAGAGTAAATTTAAGCAAAGAGGTTAAAGACTTCTACTCGGAAAATTATAAAACATTGATAAAAGAAATCTAGGAAGATACAACCAAGTGAAAGCATATATTGTGTTCATAGATAGAAAGAATAAATATCATTAAAATGTTAATACTACCCAAAGCAATATATAAATTCAATGCAATTTTTATTAAAATACCAATGTCATACTTCAAAGATATAGAACAAATCTTCCAAAAATTTATATGGACCCAAAAAGGAACACGAACAGCCTCAGCAATCTTGAAAAAGAAAAATAAAGCAGGGGGTATCACACTTCCTTATATCAAATTATACTATAAGGCCATTGTACTCAGAACAGCTTGGTACTGGCATAAATACAGGCATATAGATCAATGGAACAGAACAGAGAACCCAGAAATAAACCCACACCTTTATATCCAATTGATATTTGACAAAGGAGGTCAGAGCATACAATGGAGTAAAGATAGTTTCTTTAACAAATGGTGCTGGGAAAATTGGACAAAATACATGCCAAAAAATGAAACTAGACCACCAACTTACACCATTCACAAAAATAAACTCAAGATGGATAAAAGACTTGAATGTAACTCTTGAAACCTTTATCATCTTGGAAGAAAACATAGGCAGTAAGCTCTCCAATGTCTCTCGCAGCTATATATTTGCTGATTTAACTCCACAAGCAAGTGAAATAAAAGACAGGATGAACAAATAGGATTATATCAAACTAAAAAGTTTTTGCACAGCAAAAGACAACATAAACAAAATAAAAAGACATCCCACACAATGGAAGAACATATTTGCCAACACGTCCTACAAGAGGTTAATAACCAAAATCTATAAAGAATTTGTAAAACTCAACACCAGGAAAGTAAACATTCCAATCAAGAATTGTGCAAAAGAACTGAATAGACACTTCTCCAAAGAGGATATACAGATGGCCAATGGGCATTTGAAAAAAATGTTCAACATCACTAATCATTAAAGAAATGCAAATTAAAACCACATTAAGATACCACTTCACACCTGTCAGAATGGCACTCATTAACAAAACAACACATAACAAATGCTGGTGAGGGTGTGGAGAAAAGGGAACCCTCCTGCACTGCTGGTGAGAAAGCAGACTGGTGCAGCCACTGAGGAAAACAATATGGAGATTCCTCAAAAGATTAAAAATAGAACTATCTTTTGACCCAGCTATCCCAACTTCTAGGAATATATCCTAAGAATAACAAATCACTGATTCAGAAGAAAAAATGCACTCTCATGTTTATTGCAGCATTGTTTACAATAGCCAAGATCTGGAAACAGCCCAAGTGCCCATCAGTAGACTAGTGGATTAAAAAGCAGTGGTATATATACACAATTGGATACTACATAGCCGTGAAAAAGAAGGAAATCTAACCCTTTGTGACAACATGGATGGACCTGGAGTTTATTATGCTAAGCAAAATAAGCCAGGCAGAGAAAGAAAAATATCATATGACTTCACTCATATGAGGAATCCAATGAACAATGTGAACTGAGGAATGGAAGAAAGGCAGAGAAGGGGTTAACTCCTTCCCTTCCACCCTCTAATTAATCTTTAATCAATATATTCACTTGGCTGAAAGGACGACTGCAAAATTTCCAGTAAAATGTTGTACCTGATTCATGTGTAGTTTGCTCCTACTGATACCATTTTCTTTAATAATGAAGAGATTTTTTTCAATCTTTGAGTATCAATGGAATAATCAGAACATACTATGATAATTGAAGAATATATAAAAATAAAATCTGAATAAAGGATGTGTCTCACTAAATATTTATAAGGTACCTACTATGTGCTATGTATGCATTACATATATCACATTGAGCAATGACTTAATAAACAACAATTTAAAAAGTTAGTGTGGGAGAAATGAAAAACTGAAAGAAACATAACCTATCAGATATCTTTTAGAGGAAAGAGAACTGAGGTCCAGAGAATTTGTTCTGCCTCAAGCCATGAAACACGTTAGAGGCAGAGCTAGAATTAGAGTTCTGGGAAGACAGGCAAAAAAAAAAAAAAAGGTAAAGTTATACATAAAATTATTAAAATATATTATTTCTTGGTAGAAGAAAAAAATAATTTTAATATTTTATTGTATCTTTTGTATGCAAAAATGTAATGGACTTCCTATAATTTTTAATAATATTTTAAAAATAAAAATTATTTAAATAAACCCAACAATTCATAGGACTCTCATGAGGATGAATTAAATGACATTTTTAGAGTGCTTACAACTTATACATAACAACTATGGCACTATTAAGACAAAACACTGACCTAAGTCCAAAAGAAACAGAAGGATGAAAAGATAAATTATAATCTGATCCAAAATGATAAAACTGCTTAAGAAAAATGTTTCCAGTAGCTAAACCCCCTAAAAAATATATTGTCTTTAGTCCAGTAGGAATATAATATGCAATTAAAATCATAATAATAGTCAGCTGCTGTCAGCAAACTCCCAATTTTAAAACTGAGAACACTGAGAAAACAGAGATATAATCATTATGTTTTGCTCTAACCATGGTGGAATCATTTTTCAGGGATACCCTGGAATGAAAGTTAGTGGAGATTATGTCATTGATTGCTGGTGAGATCATGCCAAAATTAATCACACTGGAAATGGTGTAAAATCATGTTTTATTTTTGTTCAGGGCACTCAGTAATATATAATTTCCCCCAGTTATGTCTTTCTTTACCCTGACCCCTTGGCTTTATGACTCTTCTCAGTATAAAGATGAGAATGGAAAATGCAGAGAGTTGGTGCAAGTTTATTACTACTAGAAGACAATTACATCACGTTTATATAAAACTTTAGAGAAACTTCTCACCTACTATAACCTCTAGAACTTTTGAAGTAATTGTGTCAATTAATTCTGCTTCCCTTTCTTAAATAATAGAATATAGGCAACCTGTCTGCTTTTGTAATTATTTTAGTCCAAAAGCCATTTGATGGGGCCAAGCAAGGCTGGCTTCCCTGTAGAGCAGACTGGCTAACCTAGTGCAGGTGGGGTGTGGGAATCCAGTGGAGTGAGGAGGGCACCTGCATGGGACTGATGTGTCCATTTCATATCAAGAAAACTAATCAAGGAAGTAACCATATGGATGATAATGGGAGCTGGGTATCTCACTGTTACAGAAGGGAGTTACAAATATGGTAAGGGAAAAAAACCAAACTTTGTGAAACTAGTATAAATATGATTCCCAAATCATAAAGAAATGGATGAGAAAGAAATAAAAATTCTTTTTTAAAATAGATGCAACATATTCTAATAAGATATAGGCAAATTAAATTCAACCATGTAAATATATATACATGCATACATATAGATAGATATAGATATAGACAAATGATATAGACATATATAGACATAGATATAGATATAAACAGATATAGATATAGATGATACAGATATATATGTAGATATAATGATCATTAATAAGAGTTTACTCAAGGAATCAAAGGATGGTTAAAATTTACAACATCTATTAATACTTCTGGTAAACTTTGTGATTGAAGTACATGTTACTATCTTGTCTTCCTTCTGCATCATCATAAAAGTATAGGTAAAGTTATGGAAAGTGTTAATCTCTTTGAGGGTCAAAGCAATGGAAAAAGAAAAATCAAGGGAATAAATATTTTAAAGTAAAAAGGGTCACTGAATTGATGAGCAGATGAGACAACAGCAGACAGCTCCCTGCAGTAGAAAATGCAAAGTCAAGGGCTGAAATCAGACCCTGGTTGGAAGACAGAAAGGGCAGGCAAAGCTTGCCATGTTGGGCCATGGGAGCCCCTTTATTTACCTTTATGAGCTTGCTCATCTGGGCAAACATAGATGTATCCCTGAGTAAGTAGCTTTCATAGGGAAATCTGAGGTTGCCAAGAGGGGAAAACAGACAAACTTTCCAAATAATAGTGCTTAAATTCTGAGAGTGGACAAATCATCCACATTGTCATGCCTTGCAGGGAATCTAATCTCTAGGCTAGTGTCTCACCAATAACTAGGAGCCAATAGCCATAGACCACCAACTATTTGATAAAGCTTTAAGATGAATGAAATAAACCACAACTAAGGAGAAAAGTCATAGAAAACGTGAGTAATGAAAGGAACAAAATAAATTTTAAAGCAAGAGAGAAAATAAAAAGAAAAAGGCTATAATAAATGTCTTTACAAACAAAATTATACTTCTTCATCCATTAACAAGAATCAGATACTCCCCCCAAAAAAAGGAAAGGAAAAAACAGAAAACAGGAAGAAGCTTTTGAAAAGTAAATATTTACAGAGAAATATCAGTTCAGTCAGAGATTATGAGACAAGGTATGGAACAACCGTCTGCAAGCAGGAAAAAAATGACAAAAAAGATAGAAATGGATGAGTAAACGAAAAATGAAGGTTGGTACCAGAGTCCAACATGTGATTGCTAAGAATTTTATTAAGACAAAGAGAAAACAAAATAGAAAAAAAATTGTCAGAAATGAAAGCTGCCCATAATTTTTAAAGAGTCTCCTGTGAGCCCAGCAAATTAAATAAGAAAAGATTCATGAAAAAAGAAACCTAATTTCTGCAGGGAATAAAAGGAAGATCTGAAAAACATATAAATCAGAAACTTATAAAGAAATTAGCTCATAGTTAAAAGGTAAGGAATTAAAAAATAAAAACAGCTTCACATTTCTCTACATTAACATTGGAATCTTGAAGATAATTTAGTAGTACCTTCAAAATCCAGTGGGAATTGATTTTCAACCTGGAGCTTTATATTAATACTCAGCCAAATGACTAATTAAGTTTGAGGGCCAGATACATTCTTCTGATAATCACAAGAAGTAAATAAATCGCAAAGACACATGCCTTAGAAAGCTACTGAAGTTTTAGTTTAACAGAAAAAGGGAGTAAATAAGGGTCAGTATTAGTGTGACCAGTGAGGGCTTTGGGTACACAGGGCAGCATGCTGACACTGTCAGTCATGAAAGGGCCAGATTTGCATTTGATCAACTCTGGAAGGAGCGCCTCATTCACCACACCTTATTACCTGCCCAACAGGAGTCAAAATACTGAAAATTCGAATCTAGAACTGCAGGCTCCTCAACAGCAGGGCATGCTGAAGAGAAATGCCAAGGTTGGAAGGCTGCCACAGAGCAGGAAAGGAAGAATAAACTCATTTTTTGTGATACAGAAATTAACATCTTATCATTAAAAAAAACTTTAAAAGTGGTAGTTTTGTGTAAAAAAAAAGATAGAAAATGACAGAAGAGTGTCTAGGTGTTGTGTTTTTCTATAAGCTTTTTTGTTAACTGTCTAATTATATGCACACTTTTTATGTTGGTAGAAAAGAAAACATAATTTTAAGTGAATTTAGAAAAATAATATTTCAATGTAACTTGCCACATTAATGGATTAAAGGAGAAATAAATCATCTCTTCTCAATAGACACAGGGTAAAGGTTTCATAAAAGTCAGTAACTGTTCATCATTAAATGAAACTGGACAGACCAGGGATGGAGGGGCTCTCCCGTGGCATGGTGGAGTAGCTACTAAAATCCTAAATCAAACATCATACTTCGTGGTGGAGTATAGAAGCATTCTAATTAAAATCACAAATATCATAAGGTTGCTAGTCCCACACCAGTATTCAAGAGAGCACTAGCTATTTTTTTTATCTTTCTAAAATTTAATTTATTGTGTTTACATAGATTCTGGTGTCTCTCTGAATGCATCCCCCTGCCCCATATTGCCCTCAACATCTCCCATGCCCCCCTCCTAACAGCTCCCCCCCCTTCCCTTAGGGTTTAATTCTATTCCTCAGTTCACATTGCTCCTTGGATTCTTCAGATAAGTGAGGTCATATAATATTTTTCTTTCTCTTCCTGGCTTATTTCACTTAACATAATAGTTTCCAGGTCTATCCTCGTTGTTGCAAAAGGTAATATTTCCTTCTTTTTCATGGCCCCATAGTATTTCATTGTATATATGTACCAAAGCTTTTTAATCCACTCGTCCACTGACAGACACTTGGGCTGTTTCTAGATCTTTGCTGTTGTGAACAATGCTGCCACAAATATGGGGTGCATTTCTTTTTTTGAATCAGTAATATGGTGTTCTTGGGATATATTCCTAAAAGTGGGATGGCTGGGTCAAAAGGCAGTTCCATTAGAGTAATGCAAATTAAAACCACAGTAAGATACCACCTCACACCAGTCAGAATGGCACTCATCAACAAAACAACACAGAATAAGTGCTGGCGAGGATGTGGAGAAAAGGGAACCCTCCTGCACTGCTGGTGGGAATGCAGACTGGTACAGCCACTGTGGAAAACAGTATGAAGATTCCTCAAAAAATTAAAAATGGAACAGCACTAGCTATTTTAATGAAAAACAGTAAGAAAAGAAAGCACTTAAGATGAATGGAATAGGAGACAATATTGTCACTATGTGAAGATTATATGGTTGTTTACACAGGAAAACTCAGAAAATCAATGGGCAAATTATTAGCACCAATGAAAAATTGCATAAGAGTGATGAATACTAACTATTATTCAAAAAGATCAATAAAAATCAAAACTACATATTGAGATGAAAATAAACCTAACAAAAATGTATAAGCCTATTAATTATAGGGAACAACCATGAAAGACAGGAGATACAACGACATGCAGAGCTAGCTGGTCCAGTCATAGACGAGAAGATGCAGGATGGTCAACATGTCAGTTCTTCTCAAACTTGCCTGCAAATTTAAGACAACTGCAATCAAACACCCTGCAGTAGTATTTTTGTGAAAGCTTACAAATTAATTCAGAACTGTGTATGAAAAATTAAAGGTGCATGAATAGGTAAAGAGGCCTTTGAAGAATCAGAGCTGGGAGAGGAAGTGTGGGTCCGATGAGAAGACCAGCTGTACAGAGGAGTAAGAAACCCATGGTGGCGGTAGAGGAGTGAGCAGCATGGATGCCTATGGTGGACCCACATGCAGAGCGGAATGTAATGTGTGAGGGGCTGGGCATCACAGCCAGCGAGAAAAACACGGTGTCAGTGAGTAGAATTAAGACCGTTATCTGTTCTTTTGGGGAAATAAAGTAAAATAAAATTAGATTCCAATTTACACAATACACAGAAGTAACTCCAATTGGATTAAAAAACTCGGTGTGAAGAAGAACTCTGAGAAGACCCTCCAGTTTCCTGGCTATAGTTTGTTCTGATTATTTAAACAACACAAAATCCACAGCATGCAATGCAAAGTGTAAGTAAATTCGATTATTTCACATTATAAAACTCTGGTATCTCAAAAGACATAGAAAATGTTTCAAATATATGCAGCAGTCTGGGAGTGGATAATTTCACTGCATATAACGAGCAAGAGATAAGTAGGCATGATAAAAGAAGAGCCTTTAGAAATCAATAAGAAAGTTTTTAAGAGTCAACTTTAGATGAAATGTGACTATCACCTGTAAAATTATGCTTAACCTCATTAATAACCAAAGAAATGCACATTAAAAGAACAAAGAAATTCTTTTTTTTTTTTTTGTATTTTTCTGAAGCTGGAAATGGGGAGGCAGTCAGACAGACTCCCGCATGCGCCCGACCGGGATCCACCCCGCACGCCCACCAGGGGGCGATGCTCTGCCCACCAGGGGGCGATGCTCTGCCCCTCCCGGGCGTCGCTCTGTCGCGACCAGAGCCACTCTAGAGCCTGGGGCAGAGGCCATAGAGCCATCCCCAGCGCCCGGGCCATCTTTTGCTCCAATGGAGCCTCGGAGGCGGCTGCGGGAGGGGAAGAGAGAGACAGAGAGGAAGGAGAGGGGGAGGGGTGGAGAAGCAGATGGGCGCCTCTCCTGTGTGCCCTGGCCAGGAATGGAACCCGGGACTTCCGCATGCCAGGCCGATGCTCTACCACTGAGCCAACCAGCCAGGGCTTTTTTTTTTTTTTTTTTTTTTTTTTTTTTTTTTAACAAGAGAGAGACAGAGAAAGACAGAGAGAGGGACAGGTAGCAAGGGAGAGAGATGAGAAGCATCAATTCTTTGCTGCAGCACCTTAGTTAATTCACTGATTGCTTTCTCATATGCACCTTTACCAGGGGCTACAGCAGAGCCAGTAACTCTTTGCTCAAGCCAGTGACCTTGGGATCAAGCCAATGACATTGGGCTTTAAGCCAGAAACCTTTGGGCTCAAGCCAGAGACCATGGGGTCCTGTCTATGATCCCATGCTCAAGCCAGCAACCCTGCCTTTAAGCTGGTGAGCCCTCAGGGTTTCAAACCTGGGTCCTCTGCATCCCAGGCCAATGTTCTATCCACTGCACCACTGCCTGGTCAGGCAAGAAATTCTATTTTTATAAAAGAGCAATAATCAGAAAGTAAAAGTAGATGTAGTGATGTGTTAGCAAGACAGCATATATAGCAAATATATACAGACAACAGGGTAGCAATAGCCAGAAGAAAAGGGGGGCCCTGAATGTTTGGCTCAGCAGTGGAGCATCAGCCTGGCATACAGAAGTCCTGGGTTTGATTCCAGGTCAGAGCCCACTGGCTGCTTTCCATCCCTCCCCCTCCCCCTTCTCTCTATCTCTCTCTTTTTCTCCTGCAGCTGTGGTTCTAATGATTCATGCAAGTTGGCCCAGGTGCTGAGGATGGCTCCATGGCCTCCCCTTAGGTGCTAAATTTTAGCTCAATTGCTGAGCAATGGAGCAGCAGCTCCAGATGAGCAGAGCATTATCCTGTAGGGGGCTTCCCAGGTGGATCCTGGTCTAAGCTCATGTGGGAGTCTGTCTCTGCCTCCCCACTTCTCATTTAATTTAAAAAAAAGAAAAGAAAGGGGGAATGGAGGTAAGGGGAGGGAAAAATAAGGGTAGAAAGAGACTTTGCGTGGGGCACGGGGAACGTGATGTGGTGTGTAGAGGCTATTATATTTAGTAAGACACTTGAAACCATGTCAACACAGTAAATAAAAATCATTGTTCTGTTATGGCTTTCTCTGCTTTGCCCATGGGGTGTCTATCTGGTCCTGCTATTGCAGAGATAGTCTCTTAGCATCTGGAGCAGGGTAGGGGGAATGTGCATATCCTGAGAGCCAGCAATTTTACTTCTGGAAATGTGACCTAGATGAATTATTTCCCTTGTACACCAGGAGATATGCAGAAGAGAGTTTATTGCAGCAAGCTTTGTAACACTGAAAGATTGGAGACAATTCACATGTCTATCAGCAGCAAATAGGATAAATAATATGGACCGGTTTTGCTGCACAAACCCATTCACTGCATTTATTTTTCCGTATCAGTGCAGACATATTAAAAACAAAATAAAGTTTGATAAAGCAAAACAGACATCAGCAAGCTCAGCATCACATTCTCACATATTAATAGTACACACAAACAGTATGTAATTTTATAAATTACAATATATATATTTTTATAAATTACAATATATATTTATAGCAATATATTATCTATACATATAAAATCAGATTAGTATACCTTTTTCCTTCTAATAATGTTGAAGATGTTGAACACAGATGTTGAAGTACACAGAACTCCTGCTGGTGAGGACTAACTGGATTAAACTATATCTTTAATATTTCATGACATTAAATAGACTATAATCATGTTTACAAACATCAGCTGTTAATTATAAATGGAAGAGTCTTGGTAGTTACCTCTATTTTTTAATTTTAAAAATAAACTTAATTTATAAAAAGCCCTATAATAAGCAAAACAAGGTCACATTGGTGTGGCTCGACTGAGTCTGTCTTTTGATCCAATGTCTGCATTCACTAGGCTTTTATGTTTTTGATCTTTGAGTCATCTTTAATAAAACTTCAAAGTTGTGCAAAGCCATTTAAACTATTCAGCGGGCCTCTGAGAAAGGCAAACTGAACTGGCGTCCCGGAGCTTTAAACTGTGTTTGGCTTTGATAATATCTCATTTTCAGATGACTCCTTTCATCCCCAGAATATTAAGCTCTCAGACACATTAGCTCAAGGGTCTCCACAGTCTCCCTGCGATGTGGGGTATTGGCTGTGTTATTTAGGAAAATCCAACTAGTGATAAATTTAGATGCTACAAGTCAGAAAAAAGCAGGATCAAAGTGCCAGTTTCATGACATCCGGAAGATAAAGCCCTGTAATTTGGTTAATCCTCCTGCCTTCATTCATAGGTTCATGATATCTTCCTCACTGTGCATACCTAATTTCCCAATTCATGGTTCCGTGCTTATTTCTTACAGCTCTTTGCCCTTAATTACTTTTAATGCTTTTCAGAAGAATCTACCTAGAATCTCTCCTAAGTTTCAATGTATGTCATCACTGTTCCATCAGCATAGCAACGTCATATGCTCACTTCTCTATCTCCGACCCTCATCCCTTCTTTTGATCTACCATTAAATTTCCCTGAAATTGTAACAGCTCTTTCCTTTTGTAATGCAGGTGCATGGCAATCTGTTGTAACTTTTGGTAGGTTGCATAGAGACATATAAGATCTTTTGCCCAGATGACTGTTCATGTGTCTGGAAATTGGGAGAGAATAAAGCAATGATTTGCCATGCAAATTTGCTGCGCAGAGGGTTGGAATGCATTGGATAATATACCATCTTTCTGTTCACTCTGAAGACAGTGGATTTGGGTAAAACAAGTTCTCAAGTCTTGTCCCCTGGACATATTCCTCTCCTGCATTACCTGAGAGCTCCATTTTTCCACTTCCATTTAAAAATGGAAAATGTTTATAGGCTCCATGTTAAGAATGAGGAATGAATGAAGAAGAAACAGGACACAGATGAAAATGTTGGAAGATATATGAAACATGCTTGCACATGTATATACCTGCAATGCTCTCCCTTTTGAACTGTTTCCTTTTGGCTGAAGGAGAGTGAAGCTGTTCCTTGGCCATATATTCTTGTTCTTTGGTTAGTTAAAGGGCATGTGTCAGCCCTGGCTGGCTGACTCAGTGGTAGAGCATTGGCCCTGTGTGTGGATGTCCTGGGTTCGATCCCTGTCAGGGAACACAGGAGAAGCACCCATCTGCTTCTCCACCCTTTCCCCTCTCCTTTCTCTATATCTCTCTCTTCCCCTCCTGCAGCAAAGGCTCGATTGGAGCAAAGTTGACCTGGGTACTGAAGATGGCTCCACGGCCTCTGCCTCAGGCACTAGAAAGGCTCCAGTTACAATGGAGCAATGCCCCAGATGGGCAGAGTATTGCCCCCTGGGAGGCATGCTGGGTGGATCCTGGTCAGGTGCCTGCGGGAGTCTGTCTCTCTAACTCTCCACTTCTCACTTCAGAAAAAAGAAAAAGGGCCATGTGTCATCTCAGAGAATCACAGTCCACTAAGACAGTGGTCCCCAACCTTTTTGGGCCACAGACTGGTTTAATGTCAGAAAATATTTTCACGGACCGGCCTTTAGGGTGGGACAGATAAATGTATCACGTGACCGAGATAAGTGTCAAGAGTGAGTCTTAGACGATGTAACAGAGGGAATCTGATCATTTTTTAAAAAGAAAACATCATTCAGATTTAAATATAAATAAAACAGAAATATGTAAGTTATTTATTCTTTCTCTGTGGACTGGTACCAAATGGCCCACAGACTGGTACCGGTCCGCAGCCTGGGGGTTGGGGACCACTGCACTAAGATATGGCTTGGTCAGTTTTATCCACTGGCATGTATTAGACAAACAGTGATCCTTTATAAATATTTGGTGAATGAGGGATTGAAGGGGCCAAAACACTTCTATGGCTATGTTTTCTTCAACTTTCCAGTCATTTTTTGCAGAAGATGTGTGTGTGTGTTTTTGTGTGTGTGTGCTTTTGTATGTTTTGCTTTCAGTGATTCAGTGATACACTTTGACAGGCAAACTCCTCACTTTGACAGCTGACCTTTTAATGGTCTCTAGACCAGTTTACATGTATGCAACTATGTATAAACTGAGCACAACTCTAAACAAAACCTAACTAAACAATTCTGGACCTGGAGAACCATTTGCATGTGAGTTTGAGCAGCCAGTCAGCCACCCTAGAGATTAACAAGTGCCGCTCTCTTGCTCAGCATCACTGGCACAGCTTGGGAGGCCTGAGTGAAATGAGCTCTGAGGAAGCCTATTCAATCCATCAAGTCCATAACTATACCAGAGTAGAGCTGAGGGATGCTGGGATAACAAACAACTCAGCCTGGCTTTTGTCAACATCATGCACATTAGCAGACGATCCTGGAGTACTGAGCATTTGTATGTCTCCCGTATGTGTTCTTCCCATGCCTTGAACCCTCCCTGTGCTACAAAAGAGTTGCAAAGTTGAGCATGTGGCATATGCTCAATGGTCTGTGCTTATGCATGAGCAGCCTGAGTAAACACGCGAAGGCTGTCCTAGATCCCTCCTGTTTGTGAATTAGGAAGTGCAGTGCACCATAGATCAGCCCTCGCATGGGGAATTGTGCTCAGGTATTTTCCACACTGCATATGTCTCCATAGCTTGAGGGCCAGACCTCTGTGGGTCCAAAGGTTAATTGACTTTTGATGTTACTGAGATGTGTCTTCATTCAATACACTCCATTTGGAGGTGAACACCCCTAATAAAAAGAGACATGTCTTCTAGCCATTCTTTAGACATAAAGGATATAAACTAGAAAACACAAAGGGATGACCACTTGAACCCAATGATTCCAAAATGTCATGTGTTCATTTCTGTTTTCATGCTAGTAGTAGGCAGTAGACAGACAGGTGGGCACACCAGGTTGGGCAGCTCAGAGATTGATTTGGTCACAGACACCAACCACAAAGAGAAAGTATTCAAACGCAACCCTCAGTCACTGGGTTCCCAGGGTAGGGCTTCTGAGGTCACTGCCAGGAGTGACTGGATTTGTGGGCCTTCCAAACCACTTCTGCCCTAAGAGGCAGGTCAACTCCAACAAAGGGGGAACTGAGAATTTAATGGTGTGGCTGTGTCCAAGGACACTATTAGAACTCAGTGTGTACATGTGTGTACATGTGTGTGTGAGGGAGAAAAGCAAAGCTGAGTTTGGTAGGTGATATACACATTGATTTAATGAATCAAGGAATCTGGAAAGAATCTAGGGGTTATTAAATACAACTAAATGTCAGGACTTTTAAATATTCTGAGGGACAAATCATTTTCCATAACTCCATGCTGGGCATTTTCCAAGCCCTCCTTCATTTCACTATCACAGTGATCCTGTGAGAAAGCACACAGTCAGGACAGGGCAGTTGGCTAAGGTGACAAACAGCACCAAACCTCAGTTTACCTCTTGCTCCTCCTGGTTAGTGTCCGCAAGGGTTCCATTCAGCTCATCACAGCTTCCTCCATGTGTGAGACTGACGTCCACAGCTGCTCTGATATTCGGTGCTTATATCTGGACGTTTTCCTGATCACTGTAACAAGGAGATAACATGGCAAACCACAAAATAGCCTTTAATTGCTTCTCAAGAATGACACGCTGCATTGGCCAAAATAAACTAGTGGGCATTCTTTCACTCTGTAGGGGAGCAGAAGGAAAGCCTGGGAAGTGCAGGTAAAGGGTCCCAGGGACATGGAGTATCTCTGCTTTGTAGGGAAGTCGGACCTTTCCTATTGTGCCCAGACACTGAGGTATGCCCAGGCTTCTAAAACACATCTCTCTGACCCAAGACCCTGCTCCTTCCACATCATACATGAACGCCACTCAGCAAACTTGACCTAGCAGCAGATGGCACAGCTGTTGCCCCTTTCTTTCTTAAACATTGTCTCCTTCTGGTCCCCAGGGCTCTGCTTTCTCTTGTTCTTCCCTTCCTTCTCAGGGTTCTTTGCTGGTTCTTCCTTGCTCCCTCCAATTTGAAGTATTTGTGTTCCCCACGTCTTAGAACTCTTCTTTATTCTTGTTTATCACATCAGCTTTCTAGACTTAACATCCCTACACAGAAAACTCCATGGATGTTTACCTCTAACTCAGAACACCATTTTTTATGCCAATGATCAACAGAAAATTGTGTCTGTGACCATCTTTCTTGAATTTCGCTAGGCAACTTGGCATGGACAATACCAAACACTGACCTTCATTGCTTCCCGCCTCCATCCAGCTTCCACTGCTACCATCCCTGCCTCGATCAATGGCGATGGTGGAAGTTACTTAACCCAAACATTTTGGTGTCAACTTTGGCTTTTCTTTCTCCCCATATTTAATCTAGAAAAATCTTGTGAACTTCATAATATTTTCTCCTGCCACTTTGGACTTAGTCTCTGTCATCTGAATTATTGTAAGAGTTTCTTCACTTGCTTCCTGCTTTTACTTTTCTAGTCACCCTGTATTCTAGAATCTCTATTATTTACATGGTAGCCCGAGGGATCCTTTACAAACATATACCATAGCCTATAACTCTCTAGATAAATGTTCTAATAACTTTCATCTAGAGCACAGTAATTCCACACTTTTGTAGTTTCCATTAAGACATATAACTTTATCCTCATTCTCTTTACCTCTCAGATGTTATTTCTACTTCTTTATCCCTTGTTCTTAGTGTTCCATCCACAGTTTCCTCTTGTTCTTGCATGGACATGCCAGACATGTTCCTACCCATACCTGGATCTTCTGATTGGCATATCCCTGCACTAAATATCCAAGGAGTTTGCATTCTTACCTCCTTTCAGTCTTTCCATAATTGATTTCTTAATTCCATTGTGGCCAGAGAACATCTTTGGGAGAACTTGAGGATTTTTTTCCCCAATTGATTGACACTTGCTTTATAGCTCAGAGTATGATCTATCTTAGTAAATGTATCCTGTGCATATGAAAAGAACATGCATTCTGCTGTTGTTGGATGGAGTGGTCTATAAATGTCAACTAGGTAAAATTGGTTGATAGTTTTGTTCAAATTATCTTTATCTTAACTGTTGCTATGTCTATGTTATATCAATTATTAAGAGAAGTCTATTAAAATCTCTAATTGTAGATTTTCCCATTTTTCTTATAGTTGTATCAGTTTTTTCTTTCATGTCTTTTGAAGCCCAGTTATTAGATGCATAAACATTTAAAACTGACATGGTATCTTGCTTAACTGACCCTTTTATCTTTCTGAAATGACTTTCTTTATACCTTGTAACATTCTTTACTCTAAAACCTACTTTGTATGATATTAATGTAGCTACTCCATGTTTTTTTTAGATTGGTATTAATGTTGTATACATTTTTCCAACTTTTTTACTTTAAACTCATTTGTGTCTTTTTATTTAAAGCATTTCTTATGGGCAGCATGTATGTGAGTGTTGCTTTTTAAACCCAGACTGTTTTTAATTCAAGTGTTTATACCATTTGTATTTGATAAGATCATTAATACATTATGGTTTAGTTTAAATATGTTATCTTGTTATTTGTCTTCTATTTCTCCCATCTGTTCTTTGTTCTGTTTCTATTCTATTTCTGCCATGTTCTGAATTAATAATTATTTTTTTGATTCCATTATACATGTATTTTGTATTAGCTCTAACTAATCAGGTTAGTAGTATGCATCTTTAACTCATCATGAATTTCTTGATGAATTGGTGTTCTGCCATTTCATGTATCAGGCAAGAACCTGCAAAACCCTCCCCTGCCATTCAGTCATCATGCTGTTATAAATGTACACTTTACTTTTACAGGGTACAAAGCCCACACTGCATTGTAATTTTTCTTGTTTATTTTTTGTGACAGAGACAGAGAGAGACAGAAAGAGTGACAGATAGCGACAGACAGACAGGAACGGAGAGAGATGAGAAACATCAATTCTTCGTTGCGGTTCCTTAGCTGTTCATTGATTGCTTTCTCATATGTGCCTTGACCATGGGGGCTACAGCAGACTGAGTGACCCCTTGCTCAAGCCAGCAACCTTGGGTCCAAGCTGGTGAGCTTTGCTCAAACCAGATGAGCCTGAGTTCAAGCTGGCAATCTCTGGGTTTCAAACCTGGGTCTTCTGTGTCCCAGGCAGATTCTCTATCCACTGCACCACCACCTAGTCGGGCTTTCTTGTTTTTTTTTATAACAAGAAGTCTTTTATAAGTATTAAAATAATAATACAAAATGTACTCTACATTTACCCTGGAAGTTACTGTTTTTGTTGCTCTTTTTTTCTTTGTGTAGCTCCATATTTCTATCTGGCATCCTTTTTTGTTCTTCTTGCCTTCTGCTGGGTGAAATCTTCAGTGTGTCGCTGGGAAAGTTTTGCCATTGATCAGACATGGAATAAAAAGCAGAGAGTCAACAGAATTGAGCATAATTGTGGTCAGAATTTGTTGAACATTTCTTGAAGTGCATGTTTGCTTGTCATGAACTCTCAGCTTTCTACATATCAACAAGCTTTCCCTTATTTATAAAGTAGATTTTATAAGGTAAAGAATTCTGGGTGGATAGCTATTTTTTAAAAAAAAAAATTTAGTCTCATCAGGATACTCTGCTATCTTCTTTCTTGCATTGTTTCTGGTGAGAAATCTACTGTTACCTTATTCATTGTCCTCTTTATTTATTGTGTCTTATTTCACCTTTGATTTCCTCTAGGATGTTTCATGGATCCCTGGTTTTGAGCAACTAAATCATGGTGTCTCTTTGTGTGGTTGGCTTCATGGTTCTTGTGCATGAGATTCAGTGAGCTTCCTGAATCTATAAGCTTATATAGGTTTCATCAAGTTTTGAAAACTTTTAGATATTATTCTGTCAAAACTTTTTTCTGGCTAGCCCTCCTGCTGTCCTGTGGACGAACAGTCACATGGGCAGTGAGGTGTTTGGGCTTGGCTGGAAGATGACACCATTCATTCCCAGCTCTCAGTGAGCTCCAAGCACTGCTCCCTGGATCCTTCAGGGTGATCTTTTCTCTGGTCTTAGGTAGTCTCTTCGCCTGTCTGTACAAGTGTATTCTCTATGAGCCTTTCCCATAAAAATTGAACACAGCCTCTCCCTATCCATTTCTGTTCCCTGCATGCTTTATTTTTCATAACACTTATTACCTTCTAATATAATGAGCTCTACAATGGTAGAAATTCAAGTCTGCTTTATTCACTGCTGCCTGTATCCCCAGCATCTAGGACAATGCCACACACACAGTAGATGGTCAATAAGTATGTATGGAATAAAAAAATAAGTGATTGAATGTTTGAATGAATTGTTGAATAAACACATGACTTGAGTGAGCAATTGAATGAATATATTGAAGAATAAATACACCATTCCAGGAAGGCTAGGCATATTTCTTCCCATATCAATAAAAATGGATTATGTTTCAGTAAACCAAAGCTCTGATTTCATTTTTACTAAACCAGTGCTGTCAGTGGGTTCTGTATGTATGTGCAGAATCTGTCATAGCCTTAATCCTGGAACCAAACAGAAATTATAGGAGAGATGTGGGACCCCCTGGGGTATAAGAATAGGTGAATGAGAAGCAGTTGCTTTACAAGGCGAAGCTTAGAGGCTTCAGGTAGAACCAACTGAGCTCAAAAGGCACTTACAGAAGGGTGATATTATCAACAAATGCAAAGCAGATGAACAATAAGACAAAACAGGCACAAGGTAGACTGGAAAATGAGGAGGAGTTAAAATGACAGGGGCAAATTCAGGCCCAAGAAAAAACTGGGAGTAAGGATTGAAAACAGAAGGGAATACAGAAGGATGCAAGCACAACCCAGCACTCAAATTCGGTTGGATAGTGAACTCCTTCCAGATGCCTTTCATCTTGGACACCAAGGACCTCTGTTCATCACTCCTGGCTTTTTTCACATTGTCTCCCTTGGTTTCCATAGGAACATTTATGCTCGGGCTATGAGGCCTCAGCTTGAATTTAGAAAATAAGAGTATTCCACGATCAGGGCCAACGTGTTCCTCCAGCTTCAGGATGGCATTTTGGAAGAGAACACTAGGTACCTTTTCCAGGCTTGATGGTTAATGTAGTAAATCATTCACATGTAATGTAATTGAGAAACAGAATTCCTGGGCCTTCCTGAGTCTGGTGGAAAAAGTCAAGCACATTCTACAAAGCTATCACAAATTTGGCAACAAAAATCGCTAAACATCAATCATAATTTACAAAGTAAAATTCAGAAATACCAGCAGCTTTGGAACAGTTTTTAAAATATGAATATTTTCCAACCCAAAATAAAAAAAAGGTTTTTAAAATGATTGCATAGCAAGGGCAATTTCTGAAACTTTTATTACATTGTGTATATGAAATCTAACCGAAAGGCAAGAACTGCCAACATCCTTTATAGAAAAAAGAGTTTTGAAATGTGAATCAATTTTTAGTGCATTCTTCAAGATGGATACTCATCTATTAGTCCAAATAATTTTCTGAACTATCAAAACAGATGTGAAAATTGTCAATTATTGAACCTGAGTCTGATGTAAAATTCAAAATAGACTTCAGGTATTTCAATATAATGCCATTTATTAATGAATACTAATGACCTTGGTGAATTTGGAAATCTCTCAAAAAAACACAATTTTTTTTTTTTTTACAGAGACAGAGAGTCAGAGAGAGGGATAGATAGGGACAGACAGACAGGAACAGAGAGAGATGAGAAACAACAATCATCAGTTTTTTGTTGTGGCATTTTAGTTGTTCATTGATTGCTTTCTCATATATGCCTTGACCATGGGGCTACAGCAGATGAAGTAACCCCTGTTCAAGCCAGCAACCTTGGGTCCAAGCTGGTGAGCTTTGCTCAAACCAGATGAGCCTGCGCTCAAGCTGGTGACCTCGGGGTCTCGAACCTGGCTCCTCTGCATCCCAGTCCAATGCTCTATCCACTGCGCCACTGTCTGGTCAGGCCGAAAACCACAAATTTTTAACTTTCAAAAAGAAACTCTGAATACTTTGATCCATTTCTCTCTGTTCTTCAGGGTTACAGATTTTCTCAGCAATCTGGAGTCTCCAACTGACCATATGTATTTATGGCTGTTTGTAAGGCATCATGATTCTGGGACAGTGGGCATACGCTACTGCATTCCAGACCTAGTAAAAACTGCATCCACAGCATCTTCCTGAATGTGTTTTAAGCAGAAGATGATTTAGCCACTTGCAGGTAGAAAACCCATACCATGGCCAGCAGTAGCATGGTTTCTCTGCACCCCAACCATTCACTCAGGGAACTCTTAGTCTCATATACCTTGGCAGCAGTAGGAAACTCCAGAGAATGTCACTGAGGGGAACATTTTGCTGCCTCAGAGCCATCCTGCAGTAGAGGATGCAGAACTGGTAGAATTGGGGGCACTGACGCCCATTCCATCTTCATCTCTTTTCCTTTCTTGTGAAAGTTCATCCCAGAAAAATCTCAAATCACCAAATGGACACATAGGACATATGTTTACTATTTGTCATTTCTCACTGTTCGTGCTGAAATGTGGGTTCCTCACACTCATCATAGAATAGGCTGTGGAACCCAACTGTATTAGTTGGGAACACAGTTGACATTGCAATTCTATTGAAGTTGCAATCACTGACATGGCATTAAAATTATAAACACACAATTTGCTTGCCTGGCGTAGTGAAGAGTGAAGGAAAGAAGGAAGAGTTACCAAACTTGCTAATGAGATTTGATAATTTACATAATTAACTGTAATGGAATTTAAAAAGTGACAGCTACTTGCTTCATGCTGGGATGACTTCTAAGATATGAACATATAGATCCGCCCTCTCCCAGATTTAGAAAAGGTGCAAAAGTGATGTTTTACAAATCCAATTACTGAAAACAGCAAATATCTCGATTAAAAAAAAAATAAAATGTTTACATCAACCTCCTTCCAAAGGAAATGCAGGCAGTTTATAAACACACAGATGGAGAGAAAGGTAGGAGCACAGTGATTAGAAATAAAAAGTGTGGCTTTAACATCAGTACTTGTCAGTAGTATCTCAGAGTTGCCAAGGGCCATACCCACCCTTGCCTTCCCAGCCGGTGATGCACCTGCAGGCTAGATGCTTTCCGAGCAGAGGAGGCCACACCCATAGCTTTTTAGAGTAGAGGAGGGACTGGGAGCTGATCTGCTGCTGGCTCAGAGCAGATGTGTAGACAAGGGAGAGATCTGCACCATGCATTCACTTCTCTCAGCTCATCTTGTCTCCGATCCAGCCCCTCTTGCCCTTTTCAGAATTGAAAATAAAAAACCAAACCTCGTTGTTGTTCAAAAGAGATTTTATTCTTTTCTACAGAGCAACATGGACTTAGAGGTGGCACTGTTTTACTTAGATCAGCTTCAGGACTCCTTTTTTGCAGGCCAGAGAGCACTTACCTGTGGGCAGGTGTCCCTCACATGCACAGTAGGTGCATGTCAGAAAAGTCGTGCCACCACAGTTGAGTCATTTTCTTCAATAACCAGACAAGTTCACTATTTAAAGAAACTAACTAATGCAGTGGTCCCCAACCCCGGGGCCGCAGACTGGTACCAGTCCGTGGGCCATTTGGTACCGGTCCGCAGAGAAAGAATAAATAACTTACATTATTTCCGTTTTATTTATATTTAAGTCTGAACAATGTTTTATTTTTAAAAAATGACCAGATACCCTCTGTTATATTTGTCTAATACTCACTCTTGACGCTTGTCTCGGTCACGTGATACATTTATCTGTCCCACCCTAAAGGCCGGTCAGTGAAAATATTTTCTGACATTAAACCTGTCCGTGGCCCAAAAAAGGTTGGGGAACACTGAACTAATGGATATTCTTGCAAAGTGGGAAATCCCTGGTTTTTCTGTTTTTGACATTTGATTTTTTTCTATCACATTTGCATATATCAGGAAGTATTCCAGCTGTTAAAATGATTCAGAGTTAAAATGAGTAAAAATAGAAAATTTACCTTTCAATTTAACCTTAACTTCCTCTTCCTCAACTAGTCAAGGGATATTTGAGACCCGAAGGCGGGAGTGACCAGGAGGAGCCCTTCTCTGCCTGGCGCAGCGGAGACAGACACTGAACACGGAGAGCTGCGGTGGAGGAATCGGTCGCTTTTTTTTTTTTTTTTTTTTGCAGGGGGCCATGCAAAGAGAATGGGAAGCTGTCACCTAAAAACTCGAACTCCGTGATGGCCTGTAATCATGGAGTTTTATAGAAAAAAAAATCACTAGTAATTGTAAGGGGTCATGGGTTGTGCTGATTAGGCAAATTTTATGAAAGTTTCAGCAATCTTTTGGATCTAACTTATTTGGTTCTTCGTGGCATCCTGTCAAGAGTCTTTGTAACTGTGGCCAGGTGGTCCTTCCTGATGTCTGCAAGACATCTCGGGACTGTGAGTCAGTGATGTTATCTTAAGAGTGGGAGAAAAGCAGAGCTTTGCATCCTGTACTTACCAGCTGCACTATTCTATTATCTGAAGTAAAGTGTGCCTTTGTACAGTATTCTTCCCTGTAACTTGCTTTACAGACAGGCCTCCGGGCCCCAGGACATGGTTACACTGCAGTGCAACTATGCCTCTTAAGAGAAATAAATTAAAATTTTTTAACTAAAAGCCAAATTGTAGTACACCTATACTGTTTTCAAAACTGGACTTTCATTTTATTCTGCTCAAAACTAATCTATCGGGTTTCCAGCCAACTGATTTGGTTGTTTTTCAAACGACTGTCAAATGTCAAATCATTGTTCTATCTCTGAATTTACATCCCTCCAAAACCTGCATCATCTGGATACTAAACACGTGTGTCTTCTGCCTTCATCCAAATCCCTGCAAAGCAAAGCCACGGCTGCTTGTTCTGGGGAGACTGAGCCCAGGAGAGCACCCCACGTGGAGAACTTCTCCATCAATATTTGGTGATGGCGGTGAATCAGCAGTTTTGGGTTTAGCTAGTTTCTTGGGTTATCCAACACCTAAGGCCCTGGTGCCGCAAAATGTTCCAGGCCCATCCACACTCTGGCGACCCCACCAGGCCTGCGGGGGAGTTGCAAGTAATGGCGATTTTTGAAAACACCTGGGTCTTTTTCTCTTTGTTTTCTACTCAGAGCTGTGCTAAAAATTAGCCTCTCTCATGCCTACATTACTAAGCTTCTAACAAAAATTAAATAGTACTGTGAAAAAATAATAATTATAAATAAAATTATTTCTCCTTTGAAAGAAAACAAAGCAGAAATGTCAACCATAAAAAATATCTGAAGGAAACTGAGCATTTTATTTATTTAGTTAGTTAGTTGTATTTTTCTGAAGTGAGAAGTGGGAGGCAGCAGACAGACTCCCACATGCGCCTGACTGGGATCCACCTGGCAAGCGCACCAGGGGGTGATGCTCTGCCCATCTGGAGCCATTCTAGCACCTGAGGTGGAAGCCATGGAGCTGTCCTCAGCACCCGGGCCAACTTTGTTCCCATGGAGCCTTGGCTGAGGGAGGGGAAGAGAAAGATAGAGAGAAAGGAGATGGGGAAAGGTGGAAAAGCAGGTGGGTGCTTCTCCTGTGTGCTCTGGCCAGGAATCAAACCCAGGACTTCCACACACCAGGCCGATGCTGTACCACTGAGCCAACTGGCCAGGGCAAAACTGTGAGCATTTTAGCTTCCTTTTATGACTTAAATATATAATTATTAAATTGAAGGGTAGAGGCAGTTGCCTTCATCTATAAAGTTGGATTTTAAATAAAACTTCATCCGATAATAAATTTAATTTCTCATTGAGGGAAAAATCTTTATAACTTCCCCAGTCCACAAATGCATTGAGTAATTTCTGCAGCTGGTAACCTGGTGGTCTTTGCTCCTGGTGGCCAGAGCTGACATCCGATTCACAAACCACATTGTCTATGGCCCAGGAGATATAACTAGCACAGCCCAACCTCCTCACTCAGCAGACTTCCACCAGGATGCACCCTGCTGGTCCTTGGTGGTCTCCTTTATGGCCACACTTCCCTTGAGGATGCCCTGCTTAACCCAAGGGCACCTTTCAAGCATTCATTGGCATTTAGAACAAAAAAAAAACTCCACAAAGACTGCTCTTTTTCTATTGTTTCTGCCACCAGAGGACAGCTCCTGGACACCTTCCGTCCTGCCCGGGTGGCTCCCCGAACAAAAAGTTGTTCCCAGGCTCTCAAAGAAGAACTTCAGAAAATGCAAAAGAACTCTAGCAGGTCAGAGACACAGAGCAGACATGAAACAACCTGGTTATTTTGTCAACCAGTGTGTTTTAAGAAAATATTTATTTAATTATTATCCCTGTGAGCATTTGCAGAGAAATAGAAAGAAAGCCATATCAGAAAAATAAGTGAGAAATTTCTTTTTCAAAGTTTCTGTATAAAAAGAATGGTAGCTTGACATTTGAGTGTTTTGAATTAGTAAAATGCAAACACTGGGTAGAACCTGCACTTGTAAATTGCCGTAATAAATTACCACTGATCAAGCAGTTTAAAACAGTACACACCTGCCATGTTATAATTCTGTAGGCCTGAAGCTTAGCTGGGCTTGTAAAAAGAGGAGCATAAAGTCAGTCATGATCATTTCCTCAGAAATAAGGCAGGTGCAGCTGAGAAAACAGAGCAAATGCTGGAGGACACCTTGCAGGAGGTGCCAAGGCAGGAGGACCTAAGGGATAGGAACCTGGTCGTGTCCCAGGTCGGTCAGGTGTGACTAAAGCAGGTGAGGGTGGCACATTGAAAAATGGAATTAGAATGCTTGGAAGAGTTCACAAAGCTATCCCCGGGAAATGCCAGTGAATTCCAAACATGAACAACAGTCCTCAATTCACAGGTGAGTCTGAAACTAACACAACAGTGGGTTTTTCAGTGCTTCTGTTGCTCCATGAACTTATCTGTTTGAGCATATACAGTCTGCCTCCAAGCTATTTGTCATTTAGATCCTTTTGAGAGTTAGGTTAAAATTTGTCTTTCTGTTATCTATGTTCACAGCATTTACGGTTTGGAGAAATGGAATTCTTTGGAAGTTAATAACAACAGATAAGTTCCAAAGCCAGAAGGTTCTGAATTGCATGGGAGTTCCTCAGCAAATTTCTGTCATTTTGTGCAGAGAAGAATTCACGTATGTTGTAAGACCCCTTTTAAGACCTTAAATGTTGTGGAGGGAGCCAATAGCCACAGGCCCTCTTTCTCCTGAGCCATCAAAGAAACCCTTGGCAAAAGTGCTAGTGTCCTGTGGTGTCAGCCCACCTCTCTCTCCCAACTAAATTATTTGGGAGGTAGGTGGGAGAGGAAATACGGGACAGAAAATCACGTATTACATTTCTGGGCTGTTTCGATTTCTGTCATTGCCGTAACTAATCAGGCCAGATCCAGCATCATACAATAACACACATCTGTCATTTCACTATTCAGAAGATCTGAAGTCTGCCTTGGGTCTCACTGGGTTAGAATTAAGATGTTGGCAGCTTGCTTTCCTTGCTGGAGGTTCCAGGGGAGAATCCATTTCCCTGTCTTTTCCAGCTTCTAAGAGCTTGCTAAATTCAGAATGTCAGAAGAATTCAGGTTTATCCAACTGAGGTCCCCTTTCTCCTGCCTGCTGACAGCTGGGGGCCACTCCCAGCATCCCCAAGCTATCAGTATTCCCTGGGGAAGGCCCATCTGCTCCCTTCGCAAAACGCTCAGGTTGCATCTTTCTGATTCTCCGTTTTTGAAGGTTTCTGTCATTAGATCACATCCACTCACCTAGTCCACAATCATCTCCCCATTTTAAGACCCCTCATTTAATCTCCTCTGCGAAGTTTCTTTTTGCCAATTAAAGTAACATATTCTCAGGTTTCTGGAACTAGCATTATACTCCTTATTTTGCTAGAAACTTTAACAAGTAAGATTGAAAGGCTAATATTTATACTGCATACTAGAAGCAAATAATTGTATATTAATTGAAAATATTTTTACATATCTAATTTATCTCTTAAAGATCTTAAGTAGTTGAGTTATTAGAATTTGGTTAAATTATTAAAATTAAACTGTGTTAAAATATACTAGATAATCCATACTTCTAATTCCAACTGACCTCATTATTCGCTCACAAAAGATGAGTTGAAAGCTACTATATACTAGTGTATTCCAGAGGTCTGGCTGTTAGCCTACAGCATATCTAGGCTCAGTTTAACTCTGATTCTTAATAATTTCTACTAATGGGTGCTAGTATTATTCTTAATCTTTTCTTTCTTCTTAATTTTTTATTTAATTAATTGTGTTTATGTAGATTCTAGGGTCACCCCAAATGCATCCCCCCTCCCCTGTATTCCCCTCAACATCTCCTTTGCCCTCCTCCCTACATCGCCCTCCCTCCTTCCCTTCAGGTTCATCCCATCCCATCATCCCCTTTCCCTCTGTCCTCTTTTCCTCTGGTCCCTTTGATCCCTCCTCTGTCTCAATTCCATTCCTCAGTTCTCATTGTTCCTTGGATTCCTCAAATGAGTGAGGTCATATGAGATTTTTTTTTCTCTGCCTGGCTTATTTCACTTAACATAATAGTTTCCAGGTCCATCCATGTTGTTGCAAAAGGTAATATTTCCTTCTTTTTCATGGCCCCATAGTATTCCATTGTATATATGTACCACTGCTTTTTAATCCACTCATCCAGTGATGGACACTTGGGCTATTTCCAGATCTTCGCTATTGTGAACAATGCTACCATAAACATGGGGGTGCATTTTTTTTCAGTTGGTGATATGGTGTACTTGGGATATATTCCTAAAAGTGGGATGGCTGGGTCAAAAGGCAGATCCATTTTTAATCTTTTGAGGAATCTCCATACTGTTTTCCACAGACTCTGCACCAGTCTGCATTCCCACCAGCAGTGCAGGAGGGTTCCCTTTTCTCCACATCCTCGCCAGCACTTATTCTATGTTGTTTTGTTGATGAGCGCCATTCTGACTGGTGTGCAGTGGTATCTCATTGTGGTTTTAATTTGCATTTCTCTAATGATTAGTGATGTTGAACATTTTTTCATCTGTCTATTGGCCATCTGTATGTCCTCTTTGGAGAAATGTCTATTCATTTCTTTTGCCCACTTTTTGATTGGATTGTTTGTCTTCCTGGTATTAAGTTTTACAAGTTCTTTATAAATTTTAGTTATTAACCCCTTATCAGACATATTGTCGAATATGTTCTCCCATTGTGTGGTTTGTCTTTTTATGCTGTTCATATTGGTGTTTAGCTGTGCAAAAGCTTTTTAGTTTGATATAGTCCCATTTGTTTATCCTGTCTTTTATTTCACTTGCCCATGGAGATAAATCAGCAAATATTTATATATTGCTGCGATAGATGTTGGAGAGCTTACTGCCTATGTTTTCTTCTAAGATGCTTATGGTTTCACGCCTTACATTTAAGTCTTTTATCTATTTTGAGTTTATTTTTGTGAATGGTGTAAGTTGGTGGTCTAGTTTCATTTTTTTGTAGCTAACTGTCCAGTTTTCCCAACACCATTTGTTAAAGAGACTGTCTTTACTCCATTGTATGCTCTTACCTCCTTTGTCAAATATCAATTGTCCATAAAGGTGTGAGTTAATTTCTGGGTTCTCTGTTCTGTTCCATTGATCTGTATGCCTGTTCTTATGCCAGTACCAAGCTGTTTTGAGTACAATGGCCTTGTAGTATAACTTCATATCAGGAAGTGTGATACCTCCCATTTTATTCTTCTTTTTCAAGATTGCTGAGGCTATTCATGTTCTTCTTTGGTTCCATATAAATTTTTGGAATATGTGTTCTATATCTTTGAACTATGTCATTAGTATTTTAATTGGTATTGCATTGAATTTATAAGTTGCTTTGGGTAATATAGACATTTTAATTATGTTTATTCTTCTTAACCTTGAACATGGTGTATTTTTCCACTTGTTTGTGTCTTCCTTGATTTCTTTTATCAATGTTTTATAATTTTCCGAGTACAAGTCTTTAACCTCCTTGGTTAGATTTACTCCTAGTACTTTATTTCTTTGTTGCAATAGTGAAGGGAATTGTTTCCTTAATTTCTCTTTCTGACAGTTCATTGTTGGTGTATAAAAATGCCTCTGATTTCTGTGTATTAATTTTATACCCTGTCACTTTGCTGAATTCATTTATCAGGTCAAGTAGCTTTTTGACTGAGACTTTAGGATTTTCTATATACAGTATCATATCATCTGCAAATAATGATAGTTTTACTTCTTCTTTTCCAATTTGGATGCCTTTCATTTCTTCTTGTTGTCTGATTGCTGTAGCTAGAACATCCAGTACTATGTTGAATAAGAGTGGTGAAAGGGGGCACCCCAGTCTTGTACCTGATCTTAAGAGGATAGCTTTTCAGTTTTGCCTATTGATTATGGTGTTGGCAGTGGGTTTGTCATAGATGGCCTTTATCATGTTGAGGTATGTTCCTTATATTCCCACTTTGCTGAGAGTTTTGATCATAAATGGGTGTTGGATTTTCTCAAATGCTTTTTCTGCATCTATTGAAATTATCATGTGGTTTTTCTCCTTCCTTTTGTTTATGTGATGAATCACATTATTTGATTTGCAAAAATTGTACCATCCTTGCCTTCCCAGAAAGAATCCCACTTGATCATGATGTATGATTTTTTTCATGTCTTGCTGGATTCAGTTTGCTAATATTTTCTTCAGGATTTTAGCATCTAAGTTCATCAGGGATATTGGCCTATAATTTTCTTTCTTTGTGTTGTCTTTGCCTGGTTTTGGAATCAGAATTATGCTCACCTCATAAAAGGAGCTTGGAAGTCTTCCCTTTTCTTGAATTTTTTGAAATAGCTTGAGAAGGATAGGAGTTAGTTCTTCTTTGAATATTTGGTAGAACTCCCCTGTGAAGCCATCCAGCCAAGGCTTTTGTTTGTTGAGAGTTTTTTGATAACTGCTTCTATCTCATTTGTTGTAATTGGTCTGTTTAGGTTTTCTGATTCTTCCAGATTGATTTTTGAAAAATTATGTGTCTCAAGGAATTTGTCCATTTCACCTAGGTTGTCTAAATTTTTGGCATACAGTTCTTCATAGTATTTTCTTACTATATTTTGTATTTCCATTGTGTTGGTTGTTATTTCTCCACTCTCATTTCTAATTTTGTTTATTTGAGTCCTCTCTCTTTCTTTCTTGGTGAGTCTGGTTAAGGGTTCATCAATTGTTTACCCTTTCAAAGAACCAGCTCTTGGTTTCATTGATCCTCTGTATTGTTTTTTAAGCCTCTATGTCATTTATTTCTGCTCTGAGCTTTATTACCTTTCTGCAAGTACCTCTGGGCTTTACTTGCTGTTCTTTTTCTAGTTCTTTTAGATGCAGGGTTAAGTTGTTTATTTGAGCTTTTTCTAGCTTCTTAAAGTAAACCGGTAGTGCTATGAACTTCCCTCTCAATACTACTTTTGCTGTCTTCTATACATTTTGAGTTGTTGTATGCTCATTATCATTCATTTCTAGGATTTTTTTTATTCCTTCTTTGATCTCATTGTTAATTCATTCATTAATTAATAACATACTATTTAGTTTCCATGTGTTTGAGAACTTTTCAGTTTTTCTGTTGTGGTTGATTTCTAGTTTCATGCCCTTGTGATCAGAGAAAGTGCTTGATATGATTTCAATCTTCTTAAATTTATTTAGACTGCTTTTGTGCCTTAATATGTGGTCTATCTTAGAGAATGTACCATAAGCACTTGAAAAGAATGTATATTTTGCTGCTTTAGGGTGAAAGGTTCTGAAGATATCTATTAAATCGAGTTGATCTAGTGTGTCCTTTAAGTCTGCTGTTTCTTTGTTAATTTTCTTTCTTGAGGATCTATCTAGTGATGTTAGTGAGGTACTGAAATCCCCTATTATAGTATTGTTGTTGATCTCGCCTTTTATATGTATCATAGTCTACTTTATATATTTAGGTGCTCCTATATTAGGTGTTTAGCTATTTATAATGATTATATCTTCCTGTTGGATTGCTCCCTTTATCATTATGTAGTGACCTTCTTTATCTCTTACTATAGCCTTTGTTTTAAAGTCCATTTTGTCTGATATAAGTATTGCTACCTCAGCTTTCTTTTCATTTCCATTTGCATGAAATATTTTTTCCATCATTTTACCTTCAGTCTATGTGTATCTTTTGTTTTGAGGTGTCTCTTTTAGATGGCATATGTATGGTTCCTGTTTTATTATCCATGCAGCTACCCTATGTCTTTTGATTGGATCATTTAATCCATTTACATTTAAGGTTATTATTGATATGTAGTTGTTTATTGCCATTTTATTCTTTAAAGCTTTATTTCTCTTTTACTATATTCTTTTCCCTTTTTGTTCTGTTTATAACAGGCCCCTTAACATTTCTTGCAACATTGGTTTGGTTGTAATGAATCCTTGAGTTTGTTTTTTTTTTGTCTGGGAAGCTTTTTATTTCTCCTTCAATTTTAAATGATAACCTTACTGGATAAAAAGTCTTGGTTATAGGCTCTTGTTCTGCATTACTTTAAATATTTCTTGCCATTCCCTTCTGGCCTCTAGTGTTTCTATTGAGAAGTCGATGTCATCCTAATGGGGCTTCTTTGTAGGTGATAGCCTTTTTTTCTCTAGCAGCTTTTAATATTTTCTATTTATCTCTTAGCTTTGGTATTTTAATTATGATCTGTCTTGGTGTAGATTTCTTTGGGTTTCTCTTTAATGAAGTTCTCTGTGCTTCTTGAACTTGTATGACTTTTTTTCTGTATCAATTTAGGGAAGTTTCCAGTTATAATTCCATTGAACAGGGTCTCTATCTCTTGCTCTTTTCTTCTTCAGGAATCCCTATGATGTAGATGTTGTTTCTTTTTATGTTGTCACAGAGCTCTCTTAGAGTTTCCTCAGATTTTTTCAGCCTCTTTTCTTTTTGCTACTTTGTTTCTGTGTTTTTGTTTATCTTGTCTTCTAAATTGCTGATTCGATCCTCTGTTTCATCCAGCTTGCTATTAACTCCTTCTAGAGTAGTCTTCATTTCTGATATTTTATTTGTCATTTCCGACTGGTTCTTCTTTATTATTTCAATGTCCTTTTAGATGCTTGTAATCTCTTTATTTATGTGCTCATTGTGTCCATTCATTGTTGTTCTAAGATCTTTCAGCATTCTAATAATCCGTATTTTAAACTCTGCATCTGGTAGTTTGGTTATTTTCATATCACTCAGTTCATTTTCTGGAAGTTTCTCTTGTTGATTCATTTGGATTGTACTTCTCTGTCTTCCCATTATGTCTGTGTGTTTAGATGTGTTGTTTGTAGAGCTGGTTGAGTCTAGGGTTGGTGTTGTCTGTCTCCAATTTTCAGTTGTGTTATTTCTAGGTTTTCTTGGGTTGGCATCAGCTGTTGTTTGTAATCCACTGCTGGATATGGCTTTTCTAGTAGAGTTGTTTTGAAGTCTTGAGATATTTGTTTTCTTCTCAGTTTTCTTAACTTGGTGGTAGTCTAGTTTACTAATCTCAGCAGGGGTTATTTGAAACTGTATCCAGGAATCCAGTGGGTGTAACCTAAGACTCTGAAGGCCTGATCTGCCAGCTACTCTCCTGGGGCAGGGTGCTATCTTCGCTTCAGTAGCCGAAGGTGTCTCTCAGATCTCCATGGAGACCTGAGTTACTGCCTCTCCTCCCCACTTCCTATTTCCAGCTGTGTCTTGTTGCACTGATTGGATCTGGAGAGATTTCTGGAGATAGGTCACCCAGAACCACTTTAGACCTGTGCTGTGTGGAAGGATCAACCCCTCCCCCAGCTCTGGCCACCTCTGCACTAGATGAATCAGCTTCTCAGGTCATTTCATGCATTCCTCTCTCAATCTCTTCTTTTCTTCTAGGTGCTTATTTATTATTTTGTTCCGCGCTAAAAATTATGAGGGCAATATGATGCATGTTTTATCACTGAGCACCTAAACTTTGTGCACTGTGCCTAGACAAAAATAAATGACTAATAAATATTTGTAATATGTGGATGTATTATTGAGTAAGTGGATAAATTAATTAATAGATAAATGAATGGGTGGATATTGAATGGGTAGATAGATGATTAGATCAGTAGATGGATGGATGGATAGACAGATTAGGTGTTTTTTTTTGTAATTTGTTTGTTTTTCATTTAGGGGAATTTTGAGCCAGATAACTCACTACCAATCAAGACTCAGTTTCTATGATCTTAATGTCTTGTCATATTATATAAAACAATCCTTCCCATATATATCTGTATGATTTTTTAGCACTTCAAAATCCATTGTTTCACTTAATTTACACAATATCACTGACATAACCAGAATAGACACCATTCTTGTTTTAATTATTAGAAAATAAAGACTCAAAAACTAGTTAGTTAGAAAGAACAGAACTCTGTGATCTTAATGTACAAGTACATAGTTGTTCTGTATTTAGTCTCACAAACAATCACCCATGCCATGGAACATCGTGCACATAGGAATGCTGATAGCATATGGAGATCTACCTTCACTCCCCTTTTCTAGTTAATAGCAATGTATTCTGATAGTATGAGGTTTTGTTCTCAACAGATTGGTGTTCTGCATTCCAAGTATCTGCACCTTAATTAATTTACATCTTTGAATCCCTTTTGGAGACAATTTGTTCTTGGTCATTAGACTTAAGTGTCTGCAAGCTGCTACCAAAATGCTGAGAGGCTTCCTGACTTCCCTTTCACAGGAACTAGCTCCACCAGAGTGATCCAGCCCCACAAGGAGCAAGCCTGCAAGGATCTTTGCTGTCTGCACTCCAAGGTTTTGGATTTTATTTTTCTGTTGTTATTATTTCAGTGTTTGTTTTCTAGAGCAAACATAGCAGTTAGGGATTATTAACCACCATAAAGCATTTTTATCAAATATCTTAGTGAACATACTGACCAAATTTTTATTTTCAACCTTTTTCATAAATAACCATCAAAAGCTTGTTTTATTCTATTTAGAAAAGAAATATAAGAAGGAAGAGGAGGAAAAGAGGGAGAAGATGATAAGGGTAACACATATTTTACATTTCTTCTTAGCCTTCAAGTTAAATTGGCTAATGTTGGGTTGCTGTTAGCAAGATCTTACTCAAGAAAACCTTATGATATTGACTATCTGGGTAGATGTCTAAACAGGTCTTGGGCTTAACAGCTGTATAAATCGCTCACACTTGGAAAGAAGGTGCTCTGTGTCTATGGGCTGCACTAGCACATGTGTGAGAGCACTACTTTCAAATGTGGATGGGGGGGCTGCTATAGATAAATGGTGACTTTTGCTGACAGCAAAAACCTATTCATGACTAATTTACATAGAAATAAAGCAACTGGCATTTGGCTCAGTTGATTGAACACCTGGTGGTTTTAAATATCACCACAAAATATACCAGTGTTCACTAAGAGTACTTAGTAGAGTCAGATGTATAAACGTGCTGATTTTAGGGCACAGAAATACCTATGTTCCTAGTTACATAAAAGACACACTAAATGGATCTAATAGCAGGGATGTTATTATTGTTGTTGTTTTCTGTATCTCAGCTGGTTCTTGGCCTTGGATCAGACTTCCAGAACACAGTGCCTTGTGTCTGCTAACTGATGGGGCAATTCACAACATGGTATCATGAAAGACTTTCTAAATGACAGCAATTAGCAACAACAAAGAAGTTGAATTGTGCATATTCAAGGTGATTTTTCCCCCACAGTGGCACTTACTATAACAGGCACTGGACTGCTTCTAAGTCAGTATAAGTAGCCACTTGGAGAAAACACCACCCCAATACAATGCTGCGCTGCCCCTCTACATCCAAGTGATGAATGTGGAATTAGAGCAAGATCAATTGTAACTGTCCTTGTTAATTATAAGAAACAACTCTTATTCTAACAACACTGATCTGAAAAAAAAATGAACTGCTTAGACCAAAAAGTAGTTATTTGTCAAGATACTAATTATCTCTGCTGGTTCATATAAGTTCTGCCTAGAGGAAGGTAAGCAGACTAAATTGCCTTTTTAGACTCCTGAAGCTTTTATAATTTTTAGTAATGTACATTTGGACAGTTTGATAAATTAGATAAACAATTTATTTACTTTGAAATTATGAAAACAATTTTCTCTGTTTACAAAAGAAAAGTGACTCTCTTCATGAAAAATGCCAGCATGAAAAGCTTATTCATAAAAGCACATCATTCTTTTCTTCCTCTCAGATTCCCCAACATGCAAACAGATAGCCTGAACTGTACACGCATTCTCGTATTGCTTTCTTATTTGTGAATGTTATTGACAAGATGGCAGATGTAACAATAGTTTTTCCTTCCATCCCTGGGCTCTGTAAAATAAGGATGAGTTCCTATGTCCAGTTTGTGTTACCTATAATACTGTAGAGTTCATCTATCTAGCTATCTTTCTATCTGTCTCTCTGTATGTCTGTCCATCCATACATTCATCCATCCATACATTCATCTATCTACATAAACATCCATCTCCTTGTAATTTAAAATAATAAATAGGTGAATACAGAATAAAAACAGAAAGCACAAAGTCTCTATAATACAAGAAAAAGTATTTTGCAGTTTTCTTATTTTAGGAAATTTGCCTACTGTGTAACATTCAGAGCGTCATAGATTCGTTGAGTTAGGAGTCCTTCTTTGATCACTGAGAATAAAGAAAGAGAAACTCTGGAGATATAACATCTTGCCAGACTCGCACAGCTTCTCACTGGCCTGCTGAAACTGGAATGCATTTTAACTTGACCATTGTAAGTCCAGTAGTCACAACCACCATCACAGCTGCCTGGCAGGTGCAGGTTCACATTAGATTCAGATAGATCATATAGAAACAACAGAGCCAAGAGCTGGTGGGCCATTACCCTAATTCTAGACTTGTATCAGCCAGTGAATGCTGGACTTACATTTGGCGTAGTCTGTGGCAGGATTCGGATCAGATCGGTATGGAGCTGCCACTACCCTGAGTGGTGGGGTAGAGGACTGGCTGCTGTTATGGTTCCCCATGGCTGTCCTTTTGGGGACCATAGGCTGGCTGATGTTTACAGCCATGCAAGAGGAAACCGAGAGCTCTGGTGAAAGAGGCTTCCTGAGGCCTGCAAACCGAGCAGCGGACGGAGTTGGAATGGCCACAGAAGAAAGAGATGCAGGTCCTGGAACTGGAGGAAGTGCTGGAGAAGGAGGCTGACCAGGTTCACCAGTTGCACCTGAAAATGGAGCAGTCGCTGGAAAAGGAATAAAAGGTTCATGAGTTGCAGTTTACCCTGGAAAGTTGCCGAGTGCCAGCAGCTGCAGGAAATGAAGTTGCAGTATGCCCTGGAAGTTGTGGAGAGCCAGCAGCAGTGGGAGGCTGAGGATGCAAAGCCTGCTGGGTGGCAGGAGGTGGTGGCCCGAGGCTTGAGCCCGGAGGCAGGAGCTGGCATTTCTAGCTCCTCTTCTGAGGATGAGAAGGCTGAAGATGCCGTCCACAGAGAGAAGAGACCACGTTGTTGTAGGGAGAAGAGGCCACTTTGTGACAGAAGAGAGACAGCCAAGATGGTGGAGTGGTGAAGGATAAGCCAGTTTGTGGAGAGAGGAGAAGGGAAATGGGGAATAGAGGTGAGGGGCTTTGTGAGCTCCACTAAACTGGTGGGGCCTTTGATTCTAGGAAAACTAGGATGAGTCAGTGGCTTTGGGCTTTTCCTACACACAGTAGGAAAACACTTCCCTGAGTAGAAAGGGAAGTGTTTTCCTACTGTGTGTATTCACTTGCCGGCCAAGTGCAAGGCTAGAAATAAAGAAAATGGTCCACCATTTCTTGGCTTTGTTGTTTCTCTATGATCTATCCAAATTTAATGTGAACCTGCACGGGCCAAGCAGCTGTGATGGAGGCCATGACTACTGGCCATACAACCATCTTGCCTACAATTATGTCACTGATATATCACTTGCAAGAGGAAGTCAAAGTTAATTAACCATTACTCTTCTGTCCCAACAGGAAGGTATCTTACTTTAACATGGCTTGCCTGGCATGAAGCAGCACAGATATTTGAAGAAGTTTTCAAATTATTCCCCATGATTGTAGTCTCGACCAAAATTACCAGAGGAAGCCCAGGAAACCAACAAAAGAACATCTGGCCCAAATGGAGACCACAGTGGAGGTTGGGAACAGGAGGAGTTAGTGCTAATGGACAGTGATGGCTGATCTTGTCCACTTCATCACTGCACATTTAACCTTGGCCCTCTGTTCATGATGATGAGAGTTCTACTCTCTTGTGATTTCATTAGCTAGAATGATCTTTCCTTTCAACAATCAAACGTTGTTTCTTTGTCAATGAGGCCCCTTATTCATTATTATTCCATCCTTGTTTCTGTTGTTATTTCATAGTATTCCAGATCATGTGTGATATTATCTCATTAATTCATTGCTGGCAGGAGCAAATGCTTGGAGATGTACAATTATGATGACTTTGGCACAAATTTTTGGCAGAATCTGGATGATTTTGTCTGTAATTCAAAAATATCTCTGCCTGTGGAAATCCTTCAGAAAGCAAGCCACCAAATTGCCTCTAGCTGCTCTTATTGAGTTGACAATCTTCTACCCAAAGCAGTGTATATTGCATTACAAAGGATGTAAAAATTGCTATAACCAGATGGATATCCAAACATTTTTCAAGTTTTCTGGATAGCATTATTGGGCAAAACATAGGAGACAGAGTTTTTTTTTAATGGCCCCACAGAATCCCTAACAGCCAGGGCTTCTCAATTGTTGAATGACGTTCATTTCCAAACATTTTGATGGCCTCACCACAAAGCGCAAATATCATCAAAAGCTCCTCTGTGGTGTTAATTGCTAGCCCGAGAACTCTGTGCATTAAAAGAAAAACAAAAGACTCTAGGAAGCTCTCTGAACCATATTTATTAAAACACAAAAGTTTGATCCAATAAGCTGACAGTTCTACAAATGATTTTCACTCAACCAACAAGAACAATCTCCAAATGGATAGCTAAGATTAAACGGCCTCATCTCCCCATTGTGTGTGTCGTCAGGCGTACAATTAGCAATGACATCCCAGGTATTTGTCATGGCTGAGCTAATAATGGTAGGATAAGCTCCATTAGCAGCTCTAATCTCTAACCATAAATGAATGCAGTAAAACATCTATAACCATAAATAAGAAAAAAATGTCTCTGAGCTTCATACTAAATTATATAATGTGCTCTTCCTCATCAAAACCCCAGATATTTTTCTTCATTCAGCTTCACACAAACTCCATAAAGACCATGTTAAGTAGTTTTACAAACTATTGTAAGGATGCTACAGACACAGGTAATTTCTTACTTAAAGATCCAAGCTGGTTATTGAATTAAACTGTGAGAGTGCAAGGAATTAGAGAAGCTACACAATTTACATATCAATGTCACTTTGTCCCCTTTTTCAGAGTCAAGATACAGCCTTTCTTTTAGCATTGGTATTGTAAAATTTGGATTAGGAGGTCAACTTTCTTACCAAGAAGTATTTTCACATATTGCATCATTTTATACCTATAATGATAGCTTTCTTTTCCATTTAAAGTTTTTTTTTTTCACATCACCATAATAAGAATTCAGAGGAAATTCTGCTGTGAGATATAATATAAGAATTGGCCTTTCGACATGGACCATGCATTTGCTTGACCAATGTGTATTCATTGAGTTTCTCTTTATAGTGGCTTTCGAGAGATATGGGGAGATAGAGAAAGCAAAAGATATGGTGCTGATCTATAGAAGGTTCAAGCTAATTGAGAAGATATGGCATGGAAAAGGGAGAAAATGGTGAACCAATTCTGTAACTCCTGGTAAGAAAAATGCAAGTAGAGCCATACTAGGTAGGTCCTGTGCTTTCTCTTCCTCCACAACATTTGCCTCCATTTCCACGGCCCTGACATCTTCACAAATATACTGCTGCAGGAAACGACATTGACGGAGAATAACCGACACTCAGACAGCTTAATAGAGAAAGGAGAACTTCTTATGAGCTGGCAGAGCATGTGGGGCTAGTAACACCAAAGCATGAGCTCCCCAAAGTTAGATTCTTACATCTTATATACCTTTTACAGTGTCCATGCAAAGGGCGTGTGATTCCTTTGTCCGAGGTCCTACATGCACCTCATCACTCAAGGTGGGACGGGGAAGTTTCAGTGAGGCAGCAAGGAGGAAGGGGTTTCCGGACCCCTGGTCCTATCTATTTATAGATCCTGTTTTTCTTGTGAGTATTGTAAGAGTCTCCAGGAGATTAGTTAGAGATCTATAGAATGTGGTTTATCTTTAACTGGCTGAGCCAGTTACTCCTGCATGACCCTTCTCCTGCATTCTTCTGGTTTCTCCCCTCTCAATTCTATCACCTTTTCCTTTTGTTAGCCTCTCTTATTTTAATATTTGACATTAACAAAAAACACAAAATACTAATGTGCGATGTGATTTCTATCACTGGAAAGGTCAAAACAACCTCACAAGTCTCTCCCCAGGTAAATTGTCTCAGTATACCATTTTTCAAAAAGTATTCTTCTCTGTTCTCTAGTTTGGAAAGAAATGTCAATGTATACATTGCTGTAAATTTCTTTGGCTTTTCATAATACATTTTAACTCTTCTAATGAGACTTCAGAAAAATTATTTCAGTGAGTTCCTAATTTATACAAAATGGTGACACTTGTTATTTTAAGTACTGTTATAGTCTTTTTCACCAAGCGCCTGTCATTCTGAACCTTTCCCTGGCTGCCTTCCATGGGCAGAAAATGAGAGAGAGTAGGCAAAACTATCCTTGACTTCCACCACCACCAACAATGCCAATATTCTTTAAACCTGTTCACCACCCTCTTTGTTGGAGACTGCAAACTGATAAGGTCCTTGTGGTTTAGATTTTTGGGGGACAGAGGTGTAGGGGGACTGGCAGTAAGCTGACAGGATCCTTGCTGCCCATCCCCCCCTACACCTCATTTGCTTAAGTTGCTAAAGGCTAAGTTCTTTCCCACAACCTCTGACTATTTAAGTTGGTAAAGGCAATTTACATGCCCTTCTCCACACCTCCATGTTAGCTGTGTTTCCACTAGTCCCATCCCCCATGTCCCTCAAAGAGAGGGGAGACAGTTTTCTTTATACCCTTTGTTTTGTGAAGTTAAGATGTTATGCAGGGTGGAGGGTTTTCTGCACTTGGGAGAATTCTTGGTTTGCCTCAGAAATGTGATTTTGTATCTAAGCTTTCTTTATTTTGCTAATGACTTTGCTCTGCCCTATAAATAAAGCGGTTTGGGGGTGGAGACTTGCTTTTGCAAGCTATTAGCTGTGTACTGGGTCCTCCGGATCCCATCCTTTTTCTTTCTGTGTTTATTTTCTAACTCTCCACCATTCTCACCTGAGATTTGCCGTGTGGGTTCGCAACACTTCTTCTCTCCCAATTTGAAATAATGACTATGCAGTTTGAAACCAGAGGATACAGTTCTTAAATGCTCCTTAAATGCATCCAGATATTATATTTCTAAACATGTATAGCAGACCAATTTTTTTTTAAATTGTTATATGGCTTGTGTAAGTTGTAAAGCTTGTCAATATTAACATTTATTTCTGATACTTGGAAATGACATATTCTACTACCACAACATCTTTTATATTGCAGATCATTCACAGTAAACAATTTTCTATATGGACCTTACATAAAATAATAATAAAATGTTTATCTTTTAGTGAGTGAATAATTTATTGCTAAGAGAAAAGCAGTTCACACACAACATTAAAAAATAAAGCTTATTTTGCTTTTTCATTGAAATGTTAAATGATGCATTATAATCTTTGGTTGTAAAATACCATTTCGCCTGGTTTATGTAGAGACAACAAGTCCAAATGAATTTTTAAGAAGTTTTATTAAAAGGAGGAAATTTAATATGCCGGCCGCATATGGCTAACATGGGTCACAGCTGACCCAAATCATGCACCCCTGCGCACAGCCCTGAGGCAGGTTATATACCTTTGATCACACACAGGTTGATGGGAAAAGGGGGCAGGGGAATGATGACACAATTCATTAGCAAGCTTATAATATTTGTCTGTAGGATTTAAAAAAACATTTCTATATGTTAAAACTTACAAGGTAACACAATAGCAAAAATGTTGTTCTACATATTAAAAGATATTCCCAAATTTTCTAGTGTCTATTTGCCATTCCTTTGTTTAGAGGTACATACATCAATCACATGTTTTTCAGGAGGGGAGGAGGAATCTACATGGTGCCAGAGAATAAGCTTTTGTAAATGGCCCATAAAAGAAAGAGAGAGAGAGAGAGAGAGAGAGAGAGAGTGAGAGAAAGAAAGAAAGAGGAAAATGGTTTGCCTTATCTCTCCCTAGCCTCCCCACACCTGGCTAGGTATTTACCTGCTTCCTTACAAGTGTGGGGGAAGGGAGGGAATCTCAATCTCCTTCCTCTCTTCATTTACAATACAATGCTATTGGCCATCCTGAGTTGGTGTAAAGCACACAAATATAAAAATCATTTTTACAAAATCTCTCTGTATGCCTAGCCTAAATTATAAAATGCTCTTTTAAGCTTCCTGGTAAAAAGGGGTTTCCTACACAGTATGTCTCTGCAAGCTAAAAAACTTTTACATTTCTTTCTCTTTATTCTCTACAAGAAGGAGAGGACAAGAAACTTGACTTTAAAACATCAATATTAATTTTTCAATTCTTTGGTATCTTACCACATTTTTGCATATGTTTTTAATTTTCCTTCTGTCATAGCAAAGGAATATAGGTTTTGTAGATTTTTCTATTACAAAGGTAATTATTAAAGGATTTTATTTTATTGGGGGCAGCATGCTTGAGTAAAATAGTAAATGCAAAAACTCAAGAGCTCCATGACTCATGCACATATTAGGGAAACTCCTAGCACAACTGTGAGACTGACACTTAATTACTAAATATCAAGACACTAGGACAGTGTTCCAAGCACCTTGGAATGGTGTCCTTCCGTTGGATAGTATGCACCCAGCTGGACAGGCCCTGGTGGATGTCAGTGAATTCTTGGACACATTTAAGGGCTGCAGTTACCTGAAGAACTGTGGGGCCTCCTGGCAATCAATTCACCCCAGAGAATAGGGATCTCACCCTCTGTGCTAAGACAAAGAACTGGCTGAAGAAGGTTGATCCTTGGTACATTTTGTGTTCACACATATCCTTCCCTGACCACAGCAACCCAGTGACCCATTTGAAAGTGCCATGTAGAGGTGGGGCTACAGGCAAGTCCTAAATCAATTTCCCCCAAAATATAAGATAACTTGAAACCCAAGCAGGTTACTTTGATACCTCTTGTCATTTCTATATAAAGAGGGTGGTGTGCATTGTTGTTCTTCCCATCTGGCTGTGGAAAGCAGCTTTGTTGAACTGAATCCCAGGGGTGGGAGCTACTGCAGCCAGCATACTTGTCCCTGCTTGTAGGTGGGGATACCTGCTGTCAGAGCTGAGCAATAGCAGCAGGAACTGTGAGGGTGATGACAGAAGATGCCACTTGGCAGGATGACCAGAGTCAGGGAGGAGCACAAGGCACACACCTTTGGGACCTCCCAGAAATGTGTGAGATCTGTTTTGTTTCTGCATCAGCACGAAGAGGCAGGAGCTCCAAATATGTGTGACTATGGAGCCACTTGTGTCCTAGGTGAGGCTGGGAATCTCAAGTAGTTTTTACTGCACTAATGTGATCTGGGGCTAGCCGGACATGGCCAGCTGGTGTGTGACCTAAAAATGGAAAACAAAAACATGGTCAGTATTCTACACAGCGGGTAGGACAAGAGAATTTGCCAGGAAGCTTTTCTCATGAATATAACAAGGTTAGAACCAAGAACCAATTGTTGCCTTGGGGTTAAGTAGATTTTAATAAAGGGAAAGTGGTGTGAGCAGTCATTATTAAATCATGGGAGACTGTGTTTAGACACCATTAAGCACTCTGGGGCCTGCATGATATGATGTAGTTACCCATGGTTGTAAATTCTGGAAGAACCAGGGTACTTCTTCACAACTACTCACCCACACCAACCTCTGTAATCACCAGACAGCACTTGGGACTGTTCCCGGTCCCGTGTTGATGTGGGGTGCAGGGCACTGCATCGCTCCCAGGAACAAGTGAGCAGAGGAGGCTCTCTGGTGCCATCATCACCAATTCTCAAGTCATGAAACCAGCCCCCAGAACCAGCTCTCCAGACTCAATCTTTTGTCTAGGGCTCCACCTACTTCAGAGTTTCAAATAGCCATGTGGCTTTAGATTATCACAAAGGCCCCAAAGGTAAAAAAAAAAAAAAAAAAAAAAAAGACTGAAAAAGAAATACTTAGAAAAAAGTCACACCTATGCCTTAAGAACATTCACATCTCAAACAAAAAACAATATAGTATTGTTAAAAAACAATATTATCTTGCCTGACCAGGTGGCGGTGCAGCAGATAGAGCATTGGCAGGCCACTGAGAATCTAGGTTCAAAATGCTGAGGTCACTGGCTTGAGCAAGGCTTCATCTATCTTGAGCACAGGTTCACCAGCTTGAGCACAGGGTTACTGGCTTGAACATGGGATCATAGACATGGATCCCATGGTCACTGGTTGAGCCCAAGGGTCACTGGCTTGAAGCCCAAGGTCATGGGCTTGAGCCTAAGGTTGCTGGTTTGAGCAAGGTATCAAGGCAGATATGAGAAAGTAATCAATGAACAACTAAGGTGCCACAATGAAGAATTGATGCTTCCCATCTCTCTCCCTTCCTGTCTGTCTCTCTCTAAAATTAATAATAATAATTAATAATAATATTAATAATAGTAATACCTTACCCAAATATTGTGTAGCTATTGGTTTCTGTACATTTCAATATAATTTCATCCACCATCCTCAGCTTATTTTCCATTGATAATTCCTACTTTGAAATTTGTGCACATCTGTATTCTCTCCATTGTGAATTTTTACCATACTGATAATTTCTGCCCTGAAGCACTATTTTCATAATATTTCAGACATAGAGATCCAGTGTCCACAGCAAAAAAGAAACCACTCAAAATAGAGAAAAGTCCATAGAAAATACTTCAAGATATTCAACTTTTCTGAGACATTTGAAGTAAGAGGTCCTTCACCTTAGTTAACATCCATTCAGTAACTTACTCTCTGAAATGCTCTGCCTCTGACAGACCTGCACTCACTAGTGGATGTTTCTCAACTACACTTGAAGACATATGTTTTAAAACTCAAGCATTTTGTAATGACAGAAAATTAGAAACCTATAACCAGCAGTCTTTATAAAACTATTTTTTAACAGACTTTACCAGAAGTAAGTACTGCTTAAATCATATAAGAACTCTTCCTAATTGTGCCATTCAAAACAACAGCATGTGACTCTTAGAGCAGAATTCACATTGCAGGTACTCCCAGGCAAAGTGATCCAGGTAGATAAAAATAGGTGACAAGCCATCTTCAGCCAAATATTAAGAATACGAGAGGGAAATCTGTGCAACCAAACCAAAAGAAAAAACATGCAGATCTATCCCAAGTAGAGAGAGTCTTGGGCTTGCACAGAAACCTGCCGCTTTTCCACCAGAATCCTCCCAAGGTTCTTTGTCACTTATCAGTCCTGCGTTGGTGCAATTCTCCCACAGGAGACCCATATTGCTCCAAGAATTTTACCATTCCAATGCTCTCAGAGACTCATAAATTCAGATGAACATGATTGCGCCTAAACCCAGTGCTATCCCGTGCTTAACTGATGAACTGGCTGCCTATCAGAATTGTTCGTAAATTTAATGAAAACCATTGGGACAGGTGATTGGGGTCTCTGGGAAATAACGTGTATGGGCCACTTCTTTTGCAAGACTGTGTCAACTGGCAGGAAGTTCTTATCACCAGCCCCTAGTGGATAGCTGCAATGTTAGTCATTCTTCCTATGTTCAATGCAGGCCAAAGTGCTACCTAAGAAGCTTTTTATACTGTGGTAGGACAGGGGCTGGGAACTGCTGTTTTGCACGGTGTCAATATTCAGAAGGCCCACAATGCCTTGCTGTTTACCTAGGCAGCAGAGTCAGTGGTCTAGTGATTGGCATCCATCCTCTCAAATTCTAGCACCCTTTGAGATGCAAAACTGCCTACTGTCTTTTGACTAGGAGCAGATTGTTTTAAAAGCTATGTAACTCTTGGTTTGGTTTAGAGTTCATCTTGATGAATAATTCCTTAGGGAGAGGAAGCAAAGAAGTAAAACAATATTTACAGAGTTAAAGTCTGAAAAAATGCCTCATTGTACTCACAGGAAAGATCTGTAGGTCTAAATCGTGCAAATGAGTTTAATTCCTGTTTAAACGGCTTCCGCTTAAATCCTCCCCTTATCCCTAAAGCAAGCTAAAATTACCAGAGACATTCAGGGAATTTGAACATGTAAAATCCTTCTTAAAGAGAATTCCTGTTTGCAATAATAGGATTGGGGGCGGAGGAGGGAGAGAGAAGGAGAGAGAGAGAGAAAGAGATCAAGACAGGGATCCCGTATTTTTGAATACTGGGCACACAGTAATATGGTTTTTTTTGTGTCTTCAAAAATGAAATGACTAGGACTTCAAGATATCACAACTGAGAAAATTAGTGTTGAACCGAGAGGACGAGCTGGACAAGCATTTAGAGCACTCCGCCAGAATCTCACTCTTAATGATGCAACCGCAGATGAGTGTAGGTTTGTAATTAGGAAACAGAACAGATGGTGAAGACTTAGTTTAAAGGGTTCATTAAAATAACCTACGCTGCCAAGTGACTGTTCCCTGCTCCGAGCCTGCCGCTCAGTTGCAGTGCGTTGCAGTGAGATGAGACGTAGGAGAAGGGCTTTGCAGTACCAAACGAACGCAGCGTAATTGTTTCCCGTTGCCTGCTAATTTCAAAACCCATGCAGCTGGAGCCTCAAAATGGTTACAGAATATCTGAGACTCTCTCCAAATTCCTTGTCAAATAGACAGTGTTTAGCTCTGTGTCCAGAAATGCAGCTCCCTGGGCTGTTAGAAGCAGCCTCTTTGAGAAACCCCAGTTATACGCTTTGGTGGTATCGCCACCCCTGAGTGTGGGCTGGCTTCTAACAGATACAACAGACAGAAGGGACGGGATGTCACTTCTGAGATGAGGCTGCAAGAACATTGCTTGCATCTTGGGTGCCATGTCTCGCTGCCTTGGAGGGAAGCCCGCTGCCATGTTGTGAGCTGCCCTGTGGAAAGGTCCAGATGCCAGGAACCTATGTCTCTGGCCAACAGCCAGAGAGGACCTGAGACCACCAACAGCCAAATGGTAGAGGTGGAAGCAGGTCCTCCCCAGGTCACACCTTGGCTGCAACCTTTGGAGAGACTGAGCCAGAGGCACCCCTGGGGCACATTCAGGTCTCTGGCCCTCAGACACTGTGAGATAATTAATGTTGGTTTAAGTATTAGCAATCTGTTAAGCAGGAATAGATAACTAACGCTCTACCCAAAGATATAGGAGCTCAGAAATCTAAGGCTTATTTCCAAGTATTTAGTGGACAAGTTGCTCACTTCTTTCCCCCCCCTCATTTTATGTAATTATAGTTGAGCAATTGGTTCCTGGAATCTCAATGAGAACATAGGATGAAAGACCTTGTCAAAATATTCAATAGTAACATATTTGGTTGAACTTTTACACATAATTAAAATGTCAAATTGATCTTCCAGGAAAGTAAAACAGACTTTATCTTTTAAATAGGTCTTCAGGAATCATGTGTTATCATACCTATATGACTGCGAGTGGAGAAATGTGTGAAGACAGGACTGAATGTGTGGGCAGGTGCACACATGCACCCCCAAATAAACACAGAACTATTTTAGGGAGAACGTAACAAATTCCTCTCCTGGACTTGCTCTATATATATATAATTTGTGACTCAAGTGAATCAGTAATTCTCTTTTCTATAGATGTGCTGTACCCCATTTTTAGAGAACCAGAAAAATGAAACTCTAGTGGGTTCCTTTCTGTCTTACTGCAGGTTCTTTCTGAGACCATTTTGCTTTCCTTTCCCCTTTTTTCCAATCTCAAAATTATATAACCTAAAGGGTCTCATAACAGTTCTCTTTCCTTAGAACTGTTTTCTTTGGTCTATATATTTTCTTCTTAGGATACCACATCTACTTCCACTACTTAAATACAGTTGACTCTTGAACAGCACATGGGGTTAGGGTGCCAATCCTGCAGTTGAAAATTATCAATGGCATAGAACAATGCATAGAGTTGACCCCCACATCCTCATGTTACCCTAACGTAATCTGGTTATACTTCCCATAGGGTGGAATTATTAAATGACAACAAAAATGTATCCAGAACACTGCTGAGTTTGGGCACTTACCCTAACACACTGACAACACTCAGCATTCTCCAGCTAGGTGATTAAGCACAAGTAATAACGGTGATGGTCAGTAAAGGGAGATCTATTACAATCTAGTGCCAGAGCCTTGAGGTAACAGTGTCCAGAAAGAAATATAAACACTAAAAGAGAAAGGGAGCAGTCCTGAGCACTGGCAACTCCCATGTCCAATCTCCAGCAAGCTTTTCTGCTGTTTTCTGTCCTGCTTTCACCCTAGGAGCTTGCCCTTGCAGATAACCATCACTTGGGCTCCCAGACCGGGATTCTAGTTGGATTTGGCCAATGGAAAGTAGAGCAAAGGTGGGAGGAAAGAACCATTGTTTCTCCTCTGCTTCCTCCATAGTTCAGTCCTGCATCTCAAGCAAACAATGGTTGTTCTGTGGCTACAGCTCCTACTGGAGGTACTTCCTCCAACCTGTAAAGATCCAGGGCTTGAGATCCTTCTGAACTCCAAGAGCACTCTCTCTAAAATAGTGACAGCTCCTTGGTACCACTAGCCTCCAGAGCCTTGCCATCTCGTATTGTTCTTCTTAACCCTCCCCATGCTTCTTCTCGGCCCTGCACTAGAGACTCTTCATTTAAACCAGAGGAGCAAGTTCCATTTCCTGCCAGTGGACCCTGACTAATATGCACTGTTAGTCCACACGTGCACTTTGTACTGAATTAAATATTTTGAAGAAGGAAATTTCCCAAGAAACATTCTAATCAATGCAAATTCATGCAATACTAAAAGCACGAGACTTGAATTCTGTTCTATGGCTGTCTCATTGTTCCTCCTGCAGTATCTGAATGCCAAAAATGAAAAAAAAAACTGAATTACTTTTATTACAAATATATATTTTCTCCCTTTTCAAAAAGAGACTTCTCATTTATTCACAGGATTTGGAATACTTGGTGTCTCTGAGACAGTCTTTTTGTCCTGGTATTATTTGAGGGTAAACAATAAGGTACTTAAATAATTTTTCCCTGCACTCAGGCTTTTGATGTTATCAATAATTTTAATATTTCATTGAAAGCTAGCTCATTGGGGTATCTTTACAACAGAACAATAAATACCATGTCATTTGTGTGCATGGAATGTATTTGAATGTGTGTGTATGTATTTGTGTGTATGAAAGAGAAAGAGAAATCACATGTTTCTACTACTACATATATCAACTAAGCTTTTATTGTACCATTTTCATTTCCTGTTACTTCAAAATCACTAGACCTAAAAAAACTGGCAGGTTGCCTATCTGACATTCTGTTCACAATGAAAACAGAGTCAGCATTTCTGGAGGTCTGATTATGAGTGTAAGCAGAGCAGTGTGAGTGAAGAGGAATCTGGCATGGAGATCGATAAGGAGGAAGAAACATATTAAAGAGAAAACATAGTATGAAGAAGAAGGGAGGGAGGGTCCCAGGTGAGTAATTCCCATACCCGCTCTCCTGGAAGGAGGAAATAATGAGGATACAGAGAAGTTTGTCAATAGTATCGTGTACTTGAGAGGTACAAGGCTGCAATCTAAGCCCTTGGTTAACCTGTGCGGGCAGAGATATTTGCAGATATGAGGGCAGGGAGTGGGTACATCCTGCCAGAGGCTTCTATTTCCAACTTGAAGTCAGAGGAAGGCAAAACTTCCAGCTCAGACAGAGAGTAGTGGATAAAATGTTTCTCAAGTTTCTTTAAATTTAAATTCTCCCTTCATATGTTATGCTTGTTTGTTTCCTCTTAATTTATTAATTAAAGAAGTTTTGTTCTACAGAGTTTCTTAGATTCTGGATTCTGCTGATTGAAACCTGTGGTATCACTTAGTATTTTATACTTTGACCCTTTATATTTCCTACCAATTAATAAACAAACGTTGAGGCTTGATCAAATCCAGGTTTGATATTTCCCTCCCACAAAACTGCTTCAAACAAAGGAGGCTCTCTGTTCTTCGGTCTGTAGGCGTGCAATGTCTTGTTGTCTTCCATTTTGTGATGTGAGTAAACATTGACGATCAATAACCTGATCTATTCATCTTTTTCAGGATGACAAAATTATGATACTCTGATTCTTACATTCTGCCTTCATTTATTAGCTGGGGTATATCTGTATGGAGACTGATTCTTTCCACAATTTGAAAGTCCAAGGATACAGCTTGCATGGTAGGTCAGGATAGAAGTTTTATTTTCTCGATAATTACCAGTTTTCAAAAGAATAAGTTGGTTCTCTAACATCTTTCCACAGTAATCAGTTAGCACTTTTTTTCTTAGAATATTAATGAATGTAAGGATGTAAGCATTTTTTATGTGTTTCAAATTCATTGTAGTTATTATCTTATTGATACCCAAAATGTCTCCTCTTTGGCCAGTGAGAACCTCTGAGTTCAATTTGTTACTGAGGTCTTTGCATGTGGCCCTGGTGCCTCTGGCAACTCCTTTCCTCTCTGGTGTGACATGAGGGTTCAGTGTCATTCTGCACATTTCACGCATAAAACCTGGAATGGTTATTCTCCATAGGGCTTGTTTTGTGGGAAAATATATTTAAAACTGTGATATCATCATCACATTTTTGAATAGTAAACAAATATTTCTTGATTCTTTTCCATTTTAGCAATGATTTATTGATTTACTATGGAAGATGAAGCTTAAGCTCTCCCTTGAGTCTTCTTACTCTGCTCCCAACAAAGCATAGTAAGACTTTTAATGTAACTACATTCCATTTCTTAAACACGTTTTTATTTTATCTTGAGTTAATAATTACCCTGAACTTTCTCTACTACTTGATTTTCTGAATTTCTATCTGCAACTGATCCCTAAACATTTCTCCCTAAGTAGAATACTTTCTTATTACATTCAAACATCATAGGTAATCTGTCAATTTTCTTTATTTCTTTTTTTTTTTTTTTTTTGTATTTTTCTGAAGTTGGAAATGGGGAGGCAGACAGACTCCCACATGCGCCCGACCAGGATCCACCCGGCATGCCCACTAGGGGGTGATGCTCTGCCCATCTGGGGCGTTGCTCTGTTGCAACCAGAGCCATTCTAGCGCCTGAGGCAGAGGCCATGGAGCCATCCTCAGTGCCCGGGCCATCTTTGCTCCAATGGAGCCTTGGCTGCGGGAGGGAAGAGAGAGACAGAGAGAAAGGAGAGAGGGAGGGGAGTTGCTTTGTATTTCTGGTGCACTGTGGTCATCCTACGATTAAAACTCACATTGCCTTTGCTTTTCTCCTTCTGAGAAATTCTGCTTTCTATATTTAATTACTATTTTATACTTTAAAAAATTCAGTTCTTAGTTTTAGTACAGCATATTCTTAACAGTAGTCTAAGGAAAATTCTCAAGGTAATTTATTTTTTCAAATTGTGAAAAACTCATTATTTGGTTGAACATAGAATTATAAGTTGGAACTAATATAAGTAAATTTGAAGGTAGTTTTCATTATATACTGACTCCTGTGTTGCAGTTCATGAAATTCTGATGGTCCATTCTTTCTTGCACTTTTTTTTTCTTTTTTGTGTGCCTTAATGCCTTTATTAGCACTTTTCTTAGATTTTATAATGGCATGCCTTCATTTTCATAGTGGGCATTCCATGGGACCTTTCACTATGGAGGCTGAACTCTAAGAATTATATTTCTTTGATATTTCTCTTTCAGTTTCCCACTTCTTTTTTTCTGCAATTTCTAACATTTAGATGTTCTATATTCCAAATCAATCCTCTCATTTTCTTTCTATTGCTCTTTGGTTATCTATTTGTTTTGCTTTTTTTTTTTTATTTACTTTCTGAGCAATTTTCTCAACTTTGTTTTCCAAACAGCCTATTGAATGTCTTTTTTATTTCTACCATAAGATTTTTTAATATTCAAGAGATTGTCTTTGCTCTCTGAATATTCCCTTTTTATAGCATACTATGCTTGATTCATGTTTGAAAATTATCTCTGTAAAGCCATTGATTACAATGGGTTTTGTATAAGATTCTCTTTTCCTCTTCTGACATTGTCTGTTTCTTCCAAGTTTTTTTTCTTTCCCCTTTGTGCTTATTCTGCTCTCTGTGTTCACAATAGACCCTTTCCCCATGCATTTGAGCAATAGTTGTTTGTCTGTTTTTAAGAATGATATATTGTAAGTAGTCCTGGACCTCTTTGTAGGCATTGCTTATGAAGTAGTGGGCTCCACTGCGTGGTAACTGACAGTTGAAGAGTCCTCAACTGTCAGCCGCATTTGACCAGCTTCTCTGGAATGAAAGTTCCTTTGGAAGGAAGTTACCTGCCTGGAGTGCATGAAGCAAGCCGCTAGCAAGCTGACAATTAAATGCAGAAAGGTTTGGATTCCCCGCTCAGTGGGTGGACATCCACTTGATTCTGTTTTCAGTATGACTCCCTGCTGAGTTATAGCTGGTGACCTCCAGTCCAGATGGGAAATCTCTTAGTCTTCTGCTGAAGTGAAGGAATGGAGGGACTCCGTGGGTCTAATTGCTTCTAATGCTAGTTTTCCACCATTCGTTCTGTTTTCAGACATCTCCCACTCCCATCTTCAGAAACACCAGCGATGCCTTCAATTTTTTATGTCTTCTGGACTCTACAGCGCACACCAGCCTGCTTCTTGGTTTACTGACCATCTTACTTAAGATTTCTGACTTATTGTTTGCTTCTCTTTTTCTATGCTAAGACTTGGGCCCTCTCCTCTACATTCATACCAAGCAATAAGGTCTGTTTTTATGGTTTTAAGTACCATCTGAATGTCTATTATGATTTTTGTTAATCTGGGTCTACTGAGAAGCAGTTTCTTTATATGTAAATTTATGAAATACAGGAGCAATGACTCATCCTTCCATTTCAATCCAGTCCTTTCCACATCAATTCTACATGAATTTAAAGGACCACCAAAACACATAGCATAGAAAGATGTAAAACCAGAGAGTATGTGACTTCACAGGGGCAGGTACCATCAACGAGCACGTTTACTCAACCTTAATGCATATGGTGCCCTCCAGAGACCATTACTGTGTTCCCTCACTGGGGGCCAGAAGAGCTGAATCATTGTTTTCCTCTGAGCCCAGGATTCAAAGGTAACTTTTAAGTCCAGTGTTGCATCATTTTCTGTTATAGCTGTTGTACAGAATACAAAAATAAACTATTTGAAGCTGAAGTTTGAAGAAAAGTAAAGGTTGCTGTAGATCTATAAGATAGTAAATGTTCTGTGGAAGAATTATGTTCTGTGCCTAACTTACTTATTCTATTGAGAAAACAAGGAATTTCCTGTGCTTGGTCTCCTCGTTTTCTCTAACGTCAAATAAAAATGTGGCTTTTTCCACAGAAACTATGTTCCTGACAAGTATCCTGTTATAGAAGGGCATGGAAGGAAGAAAGTACATTTCCAATTTATTATCCAATGCATTACAAATAAATAAGTTGTTAATGGTGGCCTTTTTAAAAAATGCATACATCTTTGGGGTGTTTGAAAAAGAGTTTGATTTGGGGTCCTCCCTTGTACCTCTTCCAGTTGCATGTCCTTGGGAATGTAACTGGAGTGGGAAGACATCTCTCTACTGCGCACTGACCACATGGCTTAAGTAAACCAGGACACTGAAACTTTCACAGTGGAAGTTTAAATGGGAGTGTTTCAGTGACCTTGACATTTTCACCATGCCTATGGCGAGGGCCAAAACTGTGGACTTAGAAAATCTGCACCTACACCATCATCCGTCCAGGATCATACCACCTGCTCTGAGCTGTAAAGCTGCAATGCTTTAAAGAAGCTCTAGACCCCATCAGCTCGAGGTGCTGTCTGAGCAGCTTCAGAAACAAACACCAGGCCTGCCACAGAGCCTCCGCTGGGAGGCCTCAGTGGGACATCAACAAGGTAATACATAATCCACTCTCTACTATTTCCAGTTATGCCTGTGCTTCTTGAACAAAAGTAATTACTAAGAATACCTTTTAAAGATGCAATAACAGCTGTGTTGCAAGACTTAACACAGTTCATATTTTAAGCAGATACATGATGACTTGGTTTAAAAAGAAGCACATTGAATAGATTGTTGTGGAAAATTGTTATGATATAGAAACTAGGCTGATATAATTACAGTTTTATGAAGTACAAGTTCAAGTGGTGTCTTTTCAATCAGAGGGAGTAGACCATGCGGTGTGGACGTCTGATGGACCAACACATGGTCAGAGAGGGCACGTAGTTTCTATGTGAGGAAGACATGCACCATCCCCTTGAAATTCACTAACGGTGGAACTGTTAATTCTCCAAGTGTAAAGGAAAGAGATGACTCAAAATGTTCCAACCAGAGAGCTTTCCTCGGACCATCCTCTGAGATGTGTGCTTGGGCTCACAGAGCTCTGAATCTGACTCCACGCGCTGGGATGGAAATGCACCACGCTGCTCTGCTAAGTGCGCCACCCGGTCCTCTTTCAACGGTATCTGTAAGGAAAGGAGCTTTTGTTAGGGAATCATGATGCACCTGCTAGTGAGAAAATCAGGAATACTTTGCTTTAGGGATAAGTTAAAGTTATTGTGAGATGAACATTTTATACATACTACCCTAAATATTATATAGATAGAGCACAATGTACATTAATTATGTTTTCTTTGTGTTATTAATAATTACGAATCTAGTATTAGCGGAGATGAAAATCCAACATTAAAACTTGAATATAAATAATAAACCCAATATTTTTTTTGTCAAAAACTATAATATTATGTGGGCTTTGAGCAAAACAACTGTAGAGGGAGCAAAAGGTGACAGAGATGAGCTTGGCTTTGCACCTTAATTCTAGTCTGTGTTTATTCTTTAAAGTTCCCCAAGCTTTAAAGAATAAATAGCACACATCAGATAAGGATGTTACTTTAGATAAACAGAACGCCAGTTACAGGGAGTAGAGGTGAGGGTGTGCTCTGTACAAAATGCCTGTGTGCCCCAAAATTCATATGTTGGAAACTATTCTGCAATTTCATAGGAGTAGGAGATGGGGAGTTGTCTAGGAGGTAATTAGGTCATGAGGGTGAGGTCCCTGTAAATAGGATATGAGCTCTTATAAAAGATAACATCAGAAAGCTTCCTTTTTCCTTCAGTCATGTGAGGAGACAGATAGAAGACAGCCAGTTATGAACCAGGAAGGGGCCCTCACCAGATCCCAACCCTGCTGGCTCCTTGATCTTGGACTTTCAGCCTCCAGCACTGTCAGAAATCAATTTCTATTGTCTGTAAGCCAGCCTGTCTGTGTTATTTTTGCTATAGCAGCCCCAGTGGAGTAAGACAGGGGGCGTAAGTGTAAAGAGCTGAAAGTCAGCAAAGCAGCTGTAACTGAAGATACAAGTATAAATCAAATGTCTATTTTCCTTACAAGAAAAATGAGGAGAAAATGCCAGTTTTAGCAAGCTTAATGTTTTCAAGATTCTCTTCTGTAAAGCTATATTTATACGTTCCTACACTACACATAGTATATAAAAATAAATTCTTGCTCTGCCAGCAAATGGGATCATATGCCACCTCCTCCATCATTATGAAGGGAGAAAATGAGATTCCTTAAACAAAGGTTATGCTTCAGCACTCGCTGTAACTGCTTTCTCACCAGTGTTGCCAGGATGTGACTCAAAGTTCGACTTGTGATGAGACAATTATTTTATCATTTGGGGAAACTTCCAGATCTTAAGTCTCCATAAACATCTAACCAGTTGAGTTTCATGTAATTTTTCCCTTTCAGATGCTCCAGTTGTTCTGTATTCTGGAAGAATGGGCAGTGAAGACCAGCATGCTAAGACTCAGGAAGGACTACCACTCCCAAAGCCCCAAAGCTTTGAGAAGAGATCAGGTCTTTCCCAAACTTCCCATGGGAGCTCAACACCAGGGTTTTGATCTCTGATACTTTTTGAAAATCAACAATTGCTTTTGTACTATTTGGAGGGATCGAGGGCATCAAAACCTTTGCTGCTATTTTCCTAAGCTTGCTCTGCTTATGGAGATGAAGCTGGGGAGTTGTTATCCTTGTGATTCCCTCACCTGCTATCGGGGCCCCCACGGAGAAAGTCTCCCAGAAGTGAACCAGCATCAGGTTCTCCAGGCTCCAGAATAAAGACCTGCCTGTCATTGAGGCAGAGCTCCCACAGAGCAAGGGACAGATGGCAAGAGCCCGTCAAGTACATGAATGGAGGCTGCAAACACCAGGAGAGCTTGGTTTAGAAGTGGTTTAAGCAGAGGGTCTTTTTAAGTACTCAAAATATACAAAGGAAAACAAAACTATGTAAATTTTTAGTAGGTTTTTATTTTAATCTTCATGGAGGATCCTAGGCTGTTTCACAAGTATTTTTGAAGCCTGAGAAACCTACAGTAAAAATGTTACATCCACAGGTACCAGGATCACTTCCAAAGTTGGCCCCAGGCCGCAGACCCCAGGCCCCAGGCCCATTCACTCCCAGACACACAGATGCGGGTCTCATTGTTCTGAAACACTAAGAAGAAAGGACCAGAACAAATGGAAAGGTCCTCCCAGTCTATAAGTCAACAAATTTGAGAGGGGATGATGTCACAGATGCTGTAGGTGCCATACAAGCCAGCCAACATCCCCCAAACCCTACTGGGATATAATTGGCACCATATAAAATGAATTAGGTGTGGGAGTAGAAGAGGATACAGGGTTGATAAATGGTGAGGGATGAAGACTTGACAGGGGAAGGGTGAACACACAATATGGTGCACAGAGATATGTTGTAGAACTGGACAGCTGAAACCTGTGTAATTTTGTTAACCAGTGTTACACCAATAAGTTCAGTTTAAAAAAAGATAAAATAAAATACATCAAAAAATGAAATAAAAATGATTTAAGGTTTTAGAAAAGCACATTTGGTTTCATTTTGTTCTGGAACAGAGCAAACCTTACAGATCACTGGTGTAAATTGGGAAACTTCCAATGTCATTCCAATGATTCTTGATAATGGCTCTCCTTCCACCATTAACTCTGCAAAAACAGGTTTCTTAAGCTTCTATTTCTAAAAAATGAAATAAAACAAAACAAACAAAAAAGCAAAACCAAAAAAACTTCTTAAATGTTAACTACTCTGAGGAGTGACTGAAGAAACCTTGACAAGGCAGTCATTTCTGAGGGTTGTTAGTGGAATATAAGCACCCAAGGAAATGGGTTACAATTTGCACTTTGGAGATGGGAGACGAGATAAAATTCAACAGGAAATGAGATGAAAGGATGGACAGGCAGGCGTGTGACTCTCCAATATGTATTCTAATTTTAACAGCTTTACTCAGATGTAAACATAATTCATACAATTCACCTTCTTAAAGTGTACAATTCTCCACAATGTCTCCTTACACCTGTGAAAATGTCTATTATCTAAAAGACAAGAAATAACTAGTGTTCCTGAGGGTGTAGAGAAAAGAGAACCCTTGGGCACTGATGGCAGAATGCAGATTGATAGAGCCACTATGGAAAACAGTATGGAAGTTTCTCAACAAATTAAAAGTAGGACAATTATATAACCCAGCAATTACACTTCTGGGCATTCATCTAAAGAAAATGAAGACAATTACTCAAAAAGATATACATGCCTCTGCATTCATTGCAACATTGTTTATATAGCCAAGATATGGAAGACACTTAAGTGTCCATCAGTGAATAAAAGGATGTATGGAATATTATTCAGCCATAAGAAATATGTCAGCCATGAAATCTTGCCATTTGCAACAACATGGATAGAGTATAAGTGCATTATGCTAGGTAGAATAAGTCAGACAGAGAAAGATAAATACTTTTAATCTCACTGATATGTTGAATTAAAAAAAAAACCAACACACACACACACACACACACACACACACACCCACACACACGGAGTCCAAGTTCAAAGATACAGAGAGCAGGTTGGTGGTTGCCAGAGGTGAGGATGGGGGGGGGGAGCAAAATGGGTATAAAAGGTCTAAAGGTACAAACTTCTTTATATAATAAAGAAGTTACAGGGATCATGGCAATTATAATTAGTAATATTGTATTGCATATTTAAAAGTTGATAAAAGTTCTCATCACAAGAAAATTTTTTTTTCACTAAGTAATGCCAAATAGACATATTGTGGTTATTATTTTGTAATATACACAAATATCCATTTATTATGCCATATACCTGAAACTAATATAATGTTATATGTCATATGACTCAAACATAAATAAAGTGTGCAACTCAATAGTTTTTAGTATTTTTAGAGTTGTATGACCATGAGCATCATGAATTATAGAGTATTAAATCAACCCAAAAAGAAATGCTATATGCATTACCAATCACTTTCCATTTGCTCCCAACCTCCCGTACCCAGCCATAGGTAACCACTAATCTACTTTTTGTCATTCTTTATATATGCTTATCCTGGAAATTTTGTGGGAATGGAATCGTGAACTATGTAGTCTTTTATGTCTAGTTTCTTTTACTTTGCATGTTTTCAAGGCTCATTTCTGTTCTAGCATGCCTCACTTCACTTATTTTATTGCTTCATAATATTATACTGTATGAATCTACCATATTTCATTTATCCATTTATCAGTTGATAGACATTCCATTTGTTTCCACTTTTGGTTATTATGAATAATTCTGCCATGAACATGCATGTATAAGTTTCTCTGTGGACATACAATTTCATTTTTATTGGGTATGTACCTATCAGTGACTTTTTGAAAAACTTCCAGATTGTCTTCCAAAGGATCCATACCACTGTAAAACCCCAGCAGGAGTTCAGAAGGATTACATTTCTCCCTGTCCTTACTCACACCTGTTATTATCTGTCTTTTTAATTATATACTTAGGTGTTCTCATGGATATGAAGTGATATCACATTGTGGTTTTCTTTTGCATTTCGCTGATGTCTAATGATCCTAAACATCTTTTTTTGTGTGCTTATTGGTCATCTAACATCTTCTTTAGAAAAATTTCTATTTGGATATTTTACTTATTTATTCCATTGAGTTATGTGTCTTTTGTGAGTTATGATTTTGTTTTCATATTTTATAGATACAAGTCCTTTTTCATATATTATTTTCAAATTTTTCTCCCATTCTGTAGGTTCTTTTTTTTTAACTTTGATGATGGTATCTTTTGAAGCAAAAAATTTTACATTTTTATAAAGTCTGATTTATAGATTCATTATTGTTACTGTTGCTTCTGCTTTCGGTGTGATATCCAAAAAGCATTGCCTAATTCAAGGTCATGTTTCTTATAAGGGTTTTAAAGTCTTAGCTCTTACATTAAGGATTTTGACTCATTTTGAGTTAATTTTTATATATGTGTGAAGTAAAGATTCAAACTTATTTTGTTGTATGTGGATATATCCAGATGTCTCAGAGCCATTTGTTGGAATTATTCTTATTTTCCCTCACTCGTTGAATTGTCTTGATGCCCTTCTTAAAAAATGAATTGACTAAAAATATTAGGATTTCTTTTGGACTCAATTATATCTCATTACATGTCTATCATTATGCCAGTAAGACTCGTTCTTTATTAGCTTATTTTGTGGTAAGTTTTGAAATTAGAAATTGTTCTTTGTCAAGATCATTTTAGATATTCCAGTTCTTTTTCATTTCCATATGAATTTTAGGATCAGATTGTCAATTTTTGCAAAAAAAAAAAAAAAAGAATCCCAGCTGAGATTTTAATAGGCATTATCTTGACTCTACAGAGCAATTTGGAAAGTATTGTTATCTAACAATATTAAGTCTGACTCAAGAACATGAAGTATCTTATTTTTTATTTAGATCTTTAATTTTTCTATAGTGTTTTGTAGTTTTCAGAGTATAAGATTTGAACTTAATTTGCAAAAACTTCCTAAGTATGTTATTCTTTCAAATGCTAGCATAAATTAAATTGCTTTTTAAATTTTATGTTCAGATTGTTCATTGCAGGTGTATGTATAGAAATAAAATTGCTATTACACATTAAGTTTGTATTCTGCAACCGGTCTAAACGTGTTTTATTTCAATAATTTTTAGTGGATTTCTTCTAATTTTGTATATATCAGATTGTCATCTTCAAAAAGAGATAGCTTTACTTCTTTTTTAATTTGCCTGCATTATATGCAATGTTCTTATATAACTGCCCTGGCCAGAATCTCCAGTACAATGTAGAATAGAAGTAGTGAAAACAGACACCCTTGCTTTATCTCTGATCTTAGGGGGACAGTATGTAGTGTTTCACCTTTAAGTGGGATATTATATGTGAGATTTTCATAGATATTCTTTATTATATGGAGAAGATTCCCTTTGCTCCTTAGTGTTCGAGTATTTTTATCATGAAGAATTGTTGAATTTTCTTAACTATTTTTTCTGTATCTATTTAGATGATCATGTGGGTTTTATTTTTATTCTACTGACAACATTGATCTTCTCATGTCAAACCAACTTCATGTGTCTAGGTGAAATCCCGTTGATCATAGTGGGTAATCCGTTTAGTACAACACTAGATTCATTTTGCCAGTGTTTTGTTTAGAATTTTTGCATCTACATTCATAAGAGATTTGGTCTATATTTCTTTTGTTTGGATGTTTTTGTGTGATTTTGGTGCCAGTGTAATAACAGCCTCAGAATGGGTTTGATTGTGCCCCCATCTTCTATTTTTTGGAAAAGTTTATAAAGAATTGGAGCTAATTCTTCTTTAAATGCTTAAATGGAAAAATAATTCATTCTGACATCAGATGAATATTGTAATGCAAAGCTGGATTTTAAGTAGTACTCTTAAATCAAAAACTATTAAAAGCCACCAATGGACTGAATGAAAATATATTTCCCCTGAATCAAATTGCACTTTGATAACAGAAATATAAATTGAGCTTTAAGCAAATCTGACAATAGCTGCTGCTACTTACCAAAACTGTAATTGTAAAAAAAAAAACATTTTTGAGGACTGGGTTTGTGGAATGATGTGGAGGCAATAATAGCAAGGGTGGTTTAATGGGTGATAGAGATTAAATGTCCTCCTCCCGAAACAATCAAGAGAAGTCCAGGCGAAACAACTGGGGGAAGACCAAGCCTGTACCTACATTTCAGGGCGAACAGCATGGGGTGAAAGCCCAGGGTCGGCTCTGTGGCCTCCCCTTTCCCACACTGACCGCCGGCTGAGCAGGCTCTCTGGTCTGTATTTTTCCTCCTAGCTGGAGCCAGGCAGCTGCAAACGTCCATAATTACAGAAGATTCTCTCGTTTTCTGCTCTGTGGTTGAAATAATGACAGTCTATCTTTTTATTATTGTTCTAATGGCTTCATGTACTGAATCACTGTGATATTATTAATAACGGCAAACGGGATCTTATTTAGCATCGGGAAGGCTTCCCCATGCATCACGGTGAGAGTGGATGGATGAGCTGGCAGGTTAACGAAGCCTCCCGGCTAGGCGGCGGACCCATTAAAGGCTGCCCGGTAAACGGAATGTGGGCGTTGGAACCTGCGTGCTTGGCTCGCCGTTCATTCCAGACAGCTATTTCCCTAAACCCGCACCATGTATCTCAGAATAGACAACTGCCTCTTAAATGCATGGCTTTTATCCTGACAACAACTCAAATATGCAACACTTTACTTAGCTCCTGGGGCTTCTGAAAATGTGTACTCTTATCTCTAAAATGGAATAAACAATTATCAGAATCACAGTGAAATATAAGCACGTAAAACAAAGCAAAGAGGCAATCAACATGGGTATGCAAGCAATGTAGGCTCGGTTCTTGTTTACAAAGCTCCTAAGACGGTGCCTAACTTCACCTCACAGCACTGTGGGCATTTAAGTGCCTGGGAATGGACCCGTGTTCCCCCTAAGGATGACCTGTGTTGCTTTCTGCACTTGTATCTGTGACTTGAAAGCCAGTTCTTTTTGTTTCAAGGCCCTGTCCATTCATTTGAGTGCATACACTCATGCATGCGTAGTGTGATTGCTTCTTCGTGATTCAAGGAGGTAGACAGCTGAAAAGTGGGCAGAGTACTGGGGGATATTATGTACTGGGTCGGGGAATAGTCCAAGGACAGGGCACTCTGGTCCTGGAGGGAGTGCCAATGCTCCTTACTGTATGTGAGAGACACATGGTGTTAGGTCTTCAAGACTGCTCACCCCACCCTCAAAGCCGGGGCCAGAGATTCACTTCTTTTCTACCCTGATAGCACAATCAACCATGGTTGAAATATCCTACAATGTGATCCAGGCTTTTCTGGAAAGACAGTGGCTCCTGCTAACAGGAGGTGCTTTATTCAAGACAACAGTCTGGTTCCACCCTCCTCTCTGTCCTTGCATCTTCTTGTCTCCTCCTTTTCCTCTTCTTCCCAATTTTGGGACTTCCAGCAATGATCACATCAGCATCTCACATTCTTTCCTCTGTATTTTTCTCCTAAATTTACTCGTACTGTAATTTATCAGCAATAAAGCATGTAAAGTTTATTACAGCATTAAAGTAATAGAACGGGCTAATATTTTATTGTCAGTCCTCATTTATGATAGAACACTTCTCAGTCCATCATTATTCAAGTTTGTCATCAGCCGTAATACAATTTTAATACAATTATACCAGGAATGACATTGAAAGAGCACAGAGCCCAAAACTATGGAAGATAAATCAGATTACCCCTTCCTTGGACTGTCCAGGAACAAAAACAGAAGGTTTAGGATGTTTTTTTTTTTTTTTGTATTTTCTGAAGTTGAAAACGAGAGGCAGTCAGAGTCAGACAGACTCCCGCATGCGCCCGACTGGGATCCACCCAGCATGCCCACCAGGGGGCGATGTTCTGCCCATCTAGGGCATTGCTCTGCTGTAACCAGAGCCATTCTAGCCCCTGAGGCAGAGGCCACAGAGTCATCCCCAGCGCCCAGGCCAACTTTGCTCCAATGGAGCCTTGGCTGCAGAAGAGGAAGAGAGAGACAGAGAGGAGGGAGAGGAGGAGGGGTGGGGAAGTAGATGGGCACTTCCCCTGTGTGCCCTGGCCAGGAATCGAACCCGGGACTCCTGCACGCCAGGCCAATGCTCTACCACTGAGCCAACCGGCCAGGGCCTGTTTAGGCTGCATTTTGATGATTACAAAATGTGTCCTCAATAAGGGAAATGTAAAATAACTTATCCACAGCTTATAAACTTTTTTTATGAATTATTATAGTTTTATATGTATCACAATTAAATGGAAGCCCTTAAAGAGGTAAAACTGTGACACAGTTTTGCTCTCTTTCTTAAGAAAAAGTATAACCTAATACACTGCTCACAGAAATTAAGGGATATTTTATTGCTTCATATTCATTTTTAAATATTCCCTAATTTTGTAAGCAGTATCTTTGAGCATTGCAGTGGAAAGGCAACGAGTAAAATGTTTTGCTCTTTTTTTTATTTCATACTCTTCTATTTACTTGTCCTAGTATGTGAACATTCTAAGCAAGAATTACGGGACAGTAATTGGCTGGTGGAATATTGTTTGAGAGGCACTATTGTCTTTACAATCAGAGGAAACTGTTTTTTCAAGAAGATGGAATAACAGAAGCTTTTGGCATTATTCCACAATCTAAAGATTCTGGAAGTTTGGTTTCTGGCCAGGTAGAAGAGAAAACACACACACACACACACACACACAAACATTAACCCAATTGAATCTCACAGGGGGGTTAAGAGAAAAGAACATTAATAGGGCAGAGACAGATATGACTTTACGAAGAACTTGAAAGAAAGCAGATGCCTCTGTGTGTTCGTGCACTCAGGTTACTAAAACAAAAATACCAGACAGGGTGGCTAATAAACAGCAGCCATTTATTTTTCACAGTTCTGGAGACTGCAAGTTCAAGATCAATGTGCTGGCAGATTTGGTGTTAAGTGAGAACCCACTTCTGGTGGTTTATAGATGACCAACTTCTCCCCATGTCCTCACAAGGTAGGGCAAATGAGAGAGCTCTCTGGGGTCTGTTCTATTAAAGGGCACTAATCTCACTCATAAGGGCTCCATCCTCATGACCTGATCACCTCCCAAAGACCCCACTTTCTTCTACTATCACATTGGAAGTTAAGGTAAAACATAAATTTCGGCGGGCACAACCATTCAGTCTATGCCACTTTGGTATAACCCCTTTCTCCAGACCACCTTTGGAGATGCCAGCACCTCCACAGAAGGTACACAGTAGGTAACTTTGTGTTTGGTGTTCCCGTATTCTTGGAGACTTCTTGTAAAATGAGCAGAGAGACAGGTTAGTATGTCCCTTTTTTACTACTTTATTGAGATGAGAGAGGAAGTTCTGTCTATGTTTTAGGTGCCAGAGGGACAAGGGGCAACACAGAGTTGTCTCAAACAACTTGCATTGAATTCTACTTGAGTTAATTCCCAGGATGGGAGAACCTGTGTATGTTCATTGTCTCAGCATCCCATAACTCCAATTCTAAAGAATCTGAGAAAGAAGGGACATGAATTTTAATGCAGAGATGAGAAGAGCCAAATTTCTTACCTGCTCCTGCTTCCCACAGTATCTGTGCCCAGTATTTATGACCGAGACACTGGGCAGGAGCACATATTCAGTGTTGTAGGTGGGAAGCTCCTTTTCTTCAAATTAGAAATAGGTATTTCTTATATTTAGAAATAAACATTATTAAATCGAGACTGCTTCTCTACTATGCAGGTCCTCTCTGATAGCTGTGTCCTTTTGTTCCACAATGAGGGGCTATAGACAGCTCCAGCCTGCCATTGACTGTGTGTCTTTGCAGAGGGTACTTAAATCCTCAGCTCAATTTCTTCATTTATAAAGTAAGGAAAAATAATTTGCAATATATGGCATTTTCTTTTTAACTGTTAACCAATTTTTAAGTGCACAGTTCAGTAAGTACATTTACATCATTGTGCAACTATCACACCATCTACTTCCAGAATGTTTTTATCTTCTCAAATTGAAACTGTACCCACTGAACACTAGCTCTCCATTCCGAGGTCCCTGGCAATATGGCTGTCTTCTGCTCTCTGTCTTCATGCACGTGACCACTCTAGGCACATCATCTAAGTGGAATCACACGCTACTTGTTTCTTTGTGGCTGGCTTATTCCACTTAGCCATAAATCCCTGAAATTTTATCTATGTTGTAGCAGGTGTCAGAAATTTTGTTCTTTCTAAGGCTGAATAATAGTTTATTGCTTATATAAACCACATTTTGTTTCTTTGGTCATCCATTGGTGAGCATTGAGTGACTTCCACCTTTTGGTTATTGTGAAATTGCTGCTATGGATATGAGTGTGCAAATGTTTCTTTAAGATCCTTTTACAACAGGAGTTCTCACCTTCTATCCTCTGACTCCTAACTCCATATTGATGTCTGCTTACTAGAGGAGTCAGATTGACACAGAAAGTAAAATTTGTATCCATTCTGCTCAATCCTGTACTCCTAGTGCTTTGAAAATAATTATTCTTACCAATGCAATGAGTAACATACATACAATATACTCAAGCCAACCAACAATGAAAGAATAGCAGAAAAAAAATGTTATAATATTTTGTTTCTCAGATTAACCAAATAAAGAATGCTGACGAGTTAACTGTGAGGTGAATATAATTATACCCTGCTAGTATTCAAAATTCACATATCAGTTTTCAAAGCTAGTTTGGCGGCATGATCGAAGGGCTTTAAACTGATTCAGCAGTCCCCTGCCTGAGGACTGACTCTAAAGGAATCACTGAAAACAAAACAAAAACAACTGGTATGCACCAAGCTATCCATCTTATTATTACTTATACAACAAATAAAGTGTATTTCCAACTGAAACTAGTCACTTGGATGCGTTCTAATATCATCTGGAAAGAAAAATGCTGAGATGGAACTGAAGTAACTATGAGTCACTTGTTAAGATGCAGAGGCAGGAAAAGTGCTGCGGTTTCAGAGTCGTGGCCTTGGAGCAGCGCTTTCATGGCTCCCCAACTTTTTCTGTCTATGGAGAGGGATTGATAGTGACCTGTGTCTCCTTTGAAGTCACTCTATCTTGTAGCCCTGTAGTAGCCACTTCATCTCCCCCTGTTTGATAAGTACGGTTTATATCAGGTTAGGATTTATTAACCTAATGCTCGATGCTCAGGACTACACAGGTGACTGTGGATTTTTAGAAAGAAGTGATTCTGAGACAGTTTATCGACTTAAGAACAGCTTTCCAGAGTGCAAACAGAAAAGAAATCCATCAAACGCGTGAATCAACTGTAAGAAGTATCCTGGTTTCTGAAACATTCAGAGGAATACCATTGTGTGTCTTTGAGTTGGGGATGCAACGTATATAGGATTAAGCCCCTGAGTCTAAGAACTCGGTCTGCCCTCATCGTTCACCGAGCATGACCTGAGATCCTCTGTCTCCCTGGTCAACCATCGTGGCTTCCACCTCGGGGCACTCACTGCATGAAACATCCAGGTAAAGCACAAGCAGTGGTGGGATTCAGCTGGTTTGCACTAGTTCAGGAGAACCGGTACCTAATTTTTTGTTGAGTTCGGCAAACCGTTTGTTAAAATGGCACTTGTAATTAAGGTTCTCTCTCAAGTGGGTGCCTGGGCAGCTTCCCAAAGTAGAAATCACAAATTTACATTCCTTACTCTTTTTTAACATTCATCTGCGCAACAACATATTCTAAGCATCTGTAGTAATGTTCATGTCATCCATAGGTAAAAAAAAAAGTTGCAAGTGAGGACGCCAAACAAGAAGCAATATGGAAATATCTTAACTAACAGTTTTATTGTTTTTGTCAGGTATTATTTACTATTTTTTCATTAATATTTTTAAACTCTTCTTTATAATCTAGTTTTATGTACAGTGATACCTCGATTTTTATCGATAATCCATCTGAAAACAATCGGGGAAATCCAAACCAAAGAAAACTAAGGCAATTATTTCTATATGAATCAATCTGAATCCAATTACTGTACGCAGTAATCACTTACATGTAATTGTAGAATTAGCACTCACAATCAATAAAAAAAAGCACAAGAACACTGGAAAGCAATGAAATTGTTTGGCTAGATGTGCCGGGTGATGCCCATACAATGAGAAACAATGCCACACCAAGCAGGAGAATGCATGGGTCGCCCTTTGTTTTCACAAAATGAGCAGCGAGGTCACATGGGAACACTGACGAAATCCGAGACAAATTTTTCACAAAAAAAGTTGATGAAAACTGAAACCGATGATAACCGAAATCAACAAACATCGAGGTATACTGTACCTCTTTTGTTGTTCTTATTTATACCTAATGCATGAAATAATAAACTACTTAAAGGTATATCATTTTTTAATACTTAAAACAGTCATTAGGGCAGAGAACTGTTCAATTACTTGAATCCCACCACTGAGCGTGTATGTGTACTGCCAACAACTCACAGAGCTGTCCTACATTTATAATTTGTGCTGGATTCTGATCTGTTCTACTGTGCAATTCAATTATTTTAAAATGCTCAAGTTCTCCATTCATGATTAGGTTGAAATTCTTTATCCCAGGCGAATGGCTGCAAACCCAGATCGGGCAGTACGTATGAAGATTTCCATAAGCTTTGTCAAAGAGAAGGGCTCACCCTAATAAATATCCTTGCTGCCACACTGAGGAGACAAGCATATTGTACATACACAGTAGGTGCTTCCTGGCCAGGATGCCAACTGCCCCAGAAAATGGCCAGGCCACTGAATGAGACAATAGAAGACCCAGCTCTGTATGCTGAGGTTAAAGGTTGCATTTGTGTACAATTTACCCATGAACAAAGTGAGGATTGGGGTGCTGACCCCTGCTCAGTTGAAAATACATGTATTACTTTTAATTCCCCCAAAACTTAATTACTGACAACCAGCTGTTGACCAGAAGCCTTAACAATAATATAAACAGTCAGTTAACACATATTTTGTAAGATATATATATATTATGTACTATGTTCTTACAGTAAAGTAAGCTAGAGGAAAGAAAATGTTATTAAGAGAATTGTAAGGAAGAGAAAATATACAGTAAATTATTGCAAAATATCGACATGTAAGTGGACCCACGTGCTTCAAGCTCATGTTGTTCAAGGGTCAACAGTACTTACTACTACCCACTTTCTTGAATCTTGAGTACTTTTTGTAGAATAGGGATTGGTCAGTGATTAAAGTGGGTTCAATTAGGAAGTTTCCATTCAATACAGAGATGGACTGATTCATTAGTTCCTGTTACAGGACCAAAGAGAATCTGCCTACCTGACACACAGCAGAACTAAACACTGAACACTGACTGCATTTTGCAGTGAATAAAATTAGAGCAGTTTATTGGCAGAGCATCAAAACAGAAGAATGGGAAGCTGTTGTTTAAAACCCATACTCCCCAATGGTTTTCAATCAAGTGTTTTTAAAAGCAATGATCAAGGTTAGGGTTAGGGGTTGTGGGTGATGCTCATTAGTTGGTTCCTGTGTAAGTTTCAGTGATTTTCATGATCTGATTTAGTGCCTCACCTCATCTTGTTTGGAGCTTCATCAGTGTGGTCCAGTGATCTAACTGGTTGAGGAATCAAGTATCTGAAAAGCATCTGATAATTTTGGGTTAGTGATGTTATCTTTAAAGCAAAAGTCAGAAACTAAATATCTTATAACCTTTGTTTTTGTTTGAACTGTTATTGCTTTATGCTTAACAAGTTATATTTCTCTATTATCTGAAGCAAAGTGTATATATTTTTGGTTGCTTTATAGGAGGCCTCAGGACATGAGTAACATCGGTTTTTAATCTTTGGCTATAAGCTATGTGACACCCAAAGCAATTGAAACATTTAGTTAATTGAAACATTTAGAGTCTATATCTCTGGACTCTATGATCTAATACCTACACGTTTACTATTGACTGTGGGTTTCAACAGTAGTCATTTAAAGTCCTATAAGACAACTGGATGGCAGGTTCTCCTCTGAGTGAAAGTAACAAGTCAGCAGATATCTGCCTTCTTGAGCTTGTGTGTTAACTTGTCATTTTCTGAAAGGCATGCTTACAAGGTTTTGGTGGAGTCCGTGGTGTTTGTCATTCATTCATGATTGCATTTTTGTAAAACACTTAGAAACCTACATATGCCAATAACTCTCAACAGAAGTGTCGGAACTCGGCCCTGGCCGGTTGGCTCAGTGGTAGAGCGTCGGTCTGGTGTGCGGGGGACCCGGGTTCGATTCCTGGCCAGGGCACATAGGAGAAGCGCCCATTTGCTTCTCCACCTCCCTCCCCTCCTTCCTCTCTGTCTCTCTCCTCCCCTCCTGCAGCCAAGGCTCCATTGGAGCAAAGATGGCCGGGCGCTGGGGATGGCTCCTTGGCCTCTGCCCCAGGCGCTAGAGTGGCTCTGGTCGCGGCAGAGCGACGCCCCAGAGGGGCAGAGCATCGCCCCCTGGTGGGCAGAGCGTTGCCCCTGGTGGGCGTGCCGGGTGGATCCCGGTCGGGCGCATGCGGGAGTCTGTCTGACTGTCTCTCCCCGTTTCCAGCTTCAGAAAAATACAAAAAAAAAAAAAAAAAAAAGTGTAGGAACTCAAGAGAAGCCTGAGAACATTCACAGTACCTGAAGTAAAGTGGAAGAAACACTAAGCTTCTCAATTTACCTTTCTCAATGCCTGAGGGTGACTAAACCTGTGCTCATAAATGGAGACGCTTAATAGAGAAGAATTTTAAAAGGTGACAAGACAACAATAATTTAATAATTTATGCTGAACAAAACAATTCACATGTCTCCTGTGATTTAACCCTCGGAACTATCATGTGACACATAAATTATGCCTTATTTAACAAGAAACTAAAACCCAGACAGGCCATGGAACTATCCTCTCTCTGGAACTTTGAGTTTTGCAGGAGAGAAGAACTTGAGATGAATCCAGGAAGCTATGCAAATTGAGATGTTGCCATTGGTTTTAATAGTGCTGTGGAAGAGTGGGTCCTCATCCACAATTTACCTTGGGATCACATAGTAAGATAATTTGAAGTCATTTGCCATCAAATCAAAAGTTTACTCTGTGCAGTGAACTCAGTCTAGCAAGTACACTAACCCTTGGTGACAGGCCTTGGTAGGAGAGCCTGCGTTTGACTGCTTTGCTTCTATAATCAATGGGTCCATGTTAACAATGTATTCCTCAATGAATTTGCTGCACATAACTTTAGAAACATGAGAAACTGTTCTGCGTGGGTGAGATACTGCTGTGCATGTCTGTGCAGTAAACAGGTTCTGAAAGGCAGTTCGAAGGGTGGGCTCTGATGCAGACAGCCGGGTCACAAATTCCAGCTCTTCTGCTTGTGAATGAAATGCTCCCAACCTCTTTTCTCATCATTGGTGCCACCATCTCTTGGGCATAGTGAATAATTTCACAGGCTTATCTCATGGTAAAACTTAAAATACCCAGTGAGCATTATGGGGTTTGAACTATTTTAAGTATTTGTAAAGTAAAAAATTTTGAGTAAGAAATGAAACAATGCTGATCTGAGGCCAGATTAGGGGGAGATTTGGAATATTTTGTTTACTAATTTTACACAGAAATAAAATGTGGAAGAGATTTTAAAATCTCTGGGCATTTAATGTGTCATTATCAAGACACAGTTACTAAGGAAGGAATGGCATATTAGAAATAAGAAACTTAATCCATCTAAGAACAGTGTCAACTAATTTAATTCAAAACTATGCTATAACATAGGTAACACAGAATGAACTGCAGGCAAAAATCATATGATAAAGGAACTGCCAGACACTCTGTCCATTGTCTTGTGTCTTTTATAAGAGGAAATGTCACAGGTACAAATACATGTTCATTGGCTTTGAAAAAACATTTATATATTTTCTCAGATTCCATTACTTTTTCTTATCAGCACTGCTGGTACAAAATGACCCATTTCCACAGATTAAAAAAATTAATATGATTCTAACAAAAATAATAATGTTGGACGCTTAGCAACTACTTTTTAGAGATGCTTAGGTCCTATAAATCATATAAAATTGTGTCTGAGCACTTTTTTTTTACATACTTAGCACTTTTTTACATACTGAGCACTTTTTTCCCATACTTTACATGGGAAGAAATTGAATATAGATTGTCTCTTCCGAATGAGTCTGCAGGGTTTGTCAGGGGCGTAAAGTACACAGTGGTCCTTGCATTTGGAGCTTTATTATTATCAATATCTATCTTAAAGAATGTCTCACCATATCCCTTAATTTGTTTTATTTAGCAAATCCTATTATTTATATTCTCCTTTTCTTCCTGTGTTTTTAAAATGACTTTCTTTTTCCAGAGACATGTAAAACAAGTCTGCTCTGAATTGATGTAACATGCCAAGGCAAAATAGCAAAATGAGAGTTGAGTCAAAATGTCAGACTATCATTCCAAGGACGCATTGTGAAATAGGAATGAACAGACTATTTGCAAACCTGACCACCATGCATCTTACCTGTGTCACAAGAATACCACAGGAAGAGGACAGAGGAGACATTTACTGCATGTAGAACCACAAAAGGGAAGCTAAAACACATTGGTGGTTATCTCTCATGGAGGTCGATTGTCATTAGACTATCAGCTTCCTAATGGCTAATGAGTCAGCCATGCATATTGCTTTAGAATCCTTTGAGGAACACAGCTATGCAAACACCAATTATTACTAATGACTGATGGTTATTCTTGGTGGGGAATGTTAACCCAACATCTGAAGTCTACGTTTCAAGGAAACTCCACTTGTGAACATTCAGTGCAGCTGCTCTAGAATAATGTAGCTGGAACCTCAAGGAAGACCATGAACCACAGCTCTGATCGCTAATATTTCAAAGTCACTTTTGATGTACAATCTTCTATTATGGTTTGTGGGTTCAAATTCCTCTTTCCTCTATAAACATAAGTTTGTACTTCAGGAGCTAACAACTTTTTGTTTGTTTGTTTGTGTTTTTTAATAGCTAACTATTGCCTGACCTGTGGTGGCACAGTGGATAAAAGAGTCAATCCGGAATGCTGAGGTCACTGGTTTGAAACCCTGGGCTTGCCTGGTCAAGGCACATATGGGAGTTGATGTTTCGTGCTCCTCTCCCTTCTCTCTCTCTCTGTCTCTCTTTCTAAAATGAATAAATTATATATATATATATATATATATATATATATATATATATATATATATATTGTTTCTAACTTATTGGGGCAGTGTAAATATTATCTAAGTAAATTGAACAAAAATAGCATTGTAAAAGCATAACTTGATGGCTGTTTAATATTTGTGGAGTGCTTAGGTCAAGTTTGGTTTGATTTACTTTATTTAGTAAATAAACTACATTTTAATCTTCATCATGATGTATAAAAACATGGCAGAGGAAAAGGATCCTTCATCCTGGTTTCTACAGAGGAGGCTTTGTATAAATCTGAGTTTCAAATAATTTACCGGTTCAAACACTCAAATGGAGCTGGGTATAGTAATTTGTAAACTTGTAAAATGTAGCTTAAGATGTACAAGCCCTTTGCTGTGAAGGGAAAAAAGAGTGAGGTATGTTGACAAGTCTGTTCCTTAACCTTGTGTCTGGGCAGCTGAGATGTCTTTGTGAATTCAATTGGGTCCCCTCCAAAATATATGTTAAAGTCCTAAATCCCTAATAGCTGTGAATGTGAGAGTATTTGGAAATTGGTACTTTGCAAATGTAATCAAGTTAGGATGAGGTCATACTACATTAGGATAAGGCCTCATTTAATGACTGGTGTCCTTATAAGAAAAAAGACAGCCTGACAAGCCAGTGGCACAGTGAATAGAGTGTCGGACTGGGACGTGGAGGACCCATGTTTGAGACCCTGAGGTCGCCAGCTTGACAATGGGCTCCTCTGGTCTGAGCAAAGCTCACTAGCTTGAGCCCAAGTCGCTGGCTTGAGCAAGGGGTCACTCAGTCTGCTGTAGCCCCCTGGTCAAGGCACATGTGAAAAATCAATCAATGAACAACTAAGGAACTGCAACAAAGAATTGATGTTTCTCATCTCCCTCCCTTTCTGTCTGTCTGTCCTTATCTGTCCCTCTCTCTGACTCTCCCTCTGTCTCTGCCACAAAAAAAAGAAAAAAAAAAACCCAGAAGACACAGAGGTGCAGACACCCACAAGGACAACACCATGCAATGACAGAGGCAAAGATTGGTGTGATGTGTGTACAAGTCAAGGAACACAAGGATTTCTAGCAAACACTAGAAGCTAAGAGAAAGGAAAAGAAGCCTTCTTTCCTAGAGCCTTCAGAGAAAGCACAGCTCTGCCCACACCTTGATTTTGGACTTCTAATCTCTAGAAATTGAGATATTAAATACCTGTTGTTTCAAGCTACCTAGTTGTGCTCAATTGTTATGGCTTCCTTAGAAGTGGTACAGTGATTGGAGCTGGATCTTCCCTCAAGAACCTACCTCTGGCCCTGGCTGATTGGCTCAGTGGTAAGGTGTCAGCCCAGAGTATGGATGTCTTAGGTTCAATTCCTGGTCAGGGCACACAAGAGAAGCAACCATCTGCTTTTCCTCCCTCCTTCCTCCCCCTTCTCTCTTTCTCTGCCTCTCTCTCTCTTCCTTTTCTGTAGCCATAGCTCAATTGGTTCAAGTGCATTGGCCTTGGGCACTGAGGTTGGCCCCATGAAGCTTCCGCTTCAGGCACTAAAAATAACTCAGTTGCAAGCATGGCCCCAGATGGGCAGAGCATTGGCCACAGACTGGGATTGCTGGATGGATCCCAGTTGGGGTGCGTGCAGGAGTCTCTCTCTATCTCTCCTCTCCTCTCACATGAAAAAAAAAAAGAACCTTCCTCATGTTATCTAAGGCAGAGCTGAGGGCAACAGAGCCATTACCTGGTCAAGCTTTAGGGTTCTCCCCAGAAAATCAATCATAGAACACAGAGTTCCAGCTGTACAAGGAATTGCTGCCATCATCCAGGAACAGATAAAAAATCACAGTACAGCAGCAGAGGGCTGATGATATCTTTGATATTTATTTGTCACTATTGTGATAAACAATACCCATTTGCTTCTAAGCCAGTATCCTTCGGATGAGCACATCAAGCATATAAGGGGAGCAGTTGAGAAGTCAGTTCTCCCTGGTAGCTTCAGAGCGACAGCCCCCCTGGACCCTTTCCTCTTAGATTTTCTAAAGGTCAGGGTGACTCTCAATTCGGGGAAGGAGTGACCCCCTTGGGACTCAGTATGGATATTCATCAGGGCCTATCCCAGCACCTCACCAATGTGTCCCTTCTTCGCTGACTCTTTCTAACTCAGGAGTAGGGCTTTGTGCAGGGAGGGGGTGGGAGGACACTTATTGGAAACCATGAAAGCTAATCAGTTGTATCCAGAGTTGATGGATATACTGTGCACTTGCTTCCTCTTCCCCCAGTTAGTAGTGAACTCCAGTCCATGCTGGGGAGGGGGAGATGACATGATATTGAACCCCAAACAATACCAGAGTCCATGGAATAGCCCAGGAATGAAATAAGTAAATATAAAGCTCCAGGACTGTCTGCCCACTGGAGTGCCCCTGTACTCTTCTTCTCCTTCAGTTCTATCCACTCACCCTTGTATTAAAGGCATTTCCATGAAGCCATGTCTAAGGCAGAAAGACTTGCTTTCATATCTGTGTTCCCACAGCACTTGACACGTGCCTTCTCTCTGGCAGATGTCACCCTACTGCATAAGCCAGGCTGCTCCAGAGAAACAGACCAATAGAATGTGTGTATATAGAGAAGGAGATATATTTGAAGAATTGGCTCACGCAATCCAGGAGGCTGGCAAGACCAAATCTGCAGGATGAGCCAGCAGGCTGGGTACCAGTTCAAGTCCAAAAGCATCTGCTGTATAGAAAGAGGAAAGAGCAGTGCTGCAAGTGGAGCCTGAAGGTCATCTGCAGGAGAATTCTGTCTTGCTCAGAGGAGGTCAATCTTTCCTTCTATCGGGCCTCGGACTGAACCAGTGAGGCCACCCATGGCACAGGGGCAACCGCTTTACTCAAAGCTGACCAATTTAAACTTTAATCTCATCTAAAAATATCCTCACAGAAACATTCAGAATAATGTTCAATCAAATGTCGGAAGCCATAGTCCAGCCAAGTTGATACACAAAATTAACCATCACACATATTTTATATATATAAAATATAAATTTATAGATTATATTCATATATATAATAGAATATATACATACATATATAATATTTTATAAACATTGTCATATATTATATGAATTTACTGTGTGTATGTGTATATATAACTTTTTATCATTTGTTTATCTCAGCTCTGAGTTTCTAAAAACCAGAAAATGAGACTTAGTACAACCTTGTATTTTTTCTACATATAACTTATGGCCCAGTGTCTGATTCATTGTAAACATTTATTCAGTGTTTCTTGAAACTGAATTGAGTAAAAATCAGAAAGATATTACGGTGTGCTTATGCAATATTGTCACACTGTCCCAGTATTTCCACTTTGTCAGCGTAATCTACTGTCTGATCAGCTGAGAACAAGCAGCTCATTAGACAGAGTAAGAAGCATGTTATTCTGCTCTTCTTGACTATTTGATTTTGTTTTCCTGATATTGAGGAACAGCCCCTTGCCAACATTTTTTCCTACTGCCTGCCTCTGTGTGCCCTGGCAGCAAGGCTGGGTCCCCACTGCTCGTGCATGTGGTCCTGCCATAGCAGTGGGCGCATATCAACAACTACAGTGTCAAAGGCAGGACAGCTGGCCCAGGGCCAGGAGAAAGAAGACCACATTTTCACCTCCATCTAACCCCTGACATGATCAAATGTCTCAGCAGGAGAGAGTGTTCCTTGGGGACCATTCTGGTGATCACGTTAGCTCTTATGGCCACAATTATGCCCAGCTTTATTCACATTAGGTCCCAAGTGCAACCCTAAGCACCATTCTGTCTTCTGGTTGGCTCAGTCTGAATTACCCCTGAATATTGGCTACTCTCTGTACTGACCAAGGGCTGGTGACTGTCACCGTATTTGGGATCAACTACATAACACTGACAATCAGGAACTGAGGTGTGTTCATCTGATTGTTAAAGCAAAGGGCCAGTCAGAAAACACAGAAGAGGGAGAAGTAGGAGAAGGAAAAAGAAAGGTCAAGAAGAGGTGATGGCCAGGTGGTGGTGCTCTCTGTAGAATGTTGATAAACATGGCTTTGATTTTCCAAGAGAAAGAAGGTAAATAAAAACTTCTCACCATTTAATAAAGTAGAAGCATGTCAGCTACATTTATAGAAGTTGAATAAGAAGCGACTATGATCATGACTATCTGACAAGAACCTCTCACAATTTTATGTATCTTATTTGTCCCTGCAATCTTGACGCATTCTCAGCCCCTTCACATACACCTAGAATAAGAGATGTCGGTAAGTAAATCCAAGAAACAAAAGAGAAATTATAAAATTGTAACCATTTTGAAACTTGAGTAAAGTTAACATGGTTTAATTTTCTCATTGTGTCGATGAGAAAATTAAGATCAGAGAAGTTCTTTCATTTGCTCAAAGTCACATGGCTAGTTAACACCAAGTTCAGACTCAAGGGAATAGATAAAAAGAAACCTATTTAATGACGTTTCTTATTTCCTACAATTTCTAGTAACTATCTTTGATTATAAAAGGGTAATAGAGGGTCAAATCTCACCAACCAAATGGTGAGTACCACTCCCCCCCCACACACAGATAATGTAAAATAGTAAAAGTGACTTAATTGTGCTGCTGAAATTGAAATACCAGAATGGTAGCAAAATGAGTATTTTTCTGGCATATTTATAGTCTATAGACAAGGGTATGTATAACATCTCCTTCACCTTGATGTCCCTGGCACTATACAAAATGTGATTAAAAGTTCTTGTACAGGGTTAGATAACAAATACCGGACATGCTATCAAAACACAAGATAAGAGTAGATGCTCAGGTCCCCCAGTCACTCTGGGAATCTCTTCTGTAGAAAGCAAAGGGAGAGAGACCACGTGTTTAACTGCAATTGCTCTAATATCAGAAACTGAACAAACTGAGTGGCTGACATTTGAACATGTCTGTGGTTCCTTCCACACTAATACTGCAGTAGGGAAACATTAGTTTTCCTTTATTAAAAGGTAGGAATTACATCTGTAGATAGACTTTTAACATCTTACACCAGAGACAACATTATCATCTGTAAAGTAGTTGATGTTATCAGCAAGAGAGAACCTGGACCACTGGATTTTGCTCTTAAATTTGTGTAAAATGCTTTCAGTGTCCTCCCAGAAGTCACATGCACCCTCTGGTGGACCAAGCACAGAGCAATATAAATTCTCTTTTTTTGTTCTCTCTTCTCTGTTGATCCAGAGGACCCACTTCAGTGAGAAGATGGTGTCCAACAGTCTTCTTTCTTTGCCTCATTCTGGGCTCCTTGACTCTGTACCATGTGGTGCTGTTCCTGAGAGTATGTACATCAGTGTCCTTCTTTCCCATCTATCTGTGTGCCCATTCCAGGCCCAGCAGCGCGTGTGAGACATGAGATGCACAGGTGTGGCTAGAGGTGGAACCTGGGAGGAAAGTGAGCTCAGTCATGAGAGAATGCTTTTTCATTCCCAAATTATTCCCTGGGTCAACGAGAGCACTTTACAATATTTTCTTGACAACTTGGTTTGGAGAAGAAGAGGAAGAAAAAGGAGAGGGAGGGAGGAAGGAAGGAAGGAAGGAAGGAAGGAAGGAAGGAAGGAAGGAAGGAAGGAAGGAAGGAAGAAAAGAAGGAAAGAGGGAAAAGACCAAATAGTCCTTCTGATTGAATCAAACTCCCTTGAATCATAAAGCCATTTTCTTCAGAGAGTAATGAAATGCTCAAGAGCACATTTCTATTAAAAGCCCAACACTCTTTTTCAATATACTTTAATGATGATGTCTTAAAATTAGTCATCCTTTTTACCTTTTACAGATCACTTTTACAGTCTTAATACCATTTGCTATTCATATCAATCTTGTGAGGCAAGGAAAGAATGCATTTTTACTGTTTTGGGAGATTTAGAAATTTTAAGGAGATTACTGTATGGTCACACATGCAGTGTGCTGCCGAGACTGGCAAAGTCACAAGTCTTGAACCACATCGGTCTGCTTGCATATTTTCCATCACACCAATTTCTTGCAAGGTTACAATATCCCAGACTCCTTAAGTGGTATGCTCTCATTTTGATATGTGATTAGTGTTTGAAAGCTTTACAGTGTGTACACATTAAAGGTATATGCCATCGTGGACAGTTGCCTATGTTTTGTCTTTATCAAACTTGCAGTATAATGATAGGGACAGAAAAATAAAATTTATGTTTAAAATATAATTCCAATCATAATAAAGACAACAAAGGAGAGAGCAGCCCCTCCCCCCAGGAACACTAATAAGGAGAATGTTCTATATATTTGGTGGTAAGGGAGGGTATAGGAAGCTCTTCTGAGAAAGTGACATATAAGCTGACTGGGGGCAACAGTGCAATTGACATGAAATATAAATATTTATCAGAGATGTCTGAGCATAGGAGAAGCAATGTGAGAAGGTGCGAGAGTGAGATCAGGTTGAGCTAGTATGCACAACACAACTACACCAAAGATATAGATATTAAAAGTAGTTAAGGACAAGTGGTAAATATCCTGTGTTTGGAGACTTCAGGTCCACCCCATGATCCTAGCCTTCCTCCAGGACTGTGTTTCCGAATGTGTAGCATAAAACGTTAACATCTGGCACACCATGGTGCCTCCATTACCCGGCACCTGCCAGGGACCAGCATCTACCTAAGGGTCAGTTTCCATACATATCCAGCAGTGAAATGTTTTGAATTTGACCCTGAGGTTGGGAACAAGGTGAACAGTATGTACAAGTATGAAGGGCAGTGAAAGGCTGTGAGGGGCCTGAAAATGGGAATGTAGTCCTTGACTAGGTTAAACAGTTGGATTTTCCCTTTTGGGAGCAGAGAGTCCTTACTAGATCATAACTTAGCGGGTGAGAGCACAGATGTCCGGCCTAGTCAGCTGTGCCAGGATTGACCTCAGTGCAGAAGGCATGAGACAGCACTGCCAAGTGCGAGCAGACTTCAAGTCATGAGGCTTTTGAAGGAAGGCAACCTACAGAAGAATTGGGGGAAATGGAGAGGGAAATGTGGTAAATATGTGAAAAGTAGAATTTGCAGGTCTTGTTTATTGACTGGATACAGGGTAAGGGGAAATGATGGGTTCGGGACATACCACAGATTGTTAACTGGAGCGGCTACCTACTGGAGAGTCCCAGTCAGAGAATTCAGGAGGAGAAAGAAGATGGCCTCAACAGTAGACATCACAAGTCTGAGAAGCCTGTGCTTTGTCCAAGCAGAACTACCCATCAACCAACCGGATAAAATGAATTCGAAGCCCAGAAGAGAGCTGAGCTGCAGGTACACAGCTGAGTCATCGGCACATGGGTTTTAGTCATAAGCCTTGAAAAGCAGGTGAAATTATAGAGTCGGCTTCTTGAGTGAGCAGAGAAGGAAAGGCAGAACCCTGGGAATACCAGCATTTAAATTCATACGGAGGAGAGAGACTCACAGGGAAACCAAGATCAAATGGTGAGTAGATACAAAGAAGGGCAGTGGATATTGGGTCCTAGAAGTGAAAGAAGCAGAGAGCTCCAAGCAGGGAGTGGTGGACAGTGTCAACTACAGCAAAGAACCAGCAGGGTGAGGGCTGAATGGCTGCCACTGAGTTAACGATTACAAGTCATCAGTGACTTTGCTGGGACCCAGGATGAAGATAAAAGCTAACTCTGGACTGAGGAGTAAACAGAGATGATGGGATTGGATGCAGAAGTCTTGCAGCGAAGAGAAGAAGAAAACCAAGAGGAAAAACAGAAGGGTGACTTCTTTTAAATCTTCACTGCATTCCAGTAATAATATTTATTTATGTGCTTTTTCTGTTTTTCAAGGCAGTTTTCCATCTATGAATCTGGAAATCAGGTGGGCTGAGCAGAGCCCATGGCTCTGTGGGCTGAGGATTAAAGTCCAGGGGTCACTAGGGAGACAGAGACAGCACCAGAGATGGCCTCTTTACTCTCATTTAGAGCATTTTGGACCAGGGACTGTCATCTGGTTTGTCCCTACCACACTTCCCCTCTTCCTCCTTCCAAATCAGTGTTGGCCCATTTCTGACTTTGGTTCCAAAGAGTGTAGATGACAAAATGCATGGTAAAACTCTACCAACACCTTGAATTCAGTTTTTATTCAGGGCTCTGCCTGACATTGAAGTCCTTCATTTCTTCAGTTGCTAGAGAGAGGACACATTAGACATGATGTTCATTTCAGACATTCTGATATAAAAAGATGACAAAGGGGGAACAGTCAGTGATTCTACCAAAGCAGAACATAAAAATAAGAATTCTTGAGGACATTTATCTTTTAAAGATATTATATTACATACCATTCATATTTATACCACTAGAATCTAATATTAAATCTATAGGAACTAGTTTTCTTTTCCATAGGACAGGCTTAATTATAGTCTGGGCAAAAGGCAGAATCAGGGGACATTCTGGACCCACTGCTCTCCTTCAGGAGAATTTCAAAAAGATGAGCGTCAGAGTCTGACATGGCCCTTCTCTCGAGCCCCAGGGACATTAATGACCTCTTAGCTCCCAGTCCCTGTCACCAGGCCCACTGCTAACCTTCCAGCTATGGTATAGGATATATCAGGCATCCAAAACTTGGGTCTCCTTGCAAGAGGCAGTGGACAAATTGACACACACTTGCCCTGAAAACAATCTCCTGCAGCACATTGAGAGCAAGTTAATCCAGGAAGCAATTGATCGACCATATGGCAGAATCAGAATGCCCATGCAATTTTCAAATGCTAATTTTAAGTGCAGCGGAAGCCATCTATAAATTTCTCTTTACGACTTTTACATCCATAATTTATTTCCTGCCAGGAATATAGTACCTCGCCATGTCACCAGCACACAATGTAGAGACCTCGAGAATGGAAATAAAAGACACAATGCACATGCTTGACTTTCCCACCTGCAAAAGCCTTGGGAATTTTGAATTCAATTTTCATTTCCTGAGAGCAAGAATTCCAGGTTCTGCGGTTAGGCACCAAACCTCAATAATGGCTCAGTCCAAAGTTATTTTAAAGTGGATGTTTTGCTGGCATGTGCTGTGTGCCTTAGTTCTCTAGGGCTGAGCTAACTGCCCTGAAGAGGGCACTATGCCCAAGGGGAGCTCTTTAATTTTAGGTCCTGAGCCAGGAATAGAGATAAATGAGGATAGTCCCTTGGGGATCCCACCTACTGGTGGAGAAAGGTGAGCAGCTTACATAGAAATAAGATATTCTACCTAAGGGGTAGGTGACCTATTCTTTATTAAGGCAAAACAAGCAACTGCCAATATTAGGTCCTTGAAACTCCAAGGGAGGGTTGCAGACCGGCAGCATCAGCATCTCCTGGGGGCTTATTAGAGACACAGGAAGAATCAACCCAGCCCAGGCTGACTGAATTAGAACCTGCCATTCTGTAAAATGCCCTGGTCATTTGTACGCATATTAATGTTTGAGGATCACTGTCAAAGAATATCTGACATTGAGGCAGGACCCCCTGTGACAGGGGTCAGCCCCGCTGATGACACCCCCGTCTGGCCCTTGCTTAGCCTGGCCTCCCGGTCCCTTTCACTCTCCTTCCTCATTTTCCCTCTCCAAACACTGGTGTTTTCCCTTGTTTCTTTTTTCTCCCTTGGCTCCTCTCACTCTGATTTCTGTCTCCCAGTACAAATCTTTCATGTGTGTGTGCCTTTAATTCCCATACATACAAATAATAGGTACACTTGAGAGCTTGTTTGGGCTTGAATTGAGTGAGCGAGCTTTACATAAATGTTGGCTGCCATTGACCACAAAGGAGCACTTCCTGGGCCAGCGCCTGTTCCTTATGCCTGAGCTGGAACAACTCACAAATCAACCTTCATAACGATCCCTTTGTTTTCATCACCTTACAAATTAGGAACCTGGAGAAGAGAGGTTAAAAGCAGCTCAGGTCCTGCCAGCAGCACATGGAGGAATAAGGTTTCAAAGCCAAGTTTCTTGCAGCTCGTGCTATAACCCCCAGGAAGTCCTGCCTCTTGACAGTGAACGTGATGTGCTTCTTCTTCACAGAGCCTACGAGCACCCAGCTCACACACACAGTGTCCAGATGCGCAGCTCAGACTCCTGAACCCAGGGCAAACCTGCCTGCCCCGTTATTCTCTGTGTTTCTAAGTAGGTGGCCAGACATGGCCATCTGGACTATCATCTTTCTCAGGGACCATGAAGCTTTGCTTGACCTCCCTTTCCCTCCAGGGCTCAATGATGTCCCCAACTGAGGAGCCTACGCAGGGTCCCCAAAGTGTGTGCTCCTCTCCACTTACACTCCCACGGCTTATGCAGCCCATGTTTCATTACCAACAATTTCAACAGCCTGCTAATATGCTCCACCTGTTTATAGTCTTATCTTCAAGTCCAGACACTGACAGCGTGGTGACACCAAGTCACCTAAAATGTGAATTCTATGTAGTTCCTCACTTTTCTCACACAGACCATTTTCTAGAAGGAGGGCCCAAGTACAACAACAAACACAGCCATTATGGGACACTTGAATAAGCTCAGCATACACGATTCACACGAACACATGCATACCTCCCCATGTATGCGTACATGTAGATGTATGCTCCCAAACATTTATAGCTATATGTATGTATCTCAGATAAACACATAAATACATCTCATATGTGCACATATTTGTGTCTCTACATACACACAGGCATGTACCCATATATATTCATAGACACATACTTGCTTAATATCTCTTTACATAATCAAGTACATACATCCTATTCTGCACATACCTATGTATCTGCACATTGGCAGATACATAAACTCCCACATGTGCACATGCATATATCTGTCTCTGTCTTTATGATCTATACACAAATATTTCCATATACATAGATACATATATCGTCACCTGTATACATACTTTTCTGTATATATAGCAATGTTTATGCCTGTACATGCAAAACATTTCATCTATGCATATGCATATACTGCAGTCTGCGCAAACATCCATTTCCATGTATTATAATATGCATATCTGTATGTCCCCATACATGCACACACATATACCCTCACACATGTGCATGCCTATCTATCTTCGTGTACACATCCACGTATTCTCATAAATTCACATCTGTATGTCCCTATATAAACACATAGATAAAACTTTATTTAGACAAATGTGTGTATCAGTTAGCTCCCTATGATCCTTTAATGCTTATTAACCTCCTATAGATGAGCATAATTAGCTTTCTTTTTCAGGCAAGTAAGCTAAAGTCCAGCAGTGTGAGTTGCTGGCTTCAGTCATTTAGATAATGACAGGTGGAGCCAACACTAGGGCGACTCCTCCCCACCTGCTTACCACTTTGTTCTTATCAACCACTCCATCCTGCTTTATGGCCACCTGTGTTCTGTCTCTCCTTACACAGTGCCAGGTGACACTTCAAAATTAAAGCAATGTTTTGTCATGTGTGTTGACATTTATGCCTCCTTAGATCCTGGGGTGCACTGGCTTGCTGGGGCCCGATCAGGAAGGTTGTGGGCATTCCTGACCCCTAAACAGGAAAGTTCCTCTGCATTAGGAGTGAGCACTGTGACTGACCATCCTCTTCCTTAGGAAGATGCTCCAGTGTGCAAAATCTGACATTCACAGGGAGGAGGCAGCGGCAGAGGAGCCGCAGCGTGCCCCCTGCTGCTACAGTCCTGAACTTGAATAACTCCTTCCCTCAGGGAGCTGTGCGTTGTCCCCAGGCCAGATCGATAAGAACCAGTCACTGATGAAGGTTATTGGGATGAGTCCGCGTCGGCTAGGTCAGCAGAGCCCTTCCTCGTGCTGACAGACGGAGTTAACCCGTTTCTCCCGCCGTGTATCCGTGTGCATTCGGCGGTGGTTTTCTCATTGTCTAACATCCATAAACTTCATGTCCTAACTTATATATAAGCAATAAAAGGTATATATAAGTTACATAAGTAAATAAGTAGTTCATTGATTGCTACACTGACACACACTTTGACCCTAGATTATATTTTGTTTGAGCTGTGTATGAAAATCTTGTGGCAGAATAATGTATATTAATTGAGTACACTGCACACTTCCCTGAACCCAGCTTCACATTCACACACATACAGCCTTCCACTAACAGAAATTGCCAGAGACATCTTAGAATGTGTTGGACTTGACCATTTTAAGTGACCACACCTATCATAGGGTAGACAACACAGCTGGTATTCTGAACAATGATGTACTATCAACTCTGACATTTGCAATAATAATACGAGCTTTGACAGCCATGACCACCCTTTACTGAACACATGTGCTGGGAGCAGGTGGCTCCATGATCTCAGCTTCCTGTGGTCACGCCTTTGTGAGTGTGGGCAGACCTGTGACCTGTGACTTGCTTCTAACCATGGAGTGTGGCCCAGGTGATGAGAGGGTAGTCCTGTGACTACATCACATGTGCCTGGTCTTGCTACCTGAGTTGCTTTTACTGTCTTGCTGGCCCTGAAGCATCAAACAACCACATCGTGAGCTGCCTCTGGGAGAGACACATGACCAGGAACGGCAGATGGCCTCTGGGAACAGTGCCCAGCAAACTGAAGCTCCAAGTCTACCTGCCAGGAACTGAATTCTGCCATCCACCTGAGAGAGGTAGGGTACAGCCTCCCAAGTTCAGAATCCATGAGAAGGCACCTACAGACACCTGGACACATTACCTGCTGCCTATGAGACGCCGGTAAGCTGTACCTGGACACCTGGCCCACAGAAATGGTGACGTAACTAGCATGTGTGTACATGTGTTTAAGCCACTAAGTGTGTGGTTATTTGTTAAGTAAATGGAAGCTCATACCAAGTGTCACAGACTAGGACCTGTCTCTGTATTTTGTGTTTTCCGGGTCAAGGCACCATATTTTGGAGGCAGTCCCTGTTGTCTCCACTTTGAAGGTGAGCTGACTTAAGTTCAGAAATGCTCAGCTGCTTCTCCATGCCCTGTTAGCTGACACGTGGCCGGGCACAGAGCAGGGCTCATGAGACCAGGCCTGCATGCTTCTCTCATCAAGAAACCTCCCTCAGAATGGAATCTTTCTTGCTCTTTTCTGCAGGTCTCCCTGGCTTTGTGCAGGTTTGCACAATAAATCCCTTGCTTCTGCCAGTCATATGGAACCAGGAGGTCTGGTCAATCCAGCAATGTTCACGCGTTTGCCACCCCATCTACCAAAGTGCAAAGGTTCCAAGAAGGAGTGCTAAGTGAGTGGAGGATCCACACCTTTGTGCTCCATGATCACCTGACATTTTATTTACATCAGAAATGGAGCATTCCTGGCCTGACCTGTGGTGGCGCAGTGGATAAAGCGTCGACCTGGAAATGCTGAGGTTGCCGGTTCGAAACCCTGGGCTTGCCTGGTCAAGGCACATATGGGAGTTGATGCTTCCTGCTCCTTCCCCCTTCTCTCTCTCTTCCTCTCTCTCCTTTCTAAAATGAATTAAAAAAATAAATAAATAAAATAAAATAAAATAAAAATTAAAAAAAAAAAGAAATGGAACATTCCTTCTGTCTCTTCAAACCCCTCTGCTTCAGTGAGCTTATTGGATATTAAATCGAAGGGAAATGAGATGTACATTATTGGTGAAAATGACGCTGATAAATATGGCTGCTCTGCATGTGAGAACTTCATAAACATTGAGTGATGATTAAAATGCAGAAACTAGATGAAACATGAAAGGCACATTCTGATGTCTGCTATGTGTGTTCCTTGCTAAGTCCAACAGCCCACATCCTTTCAAAGCACCATGCTGCCCACGCCCATGCCATTTCTACCCACACGTCCATCCAAAGCAGGCTCCAGGTTCTTGGCCAAAGACATGGAATGGCCATTGATGTCCAGGGCCAGGGCACACTGCCTGAAATATCCAATGACTTTTTTTTTGCTTTTTATTGAACATATTGAGGTGACACTGGTTAATAAAGTTATGTAGGTTTCAGGTGCACAATTCCACAACATATCATCTGTACATTCCATTGTGGAGTCATCACCCCAAGTCAAATCCCTGTCCATCACCATTTATCTCCCAGACCCTCTTCTACCTCCCCCCTCCCAGGGGCAATCACCACACTGTTGTCTGTGTCTATGAATTTCTTTTCTTCTTCATTCCCTCCACCCCCTCAACTTAACCACCACCTGAAAGCTGTCAGCTTGCTCTCTATGAGTTCTGTTTTGCTTATTAGTTCATTTTGTTCATTGACTTTTTTTTTGTTTTTTTTTTATTGTTTTTTTTTTTTTTGGAAGCATTTTTTTTTCCTTTTAATTTTTTATTTTATTTTATTTATTCATTTTAGAGAGGAGAGAGAGAGGGAGAGAGAGAGAGACAGAGAGAGGAGAGAGAGACAGGGGAGAGGAGCTGGAAGCATCAACTCCCATATGTGCCTTGACCAGGCAAGCCCAGGGTTTCGAACCGGCGACCTCAGCATTTCCAGGTCGACGCTTTATACACTGCGCCACCACAGGTCAGGCCATTGACTTTTGAGATGTTTATTTTCTCCACTTGTGTCATTCAGATACCCAAATCATAAAATAAAAGAAAAAAAATGTAATGATTTTTATGTATGTCAAGGGCTCTTGGCCTTGCCTGTCTGTTGATGTAATTTTGGATGAAAACAACTTAGCTTTTGCTTCTAATGATCTATGTCATGAAAGAGGGCACATTTGGGAGCCGTCATTTTCAAATAATGTTATTTTGTTCCAGGGAAGAGACCCATTATTCTGTTATATTTTAAAATGAAACTGTACTGAAAATTTTGTATTTGCAAAAAAGTTATCTTTCAGGAGTATACAACCCAAGATTAAGTATCTCAAATTTGAGCATAATTGTTCCTTTGAATAGCAAGGTGATATGGAACAGTTGGTTGAAACATTCAGGGCATATGACAGAGGAAACTAGCAGTTTTCCTTAAACATACTTCTCAAATCTTTTGAGATAGGCCTTCATACCCCTAAACTGCAGTGGAGAAATTGCAGGTTCAGAAGTATGAAGAAGTTTCTAAGTTTACAAAGCTGTGCAGTAGCAGAACCAAGATTTTCACCCTTGGTAAGGAGCGCCATAATTATGCTTTGTTGACTCCACTATGCTAATTTTCTCTACAGAGCTATTTCCATGGATGTATGATAATAATAAAATCTAACATTTTATTTTTATTCTATGCATTTTTAATTCTACTTAGAAAGTTCAGGATAACTTATAGTCAAAGAAACCATCCCAGCCAGTAAGCTGCTTTCAAGGAATAAACTAGTTTATTTTAGATGGTGGTGTCCTCTCAAATAAATTCAACTAGTACATATATTTATTGCATTCTCAACAAATATTTATTGGACAAATAAGACAGATACCAAGTCTCACAGGTTTAAGGACACAGTACTGTTGTACACATTTGAGCTTTCATCACTTGTGTTTTCACTATTTTAGAGGAAAGCCAGTCATGGATCACACCTAACTTCACATAAGGCTAGAAATTGTAGGTTTGATAAATGTCACCCACAAAGGAGATGCATTGTGGTGTACAGTGAGCAGTCACCATCACAGTCACTCCTTTGACATTGTGTTAAGGGTGAACCCTGAGGGGAATAAAAGACACCTACTAAGAGGGGCTCCTGGTGGCTAACTGGGCTCAAATCTAGCAACCATTTTTGTACAGGTGCTGCTCATGCAAATTGCACTTCACAGAAAAGCCTTCACTGAACTACCTGCCTGCACTATGTTTCTGCCATCTGAGCAAGCCCTTGTAAAGCTTTCCTAGAATCCTATTTTAACCAATAAGATTAAAGTTTTCGCCTGACCAGGCAGTAGCACAGTGGATAGAGCATTGGACTGGGATGCCAAAGACCCAGGTTCAAGACCCCGAGGTCTCCAGCTTGAGCGTGGTCTCATCTAGTTTAAGCAAAAGCTCACCAGCTTGGACCCAAGGTCGCTGGCTCGAGCAAGTGGTCACTCAGTCTGCTGAAGGCCTGTGGTCAAGGCACATATGAGAAAGCAATCAATGAACAACTAAGGTGTCGCAATGCACAACAAAAAACTAATGATTGATGCTTCTCATCTCTTTGTTCCTATCTTTCTGTCCCTGTCTATCCTTCTCTCTGACTCTCTCTCTCTGTCTCTGTAAAAAAAAAAAAAAAAAAAGTTTTCCCTATCCACTGAGAGCTTTGCAGATTTGACCAATCAGAGTGGCTTTAATCTGACCAATTAGGAGAGTGCTTTTGGGCCAATCAAACTGCAAGGATTCAGAGCACTCATTTGTATAAAGGTGTAACAACTGGGGGCCAGGGACGGGGATTTTTATCCAGATAACCAGTTCCCTTCTGGCTCTGGGAGTACACTTTTCCTTTTCACTGAAGAATTATGAGTGCATCTCCCTGACTGAGCTAAAAGAGTGAAGCAGGCCATCACTGAGCAGAGCAGGCCAGCTAACCAGCATAGCATAAAGCATACCTGCAAGGAGCTGAACAATCAGGGAGCAGAGCGTAACAGTCTAGTGGAGAGGGGCCTGCCCCTTGGGCCACCAAGCCCCAGATCTGTTGTACAGCCATGCTGTTTTCACAGCTGTGCCGTATCACAATTGAGCTGTTTTTCACTGAATAAAGTTTTCTTCATCACTGCCCTCCAAATTGTGGATTCCTGTCGGTGCTGAATTGGTGCCAATGATCCTCAATTAACAAGGATTAGGGGAAAAAATAAGGCTCAGTAGAAACTCATTACAAGTCCTAGAAAAGCAACTCCAGCTTTTATGTTCTTTCCAGGAAACTTACTTGGGCTCATAATATTATATCTAAAAATCTCTAAGTGCAAGGTGATCACTACATGTCTAACTGCTTCCATTATACAGCAAATGACTGAGTCTGAAGTTCATAGACAAAATCAAGATGGAAGTGTTGGCAAGGATGTGGAGAAAAGGGAACCTTTGTGCATTGTTGGTAGGAATGCAGATTGGTTCAACCACTAAAGAGTATGTAGGTTCTTCAAAAACATAAAAATGAAACTGCCTTAGAACCCAGCAATTCCACTTCTAGGTATATATCTAAGGAAATCTAAAACATTAATTCTAATGAATACGTGTACCCACCTATATGTTCATTGCAGCATTATTTACAATAGCCAAAATATGGTAGCAACCCAAGTGTCTATCAATGGACAAGTGGATAAAAGTTCTGTGGTACATATATACAATGAAATATTGCAACAGCATGGATGGGCCTAGAGGGTATAATACTAAGTGAAATAAGTCAGACAGAGAAAGATAAATATGATATGATTTGACTTATAGTGTGTGGAATGTAGAGTAAAATAAACCAACAAACAAAACAGAAACAGATTCATACATACAAAGATCAGACGGATGGTTGCCAAGGGGGAAGGGTATTGGGGGAATGAGTGAAAAAGGTGAAGGAATTAATAAGTACAAATGGGTAGTCACAAAATAGTCACAGTATGTAAAGTACAGCATAAGGAATATAGTCAATAATATTGTTAATAACTATGTGTGGTGCCAGGTGGGTATTGGAAATATCAGGGAGACTACTTCATAAAGTATATGGTTGTCTGACCACTAGACTATACAGCTGAGACTAATACAAAATAATATTAAATGTAAACTGTAAATGAAAACTAAAATAAAATAAAAATGACTGAACTCAGAAGTATGAGAGTGACAGTTAGGTGATACTTAAAGTGAGTAGGATAAATGAATTAATTTAAGCAAAAACTGTAAAGACAAGAGTTAAAAAGAGGGCTCAAGTCTAACCCTAGAATTATTTAAACATGTGACCTGTGGTGGCGCAGTGGATAAAGCGTCGACCTGGAAATGCTGAGATCGCTGGTTCGAAACCCTGGGCTTGCCTGGTCAAGGCACATATGGGAGTTGATGCTTCCAGCTCCTCCCCCTTCTCTCTCTCTGTCTCTCCTTTCTCTCTGTCTCTCCCTCTCCTCTCTAAAATGAATAAATAATAAAAAAAAGAATCATTTAAACATGTAGCAGGCTGGTAGGGGAGGAAAAGCCAGTCAAAAAAATATATCTAAATATTTAAATATCTATCTATCTATCTATCTATCTATCTATCTCTCTATCTACCATCAGCTGCCATTTGAGAAAGGAAGCAAATTAGGAGTATGTAGCTGAGAAGGAAACACTGGCTTTCAGTGTGGGGAGTGGGAAGTCAAATAATATGAGCAGACTATGCAGTATAGAGATCATGGTTGACCTGGAGTTATGGAGGAGTTGGAGGGAAGTCTATCTTAAATAGGTTGAAATGACGAGGTGTTAAGAAAGCTTTTTTTAATTCCTACTTAGTATAACTTGCTCTGAAGAGTTTGCTTCATGGTTCACTGGTGATTCACCAACTTATTTTACCAAAACAGCAATTATGTACTGGAAATTTTTTAAAAAGCCTTGTCACCCATCTAAAAAGCTGCCTTTATTTTAAGTGCTGGAAGCCCATGATTGGCAGCTTTTCTTTATTCCCATCTTATATTACCATTTACACTAACCAAAACATTCATCTTGCCAGAGAAGTAAATTGCCACTTTGAAACATGAATAACAGGTAAAAGTACAAAAATGTGAATAATCGCCATTGTGAGTGCAGCAAGTACTGTGTGTGCGCGCAAATAAAGCAATCTGCATCCTGCTATGCCTCCCTCTTTCTTGCTTTCATAATTACTGGAACATTTTTCAAATCATTAACCCTGCCAAACACAAATTAGAGGGGGGCGGGGAATCTCCCTCAAATGACACAGACTTCTCAACTCTTTTCTCCAGGCTTCAAATCACAAAATTTTCTGGATGAAAACAACCTTTTACTTTTGCCTTCAAATTTTTCTACCTATTCATAAACACCACTAAATGCATGCTTTTAAAAATATTTTTAAAACAATAAAAACAAATTTAATTTATTCTGAGCTCCTGTGAGCAAAACAAGTACACATATTTACTTCTTTTTATAATAGAATAAAAAAATGGCTAGTGACATAGTGTAGACTGAGTGCAAAGATGTTAACTTACTCAGATGGTACGTAACTTACAGAATTAGGCAGTTGAATCTTGTGAAGAATCTTCCTCATTTTCATTAATAAATTAAGAAGACTTTAGAGTCTCCTAAAAACACTGAGCTTTTTAGTCTTTAAGGACATGAAGACAAGATCAGAGACAATAGAAAAACACAGAAGTAAGCCCAACACTCAGTATAGTTTTTGCATTAAACATTGGCTATTTAGTAAAAGTGGCCTATTAATCTTAAACCCAAGGAACACAGAAGCTCAGTGACAGGAAAGAGCAGAAAGGTTCCTAAATCAGCAGAACTCTTAGCAGCCCCAAACCTGGAGTGACCCAAAGCCTGTCATCCCAGACCTTCAGTCAGAATCTCTAAAGTGAAATAGTCAAGGAATAAAGATAAAGCAGAAATAGACCAATGTTTTCCAAGATTGAAGCCTAGCTTTGAATAAACTCAAGAGAGCAAACAAATATCAAGAAAGAAAAACCTGACATATCTAAAGGTAGAAAATATGCATACTTATTCATTTAATATAAATTTTCAAATGTGTTGATATATTTTGTAAAATACATACTTTATCAAAATTAACATAAGAAGAAACAGAAATAAAAATAGTCCTGTATCATTTAATTCATAATTAAAACCTTCTCTAAAGAACTCTAGGCTGCACTGACTTCACTAGTATATTCTAAAACCCTATAAAGAGCACTGGCCAGCTAGCTCAGTCATTTAGAACATCATCTCGAAACAACAAGGTTGAGAGTTTGATCCCCAGCGATGCACATATGGGAAGTGACCAATAAAAGCACAACTAAGTGGAACAACAAATAAATGATGCTTCTCTCTTTGTCTTGAACTATCAATTTAAAAAAATCTATACAAAATCTTCGAGAGAAGAGGAAAAAAGAAAACAATTTGTAATCAATTTAGTAGGCTAGCCTAAACTTAATACCAAAACTTAAAAAGGACATTTCAAGAACATGGATCAATTGTTACATGACCATAGATTTTAACAAAAAAAACCCTCAAAATAACATATTAGCTAGAATCCAGTTAAATAGCTATAAATAAATGGAGAGATATATCAGATTAATGCATTTGAAAGTTTAATATCAGAAAAATAGCTATTTTCCCAAGATTGATCTATAATGTTCTACCAAACAAATTCTTACAGACAAGACATTTTTTTGTGTGTGTAAATTGACCCATTTTTGTGACTCAGTAGTTGTGACAGCTACAAGGATGTGTCCAGGAAGAACTACCTGTACTGCCTTGGCAGTATCCCAGCAGAGATGGGACATTGGTTTACAGTAATGGAAAATAAATGTCCAATCTGCTCCAATTGGGTTTCTTGAAGATGTGGTACATATACACTATGGAGTACCACTCTACCATAAGAAACGATGACATAGTACCATTTTTGACAACATGGATGGACCGTGATAACATTATACTGAGTGAAATAAGTAAATCAGTAAAAACTAAGAACTGTATGATTCCACACATAGGTGGAATATAAAACTGAGACTCATGGACATAGATAAGAGTTCAGTGGTTACCAGGAAGAGGGCAAAGGAGGAGAGGGAGGGGGCGGGGAGAGGGGCATAAAGAGAAACAAATGTAAGGTGACAGAGGATGATTTGACTTTGGGAGATGGGTATATAACATAATCAACTGTCCAAATGATGTGGAGATGTTTTAACTAAATCTATGTACTCTAGTTGATCAACGCCACCCTGTTAAATTTCATTGTCTAAATAAAAATAAATGAATTTTAAAAATAGAAAATATACTTGGCAATGAATGTAATGACTTTCTCTCCCTTGACTATCTGTGGCTCACTGAAGCCCCTTGTAAATATGTCAAATGAACACCATGTTTGGTTGTCCTGGGGGGTTGAGAATTGGCCTTGTTGGGGCTGCCCTACCTCAGCTCTACATCAATTCCTTTGCCTCAGATGACAAAGGTGGCATGTTGTCCCCATGTCACCAAGGCAGCAGATGAGGAGGCTTCCTCCCATTGCTGGCTCCAGGCTTACCCAGAGCTTGCTGTGTTCTGCTTCATTCTTTCTATTTGTGTAGACTCGGACCAGAAATAGCCACGTATTACCCCTCAGGTCCACTGTATTCAGCAAATCCAAAAGAGATTTAATGTTTTAAGATATTTTTTCAATATACATGTTAAATCTTTTTATTTTCTAATACTTATGATGAAAAACTTGGAAAACCCCAGAAAAACACAGAGTTCTCTCAACAAATATGTATTGACCATGTGCTTTGTGCAAGCACTGACTGTGCTGTTACTGAAATTCCAGTGTTGACCAGACACATTCCACCCTGAGCTGGGTGTGAATAATCATGTGTGGTTTTTTTATTCATTTATTAAATATCCATGTAGAGGTCACATATACATGTGTGTGCCTATATATACACAGGAAATATATATTGTATAAAAGTCACATAAATATGTATATATATGAACTATTTACCTATTTGTACATTATTTCCCTCATGCTATTTTTTATAGTTCTATATTAGAATTTTGTCACTGAACATATAGTAATTTTTATTTGAGACAATCTGCTTGGAGCCTCTTGAACCATTTAAAATAAAACCATTTTGTTTATTATGGTTGTTTATTTTAAATCTATAGCAACAGAAAGCTCATTGCTTTAGGCATTTAGAAGCCAAAATTGGGATATTAAATTTTTTTTATAAATGCCTGATTTTTTCTTAAAGAAAAAATACATATAGACCCTAGCCAGTTAGCTTAGTCAGTTAGAGCATCATCCTGAAACACCAAGGATATGAGTTTGATTTTTGGTCAAGGTACATGCTGCGGGATGCAACCAATGAATGCACGACTAAATGGAACAATGAATGAATGCCTTTTTCTCCATCTCTCTCTCTTTTTCTCTCTCTCAAGTGAATCTATTAAAATAATAAAAATTTTTAATACATACAGAATGCTACTGAAATCTACTCAATCAATATTCTCAATAACTTATTTCTTTACACAATAACTGATCTTATAAATAAGCTAAAATGCCATCCTATTTCTCTTTCCCAGCATTTATCTCACTGTGCCTTGTGCTCCTTCAGAGCTGTTATTGCATGGGGCCTGTCATTTGGTGAGATTCCTTACTTGTACAGGACATGAGATGAAGCTTATTGATAAGAATAAACAGTCTCTTGTGCTTTTTTCCTGAGGTAGGGTGCTGTATTAACCAGGGCTCTCCAGAGGGACAGAACCAAGAGGATGTGCATGTGTAGATAGATGATAGATAGATAGATAGATAGATAGATAGATAGATAGATAGATAGATAATAGATAGATAGATAGATAGATGATAGATAGATAGATAGATAGATGATAGATAGATGATAGATAGATAGATAGATAGATAGATAGATAGATAGATAGATAGATGATAGATAGATGATAGATAGATAGATAGATAGATGATAGATAGATAGATAGATAGATAGATGATAGATAGATAGATAGATAGATGATAGATAGATGATAGATAAATAGATAGATAGATGATAGATAGATAGATAGATAGATAGATAGATAGATGATAGATAGATAGATAGATAGATAGATAGATGATAGATAGATAGATAGATAGATAGATAGATGATAGATAGATGATAGATAGATAGATAGATAGATAGATGATAGATAGATAGATAGATAGATAGATGATAGATAGATGATAGATAGATAGATAGATAGATAGATGATAGATAGATAGATAGATAGATAGATAGATAGATGATAGATAGATAGATAGATAGATAGATGATAGATGATAGATAGATGATAGATAGATAGATAGATGATAGATAGATAGATAGATAGATAGATAGATGATAGATAGATAGATAGATAGATAGATAGATAGATGATAGATAGATGATAGATAGATAGATAGATAGATAGATGATAGATAGATAGATAGATAGATAGATAGATAGATAGATAGATGATAGATAGATAGATGATAGATAGATAGATAGATAGATAGATGATAGATAGATGATAGATAGATAGATAGATAGATAATAGATAGATAGATAGATAGATAGATGATAGATAGATAGATAGATAGATAGATAGATAGATGATAGATAGATGACAGATAGATAGATAGATAGATAGATAGATAGATGATAGATAATAGATAGATAGATAGATAGATAGATAGATAGATAGATAGATAGATAGATGATAGATAGATAGATAAATAGATAGAAAGGGAGTTGACTCACACAATTATAGAGACTGGCAAGTCAGAAACCTACAGGGTGGGCTAACACAAACTGGAGACACAGGAGAAGTAACACACAGTTTTTGTCCGAAGGCCCCAGCTGGAGACCAGAGCACTGATGTCCCAGTTAAATCCAAGGGCCGCCTGCTCTAGAATTAGGAAGAGCTGATGTCGCAGATGAAATCTGATGGCCATCTGCTGGGGAATTCTCTTCTGCTCAGAGGAGGTCAGGTTCTATGCTACTCTGGCCTTCAACTGATCAGATGAGGCCCACCTAATTATGGAGGACAATCTGTTTTACTCCAAGTTTATGACTTTAAGTGTTAACTTCATCCATAACACCCTCAGAGATACTCCTATAATAATGTTTGACCAAATATCTGAGCACCCCATGTCCCAGCCAAGTTAACACAAGAAATTAACTGTCACAGGTACATAACTTCATTTACAATGATTTAATATGAAAACTTTATGTGTAATCATTCTGCTGCACATTAGGAAAGTATGTTTATTTATTAAAATAAAGAATTAAAGAAGATAGGCATTAGAGCAAAGCTCTTCTTTGACTAGATATATTATAAAAATAAAGGTGGGTTTAGGGACAGCAGCACAGTCACTAGCATTTAATCAAAATCCAGTGGAGTAATTAAGTAAATATTGAAAATTTTAAACTGACTGTGTTTTTTTAGAAGGGAGTTCTACAATCGTAAAACAGGTGGTACCTTGTTAGCATTTATTTATTTATTTATTTATTTATTTATTTTTTTTTTACAGAGACAGAGAGAAAGTTAGAGACAGGAATAGATAGGGACAGACAGACAGGAATAGAGAGAGATGAGAAGCATCAATCATTAGTTTTTCATTGTGACACCTTAGTTGTTCATTGATTGCTTTCTCATATGTGCCTTGACTGTGGGGCTACAGCAGACCGAGGAACTCCTTGCTCGAGTCAGCGACCTTGGGTCCAAGCTGGTGAGCTTTTTGCTCAAACCAGATGAGCCTGCGCTCAAGCTGGTGATCTTGGGGTCTCGAACCTGGGTCCTCCGCATCTTAGTCTGGCGCTCTATCCACTGCGCCACTGCTGGTCAGGCCCTTGTTGGCATTTAGGGAAGGGTTTTGTGTGAAAGGTTGTAAAATAAGGTAAAAGACAAAATGGGAATATCAATTAATTCCAGCAATGAATCACTGTGAAATTATAAAGTGTCTTAAACCCTATCATATTAATCTTCAATATGTTAAGGCAAATATTGTCATACACATTGTATACCTACTGATTAATAAATGGTTAACTAGAAATTGAAGAATACAGCTAAAATCACAATCAGGAAGAGGCTCTCCTGGAATTCAGCTGGGTCCTGCTTCGAAGCCCTGTTCCCATTCTCACCCATCTGAGTATCTCACTTAAAGAGCAGAGTTACTGGATCCTTAAAGAAATAAAGTAAATAATTCATGGGATCAAGAATTATGGGAAAGCTTGTTTTTGGAGTACTCTACAAACTGGGATAGATTATCATGTTCGTGTTAGGTTGGCACAAATCTGTATGTGTCTTGAATTGTTACCTTAAGATTACAGTACTTCTTGATCTCACAGACAAAGTTCTTCCCTAACTGTCCTCTGGACCAAAGCTCTTCTTATATTATAGAAGATAGAGCAGAGTCCATCACAATGGCTTTGAAATGAAAACAAAGAGAAATTCAATAATGTCCAAGAGATCAGATCACAAAGCCAAAAATAAAATACATTTCTCGAGTTTCAGAGCTCAGTGTGGTCCTCTTCACATGATGTCTGTGTGGGCTGCCAAGGAGCTGTTGTATTTATCACCTTTCATTCAGCAAAAAACAATTATTTATTACCGTGCCGGTGTGGCCAGTGCTCTACTATCTTCTTGCACACTGCAAATGCAGCTCATGGCATTTCAACAAGTGGCTTCTGCCACCAGTAAATGCCTCAGCTTTATTCTGCATTTTCTCAGCCTCAAACTCAACCTTTCCTAACTCCCCACTCCCCAAAAAACCTTACATAAATACAACCTTCTTATTTGGTAGATGGTAACAAGGAGAGAGGGAAAGAAGTTTCCTCATATTATTCATTGCCCACTTTCTTTAGATGCTGTGGAAATGGTTTTGAATTCTGAGTCTCTGTTTCTGAGTCTTGCACACAGAATGACTGATGGGTAGACAAGTAAGTTTATCATTGTTTTAACCAAAAGGAAAAATCAAGGTTCCTTTCATTTTTTTACTGAAAAGACATTTTAAGGGAGTGAGAAGTGAAAAGCAACAGAATGACTTTCAAATCATGGGCAAAGCTGAAAATATTTTTATTGTATTGCTAATATCCAGAAGTGATATGTGATACAGAGAGCATGAGGTCAAATTTTCCAAGGTAAAAAAGGTAGAAACAGTTTCTGAATGTCTCAGTTTCATAAAAGGGAATTGCACTTTCTGGATAACAAGCTATATTTTGAAATGTTTATTTTTTAAAAAACATGTGGTTATTCAGTATAGTTCTTTTCTATTTAAAATTGCAGTTTTACATGTGGTTATGTAATGTGATTTACATTTTATGGAGAGGGAGCCCCCTAAATTAGCTATATCCTCATGGGATCCAAACAGCCTTCATATTCACCTTATTAATAAGTTGTTGCAGCTCATGCAGATCAAAACATTGACAAAAACGGGTGAATAAGTGGCCCTTAGGGGATAAATACTAATGTGGGAGGAAGAAGGCCCCCCAATGTAAGAAGGGAGAGAGACCTAAAAAAAGGACACAGAGAGACCTTTTTGTCATTTTTCATTCTGGTCTAATCCACTGAGCCAATCCAGTAAGTGGACCAAGGCTGTTTGATAAGAAGGGGGTTTAGTCTAATAAAGTAGGCAGTCTCTGACAAGGTGATCTAGGTCAGCAAACGTGACAGAAACATGTAGGTCAAAGTGTTCTCATCCCAGCATCCTTGGGTGCCTGGCATTGAGAGCACCTCCAGTGGCTCCAGCAGTTTTATGAAAATCCACGATAAAATCAGGTGTTCTCTTTGCCATCAGCATGCTTGTATCAGTGCCTATGCCTGCGATCGGTCCCACGCAGGCCCGCACTTGGAATCTGTGAGTATGTGACCTTACATAGAAAAGGGGATTTTGCAGATGTAATTAAAGACCTGGATCTGGACGATTATCTTAGAGTATTCAGGTGGATCCAGTCTAAATGCATGAGTCCTTAAAAATGAAGAAGCTTTTCCATCTGTGGAAAAGAAAAATTAAGCATTTACATAAAGCAAGTATACTTTCAGAAATATAGAAAGTAAACCAAATGTATTTCAAATTTACATAATCTGGGATGAAGTTTGATAAATAAAAGCTACTTTAAATTTGTAGGTTTAGTAATACCAGACTTGTCTTTAAAAGCTGTCAAAAAATAATCTAAGATTGACAGTGAATTAATAATATACTGAGGCATTGATTACTAAATGTAATTTTATCTACTTTGACTTTTTAATTTTTTACAGAGAGACAAAATATATTAGTCTATTAACAAAACGTTTGTTTTGGGGTCACACTGAAAAATTTACTGTGCGGGGATGGATGGCTCCTATATTAGTATTTACGAACCACTGTGTGAGTACAGGGATGCCCTAAAAACATTTGCAACTTTAATGCACTTGTTTGACCCCAATACCCAACTGAATCACCAGAGCAGCTCCTGTGTGGACAATCTGCATACTTACGGCTGTGTGATCATCAGAGACATGAAAACTGTAAACCGGGAAACATCTGCCAGGTGGCCACTGCTTGCCTTCAATTCACTCCACCTGAAAACGCTTTGAACCTGACCTCTGGAAATTTTCTCAGCTGGCTGCTCTCCAAACTCAGGAACTGAATTTATAATTTGCTCAAACTCTTAACCTTTGTTTTTCTTTTGTTTCCATAGAAATGTTCCTACTTAAATTACCTGATCACAGCATATAGAGACCCAATTTAGGTGGAAGCTCACCCGCGACACTGCCTCCTGAAATTAACATTCTCCTATTCATTTTGTCTTAAGTAATCATGAAGATATGTGTTTGCTAATTCATCATCTTGTGCTTATATAAATAAGTTAAAATTATTTTTGACAGTTAACTTTTCACAGTCTGAACCCAGAGCAAGATGACTCTAAAGATTTCAAGGGTCTCACTGTATACTATTGATCACAATCTCCGAAAGGTGAGAGAATTGTTTGAATTTTAATTGCAAGTACCGAGCCCAGTTCTTGGCACAGAGCCTGGCATAAGGCGGGTCATTAATTGTGTTATTGAACACCTATGCACAGATGTTCACTAAATGTCTGGGGAATAAATAAGTGAAGTCAGCAATCTAGGATTACCCGCTCCTGTTGAGGGCCTGGTGCGTGTGAACATAAAATGGGTGAACACTGGATGAGAGTTAAATTTAATTGAAGTGAGTCCGTAAAAGAAGGAGTAGGAGCTAAAAATATTCCAGAAAAGTGAAAACTCTAATGATGATTTTTAGAGCCTGCCTGCATTAAGGAAATTGTGATGGCAACAAATGCTGAGAAGCTGCCAGAGGCACGCGTGTCACCGAATCTCTTAAAGGGAACGAAGCCCCAGCCTCTCCCAGGAGGAGACCATTCAAGAGAAGAAATCAGGGATTAAAATGCAAGACTGTGGACTGCACTAAACTTGTCATGACCCACTGGCAAGCCACAATTTATTTGATTTGTTTAAATTAACTGTGCTTCTTAACTCTTTCTGCCTGACTTATTTTGCTGGTACAATATTCTCAAGACCGATATTTGTCACAAATATGATTCCAGTCATATGTGGGATATAAAACTAAAAGCAAGAAATGAATAAACAAGAAAAACAAACAAAAAACTCCTAGACACGGACCACAGTGTGGTGGGGAAGGGAAGTGGCGGGGTGGTAAAGGCAAAGGGGTCCAATATACGCCAACAGAAGAGAGTTTGATTTTGGGTGGTGGGTACAAGATGCAACATACATATCATGTGTCACAGAAATGTACACCTAAACCCTATATAATCTTATTAACTAATGTCACCCTAATAAATTTAATTAAAAAATAGTAACCAATAAAAATATCATTGCAAAATACAAAGAAAATAATAATTTCACTGAGAATGCTGAGAATGTTTCCCCTTTGATATTTTCTCTCTACCCCCTCAACCTATTCTGTGACGCCTTGGCTAACCTCTATAAAGTGCATCCAATGGGCTCCCTTGTCCTTCAACTTGGGGTTCAGTCTGTCAATGGAAGGAGGTGGTGGAATATGCCGGGGTTGGGGGGGTAGTGGGTGAGGTACTTATCTTGTCAGCTGTCCTTCCTGCTATCCAGGAAACTAGCCACCCCTTGAAAGCTTCCTCTTGCGTCTCTGGTTCTCTCTAGGTTCCAGTAACAGCTTTTTTCTTTCCTGTCCTTTAGACCTAGAGAAAGTGACAGCCTCTAGGAGTGGTGAGCCCTGGCATGCAACTCTTAGGTCTGCCCCACCTTGTGAGTGGATTTTAATCAAACTCTCTTTGTTTGTGCTTTTAAAAGTACCATCAGTTTCCTGAAGATGCTCACTAATGCCATGATTAATAAGACCCCAAGATCTTGGTGGCTGAAACCAGGAGAAGTTGATTTCATGTGTGTGAAGTCCAGTCAGATGTCTCTGTGAGTTGTCACCCAGGCTCTTTCTATCTTGGGCCTCAGCTACCTTGGGGAATGGAGGAATAGAGATTTATGGGTTGGTCTTGGAAGTGTCACCTATCACCTTTTAGCATTCTGTTGGCCAGTCATGTCACCTGGTCACATATGAAAGTAGAGGAGATCAGAAACATAGTCTCATCAGTGTCCTGAAAAAAAGAAGATGGACTTGATGGGCTCAGGGAAACTAGGCAGCCTCTACCATTCCATTTTAAAACTACGCATACATTTAATCAGTGAAGAAAATATCAATATACTTTTGCTCCAATGTACTGTATTCTCTTTCATTTGTGACATTTGCATCCTGCAGAGAAAGTCTTGGGATGTTATATAGAGTAGGTACAATCTTTTGGGCAGCCATGAATAGAAGTACAGATCTATACCAAAGCAACTACAATGTTGTGATTCTTAAAACACTGCACAACTTGTTGGCCTGACCTGTAGTGGCGCAGTGGATAAAGCGTCGACCTGGAAATGCTGAGGTCGCCGGTTCGAAACCCTGGGCTTGCCTGGTCAAGGCACATATGGGAGTTGATGCTTCCAGCTCCTCCCCCCTTCTCTCTCTCTCTGTCTCTCTCTCCTCTCTCTCCCTCTCTGTCTCTCTCTCCTCTCTAAAAACGAATAAATAAAATTAAAAAAAAAAGTGAGCGAACTCAAAAAATATAAATTAAAAAAAAAAAAACACGGCACAACTTGTCTTGTTGAGGCTATAGGGAGCAGAAATAGGAGGAAAATTGATATACCTAAAGAGCACCTCTGGCTGGGAGACAGCTGGGGAATCACAAGATAAGTGTGAGGGTGCAGACCTTTCTACAGAGAAGTAGGGTAACATTCAACTGTAGAATTGAATTCTGGACTTTCTTCTTTTCTGTGTTTTAATCCTCCAAGAAATAATGCATGTGAAGGGAGTCTAACACTAACTTAGGTACAACTCATGACTCAAAGAAAAAAGTTATAATGAAAATTAGACTATATTTAGAAATAATAATAAAAATACCACTGTTTAAAAAAAAAACTACAAAGATATTTAAAATTATACTAACAGAAGAAAAAGATTAATAAAAACTACACAGTACAGTGGTACCTTGAGATACAAGTTTAATTTGTCTATAACCGAGCTCTTAAGTCAGTCAACTCGTATATCAAATTTCTTCCATTTAAAATAACTGAAATAAATTTAATCCGTTCCAGCCCTATGAAACTTCCCCAAACCATCCTAAATTATGAAAAAGACATTTTTTATTCAGAAACACACATGTATACTTTACCAATGCATAACAAAATATATGAAACATGTATAGGTATTGAACTCAAGATGTTAGAGAACAAAAGCAAATGAATAAACATGAACAAAGTCATCTACTTTGGAATATTATAAAATACATACAGAAATTAAAGTACAAATAACAATGCATTTTTGAGAAGAAATTCAAGAAGATAGTTATTTGAAAATACCTAATAAAGACATTTTATGAAGCTATTAAAGTAAAACTTTTTATTAAAAATAAAACCCACAAATTTATTTTTTAAAAACAAAACAAAAAAAATCACATGGTACAGGGTGGAAAATAAGTTTGAAAAAAATTGAAGTAGATTAAGTTCTGCAGTGAGGACACATTATATAATATTAAAAGTAACTCAAGATGGAGCAAAACAGCCTGTGTAGAAATATAACTTCTAATAAATTAAACCAGTATTTAAAGTTTTGCTGAAAACTAAAGCAAAACAAAATGAGAACTTCCTAGGCACAGGCTGTTGTAGTTAAAATTGTACCAATAATTCAGGGAACAGATATTCTAACATTGTAGAAATTGTTTCAAGGACTAGGAATGCAAATGTTGGTCTCCAACCTAGTAATGAGGTTGTTCAAAGCAGGGACAAGAATATAATAAGAAAGAATATTAGAGGCTAATCTCACTGTTGACTATAGCAACAACAATATTAAATATATTAGCAAACTAAATACAGTGACATATTAAAAAAATAATACACCATGAACACAGTGGCTTTATACCAAGAATATAAAGATGATAAACATTATAAAATCTACTATTGTGATTCAAAGCCATACAGTAATTGTATTTCATTAAAGTTATTCATATTCAAAATAAAGCTTTTCTAAAAACTAGAAACATCAGAAATTGTCTTACTTGAATGTGATACATTAAAAAAATAATACATTATGACCACAGTGGCTTTATATCAAGAATATAAAGATGATAAACATCAAATCTACTATTGTAATTCAAAGGTGTAAAGTAATTATATTTCATTAAATATAACCATATTCAAAATAAAGCTTTTCTAAAGACTAGAAACATCAGGAATTTTCCTTATTGTTTATTTAAAAGCTACAATAAATTTATATTTAATTGTCAAATGATTTTAAAAAAGTCCTCTAATTCAGTATCAAGACTAAAATGCCCACGTTCTACTACTCTTTTCAACTTTTTTCTGGATGTCCAAAACAACACTACTAAGCAAGACAAAAGAAATAGATATTTAACTAGAGCAGTCAATATGGTTGTATGTATAGAAAACACTGAAGAATCTAGAGCTAAATTACTGGAATTAATAAGAGAATTCAGAATGTTGCTACATGTAAAAACAATTTATGAAAATGAATTGGATTCCAACAAACATCAGCACATAGTTAGAAAATTTAATTATAAAGATACCATTTACAAAACAACTATATTGGTGCTAGTTAAATCTAACAGTATATATGTAATAACTATCTATAAAAACATGAAACCTTATTAAAATACATAAAATAAGATCTAACTAAATGAAGAAAGATAACATGTCATGACAAGAAAGACTTAGATATCAAGATTTACTATAAAATAAAAGTGACTGAGGTCTAACTTGTGGTGGTGCAGTGGATAAAGCATCAACCTGGAATGCTGAGGTTGCTGGTTCGAAACCCTGGGCTTGCCTGGTCAAGACACATATGAGAGTTGATGCTTTCTTCTCCTTCCCACTTCTCTCTCTTTCTCTCTCTCTCTCTCTCTCTCTCTATCCCTCTCATCTCTGAAATGAATTTAAAAATAAATAAATAAATGTGACTGAGAGTGTGATGCTGGCTAGAATAGACCCACTCTATGTTATATAGAGTAGGTATATGGCAAAGATGGTGGATTAATGCTGGCACATTTAGTGATTATGAGGAAAACTAAACTAAAATGAAACATTTGAGTACTGCATACAACTACTGCATTATAAAAACTAATGCTCAGTGGTATAAAAATGTGAGAAATAATAACAAAATTGTATTAAGAGGTTTATGCTTCTGCCCAAATAAAAATAACTGATATGAGAAGTGCCTACCCACCCACAATAAACTATTGTAGAAATAAGAGCCAGAAAAAGATATACAGTAGTGTGTATGTGTGTGTGTGTTTGTGTGTGTGTGTTTGTGTATTGAACAACAGGCAGCATAGTGCCCTGATCCCTAACAAAAGGAAACAAACTTTGAATTCTCATCTGCTCGTGAAAGAACTGAAACTCCTTGAGACTGGTGAAAGAACCACATGTTCAGAACAATTGCCAGATAAGCTGGAAAATCTCCATAAGGAATTCAGAATTATATGACTTCCTACCAGCCAGAATGGATATAACTTGCTGAGCACACAGGACATTTTGTAGAGAACCTAGAAAATTAGTAAGGATCTCTAAGTCAGCCAGAGAAAAGGGCAATAAAATAGCCCTAGAGTAAAGACTGCTCTAGGCATGTCCCGAAACATATAAACCCAAGCTGTAAAAGGTTCAAGCTGATCTACAAGTTGCTTGAGTGCCTGTTTATATGCCTGTCCAAGTCTAACATACGTTCAGGCAATAAAACAATATTCAGTCTAGAACAAGAAAAAGCTAATGGTTTTTATTGCCACCAAAGCAATATTTCAAGAAATGTTAAAGAGTCTTTACAAAGAAAGAAGGAAAAGATCAAAAATATAAATAATAAAGTGGTAATACTACATACTTATCAATAATTCCTTTAACTACAGATTTAATTCCCTAATCAAAATACATAGGGTAGCTGAATGGATAAGAAAACAAGACCATACATATGCTGTCTACAAGAGACCCATTTCAGATCAAAAGAAACACGCAGACCGAAAGTAAATGAATAAAAAAATATATTTTATGCAGATAGCAACAAACAAATAACCAACAAATCAAACAAACAAACAAAAACCCTGGGGTAGCAATACTTATCTTATACAAAATAAACTTTAAAACAAAGACTACAACAAGAGACAAAGAAGGACCCAGCAATTCCACTTCTGGGTGTGTATTCAAAGAAACCCAAAACACTAATTTGAAACAACATATGCATCTATATGTTCATTGCAGCATTATTTACAGTAACCAAGATATGTAGCAACCTAAGTGTACATCAATAAACAAATAAATGAAGGTATGATATACACACACACACACACACACACACACACACTGTGGAATATTATTCAGCCATAAAAAAGAATAAAATTCTACCATTTAAAACAACATAGATGGACTTAGAAGGTATTATGCTAAGTGAAAAGAGTCAGACAGAGAAAGACAAATACCATATTACTTCACTTATATGTGGAATTTAAAAAACAAAAGAAACAATCAAACAAAACAAAAGTAAACTTATAGATACAAAAAACACTTTAATGGTTGCCAGATGGAAGGAGGTTTCTGGTGATAAATGAAAAAGTGGAAGAGATTAACATGTGCAAATTACTAGTTATAAAAACAGTAATGGGGAGGTAAAGTACAACATGGGGAATGTAGTCAATAAAATAATAACTGTCTGGTGACAAATGATTACTACACTTACTGGGATATATTTTTATAAGTTATAGTATATAAATGTCTAATCACCCTGTTGTACACCTGAAACTAATGTAATATGTCAATAGTAACTGAAAAGTTTAAAAATTATTTAAAAATAGATAAATAAAAATAATATTTGGAACTCAGAATCTAATATAATGTTTGGAATCTGACCAAAAATTACTGGAAAAGAGAAAAAACCTTAAAACTGTGTTTTACCCATTACCAGGAGAAAAATGACCCAATCCAAACAAACCCAGTAACAAAAGAAATTATAAATTAGCACACAAGGACTTTAAAATAGTATTTACAATATGCTCAGAAAACATTAATGTAATAAGTAGAAAAATTGAAGATATAAAGAAGAACCTCATGTAACTTGTAGAGATGAATACATGCTGTAATATTATATCTATAAAAAGTCCCATGTATTTAAAAAACATCCTCCACTTTGAGTATTGGAAAAATTCCACTGGATGTACTTAATGAAGAATTAAGTACTGTAAAAATGAAGTTGAGCCTAAAAAATAGCAATTAAATAAAATTAATCATAAGAGAAAAATTAAGTCTGGAAAAAAAACTGAACTCACTAAAATGTTTTATAACCTTCAAATCAATACTTGCAGCACTTTCATGGTGAAAACCATGGTATTCTGCCTGCCTGTTTTAGCTATCTTGTTGTCAGCAAGTGTCCTTTCTATGATGTATTTTGTGCTGTTTCTAAATGTTTGTGCTTTTTGTTGATAATTTTAAAATGACACTCCCTCCAGGATAATAAAGACATCCTGTCTGTGTTCCTAAGCACAGAAAGGTTATGTTGTGCCTTGCAGATAAAATATATATTAGGTAACCTTGATTTAGGCCTAAGTTATAGAGCTGTTGGCCATGAATTCAATGTTAATGAATCAACATTATATATCAATTTAGGCATCTTGAACAGAAACACAAATAGATTATGTCTTGATTGATGAAAATGTAGGCTCACAGGAACCTAACTCTGCATTTTCCCTAGAAGCAATGACCAATATTCACTAATTCAGTATTTATAGCCACCTTATAGAATATATCTACTTTGAATAATGAGAATTTGTATTTTTATATCAATATAATTGCTAGATTTTAAAGCAGAACTGTTACAAGATAAGAACTTTATTAGAAAGATATACCTCTTAATTCCTTCCTAGAATTCCTTCTTAGAATAATGTTTTGTATTGGACAACCTCACTGAACGGTAATAATTATGAGCTTCATAACTTTTGAAGGCACTGGGAACTGATTAAAAGTTAGCATAACCAGAGGAGATTTGACTTTTCAAAGAAGAAAACCACAGCTAGCAAAATTCACATTCACAAGTTTCCCTTCCAATAGGAAAGGTAGAACATTACTAGAGGCACATTGAAAATAGATTGGGATGTATAAAAATAACATGTGCATGTCCGCAAACGGCTAGCTGCAGTCTAGTCCATGAAGGAAAGAAATTGATAATATGATACAAATCACAATAAATAATCTTTGAAATGCAACTGGCAATAAGTATATTTGATGTAGAAAAGTTAAATTCCTAGCATAACAAGTTTTTACATTATAGTTTATCCCCTGGACATTCTAGAACACCCAACACATGCATGGGGACAAGAAAAGATCCCAATAGCAAGTAGCCACTAGTACTAGTGAAACTAGTAGTCACACAAGCTCACACGTGGGCTTTTTGTCTTTTAACGAGCTTGCTGGAATCGAATTTTCAGTTATTGATGCAGAGTATCTTGATTTCTTCAGCAAGGCACTTTTGAAATGAGAAAAAAGAGATGAAGCCGGAATAAATTTAACTTTGTATGCACTTGGGGAGGATTTACTTGGAACTCTATGCTATTCTCCGATGGAAAAGAAGCAATTTTATCCCATCCTCATTGTTACTGAAGAAAGGATTAAGTTTCATCCCAAAATGCTCATGTGGAACTCACAACTACATAAAGAAAAATGTTTTAAATGTGTTTTGTTTATCGCTGTTTTCAGATGGAAAAATGGCAACCAACATATAATGTGCATATTTTTGTTCATTTATTTTTGTTTTTAAAATTAAAGTTCTAAAATTTAATTTCCCCAAGAATCCTAACTGGAGCATCTCTACATCTATAATATGAGGTTTGCCTTTTATTTGTTTGTGATTTTTCATTTTCAAAATAATTATGAAAAGTTGGATTTATAAAATTAGGAGGTAAGTGTGATTTACACATTCATGATCTCTTAGTTCTGATTAAAGAACAAACAGAAAGGGTTAATAATATGACCTTTTATGTAACAATATTGATAGACATGGGTGCCTTTACACATAAAAGTATTTTTAAAAACATGAAAATAAAGATTAAGTGAAGGTCCCAAGGCTGTTCACGGAAGGTACATGAGGTCTGATGCAATACATATGAAGGAATGTCTCACTTGTGTAGAATCAGCCCCAACAGCCCAAGGGATCTGCTGTAAGGTTTCACTGACTGTGCTGACTGTGCTGTCTTCACTTTCCAGAAATAGCTGCTGGGTCTTGTTATCCAAGGAATGCAGATGGGACTGTGCTGTGCACAGGCTGACTGCTCTCCCAGGCAGAAACTGCTCACAGCTAACTGTTGACTGGTTTCAAGTGTCTCACTTGTCTATGGAGGACCTGGGTTAAAGCAGAGCTAAGGTTCATCCAGCTCTAATAGTTTGAGCTAATAGTGGGTGCTCTGGATGTCGGTCCCAGCTATGGTCCTGGCCACCAGCCACATGAACCATCATGATAAGAGGTGAATGAGACTTCTGATAATTTCAACCCCCACACACAATGTTCTCTAGCTTTCAAGGTGCAGGTGACATTGCATAGAGCAGAAAAGAGCTGTTCCACTGAACCAGATTCAAATGGAGATGCATGAGTAAAAGAAATGATTGGTAATTGCATTGCAGTGTATTTACCCCTCTCCCTAAAAAATCTATGTCAACAAATGACTTGTATAAGAAAGAAACTAGAAAAAAACCTAATATTTCTATTAGCATCAAAACAAATAAACAATTGTGCTATACCCATAAAATGAAGAAGCAACAATAAAAAAAATGAATTACTTATATATGCAATAATATTGATAAATCTCACAAGAGTACAAACTACATGATTTCATTTGTATGAAATGTAAATACAGTTAAAACTAAAATAAGATTTTATTTATCAGAGCAGTTGGGAGGGGAAATCAATAAATGTGTACATTAAAATTTTCTTGGAGGATGAAATACTATGTACAATCTTATTTTGAGTTTGGTTACACAACTGTATACAATTGCCAAAATTTAACAAACTAAACAGTTTTTTTTTTTACTATTTTTTTTAATTTAAATTGAACAGGGTGACATTGGTCAACAAGAGTACATAGATTTTGGGCAAACATTTCCACATCATTTGGACAGTTGATTATGTTGTATACATATCACCCAAAGTCAAATCATCCTCCGTCATCTTATATTTGTCCCTGTTTATATCCCTCTCCTTCCTCCAACCCCCTCCCTCTACCCACCTCTCATTCCCTCTTGTGACCACTGCACTCTTATCTATGTCCATGAGTCTCAATTTTGTATACCATTTATGTGAGGAATCATACAGTCTTTAGCTTTTTCTGATTTACTTATTTCACTCAGTGTAATATTATCAAGGTCCATCCATGTTGTCATAAATGATAGTATGTTATTTTTTCTTATGGCTCAGTAATATTCCATTATATATATATATATATATATATATATATATATATATATATATATATATATATATATACCACATCTTCTTTATCCAATCCTCTATTGAAGGGCACTTTGGCTATTTCCATGTCTTGGCCACCATGAACACTGCTGCAATGAACATAAGGGTGCATGTGTCTTTACATAACAATGTTTTCAAGTTTGGGGGTATATACCCAGTAGAGGAATTTCTGGGTCATATGGTAAACCGGACACTTTAAATCTGTGTATTTTATTGGATACTAATTATAACTAAGTTTTTCAAAATAGTCCCTGTGTAACTGTACCCATCTCCCAAGATACTTTTGCTTCCCATTTCAACCACACACATTTAATTGTACCATGGAGGGACACTTTTTAATAAACTATAAGAGTATTGAAATGAGAAACTGTATTTACTGAAGGTCATTTTCTATGACAGAGATTTCATTAATTCAACTTGAGGCAGAAAATGCAAACAAGTAAAGCTAACTACTTTATAAAAAATTGGATATGAAGACTGGAACTCAAGCATTATAAAATCTAGGAAATAAAGACGAAATTGAGCACTCCTGCCACTAACGTTCCCACATGAATTTACTAAAAGGAAATTAACAAAGGCATTGGACTTATGACCTAGCCAATGCTCCTTCTGACAAGTTGTAAGAAATGGTTTTGGTAGAGGGTTATATTAACACAATCAACATTTACATTCATGGTCCTGAATACGATTTAATTAGTAGAGAAAAAAATAATATCTTAGTTGCATGGTGATACTTTTGTGGGAAGTTCATATCCAATCCTGAGTCAAGGGGAGAAATCTTAATGAAAATAAATCTAGTAGTCAGTCATCATAATCTTTGAAAATTAGGAGTAATAAAGAAAATGTTTTGTGCAGAGGCAAGTTGTCCCTTTACTTAGTAAAGTGGGAAAATGATTTTGTGACCTATTCCAAAGAGAAGCTGACCAAATGCCATCTCTATCTCTTATGTCCAATCAGATTTAGAAACAAAGCACAAAACTCTCTATATCTCAGAAAGAGTGTGGACCTAATACTAATAGAAACAGTGAAGAGGAACCAGGGTTCCTACAGACCCTTTATTTCATTTCTGATGGTTTTATCAATAAGGTATTAGTAAAATCTGAGAATCTGATTGGGGCACCAACAATAGAAAGAGTTCTTAGTCTGCGTTTTCCACAGAAATGTTTTCCAAGTCAGGCATGGAGTCTTAGTGGGTGATGAAAAGGGTAGCCACTGGGGCCATGAATAGAAAATTTAAGAGCTTCTCATTGTATTAAATTATAATTATAAAGAAAACAGCCATCCCTAATATCCAATGCCAGATCTCCAATTGAGCCCCTGATTTGTCTGCATGTCATTGATGATGGATAAGTATCCTGAGAGGAGACACTATCAAATTTGGCAGTGGCACCTAACTTGGTTATTTGCTTTATTACTACGCTTTGCAGCTTAAATGAGCCAAAAAATGTTGATTTAAAGACTGTATATCTAAGGCCATGGCTGGTTGCTCAGTAGGTTAGAGCAGTGGTCCCCAAACCCCGGGCCGCGGACCGGTACCGGTCCATGGGCTATTTGGTACCGGTCTGCCGAAAAAGGATCAATAACTTACATTATTTCTGTTTTATTTATATTTAAGTCTGAGCGATGTTTTATTTTTAAAAAATGACCAGATTCCCTCTGTTACATTTGTCTAAGACTCACTCTTGACGCTTGTCTTGGTCACGTGATACATTTATCCGTCCCACCCTAAAGGCTGGTCTGTGAAAATATTTTCTGACATTAAACCGGTCTGTGGCTCAAAAAAAGGTTGGGGACCACTGGTTAGAGCATTGTCTCAAAACACCAAGGATGCAAGTTCAATCTTTGGTTAGGGCACCTATGGGAAATGACCAATGAATGCACAACTAAATGGAAAAACAAAGGAATGCTTTCATATCTCTTCCTTTTTTTTATCTTTCTAAAATCAATCAACAACAACAAAAAAAACATTGTGTTAATTTTACTTAGCTATCTTTTACAAAATAAGAAACTAGCTTAAAAAATACATGCACAGAGATACCAGTTGTATCTCAGTAGTCACTAGTCCAGAGAATAAAGCAGTCAGTCTAATCATATCTTAACAGAGGTCACTAAGAAGACAGGTGTTCCAGGTGAATCTGAAAACCCCTGACATACACACTTCCATAAGGACTCAGATTCTCAGCTTCCACTTCTGGCCAATCTGGAGTCATTGACAGGGACTAAATATACCTTTTCCCTTAAGAAAAAAAGTGGGCACAGTTGAGGAGGTTTTGTTTATGGAGATATTAGAAGTTAAGTGACAAAGTGTACTTTGATCTTTGGTAGACAGAGAACAAGTAAGGTGAGCCCTACAACTGCCACAGCCTCAGAGATCTACAGAAAGTCTTTCTTCAATATTTGGCTGTGTACTGATCAATTCATGTGTCCAAGGAAACTATGAAGACCAAGAAAGAACAACCCAATAAGATTAGAGAACAGTGCCCGGTGTTCACACAGGACCGGGGTGATGCCTATTCCACCAGTCAGACTAAAAACCTCATGATCCACAGGACACTAGACACTAAGACCTTGCCTCCACAGAGAAAAACAGTTATTACTGAACTAACCACTGCTACAGTCCTACCTAACAACTCTTAAAAGCAAGACCCTATGGGATCAAACTGTTCACAAGTGGCTTAAATGTACCTTAGAACAAAGCTCAAGAACATTCATAGGAACACATGAATATCCAGGAACCAACAAGGAAGAAGTCAAAATGACAGTCATCTAGTAAAAGACTACAGAGTATACAATGAATAGGGATAATATCACCTATTAGAAAGTGAGAGAAAAGATAAATCCACTACTATACTCAAATACTAAAATATCTTTCTTAATAGTTTATAAAGTTGACAGAAAATCAGTAAAAAATATAAAAGATTTAAACAACACTATCAACCAACTTGACCTCATTGACATAGAAAAACTCATCCAATAAACAGCAAAATACATGTTTTTTCAAATGCCTATAAAATTTTTTACCAAGATGAATCTTATTCAAAAGTATAAAATAAGTCTTAATAAATTTAAAAGAATTGAAATTTTTAAAAAGTATGTCACCTAATGACAATGAATTGAATTAGAAATCAAAAAGCAGGTCTGTAAAAAATCCCTGGATATTTGGAAAGCAAATATTTCCCAAACATCATAGAAAAAATTAACAGGAAAATTAAAGAACACTTTGAACTGGATTAAATTGAAAACTTTATATCATAAAATTGATAAAATGTTATTAAAGCAATGCTTGGAGAAAGACATATACAGCTTCATATGGCAATATAAAGAAAAAAATTAATTTTTCAAACAATTGACTTAAGTTCCCATCTGGAGAAACTAGAAAAAGAAGAGTAAATAAAATTCAAAGTAAGTAGAACAGAAGAAATAATAAAGATTAGAGCAAAAAAAATGCCAAGAAAATAGAAACTTAAAAAAGAGTATATCAATAAAATCAATAACTAGTCCTTTGAGAAGATCAGTAAAATTAATAAACCTATAGCCAGACTGACTAAAGAATGACAGAAGCTAAATTTTACCAGTATCAGGAATGTAAGAGGCAGCATTACTACTGGTTCTATGGATATTAAAAAGATAACAAGAGAATAAAACAATTGACTTTATGCCAACAAATTTTTAAAAGTTAGATTAAATGGATAAGTTTCTTGAAAAACACAAACTATAAAAGTTTGCTCAAAAAGAAAGAAATAATCCAAATATCTCTATTTCCATTAAATTATTAAATTTCAGTTATAAGCCTTTCTACAAATAAATGTTAAGCCTGAATGACTTCACTGGTAAATTCCACCAAAAATGTAAATGAAAAATAGTACCAAGTCCACAAAAACTCTTACAGAAATTGAAAATAAGATGATAGTTCCCAACTCATTTTGTGAGGTCAGCATTACCCTTATACCAAAACCAGACAAACATTACAAGAAAAAAAACCCACAAAAAACTACAGTTCAATATCCCTCGTGAACATAGATAGAAAAATTCTAAACAGAATTCAGCATATAGAATCAGAATATATTATTAAATTAGGTTTTTATCAAGAATGCAAGGTTGAATTGACACTCAAGTATCAGTCAATGGAATTTACCCTATTATCAAACTAAAAAAGAAGAGTTGTGTGATTAGCAAAATAGACACAGAAAAATATTTGGCAAATTCCAGCAACCTTCTGATAAAAACTCTCTCAACACATTAGAAATAAAAGGAAACATCTTCAAACTAAGAATGCTGACCTATGAAAACAATAGGCAACATCATACTTAGAGGTAAAAGACTGACTGCTTCCCCACAAAGTTCAGGAACAGGACAAGGATATCTGCTCTCAATACTTCTGGAGGTTCTAGCCAGTATAACCAAGCAAGGGGAAAAAAGACATTCCTATTGGGAAAGGGAAAGTAGAACTGTCTTCATTCACTAGTGATATGATCAACCATGCTGAAGATTTAAAAGAATCTCTTTAAAAAAATCTTACAGGGGCCCTGGCCGGTTGGCTCAGCGGTGGAGCGTCGGCCTGGCGTGCGGGGGACCCGGGTTCGATTCCTGGCCAGGGCATATGGGGGAGGTGCCCATTTGCTTCTCCACCCCCCCCTTCCTCTCTGTCTCTCTCTTCCCCTCCCGCAGCCAGGGCTCCATTGGAGCGGGGATGGCCCGGGCGCTGGGGGTGGCTCCTTGGCCTCTGCCCCAGGCGCTAGAGTGGCTCTGGTCGCGGCGGGGCGACTCCCCGAAGGGGCAGAGCGTCGCCCCCTGGTGGGCAGAGCGTGGCCCCTGGTGGGCGTGCCGGGTGGATCCCGGTCGGGCGCATGCGGGAGTCTGTCTGGCTGTCTCTCCCTGTTTCCAGCTTCAGAAGAATATAAAAAAAAAAATCTTACAGGAACTGCCCAATCAGGTGGTGGCACAGTGGATAGAGCATCAGCCTGGGATGCTGAGGACCCAGGTTTGAAACCCTGGGGTTACTGGTTTGAACATGGGATTATAGACATGACCCTATAGTCACTGACTTAAGCCCAAAAGTCACTGGCTTGAAGCCTAAGGTCGCTGGCTTAAGCCCAAGGTCACTGGCTTGAGCAAGAGGTCACTCACTCTGCTAGAGTCCCCCAGTCAAGGCACATATGAGAAAGCAATCAATGAACAACTAAGGTGCTACAACTATGAGTTGATGCTTCTCATCTCTCTCTCTTCCTGTCTCTCTGCCTATCTGTCTCTCTTGCTAAAAAAATTTTTTTAAATCTTACAAGAACCAATAAGTAGTTTAACAAGTTTGCACAGTACAAATGAAAATACTGAAATCATCTGTGTTTCTACCTTTTTGCAACAAATAATTGGAAATTTAAATTAAGGCAACAGAACCATTGGCACTAACATCAAAAAATTAAATAATTAAGGATAAATCTGCCCAAAGATATGAAAGACTCCTACACTGAAAATGACAATACATTGTTGAAATAAAAATAAATAAATAAATAAATGAAGAGCTATAGTATATACAAGGATCAGAAAATTCAGTATTGTTCAGATGTTAATTTGCATGATTTTGAATCAAAGCAATTTTATTTTTATTTATTTATTTTTTTTTGTATTTTTTTTTCTGAAGTTGGAAACAGGGAGGCAGTCAGACTCCTGCATGCGCCCGACTGGGATCCACCCAGCATGCCCACCAGGGGGCGATGCTCTGCCCATCTGGGGCATCACTCTGTCGCAACCAGAGACATTCTAACTCCTGAGGCAGAGGCCACAGAGCCATCCCCAGCGCCCAGGCCATCTTTGCTCCAATGGAGCCTTGGCTGCAGGAGGGGAAGAGAGAGACAGAGAGGAAGGAGAGGAGGAGGGGTGGAGAAGCAGATGGGTGCTTCTCCTGTGTGCCCTGGCCAGGAATCAAACCCAGGACTCCTGCACGCCAGGCTGACGCTCTACCACTGAGCCAACCAGCCAGGGCCAAATCAAAGCAATTTTAATAAAAATCCCAGCTAACTCTTTTTTGGTATAATTTGGTACACTTGATAAATTGATTCTAATGTGAAAATGCAAAGTACTAGACGTAGACAAAACAACTTTAAAAAAAGGACTAAGCTGAGGATTGATATTACATGATTTTATGACTTATTATAGAGCTACAGTAACCAGAAGACTCTAATATTGGTGTAAATACAGACAAATAGATCAGTGGAAGACAAAGAAACTGCTTGGGGTGATGAGCACACAATGCAATGTGCAGATGATGTTTCATTGAGTAGTACACTTGAAACCTGGACCCCAATAAATTCAATTAAAAAAGAATATAAATATATATATAATATTTATATATATGATCTATTTGACAATGGAGCAAAGGTAATTTAAGGGGTGAAGAATATCTTTTTATGCCCTTCCTGATAGCTCGGTTGGTTGGAACATCGTCCTGAAGTGCAGAGGTTGCCAGTTCCATATCTGGTCAGGAAACATACAGGAAGAAGTCAATGTTCCTGTCTCTCTTTCTCTCCCTTCTTCTCTATCTAAAATCAAAATAAACTTTTTTAAGTGTATCTACCTTTAAAAATATTATAATATCTTTTTAACAAATTGTGATGGAATATTTGGTTATCAATATGTAAAAAAAAAATGAAATTCACACTCTACCTTGCACCACATGTAAAACTGAACTCAAATAAACTGTAGACCTAAGTGTAAAACCTAAAACAAAAGAAAACACTGGAAGAAAACATAGGAGTAAATTTTTGTAACCTGGAATTAGGCAAGAACTTAATACAATGTTAAAGAAATTTAATACATGTACAATCTTAAAGGATATTATTGATAATTTGGATTTCATTAAAAACTAAAAATGACTGTCCTTAGAAACATTGTTAGGAGAGTAAAAGAGAAGCCACTGGCTTGTAGAAAATATTTTCAAATTGTATACCTGAAAAAGTCCTTGTATCCAGGATTTATTAAGAACACTCACAACTAAAGATAAGAGTCAGTCTGTTCAGGCTGTTATAACAAAATACCTCAGACTGGTGGCTTACAAAGAACAAAATTTATTTGTCACAGTCTGGTTACTGAGAGTCTAAGATCATGGTGCTCATGGGTCAGGTGAAGGTCTCTTCCAGGTAAAGGACTTCTCACTGTGTCTTCACATGGTGGAAGGGGCAGCAATCTTTCTGGGGCCTCTTTAATAAGGACAACAATTCTATTCATGAGGACTCCACCTTCATAACGTAAGTATCTCCCAGAGGGCCCACCTCCAAATGCCATTACTTGGAAGTTAAGATTTCAACATAGGAATTTTGGAGATACACACCATTCAGATCATAGCAGTAAGCATATAAACAAACTGATCAAAAAGTTGGCAAGAGATTTGAACATCCATTTGATCAGATACCTCACTAAAAACGATATACTCATGACAAATAAGTACCTGCAAAGATATTCAACACCTCTATTCATGAGGGAAATACAAATTGCAATCTTAGTGAGATACCACTATCAAAAAGCCTACAATTCTTAAAGCTGACTATAGCAAGTGTTGGAGAGTATATGAGGAAACTTAAACTTCAAAACCATTTTGGAAGTTTCTCAAAGAGTTCAACTTCCAAATCTCACTGACTGCAGCCACTGCACTCTTATGTAGTTCCCCAAAGAATAAAAGCACAAGTGAACAGTAAAACGTTAGCAAAATTGATGCTTATTCTTAGAATATAATTTTTTGTCAAGTAAATTATTCCACTCAAATCTTATGTACATCTTATTTTATCTCTACTTAAAACCCTCTTTACCTACCTGTCTGCATGGTCCTTCTCTCACATCCTCCAAGACTATACAAATATTACCTTTCTATAGAAACGCACCCAGGAACAACTAACTAAAAGGTCAACCCATTTACACTTGACATATCTTCTAATTGTGTATAATTTGCAAAACAGATGAAGTTCCTTGCCTTTAACAGAACTTACTTTCCCCTGAGGAAAGACAGATGGATTTAAATAAATATTAGTTGAATAAAAACAAACAAACAAAAAATAACCTGGCCCTGGCCAGTTGGCTCAGCAGTAGAGCATTGGCCTGGCATGTGGAAGTCCTGGGTTCAATTCCTGGCCAGAAAACACAGGAGAAATGCACATCTGCTTCTCCACCCTTCCCCCTCCCTCTCTATCTCTCTCTTCCTCTCCTCAGCCACAGCTCCATTGGAGCAAAGTTGACCTGGGCACTGAGGATGGCTCCATGGCCTCCACCTCAGGTGCTAGCTAGAATGGCTCTGGCCACAACAGAACAATGCCTCAGATGGGCAGAGCATCATCCCCTGGTAGGCATGCTGGGTGGATCCTGGTCGGGCACATATGGGAGTCTGTCTGCCTCCCTGCTTCTATCAATAACTTTGGAAAAATACAAACTACTACTACTATTAATAATAATAATAATAATAATAATAATAACTTAATCACACATGCAGCTGCAAACTTAGCCAAACATTTGAATTTATTAAATCTACTTTAAGATAGATTTACATACACTATGGTTAATTAATGATTTTTTTCAAAATCTACATATCACCCTATGGTATGACTCAAGATGATATAATAGATTATAAACCATAAAGACAGAAATTCACATACACAGGGCATATCTTCCAAAACATTTGATTGATAGAGACACATGACCTTAAATATGTGCAGATCTAGGTAGGTCAAAGCCAAGTGTGGGACCAGGGGAGTGTGTGACGAGCCACCCTCCCGTTTTAAGGAGGTAGAGATTAACTTTCTCAAATGACGGTTCAGAACCTGGCTTAAAGGATGACTGAGCTAATTTATTTAACATGTTTGTTTCTGTCAAAATACATTGTTTGACATTCTTTCTACGAGATAAGAAAGAAAGAGGAAGAAGGAAGAGCAACATCGATTGTTTAAAAGCATCATTTAGTGTCCCTGGTGGTTGTATCTCTCTCTGTAGGCTCTGCTTTCTCAGCCACTGCTGAGCCTCAGTCACAAAAATAGCCATGAACACAGTGTCTGGCTGAGTGCCCTGGCATGGGACTTTTTTATTTATTTATTATTTCATACATCATTTACAGCCTGCTGCAGTGACTACACAACGCCGCACAAAATCTCGAGAGAGAGGACAGATGAAAGAGAAGAGTGCCTATGCATGCGCTTGGCTACCCTTAAGACTGCAAAGGAGCCTGCTACCTGTTCATACATTTTTATTAACAAAGGGCAAAAGACACTTAAATCAAGAACTTTGTTTATTATTCCTGGGTTTTTGGATTTTGACTTCTCAATAAGTTATGTAACTGCTGGAGTAAGTTTAAATCTTTGTGTTTATATTTAGACAAGAAAAATAATTTTCTTTTGATGTCAGTGATGGCAGACATAGCCTGAAAAAGCCCTGTTTTCTCAGTTCAGAGAAAATTAATTTTGGAAAAAATACACAGACACACACACACACACACACACACACAACCAGAGACAGATTGACAATAGATAAGGGCCATGAGAATTCCTTTTGAATTCCAGTTTAGAGAACAGTTGAGGTCATGATCAGATTAAGGAATGCCTAGTTTTTCTAAATCAATGGTTCTTCACCATTTTGGGCTCACATACTGGTCAGAATCTGAGAGAGTTTTGGAAACTCTCCCAGGGATAGGCATAGGGAGGGGAACATAAAATATGTCTATACAATTTCCAGGGACATTGGCCCCTCAGGACGAAATCCCTGCTCCAGACCCAAAACTCAACCACAAGCAATGCCCATTATTTATAATGCAATAGCAGAGACTGGAGTAGAAAGCAGCTTTCATATCTGAAACAAAAAGAATGGCTGTCACGTTCACCTAGAAACTCCCCAAGGCCAAAGGCCTCGTCTTTGATTTCAGTTCTGTTTCCACTCGCCCACAGCTATAACATGCCTACCTGCAGCCAGTCTCATCAAATGAACACTGAGCAGTAGTTTTAAGAAAACCTCCTGGTATGAAAAAGGTGAAGAAATTAAGAAAAGGAAAGAAAAGAAAAAGAAAAACCTCATAGACACAAACAACAGTATGGTGATTACCAGAGGGAAGAGGGGTTGGGGGAGGCAGAAGAAGGTAAAGCGAAATAAATGGTGATGGAAAGAGACTTAACTCGGGGTGGTGAACACACAATACAATATACAGATGATGGGGTATAGAACTGTACACCTGAAACCTACATAACTTTATTAACCAATGTCACCCCAATATATGCAATAATAACAACTAAGGTGCCAAAACAAAGAATTGATGCTCCTCATCTCACTCCCTTCCTATCTGTCTGACTCTATCTGTTCCTCTTTCTATCTCTCTGTCTTTGTCTTTCTCACTAAAAAAAAAAAAAAATCAAATTAAAAAACACTCATATACTATAATCAACCAACAAAAACATTATATTCTTCCTAAAGCAATAAAGTAGAGGAATAGTAGAATAAGAGAAATATATATATATATATATATATATATATATATATATATATATATATATATAATTGTGATGATCAAATGGTTCAAGTTGACACCAATAAGTACAAGTTAGAGGTCTGAGAAATCATCTTTCAGGTAAATTATATACATTCATGTAGGTGTGAGTATGTGTACTTACATGTACATAAGTCAGCTGAACTCAGCAAGATTTCATTAGAGAAATTAATGGAAAGTTTAAACTATTGAATGTTTTTTAAAGAAATGTAAATTACATCGGTTTCTACTTCAACAAAGAGCTTTAATTTATTCTTTTAACTAATATATATTGATTGTTGACAAGCATTTGGGTAATTTGAATATTCTTGGAGGGAATCGAAAAACTGTTATCTTAGGCTTGCAAATTTATATGCATAGTCATTTTGTTACCAATGTCCTTCTTCCAGCAGTACCTAGATTAATCTTGTTGAATAATCAAAAAGAATCAATTAGCATACAATGGCCAATACATTATTGCATTTGTGAGGAAGTTAAAGTATCATCATAGGAATAATTTTTTTTTCTTCAATATAAGTAAAGTTCTGTGTGTGTGTGTGCGCGCGCGCGCGCGCGCGTGCGCATATGCACTGCACCCATGCACAATTATGTCAGAGCCTAAACCTCTCTGTGACATCAAAGAAATGAAACATAAATACAAAAGAAGATGAAAAGAAAGCAACAGCTACATACAGACTTTCTTTGCCAACTCCTGTATTCATAGTCTCTCTCCTATTGTATATAATTCTCTAACTTTCTAGTTCATGTCAAAATTTTTCTTCTTAATATATGTTAATCAACATCTACAATTATTCCTTGTAGGAATAAAAAGTCTTTAGTAACCTTTTAAAATTAGGAAAATTATGCCAAAAAAATTTATCATCCAAGGTTCAAAAAGCAAGGTTAGCATGACATTGTTTTATGAAGGTATTTGTGTTTCCGTAAAAGTAAATTCCAGCCTGACCTGTGGTGGCACAGTGGATAAAGCAACGACCTGGAACGCTGAGGTCACCAGTTTGAAACCATGGGCTTGCTGGGTCAAGGCACATATGGGAGTTGATGTTTCTTGCTCCTCCCCTTTCTTTCTCTCTCTCTCTCTCTCTCTCTCTCTCTCTCTCTCTCTCTCTCTCTCTCTCTCCCCCCTCCCTAAAATAAATAAGTAAAATCTTAAAAAAAAAAGAAAAAGTAAATTCCATGTCATGACAGAAGCTGTTAAGAGAACAATGTGTGGTGTAAGGAGCCCCGGGATAGCATAAGTGGCAGAGGCTAACTTCTCTGCTAGAAACTAACACTTCTGTTACCATGGGTGCTAAAAGAAGCTGGGGAGGATAAAGCCTGGTGAGAAAGCAGGTGGGTGCTGGTTTGGCTTTCTTGTGGACTCCTCCATTTCACTCAGGCTACTCCTCGCTGCAGTACGGGTAACACTGGCCATCAGCCTCCGGAAGCATGAATTGGGAGGTTTGCCTCATTTGACTGAATAGACACAGCCTGAAATTTGATATTAAAACAAACAAACAAACAAACAAACATTTGGGCACTTGAATTTGATGCAATGCATGAGGAGGGCTTGGTGTTGAAAGCAACATTGCAGTTAATTTTTTAATACTGAGAATAATCCAAGCAGAGTAATGTGTTTAACGGTTTAGATTTTCAGACAAGGCATTTTCTTCTAGCAAAGTTGTGACATTTGAGCTATTGAAAGGTTCTCTGGAGAGTCCTTTATTCTTGCACAAGACATAGCTACCGGGCATGCCACACGACACCTGGTCTCTGCCAGGCAGCTGTGGTGTGGGCTTAGTGCCCTGTCACAGCTCCTGTGGACCTAATATTTGCAGCCCTGAGGGATTCAAAGTATCAGATGCAAATTACCATCTATTTAGTTCAATGTAGTGAGTTTAAAGAGCTCCCCAAAGTTTTGTTTAATATTTTTGACAATCATAAAACAACTGTTACTATAAATAAAGAGAAATAAACTTAGAAAGTGTAAATAAGGAGAAATAAAATTAGAAAATGATAAGCAATGTGCATAAAGTGCCAAAATTAATTAACAGAACACACCTGTGTGGCTGGAGCAAAGTAAGTGACAAGAGCAGGTGAGAGATGATGTCAGAGAGGTGGCCATGGGCACCCCTGCAGGGCATTGTGTGATGGGCAGGAGTCTGGATTTTATTGTGTGATTATTTTCACACCTGTAAACATTACTGCTTGAGTTGCATTAGTGTTTTATTCAGTTAATACTTGTTTCAGTGAACCAACATATTTAGACAGTATCATTGCTCATTGTTGCTTCTAGCATCTAATCCCTTCATTCTGAATTCAATTTTCTCATTGGTGATTTCAATCATTAAAAGCACTCAGTGAGTCTGTTAATGATCCTTTCTCTATGTCTTGACTTTTCTGGTTCCTAATTTGTTAGGTCTATGCCTCTGGCACATTGTTACTGATAGAGACCCTGATGTCGGTTAAATTGCCATTTCTTTATAAGTAACCTCTCTTTTTCTCTGTTTGCTTGTATTTTCTTCTCATTTCTGAGGTTAAGAAACAACAAAGTGATATGGTTACAAGTGTTTAATTTATTTATTCTGCTTGGAACTTGGTTAGGCTCCCCTACTTCATCTCTCTTCAGCTCTGAAAATTTTTCAGCCAGGATCTCTGGGAAAATTGACTCTGACCCAAAATTCAATTAGAAATCTGTTAAACCTTCTTCTTCCATTACATTAACTTGAGTTGTTTTCATAAATATCCATTTCTTCCTCTCTGTGTGTCTATTTCTGGGAAATTTCTGTATATCTGCTTTCCAGTTAATTCCTGTCTCTTCAAGTGTATTAAATGTGTTGTTTATATGTGCTTTCCTTTTTTTAGATTAATATTTATTATTATTATTAATTTTAATGGGGTGACATTGATAAATCAGGGTACATATGTTCAGAGAAAATATCTCCAGGTTATTTTGACATTTGATTATGCTGCATTCCCATCACCCAAAGTCAAATTATTTTCCGTCACCTTCTATCTGGTTTTCTTTGTGCCCCTCCCCTCCCCCCTTCTCCACCCCACCCCTGTAATTACCACACTCTTGTCCATGTCTCTGAGTCTCATTTTTATATCCCACCTATGTATGGAATCATATTGTTCTTAGTTTTTTCTGATTTACGTATTTCACTCACTATAATGTTATCAAGGTCCATCCATGTTATTGTAAATGATCCGATGTCATCATTTTTTGATAATCATACTTTTCTAGAAGCGTGCTGTAGTTCTTTTTTAATCCTTTTTTTCATAGCAGCCTGCCTTTATACCATGAACTTTATACTTTTTAAAAAGAAATCCCATCAGTAATGTTTAACATTTTATATTTAAAATCTCTGAGTATCATGTTTCTGGAGGGAGGGGATAATCTGCTCTGCATTTTATCTGCCTATTCTGTCTCATGGAGAATTGATTCCTTGTGAAGCTATTTTATCTTTATTGGGACTTCAATTTTAGTGCAAATTTTCTTCTATTTTTTTTTCAAGCAGTTTTTAACTTATAAATTCTATTCACATTTATCTAGATTGTTTTTAATGTTAATTTTATAAATGGATTTGATCAATATCTAAATTTTACCTTCTTCTCCCTCTGACAGGGTCAGAATGTCCTTATATTCCAATTTCTTCTCTGCCTCCTGTCCTCTCTTTTGTTGTAATTCTCTGTGCATTTATTTCTAAACATTATTCAAAATCAGCCACCAGTTTTACTGGATAGTATTGTTTTATACATTGCTTTTTAGTATCCCTTATCCTCTCTTTTATTGTGCTCTTTTTATATTTTGCTACAGTAAATTTGAAGTACTGCTTCTGAGAAAGGTGTATGTTTTAAAAGCTTATGTACATTTGCTTTACACTCAGAAGTATTTATCTTACACTTGAATGTTATTTCAGCAGGGTATAATATCCTGAGATAATACTGAGGCAATCCCTAGGCAATTCTACAGCTCATTTGCTCTCCCTTCTGCTTTGTATAACCTCCTCATTCTCTCATTAACTCAATTTTTCATTTTGGTTATTTAGCAATTGTCATGTCTGCCTGGTATTTAGTTGTATCTTGGACCTGCATTGCCTGTTGAGTCCTTCTCTTCCTGCCTTTGACTATTGCCAGTGTTCTTATCTCCTAGGTGTTCCTCAGCAGTTCTGTCATCTCAAGTGCTTGGACATCTCACCTGATTTGATCCTGTCTTCTGACTCATATCACAGTAGGTTAGCTTCTTAAGGTGTTGAATTGAGACTTCAACTTAAGTAGGTGTTATATCTGATCATTCTTGGCAGGCTGAGATGGTAGTGAGTCCCTAAAGTGTGACTTTTGTGTTTTCTTTTTGATTCCCACAGCGGTCTTCTGGCTGTGTGCCACCTCTATACCAATTAATCTCCTTTCAGATGTAGATAACATAAATTTTAACCGGTAGCCAGGCCTATATTACATATTCTTTGGAAGCACTTTTATTCTTGTCAAATCCCAGGTTAAGGCAACCAAGCTTACCTGACTATGTAGTTCTGCAAGGGTCGTGATTCTATGCCATAGACCTAGTAGGGACATGGCTTTTGTGTGTGTGTGTGTGTGTGTGTGTGTGTGTGTGTGTGTGTGTGTGTGTGTGGCAGAGACAGAGAGAGTCAGAGAAAGAGACAGATAGGGACAGACAGACAGGAAGGAAGAGAGATGAGAAACATCAATTCTTCCTTGCGGCTCCTTCGTTGTTCATTGATTGATTTCTCATATGTGCCTTGACCATGGGCCTTCAGCAGACCGAGTGACCCCTTGCTCAAGCCAGCGACCTTGGGCTCAAGCTGGTGAGCCTTGCTCAAAACAGATGAGCCTGCACTCAAGCTGGCGACCTCGGGGTCTCGAACCTGGGTACTCCACATCCCAGTCCATCGCTCTATCCACTGTGCCACCGCCTGGTCAGGTGGGACATGGCTTTCATCAAATGGGTTTTCCTCTCTCAACTGCAGCCTGATCTTCATCTCCGGCCCTTGCCAGGAAGCTACAGCAAGGGCTGTTTTTTGTAACTTTCCTCTTAGGGCAGTCCTAAACTTCGGCATTGCTAAAATTTTCTCTTGCTTTCCTGATATCTTATCTATATATTTCAAAGTATATTCGCTATCATATACTCAGCATTTCTACCTGTTTCCTAATTGATCAGTAAGATAATATAGCATAGTTACTAACAGTGTAAACTCTGAAACTTTATTTCTTTGCTTCAAATCCTAGCACTTCATAAATGTCTGAAATTTTGAAAATTTACAGCTTCTTTGTGGTTCAGTTACATTATTAGTTAACTGAAGATAACACTTATTTTCTCATAGGATGTGTAAGATATCAGTAAGTTAATACATGCAAATCATTTAAAGTCACTTTTAGGCACCTGGACCACTAGTGTTGCAATCATAGATGTTCATGTTATTTAGAGAGTCAGGTTGCTGAAAATACATGCCCCTTCAATGTAACTTTAATATAGTAAGTAATCTTTCAATTATGGTTTAAACAATCATCTGTTTAAAATAAAAGTTTTGCTTTACATTGGTTCATTATGTATATAAATTGTTTTGTAATTTCTAATTTCCACACAAGACCTGAGAGGTAGGTATTATTTTCAGGAAACTGAAAATAGGTAGCTCTCAGAGCTTCAGAGCTGATTAAGGATTCAAATCCCAGCTTGTCTGATGCTAAGTTCTTACTTTCACTATTTTTTTTTGAAACAGGTGTTTTTTTTCTCTAGCTTCAGTGACTGATCCAGCAATTACCTCATTGTGTGTGTGTGTGTGTGTGTGTGTGTGTGCCATAAGACACTCGACATGCCTCCTCTTAGAGTTCCCTTTTCAACACACATGAATTGCGATGTGCAAGAAAAGGGAAGTGGGTTATGTGAGTGCTGAAACTGCAAATAGAAGCCTCTAAGAGGATACAACACATCACACACAATGAGCAAGTGGATGGAACAGGCTATGGTTTCAGATGTGTTTTCTAAGGAAAAGAAATCTAAGCAGAGGGAGAGACTGCCCTGCACTGTCTCCTACCACACTCTGCCCTGTGGGTATCCTTTACCGGCACTCAATTCAATGAAAGACCAAGATATTTTCACCAGGAGAACCTCAACTAACCCCTGCCCCACATCCCAACTCAGAAAACCTTTACAAAAGAGAACATAACAATGGGGAGAGGAAGCATGATATCTCCTCTCCAGCACCACTCTGAGATGCTTGCTCTCCCATTTGAAGGTGAATTCTTCTCCACTGGAACTTATGGGTTTCCCCACAAAACACCGTGAGAAGTGGAGAGTGAGCTCCTGTTCTGGAACACGTAGCATTTTGAACACTGTGACACAACAGACACAGACCGCTCCCCACTCAGCTACAACAGATAGAGTTTTTATTGCATAGATGATCAAAATTCTTCACAAATATCTTGCAATGAAATTCTGCAATTCAACCCGTTTGAGAGTTAGAACTGGCTGCATTAATGTTTGTTTGCCTTTGTTTTGTTCTATAAGCAGAAAAGTAATCAAATATTTTTCTTTGAACTCTTGTCTCCTGTGAACAGATACAACTTGATTTCGTTTTGTCTGTGGGAATATAAAGGTTCATTAAGAATTAATCACAGGGTTGAAAAACATCTTTCCATCTGAATTCCTCTCTCTTGTCATTCCTCCAAATTTCTCAAGGTTTCTATTTCTGGAGTTTTTCTCTGTCCTCAGTTATTGAAAAGCTTCAGCCTAATTGGATGGATTGCTTCTCAAAGTTAAGAGCCCTGCGTTTTGGTTGACTGCCGCAGTTTGCAACAATGTTCCCCTGTCGGGGTGGTGAGGGGCCAGCAAAGAGACAGATGGGAGTCCGTGTGTGGCGGACAGTGGACTAGAGGATGGTTGTCAGACTGGAGACCATGTACGGGTGCATTCATTTGTAGGTTTTATGTTTTGTCCTCAGCACTTTACTTAGAGAAAACTTTCTCTCTGTGAATAAAAATACTCAGAAAGGAAGTCAACACGGCCTTCTTTGCATAAGCCCTGATTTCGCCTGTCGCTGGCCCACTGACTTTCCTCCCCGGATGTCTTTCCATGGACATCGATCCAGCGGCTCTGAGGCTCCCGGTCCGTCACACACTCCATCCTCACCGCACGTGTCATGTAACGCATGCTATTTTGCATAAATGGTTGGGTTTTTTTTTATCCTTTGCACCATGTACTAGCAAACTTTTACTCGTTCTGCAATACCTGTTCCTTTTGTACCTCTTCTTCCATTTTTGCAGTTCTTTAGGGTTGAGCTGTCACAAGGTGAGTGAACGAAGTCCATTGATAAGAAAGTTCCAGAAGAAAGAGATTTTTTGCACGTTTTCGGTACAACCTGGTAGTCAGCCTTTAAATCACAGCAGAGGTGCTGATCCTCACACGGCAGGGAACTGATGAGAGGCAGCACTAGCAAGCAGAGGAGGCAGGAGGCTTCCTCACCGCGGGCCCCACATCGGGGCTCTCTTTAGGGAAAATCAAGAAAGGAAATTGGAACGAAAAGCACTGAGCCACGCAGCGCTGGTTTGGGAGACAGAGGTGTCTGTGCTTCCTTTCTGGTTATTTAAATATGCTGTCTAGACACATTCAGCTCTAATCTCATGTTCACCGCTTTGCAGTATTGCAGGCTGTGACTCTTGCTGAGAAGCTGTTCGCTGTTGTCTCCATCTGAATAGAGATTGAACAAGACACATGGAAAGTGATATGAAACATTGGGATCTGCCACAAAAGACATTACTCCATGGAACATTCTAGACTGGAGTAGGAGGATTTGAATTGGGGCAGAGGGCAGTTAGTAGAAGAGCAGCAAAGAGGACGCTGTGAGCCTCTCCGTTCTGTCCCTTGCCTGTGCCCGTTCACAGCAGCAAGCAGGCACGGGGCATGGGGGAGCCCCGTAGTCTGTCCTGGCTTCTGACGCCTCCAGGCTGGCTTCTCCAGGCCACCGGGGCTCCCTTGTCTTGTCCTGTCACCACGTGTCAAGTGAACAGCAATTTCTCCCAACTGAAGTGCAGAATCTGGCTGTGCAGAGAACACCATGCTGATTGATGAACCACGCTCTGCGTGGATGGCCTGCGCTGCCCCCAGTACGCGAAGGCTTCCCAGCCGGTCACCCCGGAGGCCCCATGACCAGCCCCCACCGAGGAGCTGGAGACTTTGCGGTCTTGCACCCACCCCTCCAGCCCCTTGGAGCTTGGAAAGTATACTAACATTTGAAACTATTTTGTGATTAAAACTTGTATAAATCTGTGATCTATTTTTTCTTTACTTATAAATTTATAAAGTGGCATGTTAAAGTTTATCTGCAAAGGTTGAAAAAAATCACAATTATGAATCCATCTGCATTCTAAAAGCATATGTGGTTTTAACTTAACAGTTTCTGACGGTTTTGCCGCTGTACCCAGAGCTGAGTTTAGAAGAAAGAGGGGAGGGGGAGGATGTAAAAAGATAAACATCTTATATCCTTAAATTGTGCATCTATTTAAAAAAAACAACCCTGGGTGTGCAAGGGTGTGACACCAGAGTCCTGTGGTGCTCTCGCCTCATCTGAAGAGCTGTGGCTCACTCCCCTACCTGTGACCTGACACAGCCACCCTATTAAGACTGCTCCCTGGAAGATCTGGATTCCATTCTGAGAAAGAAGAGAGTTTGGAAATCTGCAAATCATTCCACACAGCACCACTTTCTGAGCCAGTGCAGGCACTGAGTGCACTGTGGCAGGTTTTCAGCGATGGATCTGGCTCTGAAAGAGTCAGAGGTCTGGTGGAGGAGGGGAAGGCAGGGTAAGAAAGTGACTATTAGAAGGAGTCAGCTGCTGTAATGGAAAGGAGGGTGCCTGGAGGATCTAACAAGATTGAGGATGTTTTAAGAGCCTGGAAGAGGGAGCAGTGTATTGATAGCAGGGAAGGCTGTCTCAGCTATCCTCAGGAGTTCCAGCTTTGTCTGCCACCCACAGAGAAGCAGTGGATCAATGCACATGGTAGCAGGCAGAGCTGAGACCAGGGGGAGAGGCCTGGGCAGTGCAAGAGGTGGGAGGGAGAAAGGAATCCAACTGCTAGGGGGCAGCAGGGGAGGGTGTGGTGCTCTCCAGAGACAGAGACCTGGAGACCTTAGGGTTTGGAGAGCACAGGGAGAGTGATCATCTAACTTGAGGACTTCTGGTTTGCCAATAGATTATATCCATTTGCTGAATGATATGGTCTGAATGTCTGTACTTCCCCATTCATATGTTGAAGCCACAACCCTCAGTGTGATGTATTTAGAGGTTAGAATTTTAGGACACGATTAGGGTTAGATGTATCATGAGGGGTCCCAGAATGAAATTAATGCCTTTTAAAGAAGATACCAAAGAGCCTGTCCTTTGCATGTGCATCCACCAAGAAAAAGCCTCGTGAGGACACAGCATGAAGGTGGCTGTCTACAAGCCAGGAAGAGGGCCTGCACCAGCAACCGAACCTGCTGCCACCTTGACCGTGGACTTTCCAGAGCTGCGGGAAATAACGTGCTATTTAAGCCGCCCTGACTGTAGTATTTTATTATAGCAGCTCTGGCTGACTAAGACACAAAGTTTGTGAAGATGAGAGAGCAACAGGCTGACGGGGAAGGAAGGATTGTTTGGGCGCACTCCGTTTCATCTGTTTTAAAACCTTCCGGTAACACTTGCCAAGTTGGCAGATGAATAAAAAGTCTCCAGCAATTTCACTGGGTTCACCACCCTTACCAGCCCCACCACAACATTTGAACAAATGTTAGGAAGTCGCCTCCTCTGCCTCCCACCCCATTGTCAGGGACAGCTTTTGCAAGAGGAAGCATGTGTCTCCACAGGGAGGGACTCCCCACGAGGCCGCTGTGGAGGGCTGGGGAGTGGAGGCAGGGGGACACCCACATGGATCTGGCCCCATGCCCAGCCCTCGCTCACACGCACTGGCTTTGGGGTTCATTTTTCTGGCTCTGAGCTTGTTTCCTGATACATCTGTGGCTATTTCAAAGCTCCCTCTTGTTTTCACTCAATAGCTTTGGTAACTTGATTGGTTCCTATTGTTTTCAAAGGCAGATTTGTCTTTTTCCTGGAATCACCATTGAAAGAAGAGATTACCAAATACCCTCAACCTGACACTCCACCTTCAAACTTGTTTTTATTGGTTCTTCAAAATAAATTATATCTTCATCTAGTGTTCACTCAACACCTGCATTTCCAAGGACCCCATACACTTCCACAGTCCTCTTTTGCAATTAAGGAATTACCAGACACATTCAGGAGCAGTCTCACTGAACCCTCAAGGGAGAGACTAGAGAAGGGACTGCTGGAGGCCCTATACCAATTGTCACCTGCCCCTCTGGGCTGTGTTGTTTGTGCCCAAGTCTCTCAAGAATGGCATGGAGAGCAGCAGCTCAACTTCTGGGTCTAACACCTTTCCCTGCCAGAATCCCCAAGGTCTCAGATGCAGGAAGGACAGAGAGATAACAAGTCCCGCCTTCAGTCACTCCCTGGCCCCTGCACAAACAAGCCCTGCCCTGGTTCTTCTGTGGAAGATAAAGTAGTAACAGCCCCCGTGTAAAGAGACCAACAGGGGAAGACTTGGACCCCCATCTCCACCTGCCCTGTGGGAGCCCTTCCACAAAGAAAGTCTTACAGAGGCTTTGCCAGAAACAATGTTTTGATGGCCTCCTTGAAAGAAGTGTTTATTTATTTATTTATTTTTTTTTTTTTTTTTTTATTTATTATTTTTTTTACAGAGACAGAGAGAGAGTCAGAGAGAGGGACAGACAGGGACAGACAGACAGGAACAGAGAGAGATGAGAAGCATCAATCATTAGTTTTTCGTTGCGACACCTTAGTTGTTCATTGATTGCTTTCTCATATATGCCTTGACCAGGGGCCTTCAGCAGACTGAGTAACCCCTTGCTTGAGCCAGCAACCTTGGGTCCAAGCTGGTGAGCTTTGCTCAAACCAGATGAGTCCGCACTTAAGTTGGGGACCTCGGGGTCTTGAACCTGGGTCCTCCACATCCCAGTCCGATGCTTTATCCACTGCGCCACCGCCTGGTCAGGCAGAAGTGTTTAAAATTGAGAAAATCCCAAACACCAAACAAATCACTCCTGTTATAATTCTACCCATATAAATTAAATTTGAAACTAATTCCCAGATGGTCATTTAAAAAAAACTAATTTAGTTTACACATAAGTAGTCATATGAAAACCTAGAACCTCCACTGTCCAGTCCCCGGGAAACAGAATTTACTAGGCATGAAAATTCTAACCCTTCTCCCTGGTCACTTCTCTGTCGCATTTTCCTAATAGATTCTTTCCCAGGGTGTCGGCCCTGGAGCTGTAGGTCTACAGGATCCACTAGAACTCCAACTGCCCGGAGTTGGCTTCCAACAGGAGAAACAGCCGTTCCATTTCCTAGCGGTTGTACATCTCATCGAAAATAGAAACCCCTCCTTGGTGTCTCATCAAGTGCAAACCAAGGTTGACATTGCTTTTTTTCCCGTTTATAAACATGTAGGTGCCTTTCACACTGTCTTAATCACGCCCCTTTATTCGCAGTCCTTTTTTTATGCTTCACACCATCACAGCAGCCGAAATGTGGGTTTAGACAGGAAAGGAACATGCAGAGCCTGAAGCAAGAAAGAAAAAGTGTAAACTGAGCTGAGAAGACTGCCGTTGGAGCTGGCTTACTCCTCCAGTTTTGACAACCTATGTAGACGTTGGATGGGAACAACTTCAGAGCTGCATCGCACGGTGTCTGGCAGGAAATGAGAACAAGGATAATGACTGCTCACCTTGGTTCTATCTGAGGTTTGGAGGACCAGGCACCCCAGCCATCCAGGACTTGCTCCACCGGAGTTCTGAGATAAGGAGGCAGCTGCCTAGCAACCACCCACAGCTTCTCGTTCTCACTTCACTGTCCTGCCATTTCCATGTCTTTTCTCACCAGAGTCATACTGGGCTTCACCAATGTGGGAGCTACACCGAGTAAAAGATACTTAATGGACCTAGGAAGGAGATGTAGGATGATTCAAAGAAATTGTTCAGACCTTGCATTCCAAGCTTTGTATCAAGTACCTGAATTACTTGGGCTGCTTTTTATTTCATTTTATTTTTCAATTACAGTTTATGCTCAATATTATTTTGTATTGGTATCAGGTGTGCAGTTTTTACACTTAGACACTCATATACTTTACCAAGGGTTTCCCTTGATATTTCCAGCACCCACCTGGCACCATACATAATTATTACAATATCATTGACTATATTCCATGCCATTTACACCCCATGACTCTTTGGAAGTGGCCCTGACAGCAAGTGAAGCTGGTGCCTCTTGGAGCAGACAGAATGCCCCTCATTTTCCCAGCCCTCTCTTCCTTCCCTTCCCAAGGTCCCGGGTCCTTTCCAGTTCTCTACGCCATTGCACACCATGAACAAATTCTCAAAGAAAACTTTGAACCTAATATATTTAAATATAGTACAGGTTCGAGGTGTAAATTTATTAGAAAAATGTAGAAGTGATTTATTATGTGATAAAACATGAAGAGATAACCTTTCTGGATTACTAATATTTTCGATTAGCATATTACACTCAAACTCAAAATTGATCTCCAAACAAAAGCAAGATAAGTTTAAAACTTTGTGTATTTCTAAAAAGTCATTGTACCTCCTTCTTCCCCAAGTGTATGAATTTTCTGAAATGTCATAAAACTACAGTTTTCTGTATTTTACTTGTATATTTGAGGTTCTTAGAAATTGAAATTAGCCTTAATGTGCCTTTAATTAATCGGTCCAACTCAAGGCCAAAATACAATTTTAACACATCTTGATTCTTCAATTTACTTATCAGTGGTCAAGGTCTATAACCTTAAAATAGGCATCTTTAAAAAAATAAAATTATTTTTTTCTTTATAGAAGTTAAGCATGTTTATTATAGAAACTTTAGAGAAAGAAGAAAATAAAAATCATTTCTCCTAATCTCATCATTCAAAAGTAATCTGCATTGGACAGAACCTGTGGCAGAACCTATGACTGAACCTGTGGCAGAGTGTGAGTCCCCACAGGCACATGGCCCCCAGCAATGAGCAGCAGGGGCTGTGCTCCCAGCTTGGAAGTCCATTGTCCCCACAAATAAGACAAATTGACTGGCTCTTTTCTTTGGATGGACATGGAGGAAAAACACCTGGATTGTTGAAAAGAGTTTGTCACCTCTCAGATATATGGAAAACTAGTTTTTGATCCCCTAAAGAAATGCTATAAATCATTTAATCGAAGAAAGGGGTTCAAGTTAGAAAGAGGTAACACAGTAAATCTGAAAGGAGGGTGCCAGGGAGGCTCAGATGTGGGAGCTGGCGATGCCTGACCACATCATCCCTTGGCCACACGGTCCCTGGTGCAGCCTGAGCAGGGACCCTCCCACCAACCCCAGGGGACAGGCAGCTCTCAGACAGTTGAAAAAGCCTTTCTCTTCTAAAAATCACTTTTCAGTTGTACCAGATGTGAAATTAAGAAAAGATTTAGGTCATCTTTAAAATTATAGGTCTATCCAAATATTATTTTTCTGCTTAAAAAATGGTTATGAAGATAAAAAGCTAAAGTAGACATCTGGGACATTCATCCTAATAATCACCTGAATATTTGATTTAAATAATGCAATGAACTGACGGATACCGTTTTTTACTTTAACATGTGTTTGTCAGGTAGATAAACTCAACTGGCCTTTTAGGACATTGAATCCTGTAAGGATGAAAGCTTCATAGCCCAGAAAAGATGCATATTTTAGGGATTGAGATGTTTGTTGCTACTGCAGTAGTGCACACATGCACACATACATACATACACAAGGAGAAATACATGAGCAAGAACCCTGTACCAGGAGCCTGGGATCCGCCAGTTACTGTTATTCCCACTTTATGAGTAATAACCTAAATCTTCAAGAAGTCAAGTCATTTAATGGAGAATCACCCAGTGAAGCTATGCTATGATGTTGTGTGGCTCTGCTCAGTATTACCAACTATGACACAGCACGAATTGTTTAAAATTTGCCCACGGAATGACATTAGCCCAATAAAAGAAAAAAAAAAAAAAACAACAGGAGAGCCTCCCTTCACAGTACAGAATCTGTCAAGAGTCCAGGATATCATACAAAAAGCACATAAAGCTACTGAACTCTAGAAGAGGTTAAATCATACAACTTTTTCCTTTGACTCTTCTTAACAAATCATAAGATTAAAAAATATTTATTCATTTGTTAGAGAGCTATTTGATTCACACTATGGAGGCACAGGATTGGGATGAGCACTGACAACCACATCTGGAAAGATACGAAAGCGTTCCCCAACCTCATCTAGTGTGAAGTCTAACAAGAAATAAATATAATTATTAAAATTAATTTTTATAAATATATGTATATATTTGTTTAAAACATGGAATTTAAGAACAAAAGGTGTTTTTCTCCATTTTGAGCCAAACGTGTTCCACAAGGCACACCATGAGCCTTGTTCCAACTATTGGCCCTCAGCCAGAACGCTCCTCCTGTACTGATGAGTATAACTTGTACTGGGTTCTGTTCTGAAGATTTTTGATTTTTTTGTTTTAATAGACAGTTAATTTAACTAGATTATGAACTATGAAACCTAGCCTCATGAAATCACTGTTGTTTCTGGTCATATATTTGTTAGCCAGGATCCCTATGGGTCACCGAGTACTCGTCTAGTCTAGTGTTGGGATCATTTGGGCAGGTGTTAATATCTTCACCTTAGGCTGGTAACACTTTGGTGATTGGCTGTCAGCTCTGTGTGTGTGAGGAGCACATTCAAAGCAGCATAAATCCTTAAATCTCCCAGGCTCTCGCTTCTCTTCAGTCTCCTCGGGGTCTCCACTAGTGTGTGTAATGTAGTAGTCTTTATTATTTTCATCTTCTGTTGCTTTCTCATTTCCCAAATCTTCATCCAAATTTATAGCTGCTTTGCCCTCAGGTCAAACCAAGTCTACCCAGCAGGCAGAGCTACAGGTCCCTGAGTCTCATTTTTATGTCCCATCTATGTATGGAATCATATAGTTCTTAGTTCTTTCTGATTTACTAATTCACTCCGTATAATGTTATCAAGGTCCATCCATGTTGTTGTAAATGATCCGATGTCATCATTTCTTATGGCTGAGTAGTATTCCATAGTATATATGTACCAAAGCTTTTCATGCACTCGTCCACTGACGGACATTTGGGCTGTTTCCAGATCTTCGCTATTGTGAACAATGCTGCCATAAACATGGGGTGCATTTCTTCTTTTCAAACAGTGCTATGGTGTTCTTGGGGTATATTCCTAAAAAAGGAATAGTTGGGTCAAAAGGCAGTTCGATTTTTAATTTCTTGAGGAATCTCCATACTGTTTTCCATAGAGGCTGCACCAGTCTGCATTCCCACCAGCAGTGCAGGAAGGTTCCCTTTTCTCCACATCCTCACCAGCACTTATTCTGTGTTGTTTTGTTGATGAGCGCCATTCTGACTGGTGTGAGATGATATCTCATTGTGGTTTTAATTTGCAATTCTCTAATGATTAGTGATGTTGAGCATTTTTTCATATGCCTATTGGCCATCTGTATGTCCTCTTTGGAGAAGTGTCTATTCATTTCTTTTTCCCATTTTTTGATTGGCTTGTTTGTCTTCCTGGTGTTGAGATTTACAAGTTCTTTATAAATTTTGGTTATTAACCCCTTATCAGATGTATTGTCAAATATGTTCTCCCATTGTGTAGTTTGTCTTTTTATTCTGTTCTTATTGTCTTTAGCTGTGCAAAAGCTTTTTAGTTTGACATAGTCCCATTTTTTTATCCTGTCTTTTATTTCACTTGCCCATGGAGATAAATTGGCAAATATATTGCTGCGAGAGATGTCAGAGAGCTTACTGCCTATGTTTTCTTCTAAGATGCTTATGGTTTTATGACTTACATTTAAGTCTTTTATCCATTTTGAGCTTATTTTTGTGAATGGTGTAAGTTGGTGGACTAGTTCCATTTTTTTGCAGGCAGCTGTCCAATTTTCCCAACACCATTTGTTGAAGAGGCTGTCTTTACTCCAATGTATGCTTTTACTTCCTTTGTCAAATATCACTTGTCCATAAAAGTGTGGGTTTATTTCTGGGTTCTCAGTTCTGTTCCATTGATATAAATGCCTGTTCTTATGCCAGTACCAGGCTGTTTTGAGTACAATAGCCTTGTAGTATAACTAGATATCCAGAAGTGTGATACCTCCCACTTTATTCTTCCTTTTCAAGATTGCTGAGGATATTCGTGTACTCTTTTGGTTTCATATAAATTTTTGGAATATGTGTTCTATATCTTTAAAGTAAGTCATTGGTATTTTAATCGGTATTACATTGAATTTATAAATTGCTTTGGGTAATATAGACATTTTAATGATGTTTATTCTTCCTAACCATGAGCATGGTATATGCCTCCACTTGTTTGTATCTTCCCTGATTTCTTTTATCAATGTTTTATAATTTTCCAAGTACAAGTCTTTAATCTCCCTGGTTAAATTTATTCCTAGGTACTTTATTTTTTTGGTTGCAATGGTAAAAGGGATTGCTTCCTTAATTTCTCTTTCTAACAGTTCATTGTTAGTGTATAAAAATGCCTCTGATTTGTGAGTATTGATTTTATATCCTGCCACTTTGCTGAATTCATTTATCAGGTCTAGTAGTTTTTTGACTGAGACTTTAGGGTTTTCTATATACAATATCATATCATCTGCAAATAATGATAGTTTACTTCTTCTTTTCCAATTTGAATGCCTTTTATTTCTTTTTCTTGTCTGATTGCTGTGGCTAGGACTTCCAGGTCTATGTTGAATAAGAGTGGTGAAAGGGGGCACACCTGCCTTGTTCCTGATCTTAAGAGGATAGCTTTTCAGTTTTGCCTATTGATTATGGTGTTGGCAGTGGGTTTGTCATAGATGGCCTTTATCATGTTGAGGTATGTTCCTTATATTCCCATTTTGCTGAGAGTTTTGATCATAAATGGGTGCTGGATTTTATCAAATGCTTTTTCTGCATCTATTGAAATTATCATGTGGTTTTCCTCCTTCCTTTTGTTTATGTGATGAATCACATTGATTGATTTCCAAATATTGTACCAGCCTTGCCTCCCAGGAATAAATCCCACTTGATTATGATGTATGATTTTTTTTCATATATTGCTGGATCCGGTTTGCTAATATTTTGTTGAGGATTTTCGCATCTAAATTCATCAGGGATATTGGCCTATAGTTTTCTTTATTTGTGTTGTCTTTGCCTGGTTTTGGAATCAGAATTATGCTCACCTCATAAAAAAGGCTTGTAAGTCTTCCTTCCTCTTGAATTTTTTAAAATAACTTGAGAAGAATAGGAGTTAGTTCTTCTTTGAATATTTGGTAGAATTCATTTGTGAAGCCATCAGGCCCAGGACTTTTCTTTTTGGGGCATTTTTTGATAACTGTTTCTATCTCATTTGTTGTAATTGGTCTGTTTACGTTTTCTGATTCTTCCAAATTAATTATTGGAAGATTATATGTTTCAAGAAATTTGTCCATTTCATCTAAGTTGTCTAGTTTTTTGGCATACAGTTCTTCATAGTATTTTCTTACAATATTTTGTATTTCTGTTGTGTCAGTTGTTATTTCTCCACTCTCGTTTCTAATTTTATTTATTTGAGTCCTCTCTCTTTTTTTCTTGGTGAGTCTGGTTAAAGTTTCATCGATTTTGTTTAGCTTTTCAAAGAACTAGCTCCTGCCTGACCTGTGGTGGTGTCATGGGATAAAGCGTCGACCTGCAATGCTGAGGTTGCCTGTTCGATACCCTGGGCTTGCCTGGTCAAGGCACATATGGGAGTTGATGCTTCCTGCTCCTCCCCTTTCTCTCTCTCTCTCTCCTCTCTGAAAATTGAATAAATAAAATCTTTAAAAAAAAGAAAAAAAAAAAAAAGAACTAGCTCCTGGTTTCATTGATCCTCTGTATTATTTCTTTAGCCTCCATGTCATTTATTTCCACTCTGATCTTTATTATTTCTTTCCTTCTACTACCTCTGAGCTTTACTTGCTGTTCTTTTTCTAGTTATTTTAGATGCAGGGTCAAGATGTTTATTTGAGCTTTTTCTAGCTTCTTAAAGTATGCCTGTAATGCTATGAACTTCCCTCTCAGGACTGCTTTTGCTGTGTCCCATAAATTTTGAGTTGATGTATGCTTGTTATCATTCGTTTCTAGGAATTTTTTAATTTCTTCTTTGATCTCATTGTTAACCCATTCATTATTTAATAACATGCTATTTAGTTTCCAAGTGTTTGAGTATTTTTCAGTTTTTCTGTTGTGGTTGATTTCTAGTTTCATGCCATTGTGATCAGAGAAAGTGCTCGATATAATTTTAATCTTCTTAAATTTGGTGATACTGCTTTTTTGCCCTAACATGTGGTCTATCCTAGAATATACCATGAGCACTTGAAAAAAATGTATATTCTGCTGCTTTAGGGTGAAAGGTTCTGAAGATATCTATTAAATCGAGTTGATCTAGAATGTCCTTTAAGTCTGCTGTTTCTTTTTTAATATTCTTTCTTGAGGATCTATCTAGTAATGTTAGTGGGGTATTGAAATCCCCTACTATTATAGTATTGCTGTTGATCTTGCCCTTTAAATCCATTGAAGTCTGCTTTATATATTTAGGTGCTCCTATATTAGGTGTGTGTAGATATTTATAATGGTTATATCTTCCTGTTGGATTGCTCCCTTTATCACTATGTAGTGACCTTCTTTATCTCTTAATATAGCCTTTGTTTTAAAGTCCATTTTGTCTGATATAAGTATTGCTACTTCAGCTTTTTTTCATTTCCATTTGTGTGAAATATTTTTTTCCATTCTTTTATCTTCAGTTATGTGCATCTTTTGTTTTAAGGTGTGTCTCTTGTAGACAACATATGTATGAGTTCTGTTTTCTTATCCACGCAGCTTTCCTATGTCTTTGGATTGGATCATTTAATCCATTTACATTTAAGGTTATTATTGATATGTAGTTGTTTATTGCCATTTTATTCTTTAAAACTGTATTCCTCTTTTGCTATATTCTTTTTCTCCTTTGATCTGTTTACAACAGGTCCCTTAGCATTTCTTGCAGCATTGGTTGTAGTGAATTCCTTAAGTTTTTTTTTGTCTGAAAAGCTTTATATTTCTCCTTCAATTTTAAATGATAGCCTTGCTGGATAAAGTAGTCTTGGTTGTAGGTTCTTGTTCTGCATTATTTTGAATATTTCTTGCCATTCCCTTCTGGCCTCAAGTGTTTCTGTTGAGAAGTCGGAAGTCATCCTTATGGGGGCTCCTTTGTAGGTGATAGTCTTTTTTCTCTAGCAGCTTTTAATATTTTCTCTTTATCACTTAACTTTGGTATTTTAATTATGATGTGTCTTGGTGTAGATTTCTTTGGGTTTCTCTTTAATGAAGTTCTCTGTGCTTCTTGAACTTGTGAGACATTTTTCTGCCTTAATTAAGGGAAGTTTTCAGCTATGATATGTTTGAACAAAGTCTCTATCCCTGTTCTTTCTCTTCTTCTTCAGAACCCCTATGATGCAGATGTTATTTCTCTTTATGTTGTCACAGAGCTCTCTTAGAGTTTCCTCAGACTTTGTGAGTGTCTTTTCTTTTTTCTGCTCTGCTTCTGTGTCTTCATTTATCTTGTCCTCTAACTCACTGATTTGATTCTCAGCTTCATCCATCCTGCTTTTAATTCCTTCCATTGTGTTCTTCATTTCTGATATTGTATTTGTCATTTCTGACTGATTCTTTTTTATTATTTCAATGTCCTTTTTTATATTTGCTATGTCTTTATTTAGGTGTTCGTAATGACCATCTATTGTTGTTCTAATATCTTTGAGTATCCTAACAATCATTATTTTAAACTCTGCATCTAGTAATTTGGTTATATCTGACTCATTCAGGTCCTTTTCTGGGGATATCTCTTGATTCATTTGTGTTGCATTTCTCTTCCTTCTTATTTTGTCTGTGTAAAAAAAGGTTTTGGCCACTGGAGTCCACTGGGTGTGGCCTCTGTGTTCCCTAGGTGTGGTCTGTCTGCAGGCCTTCCACCCCCTCTGCTGTTGCTGCCTAGGGCATTCGGGTATGGGCATTGCTGGTGACTGCCCACTGGGGCTGTTGCTGTGGTTTCCACCTCTCCTTCACAGGAGTGGCTGTGATCACGTGCTTCGGTGTACAAGCCTCGGGGGCCTTGGCCTTCACCCTGCCCTTGCGGGTGGCATTATGCTATGCCCTTAGGGAAGGCATGAGCACCTTTACTCAGCTGTGGGTCTCCACCTGATTCTGGGCTTTCGCCAGCCCCTGCAGAAGGAGCCTGCTGGTGGGTCGGCTGCAAGCCTTGGCTCCACAGGCCAGGCGGGAATGCGTGCCCATGCTCAGTAGCGGGACTTCACCTGTTCTGGGCTTTTGGCTCCACCCCTGTGGGAGGAGCTGGCTCCCAAGTCAGGCCACAGGCCTCGGTCCCAGGTGCAGGCAAGGCTGTGCTCCTGTGCCCTTGCTCAAGGGTGGGTATCTGCCCCTTCCGGGGCTCCTGCCCTTCCCCCACAGGCTGGATTGCAGGCAGCCCGCAGCTGGGTTTCACCACATTTGCACGTCCCCTCCTCCCCAGCTGTACAAGACCGAGCTCATACCTGGTCCTCAGTGGTGGCCAGCTGGCTTCCACCCTTGCCAACAGAACTGTGCTTCCGCGTCCTGCCACCACCTGCCCTCAGGCGAGCCCTCAGCCATGTGGGTGGGGATGCTGCAGCTCAGACCCTAAGACTCACTACTGTAGTCCCAAAAGCTCCCTCCTTCTAAGCATCTCTGCTCTGAGTGCACGGGAGAGCTTGTTTGGCTGGTGTCCTTCTTTCCTTTGCTGGTATTACTGTTTCCAAGGGAAATATTCACTTCAGATTTGGGAAGTGACTCATCCCAGAGGTTACGGTGGCTGTCTCTCAAAGTGTTTCTCCCTGTGCCTCCTAGATTACATTCTCTTCCCGCTGCTCCAGTCCTCTCCTCTCTCCCGTCCCCTGGAGCCCCGGTTGAGTGGTTATGAGAGAGGTTTTCTTCATGGTCCCTTTAAGAAGAATCCTGGGTCTGAGAAATCAGTCTCTTTCTCACAAACCAAACAGTATCCTGTCTTGTTTCCAGCTAAATACTGCCCATATGCCTCTTCTAGGCTCTGGGGCTGCAGGCTGGGGATTTGTTCCTGGGACTCAGGACCCTCTCCTCTCTGCTAAACTCACTTTCTGCCACGCAAGTCTCTCCCTGCTGCCGTTCGCTCCAGGGAGTCGGGCAGCCCTCTCCACGTTTCCACTTTTCCTACCAGTCTCAGTGTGGCTTCTTCAGTGTTCCTTGGTTGAAGAGTCCTCTTAGTTTAGTCCAAAGTTGGTTTTTCAGATGATGGTTCTTAAAATTTGATTCTCAGTATCTTAAGAGTAAAGGTTTTAGTTATCTTTTTATCATTTATTTCTAACTTGTATTAGCTCATAATCAGTACTGTGAACTATAATAATCCCCTCTGCTTATTATTTATTTATGTATTTATAAATTTTTAATTAACTTCTTAAAATAATTCATGCTCTTATTTTTTTCTTGAGGAAATTTCTCATCGATTGATGTTTTTAAAACTCTTTCACCATACTATTATGCTTGTACTTATAGTTTTTTTAAGTGCTGAATTTTAATTTGTTTGGTTTATTAAGGTATATGACTGGTGCATTTATTCATAAAATATGATTTTTTACTGTTGGTTTAATATTCCTCTATATATTTAATATTAAACTCTACCCTGTTCAATATTAACATTGTTTCTACAGTTTTCTTTGTTCTTGTTTTCACTTCCCACATCATTGGTTGCTAATACCAGTGCATGACAGTTTGTGAAAGAACATGATAGGTTTTGGTCCCAAATGACTTAATTCTCAGTCATTTCATTGTGAAACAACCTGGTGAACATCACTTTAATAAAATCATCAGAGATAATTGTATCAACAAAAGGACAAAGAGACACCCTTAGCTCTTGATATGATGCACAAAGAAGAATACATCATTACTGCTGTAATATCAATGCAAAAAAATTAAGAATAAGCTAAATATAATGATGAGAAAATGTTAAGCAATAACTGGTTTAAATCCCTTAAAAATGCCGATGTCTCAGAAGACTAGGAAAGAGTGAGGAATTCTTCCAGTTTGGGGGAGATTAATTAAATATGACAACTAAATGAAATGTGTGATCTCGAATTAGATCCCGAGTAGGAAAAATTTGCTGTGAATGACATTGTAAGGACAACTGGTGAAATATAAATGTAGAATACAGATCATTAGACAATAGGGCATGAATTTTCTGATTTTGGTATTTTACTGTGGTTATGTTTAAAAAATATCCCTCTTCTTAGGAAACTTACATTACACTATTTAAAGATAAAGAGTCGCCATGTGTATGACTTAAGAAAAATATTGTAGGCATACATAGAGAGGATCATAACATAAATGTGACAAAATAATAAAAGGTGATGGCTCAGATGAAGGTTATAAAAAGGTTATTTATATTATTCTTACATCTTTTTGGTCAAGTTGAAATTTTATCAAATAAAACATTTACCTAAAATGAAAAAATTATACACATTCATATTTTGATTTATTTATTTGATTTTATTTTATTCTTTCCATTTTGCCTAACTTAATTAACCTTATACATGTTTTCTTCTTTTTCTATTTCTATATCTTTGTTGCTTTGGTCACCTTGCTACAGCTTCCCTTTATCTTGGTTACTTGGAAGTTACTGTGTATTTCCCAATCCTCCAATGGATATCTCTCAGTTCCCAATGGTTATAGTTCTACAAGACTTCTAGATGTTTAGTGAAAGCGATAGACAACCTATTTGTACCACATGAGGCACAATAAAATATGTCCCTTTGCTTCCACCCTGCATGGGGACATTAAGGAAAAAACTTTATTTCTTGTTCCCAACCTTATATTTTTTTGTCTTAAGTAAAGTCACCACTATCCTCCCAGTCATCAGCCTGGGAATCTCATTGTCACCCTGAACTCCTTTTTCCCTCTAGTGGTTCAGTTCAAAGCCTGATTATTCCATCTCGTAATATCTACTGAAGGCAGCACTTCCCCATTCCCAGGGCCACCCTCATCACGCTTTCACTGCTGTCCCGGGATTCCCATAAGCTCCGCCTGCCCATCCTTCACTGTCTTCCACATCGCTCCTGCTCATGCCACTTCATGACTTTAAGACCCAGTAGGCCCCATTTTCTGAGGGTAACAACTAAGTGAAAATGAAGGTCATGATGTATCTTCGATGTTGCTGGCTACCACCTCCCATCCGGGTGGGGGGTCCTGCTACTCTGGTCCCTAACCACTCCAGTGCTCCGGGGGCCTCCATTCTTTGTGGGTCATTGGTTCTCTACCTGAAAAGCCTTTTTTCCCTTTCTCTGTCTCTCCCACCCCTCTGTATCCCATAATGTCTACACCAACCGCCCGTCCCCTGGGGAGCTCTCCCTGGGTCCCTCCAGCAGAGGCGTTACTCTTGTGACATTTTGTATATTCATCATCTGCGATTGCAATGGCTCCGCTCCTCATAGCAGAAAGCCTGTCACACTCACCTCGGCCTTCCCTGGTGTCTGGCCTAGTGCCTCAGCAGACCCTTGGTGAATACATGCTTGGAAGAATACACACTGAGAAAGCTAGATAGCAAGTGTGTGGGCTCAATGTAGGATCCACTGAGTGCCTCGCACTCCCGCAGAAGACCAAGATTTGCCTGGGCTTGGTGGTCCCTGCTGATGTGCAATACCAGTACTGCGCGCGCACCTTCCAGGGTGGCCTCTACCAGTGTCTCCTCTTGCCCTTCACTCATTCCATTTATATTGAAGTGGAACCCAAAGCAATGTCTTTCTTTCAAAACATTCACTGAGTAAAAAATTAAAACCAACATCATGGTGACTGTCAGGGCTGCTAAATCAGTTTGGGGAACTGAACAGACAGGAGACTCCGGTCTGGCCAATGCCACCCTTCAGTTCCCCCACCAGGGGGAGAAGGAGAGTCTTAGGGACCGACCCCCAGATAAAGGCAACCTGCAGTACAACTGCTGTGAACACAGCCCACCACCACCAAGTTTGATGTGCATATTCCAGTCTGGACTTTGCTGAACTTGCTATGTATTATATCCTGGGATATCAATCAAATCCAAAGAAAACAACAGATCGCATTTCAATAAATGAAATGAGATTAAAACAAAAACCACAGAATGATGCAATGATTTCAAATCTGAGGGTATAAAGGAAGATGGATTTGGGGGGCAGGTTCTTAATGGAACTCCTGATGACCATTAAGCATAGGAAAAAGCCATTTCCATAAATTATGGAAATGGGCACTGGTCTCAAGTGCCTCCCATTTTAATACTGTTTTGCTCCCTTAATGACATAGGTTATTTTTGTAACATCTGTTTTGGGGGGCCCTCCCTCTCTCCTGTGCTTCTTTAGAAATTCAGTGGCTGCACTTCATCATCAGTGTTGGTGTTGTCTGGAAATGGATTGTGGGTCATTGTGTTACTGTATAAGCCCTTATGTTTGAGTTGAAATGGTTTATTTGCTGAGCACGTTGTGATGCGACCCTGGAAGACTATCTGGGTGGTGTGATAGCAGATGTGGTGTGTCACATAAATGGACACACATACCATGAAAGCCCGGAGGCTGGGACAGCATTCTTAGGAGCCTTGATTTGATCGTATGCAGATGGACGTTACATTTACCATTCCCAAGCAGAGTGTGAATTCAGAGTCTGATAGAGACTATGCAGGATAAAATTTTAAAGAAAATCTGAATTTATTATTCAATGCAATAATACTGCATTTTCTTTAAAGGTTAGCACACCCAGAAATGAAGCCCCAGCCACTGAATACCGAAACCCCAGGAGAACAGAGTGAAAGTGGAGGGAGCAGGTGCAATGGATGTCGAACCACCCTGACTGGTACTGGGATCCTAGGAGAGCACGAGAAAGAGGAGGAGGAGAAGCCCAGAGTGGGAGAGTGCAAAGCAGGAGGGAGCCTGGGGAACAAGTGGAAATGCTACCCCCCATTCTCACTGATGACAGGACTTCTAGTGTCCCAGGCCACCAGCCAAACAGCTTGGCCTTCCGGGTGCTCAGGCCTCAGGGCAACACTGACCTGTCATATTCAGAAGGACCTTTACAGGTCTTTAAAAACTGCAGGAAATTACTTCTTTGGGTAAGGTGGGCCCAGGTGAAGCAGGCTTGCCTGTCTCTACATCTGCTTATTTTGCTCTTTTGAGCTCCATATTTTAGTATGAATTTTATAGATCTTCATATCATTAAGTTATCATGTTTTCAGTGTGTGATGTATCTATCTGAACTACAAAGACAAAGAACTTAAGAATCATAACATTTTTGTTTCCTGAAGAAGTGAGACCATGATGTTGCAAACTAACCAGTCTGCTGGCTATAAACACTTAGAATAAAAAAACCCTTCTTCTTTCACTTTATTTTATGACTTGATGCCCTCCTCATTCTCTATACCCTTCTCTTTAGCCTCATCCTCACATGTATGTGCATGTGCGCGCACACACACACAAACACACACACCCTTCATGTCCTTACTTGTTCAACACATCATGTGTCTCCACTTCCCCAGAATAATGTGGGTCGTCATAGATGGACTGAATTCTGCTCCAGGAGAGAGTCCAGAGGTTAATGCTCACAACTTAGATTCCGGACTTGCCACCTTGTCACTCTGTCCTTGCCTACAAATCTTAGACAACCTGTACCACTGACCTGGGTGGCTCTTCATCGCAGCAGAAGTTTACAGCCTGAAAAAAATAGACTGAAGATGAATTTCCATGCTGTCTCCTCATTTTGTTCACATTTTATCGAAACGTGCTGCTGAATTCAGTGTCTCTGACTTCCTCTCCAATTCAGCCAGAAAGGCCACAGAGGACAGCAGCAGGGGTGATGGTCTTGAGTCTTTAACATGCTGGTGACCTGAGGAGGTGAGTTGGATCCTCTAGGTCCTCCCCTTTTAAATGTGAAGAACAGTGTTCACCTCTCCTAATGAGGAGCTAGACCAACCAGTTAAAATCATCAACAAATCAGATGCCTGGAACCAAATGGCTAACAATAATATAACAGTGAGACAACCACATTATATCTATAATCACTCTGGTGTCACAGAACAATTTTGAAGTGTCTTCTTAATAAGGAAAGTGAATACCATGCACAATGCTTAGTCTAGTAAGTGGCCAATGAATCCTTAAAATGAGCATGTATGTCTATGTCTGTGTACAGGGAGGTCTTATAAGGGTTGACACACTTTTCTTTTCCCATATAGTCTGTAAATAACTGATTTCAGGGAGCCCATGTTCTGCTGCACAAACCTTTCTTGCTCTTGTTTCATGCCTCTGAGATTGCACATTCTCTTCGGAATGGGCAGACCTTATCAACTCCTTGTCAGGAACACCTCTCTGTGCTTCCTTTCAACACAGAAGAAGTTAAAATAAAGCCATGTCCACACCAGTGTCAGAGCACATCAAAAGGAAGCATCGTGCTCCTTACACAAGTCCAAGGGTTCTAATGATTCTGCAGTTTGGGGAGTTACCTGGTTCACAAGTGGCATTCCAGACCAGCTTCCTTTTTTGTGACAAAGATGCCATGTGGCTTCCCTGGGGTGTTTGTGGGTTCCTTGCACACACACAGTATGGGAGGCCCTGTATGCTTCCCAGGGCAGTGTCCCCATTCCAAATACCCCACTGCTCTTACAAAGTCCCCTGAGAAACAGAACCATCCCTATGGGGGGAGATTGAGGAAGTGGTTCTTCTGAGGTTCCAGGCCCTCTGTGCCGATTGTTAAGAAGGGGAGGCACTGCTGACCCCGCGGCTCCAGCAGGCCTGCTCCAAAGACATGGGCCTGTCTCATGTCACATTCTGGGGCTCAGCCAGACTGCCCTGCCAAGGTGAACATTAAAGACGTCCTTCCTCAGCACCAGAATTGGGACAAATTGGAAGGAACACAGTGTAGACAGAACAAAAAACCCTGGGCCACTGAGCAGTGCTGCTGACTTCCTACTCATGGGCACAGATGTTCCACCCACCAGCCCCTCAGGTTAGCAGGTTCCAGAGTGCAGATTGGGCTTCAGAGCCGTCAACAGAACACAGGTGCATGACATCACCCTGGACAGTGCAGTACACATACAACATGGACGTGAATGATAGGACACTTGAACAGGCACTCATTGTCTCTATGACTTATGCTTCCATTTATGTGGGCACATTCCTTCGGTTCCCCTTAGCTTCTCTTGCTCCACATCATGGTCGCTCACCCAGGCTCCCTCAGGTACAATCTGGGACCCTGTTCTTCAGCCTCCTGTCCCCAATCCCGTCATGCACAATCCCTGCTCTCCTTCTTGTCCCTGGATTTCCCTAGAGACCAAGTCCTTTACAAATAGAACCTGGAGTTCCCAAGGGGAGACACATGTGCGATGGGCAGCTGTATTCCCCTTTTCTGCCTGTTGAGAACCTCGGCTGTGGTACTGGTACATGTCTCCACACTGTCTCTCCCTTCATCCCTACCTCACACCCCTTTCTCTCCCTCTAGCCTCCTTATTAGCATAACTGATAAGCCTTTTCTTGTGCCTCCTGGACCTAAGCTGGAAGCAGTGGAAGTGGGTAGACGGATCAGTATTTTCTTCATTTTCTACTTTGCATCTTACCTCCAAGAGATCCTTTACAACATTGTTTTACCACAAAATTCTCCTTAGTTACTAAAAGTCTTATACTTTATTTTCTGCCACATTTACAAGAGCTAACAGCATGAGGCTTCATAAAGTCATTTTTACTTAATTCACTTGGCAAAGAGTATCTGGCAGCTCAGACCCTGAAGCTTCCTGATAGGAAACAATCCATGCAGAAGGGAAAACAGCTATTTCTCTCCTGGATTTGGGTCACAGAGTTAGGTGAAAGTGGCTCAGGAAGGTGTTAGTTTTAAAGAGATAGACCTCCCTCTGGATCCTGGTGGAGCTTATGGTCAATTAAGTCACTCAATCTTTTTCTCTTTTCTGTGTTATTGTCCAGCCAGCTCTTCCCAAACTCTGCTAGTATAGATTTGGCTTATCTATTTGCTCATACCTGTTAAATTGCATTAACCAGTTATTCTAGAGTGTCTGTTGTTATGCCAACAAGCCCTTCTCCTGTGGTCAGGTGTTTAAAAGAAAAAGACGGAAATGTCCCTACTCTATTGCATGTCTGCACTGTTCATAGGAGGTGTGCTGTTCCTCAGATGCAGAAGAAAAATTCTCACTAAACTAGTTTAGAGTTCTCTATTATGCTAACAATTATTGTCAAAATGTTCAGATCTCCTCATATCTGAAAATTTAAAGCTACATTTATTTCTGGCTGCCTTATGGGTTCCTTGAGTATATTTAGTAATCATTATTTAATACCCTTATATCATATTAATGCATTTCTCTGCAGAAGTTGCAAATAATACAATCAAAGCAACTTTAGCTTATGTCTTGAAACAAAACCAATCTGACTGAATCAGACTGGAACATATATATGTAAGGTATATGTATATATAGATACATGCACACACATGTGTACACACATATAACACATACACACATAAAACAAGTACATTATAGGTAATATGTGTAAAATTTATTCATTATATGTAAGACATACATATATGTAGGATTGTATATATAAGACATACCCATCATATGTAAGATGTGTACATATTCACATAGGATGTATCTTATATGTATGGCATGTATGCATAATGTGAGTACACCTGAAGTGCGTGATACCTCTTTTGCATATGAATTACCTAAGGGAGTCTGATCATACCTGGCTACATAAGTAGCCATTCACAACTGTTGCCTGAATGAATGACCTTCAAGAAGTCAGATATCAGCTGATCATGAATCCCATCTGATCTTCCCAAGAAGACCCTGAGAATTTTAGAAGAGAGGATCCATGCACAACATGAGCCAATGTGCTTTACTGCCATTGGGAAACATGCCATGGGACTGTAGATGATGTTCTAGTCAGTCGCCTTTAGCTTAGCAGTCCTAACAGCTGTCCGCTCGAGAGAGAGCTCCCCTGCATAGTCTTACATTGTAAGGCTGGACATAAAAAATTACCCAATTACTGAGGTCAGGAAATTATAGAAGACAATCTTACCAACCAGCGACCAGGGAGAAGATAACTAGTGTGTTCTACCAACTGGATAAATATGTTTTATCCAATTTTTCAAATAAAATGGCAGTTTTATTCCATATAAATAAATAAATAAATAAATAGTAAGCCCTGGCCGGTTGGCTCAGTGGTAGAGCGTCGGCCTGGCGTGTAGGAGTCCCGGGTTCGATTCCCAGCCAGGGCACACAGAAGAAGTGCCCATCTGCTTCTCCACCCCTCCCCCCTCCTTCCTCTCTGTCTCTCTCTTCCCCTCCCACAGCCGAGGCTCCATTGGAGCAAAGTTTGCCCGGGCACTGAGGATTGCTCTGTAGCCTCTGCCTCAGGCGCTAGAATGGCTCTGATTGTGGCAGAGCAACGCCCCAAGATGGGCAGAGCATCACCCCTGGTGGGCATGCCGGGTGGATCCCAGTCGGGTGCATGCGGGAGTCTGTCTGACTGCCTCCCCGTTTCCAACTTCAGAAAAATAAATAAATAAATAAATAAACAGTACATTCATTCAGTACAAGGGTGGGGAAAAGTAGGTTTACAGTTGTGAGTATGGAAAATAATACAATAATTAATAAACAATATACAAGACTAGACTCTGTGTTTTACATTCTCACAACTGTAAACCTACTTTTGCCCCCTCCTGTATTATCAGGTAATGAAATTTCATGTGAATCGATTCTTCAGTTAACTGAAGCATACCCTTTCCTGAACTAATATTTCTTTTGATCTTTTCTGATATTTTTCTCCAAAAGTATACTGTGCATTTTTCTGCCTTCTTATGGTAGAAAGTGTTGAACTGGCTCTAATCTTCCTCTGACGTTCAAAATTATCGTAGTAAAAATGCTGGGCTCTTTGGCCTCCTATCTTCCACTTGCCAGGTTGTCAGTTATCACTTCCTGCCTGTCATCATGATGCTCTCTAACGACCTTCCAATTTCCAGGCTTGAGTGTTCTAGTCTGCTCTGAGCCAGGATACCAGACCACTCTGTACATTAAGCCTAACATATTGAATAAGATTTGATTAGATCTGGGTAAGGGATCCAGCTTTGGGAGAGCTGTTTTAGGGAGGTTAGAGATCCTTTTGATTATTTTTTGATGGCAGACATTTTATACAGGGATGAGGCTGGGGGGACCTCCAATTGACAGGATCACCCTAAATGAGTGGCCATCAATATTGGCTATGCCTCTGATAAACCTTCAGAAATATCAGTGCCTAACCCCACCTTGCATGATCAGAATTTAATAGATTTAAGGTGCAACCTGAGCCTTAGGACTTTTTCAAGCCTACCAGGTAAATAGAACATGCAGCCAACTTTAAAGGCCTCAGTGCTTAACCTTGTCTTGTGTGGAGACCAGGTTTTTATTGAGAGGGGTGAATTTGTGCTAGGGCATTGGTTGTTCTTCATAGGTGTTATGAGAAGAATGTGTCCTTCTGAAAATTTATATGTGGAAATTTTAACTCCCAGCATATCAGAATGTGACCTTATTTGGAAAGAAAAATGTCACAAATGTAATTAGTTAAGATGAGGTCATATTGGAATAGAGGTCTACTCTATTCCTTATAAGAAGGAAAAATTTAGATGCAGAGAAATTTTTCACAGGGAGAACACTATGTGAAGATGACTACAGAGATCAGAGTGATTCTTCTACGAGCCAAGAAAAGCCAAAGGTTGCCAGAAAATCATCAAAAGCTGGAGAAAAGCATGAGAGTCTTCTTCATAGACTCAGAAGATACCAACTCTGCCAATACCTTGATCTCGAACTTCTATCCTCAAGAACTGTGAGACAATGAATTTCTGTTGCTTAGGCAACTCAGTCTGTAGTATTTTGTTATGGCAACCTTACAAATTCATACAATAGGCATGGCTATAAATTCTCAGAATTTACTTTTTGAATGTGCATGAGACACACTGTTTTGTTTAGCATCTGCTATGGATCAGACCTAATGGAAGTACTGAGAGAAGTTGCTAGGGATTAAAGAATAAGAAAGAGAGCTTTGTTCTTAAACTAACCTGGTAATTTTTATCTCACATGATCAAATCAGACTGCTTTACAAATAGACAATGCATAATGAGAGTGAGGACTCTACCCCACATGTAAGATCAGTAATATTCCTTCCTGTGATTTGCATGTACAAATAGCATGGGGAGTTGTGTGTTTAACTAATTCACAGTCATAAGTGTAAAATGTGCAAAAATTTGCATTGCAAAATATTCTTGCTCCAGATGTGTAGTTCACAAGAATTTCAGTTGCTTTATAAATTATAACCCTACAAAGACTTTATGCAATAAAATACTATTGGATCACTTTCATTTTAGGATCAATTCAAAATAGTGCGTTAGACAATTTATCTATGAACAAAAGCTATTTTTGTGTAGATTTTTTAATAAAATATATCTGCACAGATACCTTTACTGCTAATGTTTTGTGGCATTTAGTACTTAGATGTAATTCTCAACTGTCTGAATAAAACAGAAACTGCTTTGGGGAAATTAAAACAAGATATGTTTGCTCAAGAAAAAAAGTGGAAACTGAGAATAGCAACAATACCTTTACTATTTTCTCTGTATATTTTATCATAATACTGATATATATAACAAAAGATGTTCTGAAATTCAAATAACTTCATTTTATAATACTTGCTGCTAACCTCCAAATAAAACATGTGAATGAAAAAAGACATTAGAATTGTTAAGAAAAGACAATATCAGGAACCTTGTGATATGCTGATTCTTGGGGTGATCTCTGAAGACTACCCACTATTTGGATAAGAAAAGATAAGACATGGATCCCCAAGATAAGGAATGAAGCCTCATGGCCCAACTCTTCTATATCTAAGGGACACAAGTCTTCTATAGCAGCTAATTGGGACAGTGGAAGGGCCAATGGCTTTGCCCAGTATGCAAGCACTGCAAGTCAGAATCATGAAGGAACCAAGCATAATACCACACAGTCCACAGTGAAATAAATTATAGACATTATGATGATCAGGATTTGGGTAGTCCTTTACCTTTTCCTAAGTAAAATGAAGTAAGAGGGAGAAAAAAGTAATAATATCACATTCCTTTAGAAATTACTTTATAATTTAGCATTTTACTTTCTTATATAAACCTAAATTAGTTCAAAATTATCAGATTTTGAATTTTCTGTTTTCTATTATCTCCCCAATAATAAATGTATTTTCTTCTTGATAAATGAAAGAGGGCTTAAGTTTGACATGTGAAAAATTAACTGCCTTATCATGAAACTCAGAACCTAAAAGAAGAAAACCAGGAGAATATTCTGGAGTTTCAGTAGAGATCTATGGGTTTTGGTAGGGAAAAAAGAGGTATTTTGTGTTCTTTCATTGAATTGATTGGGGTGACACTGGTTGACAAAATTACACAGGTTTCAGGTGCACGATTCCACAACACGTCCTCTGTATGCTGTATTGTGTGTTCAGCACCCCAAGTCAAGCCCCCACCCATCACCCTTTATCCCCCCATATACTCTCCTCCAGCCCTTCATTCATGCCCCCAGCAATCACCACACTGTTGTCCATATCCATGAGACAAGAGGCATTTTAGAGGAAGGAAATAAATTTATTACCAGCCTGACTCTCTTTTTAACATTTGGTTAAACTTAGTGTCTGACCCATCAATGTTATGTTGAATCACATTTTGGAGACAACTAATGGCATTTAATCTGATTCTAATGTTGGACAATTTATGAGAATTCTTGTCCTAGCTCAGGTCCTGATTTCTCTGAGTTTGTGGAATATTCCAATGCCTATAAAGATTGTTTGTTTCCTTTTTATTCCATTAAGTTCTATTTGATAAATGCCTGCTATGCATAGAGAGTTGTAGTTAACATTGGGAAAATAGAAAGTTAGATGTAATATGACAATTGCTCTCAAGTAGTTTGTGGCCTAATAAGAAGTTGTGAAATCATCCACCAAAATAAAATTCAAAGGAGAAAGTGATCAGTCTCTATGATGAAGATGTGTAGGTTTGATATGTAATACCAAATTATGGGCAGAATTAAAAAAAAAGGTGCATTGGGCATCGATGGTTTCCTGCCAACATTCTTCTTTTCTTTTACACAGAAGACTCTGACAATTGTTGAGGAGCTTGACTTCATCCCCAGGGCTCCAAGGGTTCAGGCTAAGTCATCCTGTCTCTGTCCCAGTGGACACAGGAGTTGATTGAGGTGTGAGCCTGTTGGGGGATATAAGAGGTTATCTACTTCAGGCCAAAAAGTTAAAAAAATCTCAGAAATTTTCTGGAAATGACGGGACAAAACTGTTTATTTTCTGTACATTGGAAATGAATAAAGTGTAACTCTTGGGTTGTCAGCAGTTGTCTTGGAGATGTGGGAGAGCCTTACTGAGGAAATGATCATAAAAACAAAGATAATAAAACCGAGTCCTAGTCCATCAGTTGAGCCCTGGGTGAAATTGTGCATGGGTCCCTTTGCCTCCTGGACTGGTCATCTGCTCCTTTTTGAAGCCAGGGCTAAGTAAACATTTTCTGTGAAAAGTCAGATAGTAAATAGTTTTTGCTTTATATATCACCTGGTTTCTGCTACAGTTACTCAGTTCTGGCATTGTTCCAGGAAAATAGCCATAGAAAGTTTATAAAAGAATGTATGTGTCTGTGTTGTAATAAGATGTTATTTATGAACATTGAAATTTGAATTGCAAATAATTTTCATGAGTCATAAAATATTGTTCTTCCTTTGATTTTTTTTTTACTGCTTAAAAATGTAAAAGCCATTCTTAGTTCCTGGGCTTCACAAAAACAAGCAGTGAGCCAAATTTATTCTATGGTTTATAGTTTTTTGACCCTTGATATAAACCAATAAATTCCTATTTTCCTTTTATTTTGAGAGAGTTATGTTTTCCACTATTTACAATCTAAAATGTTCTATTAAATAATAAAGATTTCACAGAAAAAAAGAACATATAAATAGAGTTTTAGGGGTCAGTAATACATACATAAAAAGTGAGAGTAAGAAAAAAAAGAAATTAGGATAAGAAAATAATCAAAAATAAGAAAATATTTAAGTTAGAGGAGTATGTCTTCCTGGGATATAAATATATTTACTCCTCAACACAAAATGAAAGCATGTGATCATATGATTTGTGAAATCTTTGAATTCTGAAAATTTAGTGTTTATTAATATGTTAAATACCTGAGCAAAGTCCTACACTAAAGAAATAGTTTATTGAATAGTTTTTTTATTAATTGATTTTAGAGAGAGAGAGAAAAATATCAATTTGTTGTTTCACTTGTTTATGCATTCATTGGTTTATTCTTGTATGATCAATCCCACAACCTTGGCATATAAGAACTACGTGCTAACCAACTAAGCTACCTGGCCAGGGCTGAACTTTTCTTAGCCCAGCACTTTTCACATTTATCTGCTCATGAAACCATTTTCCCATGGCCTCTCTGTTAGCATCACTTGAACAATACTCTGGGAGAATCAATTTGTGTGACATTCAGGTAAGTGATATGTTTGGATAGGTTAAGCAGGGTCATTGACAGTTTTCATTTAAATGGGAAGTGATTAATCTAGATGCCAGCAGAACAGAAAGTGTGGAACATTATGCTAAGTGAAATAAGCCAGTCAGAGAAAGATAAATACCATATGATGTCATTCGTATGCAGAATCTAATGAACAATATGAACTAACAAGCAAAATAGAGACAGACTCATAGACAGAGAAGAGGCTGACAGCTGTTGAGGTAGGAGCTGATTGAGGAAGGTAAAGAAATTGAGCAAAAAAGAAAAATAAAGAGAAGAAAACTCATGGGCACAGACAACAGTATGTTGATCGCTGGGGGAAGGAAGGGTGAGAGGAGGTGGAGGAGGGATTGGGGGCATAAATGATGATAAGTGACTTCATGCAGGGTGGTGAACACACAATACAGTGCACAGATGACGTGCTGTAGAACTGTGCACCTGAAACCTGTATAATTTTTTAACCAATGTCACCTCAATAATAATAAATTTAATAAAAAAATAAACAGGAAAACATAAGAACAGAAAGTTTGGGTACAATGACAGACAGGAGATAATTACAAAACTCCAGATAGAAGATAACAAGAACCTGAGCTAGAAAAGTCTGCATTTAAACTAGAAAGGAAAAAGCCAGGCTCAGATCTGGAGAACGAGGAGAAAGCAGTAGAGAAGGTGGTGTCAAGGTGACCAAAACTTTTAACCTGGAAGACTGAGAATGGGAAGAGAAGTATCTTTTATGTGATTATTTTAGGTTAATTTCTATTGACTCTGAGAAATGTATCAGGCAGTTAGAAAATCCGAAGTGACCTTCAGAAGAGAAGTCATAAGGAATGTCACAAACTTGGCCATTATCTGCCTAGACATGTTTGTTACAGCCAGAAGACTACATGAGGCCCAGACCAGGCAGCTCAGTTGTTTAGAGCATAGTCCTGTTATACCAAGGTCGGGCACATATAAAAATCAACCAATGAATGCAGAAATAAATGGAACAACTAATTGATTTTGTCTCTCTCTCTCTTTCTTTCTCTTTAAAAATCAATAAAAGAGAAAGAAAAAAGACTTCATGAGATCACCAGAAAAGAGTAGAAAGGAAAGGAACGTGAGCTGCCGAGATAGCACTTTAGGGAACACACATCTTTAAGAAAAGGAAGGCAACTTTAACCAAAGAGAACTGAGCAGAGCTATGCAAACCATGTCATTTGAGCCCAGAGTGACAATTCAAGGAGAAACTGGTCAGCCATCTCAAGAGTGGGAGAGCAGTGAATGAGAACCAAGAGAGTGCCCTTCTGTGACACCCTGAGGGGACTTCGCTCAGGGTGGACAGAGTGGCAGTCCACCTGTGAGGAGGGCAATAGGGCATGAGGGGTGCGGTGGGCAAGAGATTAAATCACAGTCTGGGTTCAACTGTTACTTTTATAAATTTAGTAATGAAAACAAGGAGAAAAAGCACTCCTGGATCTTTGTGGGAAAAGGCATTTCATGGAAAAACTTGTTTGAGAAAAGAGAAACATGCATAGTAAATAAAGATAAACTATTGAAGAGAGGTAAAAAGAGGGAGGGGTAAAAAGGGAGACGGGAAACTTGGGAACTATCCAGGAAGGATGAAGGGACAGAATGGAGGCACAGTGAATGTCTTGGCAGTGTGGAAAGAAAAGAGGGAGGAAGATGTGGTGAAGGGGGCCCTGCATAGGATCCCATGGGATTGTTCTCATTTCTTCATGAAATAGAAAGTAGAGGCATCCTTGGAAGTGGAATCAAGTCTCAGAATGAAGCTGGCCATGTGTACCATGGAAAGGAAACAGACTCTAAGGTCGAGTCACCTACCTTTAATTGCTGACTCTACTACCATCTATTATGTATGTGTGAGCATGAATCTCTATTTGCTTTTCCGGTTAATGGGGATAACAACCCAAATACATATCCCATGAGTTAAGAGATAACCAATGCCAACATGTTTGCTGTATAGAGTAAATGTAAATATTAGTTTCTATCTTTCCACCTGTCTTTATTTCTTTCTTCCTTCTTTCTTTTTATATTTATTTCCTCTCTCTTCCCCCTTTTCTCTTTTTTCCCTTCTTTCTTCCACAGAGAGGAAAAGGTTTGAGATATACACTGCTAGGAATACTACAGTGAACTGGTTTTCCTTCATAAATCTTTCCCCTAGCCATACACTCCCAACCAAAGCCACGTGGCTACTGAGATGTCCCACTTGCTTTTGCCTTGTATTTCCCATATTTTTATACACAACTTTCCTGCTAGCTCAGCTTCATAAATGAAATTCCAGAATCTAAAGGGTCCAAGTATGATTAATGATGTAATTATAGCCACTTTGTTGCCTTTGGGAACAATCCCAATAAAAAGTTTTAGGCAAATTGAAATTTGTCTTCCTTTTAAAGACTTCCAGGAAAAGTTGATTAATAATTCACTCTGGTGTTTAATAACTATATATGTCAAGAAATCTTTTCTATGTAGCCTCTAAATTCCATGTGCTGATGTACAAGTAGGTCTTTTTGAGGTACTGTGGTTAATTACCTGGGATGTTAATTTCCATTGATATCCTTTTTGCCAATAATTGTCCATTAAATGTTTGACCAGTGCACATATATCAAGTCAATGAGTCCTCTTCTTCCATTGTTTCTGCTCTGTCAACAAAGATAGTTGACACAGGAGCTATCACATAAGATGTCTAAGCTCTATGTAAGTCTGCATAAAATCCTGATATATATTTCAAACCCTGGCTCAGTGACATCATTGCACATTTTGTAAAAAGCATGATGAAAGTTTTTCATATTTACCTAACATCCACTACTTTCAAATTCTTTCCTTATTCAGTAGGCCTTCCTTGAAGTTCTTCTCCATATATTGGTAGGCAAAGAATAAAAGAAGGAAATGAATTATTCTGTAAAATACAGCCCATCTTTGGATGGTACCTATTCTTATTTCTGAAGGTGAAGAATTAAAAAAAAAAGTTTCTTTAACTTTGTCAATTTTTCAAGCTACCTTCTTTTAGGAACTGAAGACACAGGCAAGATAAAGGTGGCCCAATCTGTGATGAGTGGATCAGGATGAACTCAGTCCAAGTCCTGGGTTTCTGCCTGGTCATGTACAGTAAACATTTGTTTTTGATTGACCAAAGTCTTGTAGCCATGTTTTAAAACACTAACCACTCTTCATGTGTTTTCTATGGTCATCAGTGTTCTTTAAATGACCATGGAAACAAAGTCCAAGGTCAGAGATTCTTCAACATTCTCCTAAACATGTTCCATCTACTTGTGCTCAAACAATCCCACAGATGGAGCTCTCAGTGCTATCTGAGCATAGGCCACATCATAACCATTGTGTTCACCTGTCCGTCCAGATTCTACATTTCTCAAGCTCCCAAGTAATGGCAATGCTGCTGGGTTGTGGGCCACATTTTCAGCAGTCAGTGTCTATGTACTCCAATTAGCCTAAATAAAATAAAATATGCACTTATTTATTTTTAATTTTAATTTTTAATTTATTGCATTGATTATGGTTTCAAGTGTCCCACTCAATATAATACCCTCTACCCCCCACATTGTGCCTACTGTGCCCATGCAGTCTCTTTCCATTCCCATTTCACCCTCTTTTCCCCACTTCCCTATGTGTTACGTATATATAACTTAGCTAATGAAATATGTATTTATGAAACAAATACTTAAAACATGTTTTAGGGGATACCAAACATGCTTCTATATAATTCAAATTTCATACTGCAAACTTAGCATCAAATAAACCAACTGTTATTATTATTATTATTATTATTATTATTATTATTATTTGGAAAATGTACCTAAGACACCTTAGAACAGTGGTGTTCAGTGCTAGCTGGCACACTACAGTCACCTGGGGGCTCAGGAGAGAAGGGGGCTTTAAAAAATACAAATGCCCTGGTTATAATCCTAGGCAAATTAAAGCAAAATATCAGGGAGTGGGTAACAGGCTTAACCTGAGTAGGAGCTCCCTAAGTGACTTCAATGTAATGTCAAAGTAGTAATCCACAACCTTTAACCTTTAACCCTATGTGGTAGGTACGGATACTATAAACACCCAAAGTCAACGTTGATTATCAAAACACTTAATCATTGGTAAGATTTTTCTTTATTATTCCCAGTGGATTCTCTTTCCAAAATCTCTGCTTCCTCTGACAGCTGAACAAAGAAAAATTTTCCTCCCATTATCTAGTTTTGCCACTATAGAGTTGGATAAGTAAATTGAATTGCAGTTTGAAGGCTTGTGTCTTTATTTTAATTTTGCAACTTTTTATTTCTTTTTTGAATATTCTTTCCTCTCCTTAGAATAGAGGCACTCACTTTATAAGGACCTCACTGTTAATGCTTTTGAGTCAGCACATCAAAAAACTGCCTTAAATAGTGCCAGAAAGTCTGATAGACGATCAAGTGTACTGATCCCTGCTATCTTCCTAAGTCATGCCAGGATTCCCTCAAAGTCAAGTGTGCCATAAAAGAGAGCAATTAAACAAAAGGAGGAATCATCATTCAGCTGTCAAGATTTGGAACAAGAAGAGCAACATTTTGTGGGGTTTTCTTATAGAAAAATAACAAGGGCATTCTGAGAGAAGGGGACTATTGATGGGCAGAAACCCTGCAATTCCACTCCCAAGAACAGGCCCTAGAGAATGGAAGATCCAAATTAGCACATATACACACATTTTATAGAAGCACTATTCACAATAACCAAAAGGTATAAACAACCCAAATGTCCAGCAATGAAGGAATGAATAATTAAATTGTGATCTATCCTTAAAATGGAATTAAGAACTGAAACATCCTACAGTGTGGATACACCTCAAAAACACTGTTAAGTGATAAAAGGTAGAACCAAAAAGCTATACACTGTATAATTCCATTTATACAAAACATCTAAAATATAATACTCTGTATAGACAGAATGCAGAGTGGAGATTACCAGGGGCTGGAGGAAGAGAGGGAAATGGAGAGAAACTGCTTAGTGGGTTGGGGGAGGGAGGTCTTATTTGGATGATAGAAATGCTTTGGAACTAGTTGGAGGTGGTGGTTACCCAACACTGTAAATGCACTAAGTCACACTGAATGTTCATTTTTAAATAGTTAATTTTACTATGTGAATTTTGATAATTTTTTTTAATATTGAAAATAATTGCTATATCAGATGATAGCAAGACTGTGGATAAAAAAAAAGCTAGACAGGCAGATGGGGAACATTGATGAGGGTGAAATTTTTAAATAGGTGGTTGGAGGCTTATTTCACTTAGTATAATAATCTCCAAGTCCATTCATGCTATTGTAAAATGTAAGATTTTCTTCTTTTTTTACAGCTAGAGTAGAAATGAAAATGATCTCTAATATGTCAATGAGGATGCAATTAAAGATACAGTACTTGGGAAATCATAGAATAAGGGCAAAGATGGTGTTTAACAAGATTAACAGGCCTGACCAGGTGGTGGCACAATAGATGGAGCTTCAGACTGGGAGGCAGAGGACCCAGGTTGGAAACCCCAAGGTTGCCAGCTTTAGTGCAAGCTCATCTGGTTTGAGTAAGGCTCACCAGCTTGAGCCCAAGGTCACTGGCTTGAGCAAGGGGTCACTTGGTCTGCTGTAGCCTCCCAGTCAAGGCACATATGAGAAAGCAGTCACTGAACAACTAAGGTGCTGCAATGAAGAATTGATGCTTCTTATCTTTCTCCCTTTCTGTCTGTCTGTCCCTCTCTCTGTTTCTGCCAAAAAAAAAAAAAAAAAAGATTAATAGAAACCACAGATCTCTGTATGGGTATGGTCATGGTCGACCCGTGGGCTCTCCTATTCCTAAAAGTGCTAAGTCAAGGAATATGACTATATATATATATATATATATATATATATATATATATATATATATATGCATATATATGTATGTATATGCATATGTACATATATATATATATAATTTATTGTTTTACTCCCTCCTTTAAACTGTAAGCTCCTTGAGGAAACTGCTCCCTGAAGAAACTTCTCTTGTTTCATTCACTGCTATATTCCCAGTGCTTGATGAGGTTCTGAGATATAACAGACCCTCAATCAATTTTTTGAAAAAAAGAAAGAAGGAATAGGAGAAGGAAAAATGCGATAGATGATAGAGATAGATAGAGATAAAGATAGAAATAGAGATAGAGATAGAGATAGGGATATAGATGATGGAGACTGAGAGATGGGGAGGGAGGAAGGAAGGAAGGAAGGAAGGAAGGAAGGAAGGAAGGAAGGAAGGAAGGAAGGAAGGAAGGAAGGAAGGAAGGAAGGAAGGGAGGGAGGGAGGGAGGGAGGGAGGGAGGGAGGGAGGGAGGGAGGGAGGGAGGGAGGATCTTGTTTCAGCCTACAGTGCTTAGGCACCCCCCAGTGATTAGCAGTAAAACTGGTAGTTTCTACAATGCCAGAAAAAAATATTTTCTACAGATAGCCAAGACAAAAAGATTTTCAAATGAAAATCCAGGTTTCTAAAGAGTGGCAATTAGGGGTAAATATTAGGAAATAATTTAGAGGAGCTTTCAATTTGACTGAGAGAGATTTTAGTTAGAACAGATGTATATGAACGTCTGAAGCTAAACAACACAGAAGACAGTGGAACAATTAGCAAATGTGTACGTGGTAAATGGCTTGCAATCTCATGATAGACATTTGTAAATGGGCCCTCACAGAAAATAAAGAACTCCCTGTGAAAAGGGTAAAAACAACACCTTGCACCACTCCCGTTAAAAGCTCTCACCCCAGGCTGGTGATGAGACTGTTTTGTTAAGACAGGCGGCTGTAATTGCATTATTGTATACAGTCCATTAAAAGGCTTCTAGAGCATAGGCAGGCAGCTAATTTAGAAATGTAAGTGGGTTAGCATTCATTTCAGAAATTCTTCCCTCAGCTACACATGCTACTTGGAAAAAGGCAGCCCTGTCCTAGAGAGACTGTTCTCTTAGCTACATTACCCACCTCTGCATACATGATTTTTGACTCTAGGCAGGGAATTATTTGCGTTATTTGGTGCCTGAAAGCCATGCACTGTCCACTAGGTCTTACAAAGTTTATATTTTCCTTGCTTCCCAGTTCAAATAAAATATTTTCTCAAATGAGTGTCACTGATTTACTATGATATATGTCTAAACTCAGCCAGGGCACAACTGATTTCTGAAGCACAGTATCCTGTTAATGAACAAAAGATGCCACAAAATAACTGTCAAGTTCTCTATACAGATCACTTTTCTGATGCTATGGAAGACCATTTTTTGATATTCTCCCTAGGTCTCTTCAAGATTTCAGCATTGTGATGTAATTGATCAGGAACGCATGTCATCAAAAGAATTGGGGAGAAATGCATCCTTCTGAAAATCATATTAAAATTTAAAATGCTGTGCAGTTTTCCTCAAAGAAACTGGTATCTCTATCCTTCTAAGATGAAGTTAGTTCCACAAGCAATCACATGGGAATGTATCCCAAACAGAGCTGGTCATATCAATGGGAACATTAGCACTCCCTTCCCTTTACCCACTGCTCCAGAGGGGCAGAAAGACCTCAACTTCTGGTAAGCGTGAGCCTGACACTGGAGAAGGTGACAGGAGGTGAACACCACAAGGCCATGGCGATTATATCCAAACACAGGACCCACACCAGGTGGTTAGTAGATGTTAATATATTACTTGAGCACTTAATCCATATGACAAGGGAAAAATTGTTTTCCTTCTTTTAAAGAAACTAGAAAGCCAGAGAACCTTCAGACACATCTGAACCAAGTGTATTCTGAGAACATTGAGTTGGGTGGGAGGCTTGCCTGTGAGTTTGTTTTTGATAAATATACATGGATACCAGTCTTATAGAAAAACCACAATGCAACAATTCACATAAAGTGAAGGGAGCAGAAAGTAGAAAATGCAGAATGTAGAAACTACTCATTTTCCTTCTCACTCTAGACACCTCAAAGTCCCTTGTTTGTTTTGATTCTGAGAGACACGGCTACATCTTACAATCTGAAAGTTAGAAGTAGTTGAACATAGATTAGTGAGAGACAGCGAATGTCATGGAAAAAGAGGGAAGGACATTGTGCTCCTTGGAAGAAAATGACAGCCAAGGAAGAAGCTTCTTCACCCCATGTGAATGTAGGTCCCTGCCCTGTGCTGGACAACTGGGTAAAGGGTCTGCTGTCCCTGCGGCCAGCCTCCTCGCACATCTCACATACCTACCACCCAGCCCAAGGGACTGGCAGAGACATACTGTACTTTTATCATTTTGACATCATTTGCCAACATTTACCATAACATATCTTACATGGTATTGCCAACTTTTGTTTTCTCTCTCCACCTGGGCTGGAAGTAACTGGAAGGCAGGACACTGGTCTTTATTCTCACAGACTGATCTACAAGCAAGGTCACTGGAGAGTATACAACGAGCAAATGTTTCCTTCCTTTCCTGCACACTTCATGTATGTTTGCTGGGAGCCCCAGCCTTTTGCTCTATCCTATTATCACACAAGATTGTCATGTGCAGTTGACATGATGGTGTGCAACTGTATGAGGCAGCACACACCATGGAGGTCTGCAATGTACCTTTCTAAGCAGCAGGTTGCTTTGTGAATGGGGATCAGATCATCTCATACAGAGACAGGATCTCGCTAAGGCCTAGATAGATCACATACTCAAAACACGTAGACTTTCTGTGTCACCTGTGAAAAAACATAGCAAGCAAATAAAACAAAACAATCAAAATACTTGCCCTCATGATCCTCTAGGGAAGGTGAAGCCTCCTCACAAAGATGTGCGTGAACCCAGTGGGCCACTCATATTGGAAACTACCCTCACCATGAGACTACCAAAAGCTCTTTTTTGTTAGAATCACTTGAGGTTAAAAAAAATCATTGTTTTTAATGTATAATGTTATTTTATTTATAAACATTTATACTAATAACATTTTAATACAATATGTTTTTTAGCTCTCGATCTCATTTATTGAGGAGTAATGAAATATCTCTCTCCTTTTCCATAGTCTTTTATCCATTGTACTCCTCTCCCCTTGTTTGTTCTCCACATGGGCACACTTACACAAACATGTGCACATACACACAGTTCATACTTACTTCCCTGGTAGGTGAACTTTTCATTCTCCATAGAGAAAGTCAGTTAAGATAAGGTGCTTACTCATGGCCTCTCTAATACAGTGCACAGAACTTTAGAGAAAAAGTGTAGCCACCAATTCTATGTTCACTGAAAGAACACCAGCAGAACAATGATGACTCCGCACAAGGAGTTAGTGGGAAATAAATATCCTTAGACACAAACAGGAATTAACAGAGGAGAAGCTCAAGGTCAACTCTCTATGAAGGAAAAAAAAAGAATAACCATTTGGGGATCAGAAAGGGGACTGGAAAGGTCACTGGGTAGCCACCCAAGAAACACTGCCACATTGAGAATGACCAGGGGCTAGGGAATGCCCTTTAAGGAACGGTTACCATTCACCAGCTCCAAACTGAGATGGGATGGTCCAGAACACCAGGCATAGAATGTACTCAGGGCTCCACCAGGACAAATGTGACAGGAAGGGCCATCTGCTGGAAGAGGCTCATCTGGCAGAGGATCCAGGGCTAGAGATGCTCAGGGCAATGCCCCATATAACCCATCACATCAAAAGAGTCATTACCTTTATTTTTGAAGTCCTTAGAAGCAATGACTGTATCCCTTTCTGTATCCACCACATGTCTTTCTGACCTCTACTAGGTCACAGCAATGATCTTTTAGCTGCAAAAAGAGATAAATTAAAGTAATACATTAGGACAATTAGTTCATATTTTCAAGTGAAACTTCTGGGAGGTAATATTACTGTTATTAATGATCTAGTTTCAGCTCACATTTCAATAGAAATTTGAAAGACCTCTTCTTTAAACAATAAGTCCGGTCACTCAAATGCTAACATTGTACAGATGACAAGGCTGATCAAGTAGGCATACATAATGTGGATTTTTAGGTAGACAGAAGAAGAATATGGTTGGGACTTCTAGACCTTTCCTCAATGCTTCTACACTTAGTCACAGTATCAATAGATCTGGTCCCTGGGAAGAATACTGTGCAGATGCCCATATGTATAGAAAGGATTATAACTTACACTAATAAAACTGATTTGGTGATTATCTGTTTCAACCTTATCTTCAATTCACAGAAAACATGCATTTAAAAACAAATAGGTAGCAATCAGACACAAGCTAGAGATGCGAGGAATCCTTCACTACAGTAAATCACTGTGGGCACAGTTCAAAACACTCATGAAGCAGTAGGAGCAAAAGATTAACTAGACACAGAATCTTAACAAGACTATTAACAATCTTCTTCTTCTTCCTCTTCTTCTTCTTCCTCTTCTTCTTCTTCTTCTTCTTCTTCTTCTTCTTCTTCTTCTTCTTCTTCTTCTTCTTCTTCTTCTTCTTCTTTTCCTTCTCCTTCTCCTCCTCCTCCTTCTTCTCATCCTCCTCCTTCTTCTCATCCTCCTCCTCCTTCTTCTTTTTTAATTTTTATTTTTTAGATAACAGAAGAAGAGACAGTGAGGCAGGCTCCTGCATGACAATCTGTCTTTGGCTTGTGACCTAAAGAAATAAAGCTCCAGAAATGAGAGCAAATAGTCTAAGGCACCATACTCATTTTTTACTTTGATTATAAAAATTTGGTATTTAGTTACAAATAATGGTGCCGCATCTCAGAAGCCATATATTAGATGTTTATATGTGGCACAACTATATCTGTCATTTTACCTGCCATGAAATGTGCCCTTGTCTTCCCCAGAGTATTGATTCATAACTGCTTTCCTTAATTCCAAGGGATAAATTTTGTGGGAGCTAATCTCTGCAGATTACCACAAATAAACCCCTTTTCTAATAATCACATCCTACCATGTATCTAAGCTGGCCTATGATTCATTTTATCCAATATAATGTTTTGAAAGTGACACAGTGCCAGTTCTGTGCTCAAACCTGGGAGGACTTGGCAGCTTCTGCTTTTGTATTCCTGGGAGATATGAGCAGCCATATGTAGAGGAAGTTCAATTATCTGGCTGCACAGAGAGACCTTGGGCTGCATATATATATGTGTGTTGTGTTTATATGTACACTTTGTAGTAATGTGGTACATATGCTATAAAATAAACCCTAAAATAAAGTCTACAAAGAAAAATGTCAATAGAAGCTTTTATGCTTTCTCCCCACATGTGCCATATTGTTACGTGTTCCCACTTGGAAGACAGCCCCAGACTGGAGGATATGGCTGCTCCAAGATCAAGCCCTGCCCATGTTCAAGTGACTGAGACCCTCAATAATGTCACAAATAGCCATTTTCTCTAGCCTCATTGAAAACCAACAAAGTTTGATTTCTTAATTCCTTCATTTTAAACCCCTCCTTTGTTGATATTAGAATATTCAGCCCATTGTTTAAGATTGCACAGACTTTGCTCCAGTTAAGCTGGTTAACATTTCCTCCCTGCAGGACTAGCTCATTGCCATAACAACTTTTGCCAGTTTCACCTTTGTGAAACTCCAAACCCTTACTCCCTGGAGGAGTATGGAGATGAGACTGGAGGGGTGAGCACAGCATAAAGAGGGTAGGACTGTTCTGCCTGTGATACATACAGTGCCTCAGAAAGTGGATTGGAAAGTCCCAGAGAGTTCTTACCTTTGAGAACAAGGCTGACTACAGAACCTGAACTGGGTTCAGTATCTCGTACTGCTGTGTGATCATCAACCTGTCCTACTCCACTCATGCCAACATAGATGAATAAAACAAAAAGAGGCTTGCTCCTCTTTCAAGAAACTGGGCCCTGATCTGAACAATGTTATTGATACTTGTTAACAGAATGCTTATTAACCCCATTCTTTCTATGCTCACTCCTCTCTTCTCAGAAACACTGAGGTTCTGCATCCCAAATTTTTGCATCCCACTTTTTTATTAAAGAAAAAAACCCCACAAAAATCATCACCAAGCAATATAAAATGATCTTTATAAAATCTTAATAAATCTACCAACTAAGTTTGCAGGATACAATAAAAAATATAAACAAAATCAATGGAATTTTTTATACTAGTCATAGAAACTTGGGTGTAGAAATTACCGTAATACAATAATACCATCTATAGGTTGTGAAAATATTAAATGTATAAAGATAAATTTAACAAAACATGCAGAAGATCTGTACACTGAAGTATAAAATATCACTAAAGGAACAATGAAGACCTCAATAAATGTTTGTAGATCTGAATACTCAAAATGTTAAGAAGTCAGAAACTAATCTATAGACTCAATGTGACTCCAATACAAAAACAGGATGTTTTGTAGAGTTAACAAGCTGATTCTAAAATTTATATAAAAGTGCAAATAATCTAGGAGAGCCACAGTTTTTAAAAAGAACAAAATTGAATTTCTACACTACTTGATTTAAAACATATTTAAAGTTAAAGTAGTTGAGACAGTAGCAACATATATAAAAATGGAACAGAAGATAACATTGAGAAATAAACCATACATACAGGACCAATACATTTACAACAAGATACTAAGGCAATTCAGTGGGGAAGAGAACAACTTTTGCAATAAATGGTGCTAAAACTTGGTTTTATATAAAAATAAATAAATCTGGCTCTTAACTATGCCATAAAAGATTAACTCAAAATGGATAATAGATCTAACTATAACAGCTACAACTATAAAACCTTAGAAGAAAACATAATGTATATGTTATGTTTGGATAAGGCAAGCATTGTAAATAGGACACAGAAAGCACAAATGGTAAAAGAATAATAATATATGTTAGATTTTATTAAAATTTTTAAATTTTGGACTTCAAAAACACCAAAGATAACAAAAAGGTAAATTACAAACTGGCAGAAAATATTTGAAAAACAAACATTCCGTAAAGTATTTCTATTTCTATCACAGACACACAGTTTTAATTCAATAATTAGAAAAAATATAATTTTTAAATTGGACAAAAATATACAACAAATAACAGGTACATACATGAAAAAAATGCTTATCATTTTGAATTATTAGGGAAACATAAATTAAACCAAAGAATGGTTAACATTTAAAACTGATAATACCAAGTGGTGTCAAGGCTTTGGAGCAATGAGAACTCCCTGATCTCTGGTGGAATTGAAAGTGGGTCAACAGTTTGGCAACGTCTTACCAAGCTAAACATCAATAAGACATAGAAATTTCACTCCTAGGTAGTTTCCCTAGAGAAATAAAAGCACGTGTCAACATAAACTGTGTTTGTGTATTTCTTTAGTAGTTTTACTTATTATAACCAAAACCTGTAAAGAATCCAAGTGCTTACCAACCAGTGTGAAAAAATAAACATATTGTGGCCATCCCATCTATGCAATGTATGTAATTTAAAAAAACCACTAAATCACTGACAAATACCACAGCATGTTTAAATCTTCAAAGTATTATAAGTGAAAAAACACAGGCACAAAGGACTATATACTACATAATTCGCTTACATGATATTCTAGAAAAGGGAAAAATATAGAGAAAACATATCAGTGTTTGCCAGGTGTTTGGCATTTGGGGAGAGGGTCCAATCACTAAAGAGCACAGAAAAATGTTTTGAGGTGAAGAAAATGCCCCATATCATGGTAAACATTCTTAAAAGAGATGCAAAGAAGGGAGGGCCACATGCAGACTGAGCCAAAGATTGAGATTTTGTGACCACAAGCCAAGGACTTCAAGAGCTGCTAGCAGCTGGAAGAGGCAGAAAGAAGTCTCCCCAATAGCTTTCTAAGGGAGCATGGCTCTGTGACACCTTATTTTCAGACTTCTAGACACCAGAATGCCAAGAAAATAAATTTCTGTTGGTTTAAGTCACCAACGTGGTGATAAATTTTTTCTGATGACCTTGGGACACTAATACGTTGCTCAAGAGGAAATTATCTGAATCCAACTCTCCCATGGGGCCTATTTTGGGGACCCAAATGTGTGAGAACATTGCAGCCTAATGTAAAACAGGTGAGAGCTGATATGTTTATGAAATACAGTAGTCCCCTGTTATCTTCAGGGGCATACGTTCCAAGTGGATGGCTGAAACCACGGTCAGTACCGTACCCTACAAGTACTATGTATTTTTCCTATATGTACACACCTATAATAAAGTTTAATTTAGAAATTAGGCAAGGTAAGAAATCAACAACAGTAAGTAATAATAAAATAAAATAATTATTGCAATATACTGTAATAAAAGTTATATGAATGTGGTCTCTCTCTGTTATAGTAAATATAAAATCAAATCAATATAAAATGTAAAAAGAAAACTAAGAGTGAGTTAGATGTAACCATTTATGCCCTTTTGAGATAACTCCATATGTTTTAACTGCGTGCCAATACCATGTGTGAAGTAATGTGGTGGTCTATATTTTACATAAAAGCCCACTATATAAGGCCCAATTACCAAAGTGTAATTAGTTTACTCCCTTTTCTGATATCTCTTTATCAAGCCCATATGTGACTTATGTTTGAAGTGTGATAATGTAATTCTATGACATGACAAGTGGCTAAATCAGATATAAGTAGCTGGGGTAAAGATTAAGGCAGTCTCCTGAGACTCCAACACAGACTTCACGTCACCCACCACCAGGACCATCTGGCAAGTGCCTGAAGCATTCCGCCTCTCCAAGCAAGTTTGTTCGGGGCCCCACTGAAGCAAGGACCCAGACTTAGCCGGCCACTCCTCTTAACTGTGAGTGAATTAAAGTCTATATTACTTAGCTTGCTATGTGTGTCTGCCTATTCAATTGACTCCTAATTACTTTCATTTTAAGTCATGAACTACCTAACGGACCCAGCTTTAACTTAATTATAACCAACTAAATAGTTTAGCACGACACTCTCTTTCAAAATATCTGGAATTTTAAAACATTTTTGGACCACGGTTTATGGCAGGTAACTGAAACTATGAAAGGCAAAGCAGCATATAAGTGAGGACTACTGTACATTATAATAGTTGCAATCCCTGAAAAATGACCAAGCACTGCAGCAGGCCCTCCTGCATTTGTTAATTAAAGGTCTTGAGATGCCTTTCACTCCACAAGGTCATTGGCACAATTGGAGGCAGAAGTACCAGCTGTGGTTGGAAAGGGGAGGGGCTTTTTGTGAGAACCACGATCAGGCAGTCAGAACAATGCCTCTGCAGGCTCAGGAACAATGACTTTAATTTGAGTTTACTGTGCATGTTAATGTACTATCAATCACCCCAACTCATTAATCCTATGGCTCCCTTGTCAAGCCATCACCCTCTCTTATGGGAGGCATTTTATTAGGTTTTCAGCCCAGATTACTGGTGGTTGTTTTTTTCTCTTGACAACTTCATCCCCCATGCATCCCATCAAACAGATGCAGGTAGAGCCACAAGTTGAACAGGGTGTCATCACCCTCCAGAAGAACCCCGTGACAGACCCCAAATATCCCAGCCCATTGCTGGCTGTGAGTCTGCAAACCTGCACAGCTGGGACAGCTCACGCTGTCTCCATAATGACTTTCTTTAGCTGTTTCATCACCCAGCCAGTTCACCTTCACCTGCTCAAGTCCTCATTTGCACCTGCAGTCCTCCCTCAAATAGTACCTTTTCTTTACAAAGGCTGATTCTGAGATTTGGATGCGTCAAAACCAATCATTTGTTTTTTGGGATAAAAACACACCCCCAGATCCTGCAGTATGACTGGATTCGAAGCACCCATTTCAGGAGCAGAATTCCCCAAACACAAGCTATTAAGTAGCCAATCTGTAGAAGCAACAAAGAAATAATATCATTAGCTGATGATTCCAGTAAAATCACCGAGATGTGAGGGAGGTGTTAAAGGAAAACAAAGTAATCTGTTGGTTTCATGGAGCTTGGGCTCCAGATCTGTGTGGCAGGGCCATCTCAGCCTGGGCATCATCTCTTGACCCTTTCAGAACCTGGTTTACCATTTATGTTTTGGACAACTTTATGGTAACCATCTCGGACACAAGCTGGGGTAGAAATTTTGCTTCGGCAACTTCGAAAAAAGTTTAGAAACACAAAATGCTCTGCTATATGAAACGTAATAATATGTTATATATTTTAGAATCATCAAAGGTGAATCTAAGTATTGCTCTTAACATCCCATTGGCAGGAGGGCTCTAGAGAAAAGCCTCAGCTGGACCCCATGAATATAGAGGCTCTCAGGGGGGTGTTTCCCAATGCCACCCCCATCATTAACATTAACCTATGCAATGTAATTAAAGTGCTGGTTTACAACTGGTCATTGTTTCTCCTCCAGAGAACATTAGGCAATATCTGGAGACATTTTTGGTTGTCATTTGCTTTGGTGGAGACTGTTAGCACCATGCACCAGTGGAGGCCAGGGATGCCGCTAAACAGACTACAATGCACTGAGTGGTCCCTGCAGCTGAGATCTATCCAGCCCGAAATGGCAATAGTGCCAAGACAGAGAAACCCTGACTAAAGTGACTTTGGGTCTCTTCATTCTCTCATCCCATGAGCAATCCTGCTCAACCTTAGGCAGAGCTTGAAGTCATGCTCCACAAGTGGACCAAGAGAAACACGAGATCCACCTGGTACCAGGGAGATGACACGACACCGTCTCTTAACCTCTCAGCTTAAGAGACCCCATATGCATGAAGCATCAACTGTCAGCTACAGAGAAAACACTTGGGAAATACAAAATACACAGAGGAGTAAAATGAAACTCTGTTTGCCCCACAACCAACATGGCACCTCCCTCAGGGAGTCTGCAGGCTAATGGGTGAGAGGCTGTAAATAATATATCAGGATGAGGGCAATGAAAAGAAAGCAAAGCCATGAGGGACCAGAAGGAGGAAGTGTGTGACGGTTCATAACCTCAGGGGTTGGGCAGACCTCTCAGATTTGAGGATATCCATTCTGATGAGGACTGGGTCGCCAATTTCCAAGATCAACCTGAAGAGTGTGGCGGCAACTCAGGTCACTGGCATGATTCATATCATCATTCAACTCTGCAAGAACCGTTTCATCGCAGTTCTGCCCACCCTGGTATTGTGTAAAGATGATGCCCACCCATAAAATTTCCCAACATCTTGCTCAGTGCTGGGCCATTTGAGAACCTGATTGCCAAGGCCTGGCTTGGTTCACCCATTGTCAGGACTCATTTTATGATCACCCAGCAGCCACACAGCACATCACAGCCAATCACAGGCAGCCCTGTGCAAAAAGCTGGCATTTAGTTCACAGCTTTTTCTGCTCCCCAAGCTGTGTTTGGAGCCCGTCCAAATCACTTAGCTATAAAAAAACACATACCTAAAAGAAAAGAATTAAAAATTGAAAAGAGGTTAAATCGGCAGACATCCATGGAAGCCTGTCTGTTTCAAGACAGCTTTATCTCCGCAGTTCATGCCCTTTGGTTGTGAGCAATTTCAAGGTTGAAGGGGTAGCAACTGTCAGACATTCTTCCTGGTTGTTGCTGAATTCTCCCTGTGTTGTAGCAGGAGCGCACTGTTGCTTCAGGAGGGAGGAGCTTTTATGTTCGTCTCTCATCTCATTAGGTCAAAGCAAACCTTTCCAGGGCCAGGGTCCACTCCCAGCTGGGCATTAAGCACGCCCCTGAGTCATTCCCATGCACATGCCCCTGTGTATAAGGAACCCTCTGGAACAAAGCATCGGCAGTAGGCGTAGAGAGAGCTACAGCCACCAGAATGTCCCCAAACTTTTTCCACCTTGTGAAAATGTGATAGATTTAGACTATTTCTTCTTCTCACTTCTGTACAACCACCTTTCCAAGGCTTATCCCTGTGACTAAAAGGTGTCAGGGACAGCAGGCGTAAGAGAGGTGGGCCTGCTCTGGTTCTGTCGCTGACCCACTTTGGGGCCTTAGACAAGCTCCCGAGTCCTGGTTCTCCTTTCCCATCTGTCATCCCAAGGTGATTAGTTGGGAAGACCCATTTCAGGGACCCTCTACGTGCCTGTCTGCCCCGTGGCTCCCAAGCCCAGGCTGTTAACAACTACACTTTGCAGATTTCCCACTACATACCCATCACTGACTCAGCCAGTGTCCTTACAGCATGTTGTGATCTGCCATTTTTTTTTTTTTTTTTTTGTATTTTTCTGAAGCTGGAAATGGGGAGAGACAGTCAGACAGACTCCCGCATGCGCCTGACCGGGATCCACCCTGGCACGCCCACCAGGGGGCGAGGCTCTGCCCACCAGGGGGCGATGCTCTGCCCCTCTGAGGTGTCGCTCTGTTGCGACCAGAGCCACTCTAGCGCCTGGGGCAGAGGCCAAGGAGCCATTCCCAGCGCCTGGGCCATCTTTGCTCCAAAGGAGCCTCGGCTGTGGGAGGGGAAGAGAGAGACAGAGAGGAAGGAGAGGGGGAGGGGTGGAGAAGCAGATGGGCGCTTCTCCTGTGTGCCCTGGCCGGGAATCGAACCCGGGACTTCCGCACACCAGGCCGACGCTCTACCACTGAGCCAACCGGCCAGGGCCTGATCTACCATTTATTGGGCACTTAAGTTTCTATTGAGAGAAATGTCAATTACCGAAGTTGTTCCGAGAAAGATCTCTGAGGACCCACACTGGTGTTAGGGAGGTTTTTCTCTGGGTCTGAAGAGTTTTAACTGTATAGCTTATTGTAGGATTAGGTGTGTGTGTGTTTTTTTATAAGAAGACAGAATTTGCAAATTATGCATGTATGTGTGTGCAGGCACATATATAAACACATACCTGCATGTGTATTTTATATACCATTTCATATGTGGCACCACTGTTTAAAGGAAAGAATAAAAGCTTTGCACACTCCCATGGCCGCACCACTAGAAGTGAGTTATGGGGCAGCACCTAATCCCAGGAAGCTCTATTTAGATTTTTAAATTGGTCTTAATGTGACAGTGAGGAGATGTTGGAGGCAGCCCTCTCTCACTTCTGTAAAGGGCGCACGGGTGAAGAGACTTGTTTCTGGGAACCTTGGGGAAGTCGGGGAATGGTCAGCACCAGTGTTTAGCTGCCTGCAGAGCAGCTGGGTCCCCAGACAAAGGCTTAGGGAGGGGTTGTCAGCCTCACTGGGGCCCGACCCCGTACCCTACAGCAGGTTCCCAACTGTATCCTTTGTGCAGGACCCTGAGTCCCTGACAGCCGGCCCGGGTCCGGTCCTTTCTTCCTTCTCCTTGCACCCCAAGCCCATTCCTTCTGCCTGTCCTCCAGTTTCCAGTGGGACATTCCTGGGTGTCCTATTCACCCTCAGCAATGCGAGGTCCAAGCCTGGCTTTTCACTGTGTGGCTGGAGGCCTCAGGCAGGCCAGAGGACCTCTCTGAGCCACCACCCTACATCCCAAAGCTGAACACAGAAGCTGTGTACCGCCAAGCCCTCCGCCTCCTGAGGCAGCTGCTAATGGCCAAGAGGTAAGCAGGCTGGGGCAGTTCTGGGGACACATCCTGGGGGAACACATCCCGGGGGTACGGCAAGGAGTCAGAGATAGTCATCACCCACTTATCTAGACCTCAATTTTCAAAGGACATCTATGATGTCCTCTTTTTAATCCTGTTATGGGATTGTCCCCTGGGTGGGATCAGGTGGGTTGATCTCCACATCCTCCATCTGTACCCCATGCTCACTAGAGACAGTTGGAAAACCCTTTTCATTTTCTTTTTCAAGGACAAAACAAATGCAGACTGAGGCCTGAGTTAGCCTGAAATCCCACAGGAGATAATAAATATTCACAGGAAGGACTGATTAATAACAGAGTGAGTGAAAGTACCCGATGCTGGCTGGGCAATGCATTTTATCATCAAGCTGCTGAGGGGCAGCAGGGCTCCTGGACTGATCAGGACAGACCCTGGGGGACTCGTCACATTCCTGATGAATCTAGACTTCATCGTCCCCTTGAGCATATGAAACAATCCTCATTCAGGGCCAATAACAAAAAGTCAGTCCATTCATCTGACATTTACTGAATCCCTTTTGTGCTGAGCATTGGAAACACAAAGAGCAGCGGCAGATAAGGGGAGGGTGTGAAGATAGTGAATTAATGTCAAGCAACTTTAGAGCCTGTGTGCATTCATTCATTCACTCGTTCATCAGTGAGTATTTATTGAGTGCCTATGTACCAAAAATCAGCCTCCCTTTTATTCTATTGTACTTTTTTCCCCGTAAAACTAGTCATCCTCTGAAATGTTGGTTAATTCTTTCATTTATTATGTCTTTTTACATTGTGCATGTTCCTTTGCTGGAGTACAAGACTCCAGGAGGCAGCGACCATTGTCTGATTCATTCATTAATGTTTCCCAAACACTAGAATACGGAGCATAGAAGACTCATGTAAATATTCCCTCAATAAATTAAGTTCCTCTCCAAACCTGGAACCATAGACACACAGTATTCCATGTGTCTGGACAGTTGAGATCTCTTTCTTCCAAATCTTCGTTCTAGCCAGGTCCCTGATCCAGAGGCTTTGCTGCTTAGTTCCGCAGCTCTGCTGGCCCTTTAGGACTGACAGCTGGGGTGGACTCTACCTGGATGAGATCCATTCACACACTACGGCCACTGCCTACAGGTCTTCCGGCGCCCGCCTGTGCCTCGGTGTGCTCACACGCCTCCTCCTTCATCAGTCTTGGTTTTTCTAAGCTCCCCCCCCCCCCACATTCCTGGCCAGCCTCCCTCAATACTTTGACCCTCAGGAAGAGAGAAAGAAAAGGGCAGGGGATGAAAGAGAAAGGTGAAGACAGGGGCAGGAAGAGGGAGTGCGTGCACATGGAGAGTCTGCTCCAGTCTGGGGCAGGCAGTGAAAAGCAGGCTGACAAAAAGCAGTAACAAGTAACACTCTTCCCAGCTCCCACTAGCATTTCTCTGCAAGGAGTCCAACCTCTGTCTTTGAAGGCACATAAACGCACAGCCATGTTTTCTCTTTTGTCACCAGCCCCTTCCTGATCTATTCCACTATCACGTTCCTACGCTGGCTGATAGCCCACTGGGTGGTAAGCTCAGGGTCAGGGAGAGACTTGCAGAAACAAAGCAGACTGTGCTCCTCAAAACCTCCAGGTCTAGGAAGCTCAGCCGAGGAGAATCCAACAATGACATCACAGAGGGAAGGCACCCTACCGAAGGCAAGCTCAGACACCAGAGGGACCCACACAAGACAGCAGGCCAGACGGTTGGGTCAGGGACGGCACTTGGAAGAGGTGGTAGCCGAGTTGTGTTTTGAAGAACAAGGAGAAGAGAACAAAGCAGATTGTAAAAAGGTCACTCCTGATAGAGGACAGAATAACCCTGGAGCTGGGTCTGGTCATGGAGCACCACTGAGCTGAGCGTACCTGAGATGAAGCTTCTAAAAGAGACAGGAGAAGGGATGGGGGGACAGTTCCAGAGGCTAGTGGAAGCGGATCAGGAAGGATACTGTGTGCTTTATGGAGGAGTTTGGATTTTATCTTGGATGTAACTTCACTGTAAGAGGCACATGAACCAGAGGCCTCGGAAGAAAGAGTCCAGAAACTTGTCATCTTCTTGCCTATAAACAGGGAAGAAATGATAGACCACCCACCTACGTTCAGAATAAGGAACTGCTGGCCATGCTGCTCACCTTAATTTTGGGGAAAAGAGAGGAATATACAAATAGGTTTCAGTTTCATGTTTCATAATGTTGAACATGATTTATAAAAAAAACATTTTTGAGAAATGAAAAGGAAATTGGGAGACCCAAGGCACCTACCTACCAGCTCAGGATGAATCAGGGATATATGTTGTTTGAGAGCAGCGGAACAATTCTGACACTCTGCGGCCTGTTGAAACAGGCCTCCCCACCTTGTTGCCATGCAAAAACAGATTTTGCACTCGGCACACTCTTGGTTCAAGATGTAAACCTGTATTCCCTAAGGAAACCACTGAAATTAATGAAATCTTGTATACTTAGATTCCTTTTTTTTTTTTCCCCTTAATGCTGCTCAGAGTTCAACCAAAAATTTTGCTATCAGATTGCTATATCAAAATCAACCCTTGGGGGTAGTTAGAATAAAATATATATTTCTATATATATTTCATATATATATGAAATCTTAGCATGGACCATTCACACTGACATGCTTATTCTCTTTTTTTATTGATTTTAATTTGTTGTATTAACATAGTTACAACTGTACCCCCAAATATATCTCCTTCCCTCCCCCTTTTTTCTCCTTGATACCTCCTTTACCTCTCCCCCACCGCCTTCCCCCTTTACCTCCATAATTTACTATCCTGCCCTCTACTTCTCTGTGTTACTGTTTATACTGTTTATATTTCACTAATGTTTTTTTCTTTCTTTGATCCCCTTCTCTCACCCCCTTTCCCTCTGGACTCTTTGACCTTTTCTCTGCCTCTCTTCCATTCCACAGTTCTCATTGTTCATTGGATTCCTCATATGAGTGAAATCATATGATATTTTTCTTTCTCTACCTAGCTTATTTCACTTAGACTCCAGGTCCATCCATGTTGCTGCAAAAGGTAAGATTTTCTTCTTTTTCATGGCCACGTAGTATTCCATTGTGTATATATACCACTGCTTTTTAATCCACTCGTCTACTGATGGGCACTGGGGCTGTTTCCAGATCTTGGCTATTGTAAACAATGCTGTAATAAAAATGGGGGTGCATTTCTTCTTTTGAATCAGTGATGTGTTATTCTTAGGATATATTCCTAGAAGTGGGATAGCTGGGTCAAAAGGCAGTTCTATTTTTAATTTTTTGAGAAATCTCCATATTGTTTTTCACAGTGGCAGCACCAGTCTGCATTCCCACCAGCAGTGCAAGAGGGTTCCTTTTTCTCCACAACCTCGCCAGCACTTGTAATGTGTTGTTTTGTTAATAAGTGGCATTCTGACAGGTGTGAGGTGGTATCTCATGGTGGTTTTAATTTGCATTTCTCTAATGACTAGTGATGTTAACATTCTTTCATATGCCCATTGGCCTTCTGTATGTCCTCTTTGGAGAAGTGTCTATTCAGTTCTTTTGCCCAATATTTTATTGAATTGTTTATCTACCTGATGTTGAGTTTTACAAGTTCTTTGTAGATTTTCGTTATTAACCCCTTATCGGACATGTTGGCAAATATGTTCTCCCATTGTGTGGGTTGTCTTTTTATTTTGTTCATGTTGTCTTTTTCTGTGAAAAAAACTTTTCAATTTGATATAGTCCCATTTGTTCATCCTGTCCTTTATTTCATTTGCCCGTGGAGTTAAATCAACAAATATATTGCTGCGAGAGATGTCAGAGAGCTTACTGTCTATGTTTTCTTCCAAAATGATCCTGATTTCGCTATTTACATTCAAGTCTTTAATCCATTTTGAATTTATTTTTGTGAATGGTGTAAGTTGGTGGTCTAGTTTCATTTTTTGCAGTTAACTGTCCAATTTTTCCAGCATCATTTGCAAAAGGGACTGTCTTTACTCCATTGTATGCTCTTACCTCCTTTGTTGAATATCAGTTGACCATAAAGGTGTGAGTTTTTTCTGGATTTTCTATTCAATTCAATTGATTATATGCCTGTTCTTATGCCAGTACCAAGCTGTTTTGAGTACAATGGCCTTGTAGTATAATTTGATATCAGGAAGTGTGATACCCCCTGCTTTATTTTTCTTTTTGAAGATTGCTGAGGCTATTCATGTTCTTTGTTAATTCCATATAAATTTGTGGAATATTTCTTCTATATCTTTGAAGTATGAGGTTGGTATTTTAATAGAAATTGCATTGAATTTATAGATTGCTTTGGGTAGTGTAGACATTTTAATGCTGTTTAGTCTTCCTATCTATGAAAACGATATATGCTTCCACTTGTTTGTATCTTCTTTGATATTTTTTATTAATATTTTATAATTGTCTGAGTACAAGTATTTACTTGCTTGGTTAAGTTTACTCCTAAGTACTTCATTTTTTTTATTGCAATAGTGAAGGAGATTGTTTCCTTAATTTCTCTTTCAGATAGTTCATTGTTGGTGTATATAAATGCCACTGATTTCTGAATATTGATTTTATATCCTGCCACTGTACTGAATTCATTTCTTAGTTTCAGTAGTTTTTTTACTGAGACTTTAGGGTTTTCTATGTACAGAATCAAGACATCAGCAAATAATGAAAGTTTGACTTCTTCTTTTCCAATTTGGATGCCTTTTATTTCTTCTTCTTGTCTAATTGCTATGGCTAGACCTTCCAGAACTATGTTGAATAAGAGTGGTAAAAAGGGGCACCCCTGCCTTGTTCCTGATCTTAAGGGGATTGCTTTTAGTTTTTGCCCATTGAGTATGATGCTGGCTGTGGGTTTGTCATAGATGGCCTTTATCATGTTGAGGTATGTTCCCTGTATTCCCACTTTGCTGAGAGTTTTGATCATAAATGGGAACTGGATTTTATCAAATGCTTTTTCTGCATCTATTGATATTATTATCTGGTTTTTATCCTTTCTGTTGTTTATGTGATTAATCATGTTGATTGATTTGCAAATATTGTACCAGCCTTGCCACCCCAGAATAATTTCCACTTGATCATGATGTATGATTTTTTTCATGTATTGCTGGATCCAGTTTGCTAATATTTTGTTGAGAATTTTAGCATCTAAATTCATCAGGGATATTGGCCTATAGTTTTCTTTTTTTGTAGTGTCTTTGCCTGGTTTTGGAATGAAGATTATGTTTGCCTCATAAAAGGAGTTTGGAAATTTTTCCTCCTCTTAAATTTTTTGAAATAGCTTGAGAAGAGAAGAATAAGAGTTACTTCTTTGAATATTTGGTAAAATTTGCCTGTGAAGCCATCAGGCCCAGGACTTTTGTTTGTTGGGAGTTTTTTGATAACTGTTTCAATCTCTTTTGGTGTAATTGGTCTGTTTAGACTTTCTGATTCTTCCATATTGATATGTTTCAAGGAATTTATCCATTTCATTGAGGTTGCCCATTTTTGGGCATACAGTTCTTCACAGTATCTTCTCACAATCCTTGAATTTCTGCTGTGTCAGTTTTTACTTCTCCTCTCTCATTTCTAATTTTATTTATTTGAGTCCTCTCTCTTTTTTTCTTGGTGAGTCTGGTTAAAGGTTCATCTATTTTGTTTACCTTTTCAAAGAACCAGCTCTTGGTTTCATTGATCCTCTGTATTTTTTTTTTACTCTATGTCATTTATTTCAGCTCTGATCTTTATTATTTCCTTCTTTCTGTTTCCTCTAGGCTTTACTTGCTGTTCTTTCTCTAGTTCTTTCAGATACATGGTTAAGTTGTTTATTTGAGCTTTTTCATGCTTCTTAAGGTATGCCTGTAATGCGATGAACTTCCCTCTCAGGACTGCTTTTGCTGTGTCCCATATATTTTGAGTTGTTTCTGTTCATTTTGATTTGTTTCAAGGAATTTTTTTATTTCTCCCTTGATCTCATTGTTAACCCATTCATTATTTAATAGTATCCTATTTAGTCTCCAAGTGTTTGAATGTTTTTCTATTGTAGTTGGTTTCTGGTTTCATGACGTTGTAGTCAGAGGAGGTGCTTGATATGATTTCAATCTTCTTAAATTTATTAAGACTTGTTTTATGTTCTAACATGTGGTCTATCCTAGAGAATGTACCATGAGCACTTGAAAAGAATGTATATTTTGCTGCTTTGGTGTGAAAGGTCCTGAAGATATCTATTAAATCCAGTTTATCTAGTGTGTCATTTAAGGCTGCTATTTCTTTATTAATTTCTGTCTGGAGGATCTATCCATTGATGTTAGTGGGGTATTAAAATCCCCTACTATTATATAAATAGTATTGCTGTTAACTCACCCCTTTTGTCCATCAACATCTTGTTTTATATATTTAGGTACTCCTATATTAGGTGCATATATATTTATAATAGTTATATCTTCCTGTTGTAATGCTCCTTTTATCATTATGTAGTGATCTCTTTACCTCTTACTATAGTCTTTGTTTTAAAGTTTATTTTGTCAGATATTAGTATTGCTACCCCAGCTTTTTTTTTCTTTTTGTTTGTGAGAAATATGTTTTTCTATCCCTTTACTCTCAGTCTATGTGTATCTTTTGTTCTGAGGTGTATCTCTTGTAGGCAGCATATGTACAGGTCCTGTGTTCTTATCCATGCAGCTACCCTATGTCTTTTGATTGGAGCATTTAATCCATTTACATTTAAGGTTATTATTGATATGTAGTTGTTTATTGCCATTTTATTCTTTAGATCTACAATACTCTTTTTCTCAATTTCTTTTTTCCTTTGCTTTTTCTTGAGCAAGCCTCTTAACATTTCCTGCAGTACTGGTTTGGCTATAATGAATTCCTTGAGTTTTTTTGTTGTGTTTTTTGTTGTTGTTGTTGTTGTTTTTGTCTGGGAAGCTTTTCATTTCTCCTTCATTTTTAAAAGGTAATCTTGCTGAATAAAGAACTCTTGGTTGTAATTCTTGTTTTGCATTACTTTAAAATTTTCTTGCCATTCCCTCCTGGCCTCAAATGTTTCTGTTGAAAAGTCGGATGTTATCCTTATGGAGGCTTCTCTATATGTAACTGACTTCTTTTCTTTTGCTGCTTTTAGTATTTTTTTTTAATCTCTTAACTTTGGTATTTTAATTATGATGTGTCTTGATGTAGGCCTCATTGGGTTTCTTTATTGGGACTCTCTGTGCCTTTTGAACTTGTGTAACTTTTTCCTTCATCAATTTAGAAAAGTTTTCAGCTAGGATTTCTTCAAACAAGTTCTCTATCCCTTGTTCTTTCTCTTCTTCTTCAGGAACCCCTATGAGAGGGGTCAGGAACCTTTTTGGCTGAGAGAGCCATGAATGCCACATATTTTAAAATGTAATTCCATGAGAGCCATACAACAACCTGTGTACGTTAAGCATTATCCAATAAAAATTGGGTGTTGCCTGACCTGTGATGGCGCAGTGGGATAAAGCATTGACCTGGAACACTGAGGTCGCTGGTTCGAAACCTTGGGCTTGCCTGGTCAAGGCACATATGGGAGTTGATGCTTCCAGCTCCTCCCCCTTCTCTCTCTCTCTCTGTCTCTCTCTCTCACTCCTCTCTCTCTAAAAAATCAATAAATAAAAAATATTAAAAAAAAAAAAATTGGGTGTTGTCCTGGAGGAAAGCTGTGATTGGCTCCAGCCACCTACAACCATGAACATGAACAGTAGGAAATAAATGGATTGTAATACATAAGAATGCTTTATATTTTTAACGTTATTATTTTTTTTATTAAAGATTTGTCTGTGAGCCAGATGCAACCATCAAAAGAAGCACATCTGGCTTGCAAACCATAGGTTCCCAACCTTTGCCCTATGATGTGGATGTTATTTCTCTTCATATTGTCATAGAGTTCTCTTATAGTTTCCTCAGAATTTTTGAGCCTCTTTTCTTTTTGCTGCTCTGTTTCTGTGTTTTTATCTTGTCTTCTAATTTGCTGATTTGATCCTCTGCTACATCCAGCCTGTTTTGATTCTTTCTAGTGTAGTCTTCATTTCTGATATTGTAATTGCCATTTCTGATTGATTCTTTTTTATAATTTCAGTATCTTTTCTGATGCTTACAATTTTTTATTTAGGTGCTCATTCAGTCCATCCATTGTATCTTTGAGATCCTTAAGCATCCTAACAATCATTATTTTAAATTCTGTATCTAATAATTTTTTGATTAAATTATATTTATTTATTTTTTAATGGGCAACATCAGTAAATCAGGATACATATATTCAAAGATAACATGTCCAGGTTATCTTGTCATTCAATTATGTTGCATACCCATCACCCAAAAACAGATTGTCCTCCGTCACCTTCTATCTAGTTTTCTTTGTGACCCTCCCTCTCCCCATTTCCTCCCCCCCCCCTGTATACACCACACTCTTATCAATGTCTCTTGGTCTCACTTTTATGTCCCATCTACGTATGGAATAATGCAGTTCCTGGTTTTTTCTGATTTACTTATTTCACTTTATATAATGTTATCAAGATCCCACCATTTTGCTGTAAATGATGCGATGTCATCATTTCTTATGGCTGAGTAGTATTCCATAGTGTATATGTGCCACATCTTCTTTATCCAGTCATCTATTGACAGGCTTTTTGGTTGTTTCCATGTCCTGGCCACTGTGAACAATGCTGCAATGAACATGGGGCTGCATGTGTCTTTACATATCAATGTTTCTGAGTTTTGGGGGTATATACCCAGTAGAGGGATTGCTGGGTCATAAGGTAGTTCTATTTTCAGTTTTTTGAGGAACCACCATACTTTCTTCCATAATGGTTGTACTACTTTACATTCCCACCCACAGTGAATGAGGGTTCCTTTTTCTCCACAACCTCTCCAACATTTGCAATGACATTTTTTAAAGAAATGGAGCAAAAAATCATCAGATTTATATGGAACTATAAAAAACCCCGAATAGCCAAAGCAATCCTAAAGAAAAAGAATGAAGCTGGGGGCATTACAATACCTGACTTCAAACTATATTATAGGGCCACGACAATCAAAACAGCATGGTATTGACAGAAAAATAGACACTCAGACCAATGGAACAGAATAGAAAGCCCAGAAATAAAACCACATATATATAGTCAAATAATTTTTGATAAAGGGGCCAATAACACACAATGGAGAAAAGAAAGCCTCTTCAACAAATGGTGCTGGGAAAACTGGAAAGCCACATGCAAAAGAATGAAACTGGACTACAGTTTGTCCCCCTGTACTAAAATTAACTCAAAATGGATCAAAGATCTAAACATAAGACCTGAAACAATAAAATACATAGAAGAAGACATAGGTACTAAACTCATGGACCTGGGCTTTAAAGAGCATTTTATGAATTTGCCTCCAAAGGCAAGAGAAGTGAAGGCAAAAATTAATGAATGGGACTACATCAGATTAAGAAGTTTTTGCTCAGCAAGAGAAACTGATAACAAAATAAACAGACAGCCAACTAATTGGGAAATGATATTTTTAAACACCTGCTCAGATAAGGGCCTAATATCCAAAATATACAAAGAACTCCTAAAACTCAACAATAAACAAACAAACAATCCAATTAAAAAATGGGAAGAGGATATGAACAGACACTTCTCCCAGGAAGAAATACAAATGGCCAACAGATATATGAAAAGATGCTCATCTTCTTTAGTTATTAGAGAAATGCAAATCAAAACTGCAATGAGATACCACCTCACACCTGTTAGATGAGCTATTATTAACAAGACAGGTAATAGCAAATGTTGTATCCAATAATTTGATATGCTTTTTATTATCCTAAAGTGCTTTCAATAAACCTCAATAAACCAAAAAATTCAGTTTTTTTTCTGGGGATTTTTTTTTGTTGATTCATATGGTTTACATTCCTCTGTCTTCCCATTCATTCTGTGTGTGGTTTGTTAGAGTTGTAGGTCTGAGGTTGAGTTATGAAATGTGGCTTCTCCAGGACTTTATTCTTCAGCCTCTCCTTATTGCTTGGATTTTAATTCTCCTTAACTAGTAGAGCCACTTAAAGGTCTTAATTTCTCTGCTGTTTGTTTGCTGATCCCAGCAGGGAGCTTCTGTGTTTGCTGATCTCAGGAGGGGGCTTCTTTATTCAGGAGGGGGAAGTGGGCATATCTTGTTTTGTTTGTTTGTTTTTTAGTTGAAACCGTATTCAAGAATGCAGTGGGTATGACCTCTGAGATTCTGCAGGTGTGTTCTGCCCAGTCCCTCTCCAGGGGCAGGGTGTGTTCTCAGTATGAAGGGAGAAGTGTAGCTCAGGTCTCCCTGGAAACCTGAGTCACTGCCCCTCCCCTTTATTTCCTTCTTTCTGAACAACCTTTCATGCTGATTGGAGCTGGAGAGCTTTTTGGAAGTAGGTCAACTGGTTCCATGCTTGACTTGTGCAGGGTGGAGAGAGCAACCCCTCCCCCAGCTATGGCTGCCTCAGCACTGGAGAAATACTCAGGTCAGTTCAGGCTCTCCTCTCCCCATCACCATTTGTGTCCCTGTGTCTTGATCTCCCCACTCTTCTCATACAAGACCAGTTCTCTCAGCTCTCCTCACCTCTGGAGCCCCAGGCAAGTGGCTGTGAGCAATATTTTCTGTGCTGGCCCTTTAAGACTGCACTGTCTTTCACCAGCCACTTTTTACAAATAGAACTCTTGCTTTTCTCCCCACTCAATGCTGTCAAGCTGTCTCCTCCAGTCCCTGGGTTTCTAGGCTGGGGCTCCAGCCCTAGGATTGAGGACTACCATTCTCAGGGTTTCTCTCCTTGCAATGGGAGTCCTTTTGGACCCTCAGCCTCAGCCTTCCCATGCTCCTGAGAGTGAGGGAGCCCCCACTGCACCCCCATACTCCTTACCAGGATTGGTGTAGATTCTTCTGTGCTCCTTGGTTTTCGAGTTCTGTTCTTTTAGTCCAAAGTTTGTTTGTCACAATCATTATTCTTAATTTGTAATCCAGTTTGGTCAAGGGAGCTGGCAGTCTGTGCGTCTGCCTACTCCACTGCCATCTTGGAATCTCCTATTCTCTTTTGAAATAATAAAATAATGTCAAATAAAATAATAAATAAATGTCAAACCCACCACAAGCTTACTTATGCACACACCTTACATTTATAAAGTTCCAACATAATTCATTTAACCCTGTGTAAACTTTGTAAGTTAGCTTCCTGTAGTTCTACACAACATGAGATAAGCTTCCTTTGTGAATATAATATAGCAAGTTCAGAGCTGGGATTGGTTCTCAAGGCATGATATGAAGAGCTGATTGGTGTCTCCAGTGGTTCAATGATTCCATTTGGTGACATAGTGTCTTATTCTCCTAAATTAATCAATTCCTTCTATTACATTTATAAATATTTTTATAACAGGTATGCATGATTTCAGTCATTCCTTTTATTTCATCTTTAATCATATACCATGTACTTTTAAAACCAAATTTTATAAGAGTGACTTGAGTGAAAGCTGACTTACTAATGGATTTAAGGTTCATCCTTCAGACCAAACATAATCAGTATCAGGAGGGAAATTCAAAAACAACTTGTCTCTAATTTGCTACAAAGAAAACGTTGGTACTTCAACATTTTGACTCAACAGAACCTCTCCCTATTAGGTTTTTGATATAATGGAAAATGAGGGTGAGGTAGATTAGTTCACCACCCTTATTCTATGTGTAGGTGGAGGTGGGTGGGGAGAAACAGCCTATCTCAAAGCAGAACTCAAGGTCTTGTTTCCATACTGACCCTAAAGTTGAAGATAAAGAAGAAGGCTTCATCAGTCAAGCACAACATGGTATTGTTTACAATGAAACAAACTTTACTTTACTGGTTGTCAAGTTGCTCTCTAAAGGCCCACTGGAAGGATGGAGGTTTCCAGAGGTCTCAGGTTTGAGTTGTGACAGAGTTATGGAGTCATAATCCAAAATGTTATCTAAACATCCTTGAACTTTTTTATGTGTTCAGTGTGTACCCAAATGACATTAGTAGTGTTAAAAGCAAGACCTCTGGAGCTAGTACAAGTCCCTGCTTTGCAATGTTGTGTGAACTTGAGTGCCATTCATATTTGCTGTTCTTAAAAACGAAGGAAGAATAGCAAGACATTTGGGTAAGTTTCTATTTTTTTTAAGTACAGTATGTTTTCAAAAATAATAAATGCTGATACCCACTGGGGGTATGGATTTATTCTAAATTTCCTCAGAAAATCTTATGCAATGTTAATGAACTAGCACATCAACAACTGACAGTGATCAATTACAGATGACTGATTATCACAAGACCTCAACATTGAGAAGAATCTGCTTCAGAGAAACAACTGGATCTTTGGGTATGAATCACTGAATCACTGACAAAGGCTGGTGAAGTGCCTGGTGAAGACAATGGCTACATGTGCCAGTACGTGCATGATGAGCTTCACGTTCACCTTCAACCTCCAGCGGTATATTTTTATTGTACAACCTTCAAAGAGCCACGTATAGTCTATGCTCAAGGTCTTCCCGTTGAGCAACCATTGCCCCACATATTTTTCTAGCCAGCATCTACCCATATTTACATCTCAGAAATGATATCACTTCCTCTGAGCTCTCACAGCCCAGGTTGCTTCCCATCATTGCCGCTGGCTCTTCTATTCCTCCACTTTCCATTTTGTTGATACCTTGCAGTAGCCTGTGAGCTCATGATGACAAGACTGTGTCTGATCAAATGATATAACAAACACACATGTGGCATGCAATAGATGCCATGTGAATATCTGTTAAAATAATTGTGAGTGCCCTCACACCAATATTTACCAAGAATAAGTTGGGTTTATTAACTTGTGGCAACAAGGGAGAAAAAAGTGCACTTTGAGAAACCATGCTGTTTTTCAGAAAGAGGGAGGTTACAAGAACTGATAGGATTTGAGCTTTTGTTAGATGATAATAGGGAAGTTTCAAGAATGTTGGACTTTGTTCTGAATTGAATGCTGTTGGGATGGGAGTAATTCTATGATCAGGTGTCCTGATAAAACTTATCTAGAAAGTAAGAGGAATGCAACAGCCCAAAAATGTACCTCTTTCCCAAGGGACTCAAGACAGCTGACACCAAAAGGGTGCCTTTGTGGAGTGGAGCCCTGCCCAGCACTAACAAGCAGTGAAATATGCTGCTGTGACCTAAAGGAAGTGAAAGAACTGGTCAACCCCCTCAGGCTCTATTCTGCTCTTCCAGGAGAGAAATGCAATGCTGTAATTACGTTATGCTCTTCTGGAAATGAAATGGGTTTTAAATATATTATCTTGAGGTTACTTTTTAATGTCCCAAATTTAACAAGCAAGAATAAAGTATTCTTTTTTAATCGAATGACTATGATTTGCAGAAGAATCAAGTACATTAACACTGACACTTTAGAGACACAGGGAATCTGGCCTCTTCACAGACTCATTAAGTTGTAAAATGAGTTTCTTTGCACATTAGCACCCTAAACATACCCTGCAATGAAAAGATAAAATTAATTTATGGAGGTGTGTTCTCACTCTTAAAATTCAGAGCAGACTGGTTTCCCTGCAAGCCTTCCAGGAGGCTTTCCATATTTAGGTTTCAAAACACCTTTAAGAGCCTCATGTCTGACCCAGAGGACAGAAGAGACAGCTCTAGAGTCATTCAGGATGCACTCTGAGTGCACTGGAGATAAAGCTTCACTTGACGTCACGCACACCGTATGTGGTTTCTTCCAAGGCACTCAAAACCACTTACTCATTTCAAATATAAAAGATGGAATTTCCCCACATGCTGAACCTGATGTGATGCTGTGCTTCTACTGAGTATTAAACTGTTTGGTGCTGAACTTACAGAAAGAAAAGAAAAGTCTGCTTTCTGTAATAAGATGAGACTTGCATCTAGGCTGCTTTTAGCCCTCATAGGACAGTTTGTTTCTTCTGAAATTTAGTTCATCAAATTTGCTTTAACACACTATCTAGGTTTTAATAACCCAAAAGCAATAAGTTACATTCAAGGAAACCAATGTGTATAGCATTTATAAATTACATAATTTTTGTTATTGCTTACACAGTTTATAAGATGCTTGAGAGAGTAAAATAAAGAGATCAACATTGTGTTACTGCCATGATACTCAAACATGGGGATGTTTGTGGTAAGATGGACAGTTGAGTAACATAGAATGCAACCTAAAGTGCTTTGTTTTCAGTGCATTTGCTTTAATTTGGAGAAAAGTCTCTGAATTCTCAAGGGGATATGCAGCAGAGCTCCTGCCTAGATCCTTCACTGGTCTGGTTGAAATTCTATTCTTTTCAAGAAAAAGTTAACACTGATATTTAGTTTACAACCATCTTACGTGATGACATATACTAGGCTCTGAAGGGAAATTCACATCTTTTTTTTTTATAAAAATGAACTACAGTCTGAAGACAAAAGGAGTCTAGATTTAGGCTTCAACCATACTCAAACACACATAGAGCTTTCCTATTATATAAATCCTTTGAGATTATCAAGGAACATTTAACACTAAGTTTATGACATTAAGCAAAATCAAGCAAAAAAATAGACACTCTGTTGTAAACTAAAGCCAAAGTCTGTTCATAGGTCTTGCTTTATGTCTTGCCTTAACATATTTTAAATATAAGTAATACAGCAATATTTTTCTGCTAACTGGAGATACTCCTACTTGAAATAAATATTACTTACAGACTGCTTCATCAACACACAAAACACACTGAGAGTCACTTCTTCCCTCAGAGATTATCTGCATTTTTTGACCTGGTTCTTCAAAAATACACATTTCATTGGGTATGGGCAGGGCTCTAGTTTCAAACCCCAACCCTGACCTTCCGCATGCCTGAGGGGAGAAGTGTGGCCTGCCCTCACCTCTCTTTCTCTTCTGGAACACTTTCTGTTGTGTAGTTCTGTGATTCTGCTTCCCAGCTCTCAAAGAAAGAGAACAAAATGTGTCCTCGGCTGTGCTCAGTGATGGTGTCCTCTGACGCACCACCCATGGCCCTGAGGGCAATAACAGTGAGCTGGCTAAGCTGTTGAGGTATATCACATCCGAGGATAATTCTAGGACATGCTCCATCCTGTGGACTCTGTTCAGCTCTACCTAAAGATTTAATCCACTCTGGTGAAGAAAGAAGTATAACTCCAATCCATCTGGGGACTTGCACTGATTATATTAGGAACCTGGAGAAAAATGGAGGGTTCTAAATGGAAGGATGGGAGTCAGGAGAAGACTTTGGAGGTAATGTGAAGGGAGCCTGGGGTGTGGAACAGCTGGTGAACGGGCCTCAGCACGCATTCTTCCTAAGAAAGTGAAGACCATTTATGGACTGCGGGAGGGGGCTGGGTGGGAGGTGTGTCTCTTTACAAAAAGAGTCTAAGAAACTGTAATAGTGAGTCCTGAGGGGGATGTGGTCAGTGAGAAGGCCCTGAGGGGTGAGGGCCATGTGTTCTTTGAGGTCAGTGACAAGTCCTCATCAACTTCCTTCTCACATTACATCTAATATTTATTATTTTCCGAACAAAACTCAGATACCTTTAAAATTTGGAGGATGCATCTATTAGGTGGGTTTTCCAGCTATGAGAACTAGTGAGGAAATATGTCTAAGCATGAAAACAACACTATATACACACAATATATTGTGGATGCACACAATATATTCATATACACAATTCATACACAAACTCATATATTTACACTCAGTCATAGGTTATACATGCATAACCATACATATTTACAGTCACTCACACACATATTCTCAACATTCACACAGTACACACACTCACACGTACACACACCAGTAACAAATATTTCCACTCACTCTCACATGCACACTTGCGTACATATTCTTACACACACACATCAATTAATATTATTTGTATAGTCCTACACTGTACCAAACACCAAATACCTAGACACCCTTGTCATGCTGTGCTTTGAGAATGATCATATTCATTATATAAGGCAAGACGTTGACACTGAGAGAGAGCAAGTAGCTCAGTCAAGGTTATGCAAGGGGTCACAGGTATCTGGAACCAGCCTTCTGTCTACCAATGGGCCCATTCCACTCTACCCAAATAGTCCTGCCCTTAATTTGCATGTAAAAGTGATTACCATTATATTGTGTGCATGTATATTTGCCCAAAATGAAACCAGAATGTGACTTGCCACCAAATGAGAAAAATGCTTGCATGTGAATTATGTGCTTGGTGTGAGCAAAACCCTTGTGTTTGTTGCACTTGAAGTCTGCCTCATAAACAGAGACCTCTGTGCCTGGTAGTTATATTCAAAGGCCAAAGTCACTAGAGTTAAGAGGCCAAGTGATGTCTGAGATCACATACAGGCAGCAGTTTCCCAGCAGAGATTCCAGATGGTCACTCTGGGGAACGCACGTGACTCACAGCCAACCACTGGGTTTTGCAGACCAACACCCCTCAAATCCCTTTCCTGTGTGAGCTGGTTTATGCTCCTCAGGAGCACTTTCTGGGCAAAGGGTGGCTTAGAATAATAGATGGATGTTGGCAGGCAGCCTGCTCTGCCCACCTCCCCCTGAAATGCTGACCTCTCTCAATGTGCAGAGCAACCCCCCATCAAAAATGTGCAAGCGGTAGCCACTGGCCCTGACTAGCTCAAATTAAAGATGAGAAGATTAGTGAGCCCCTTCCCATAATTGCCTGTAAATCACTTTCATTCCTCTGGTTCTCATTACAGTAACATCGTGCAGGACAAATCCAGGGTGATCAATAAACATAAGCGGGTACTATTTCTCTTCTACCTATTAAGAGGCCTTCACTTGAGAAATCTGAATCCCCTCATTCATCACCGCTGCCTCCCATTACTCTCTTTCACCTCTCGATGCACTTTCCAAGACGGAAGAATAAATTGTGTCTCTCGTAGGGGGTTTCTTCTGAATCACTGGCTCAGTCACCTTCTGTCAGCTCTGGAAGCTGAAAGTTCCTCTGACTAGTGTCTTTCGGGTACCCCTTCTGATGACAGGTCTCCTTATATCTAAATACCAGCTTACTGAGCTTTTACAGTAAACTCCACTGTGGCCAGTATCAACAACAGGGCTTCCTATGTGCCCTCACAGGGAGGAACAAGCCTGCACTAGGCATCGATACATAAAGTATCAGGTTCCTGAAATAATGGGATCTTTGCCGTCACCCCAGAGACTCAGAGAGGGAGAGTTATTTCCCTAAATTCACACAGCTGGTAAATAGTTCCGATTTATTATCCAGTCAATCTAACTAGCAGAGCTCTCTCCAATATCACTTCTTTGTTCAAAATTCCTTCAGTGAAGCAAATGCGTGACCATGATACCATTTCACAGAAAAGCTAAGAGAACTCATACAACAATGGAGCACCCAAGACTTCATTATCCTAACAGCCCCTTTTCAATGAGCAACTGCTCAGAATCCCACAATACCTGATGAGTGAGAATCTTAGAGCAAAGGGCTACCTTTCTCCCACGTCATGCCTATTGGAGAAAATGACCCCGTTTTTCATCAGCTGTTCCTCTTTACAAAAGCAATTTTTGGTATAGGATAGAATTCTTTGATTGAAAGCTGCCATTATTTACAAACACACTGTCAATTGAATGACAGAATCAGAGAAAAGTGAACAATAATTACACTAGTATTCCTCTTTTCAGAAAGATAAAATGAGACTTAATAAACTCATGCATCTTGGGGCTAAGAGAATGTTCTAGCACAGTTTTGTATAAGAAGATGACACCCCTGTGAGAACTGCTGAATACTTTTGTTAATACAATGATTTGAAGGTTAATCCAACAAAGGGAAGTGCAACCTTGCCCACCTGGAAGATAGCCAGTATGTGAAGTGTCCCAAGAGATGGAAGAGAAAGCAAGTCCACTTTCATTAGGATTGGGTAAGTGTATGTGGAACAGCTAACATCTGATGCGACCTCATCGCTCTGGAATGGGGACACTAACCCCGGGGCTCTCCGCGGGCAGGGCAACACTGTGGGTGGCCTGGCACCCTCGGTCAGGATTCATATAACGTTTTTGAGGTTTGAAACTTGAATTCAAAACAGGTGTGTGTGTGTATGTGTGTGTCTAGGTGTTGCTAACATGTGAGCAAATGTGAATGTAAAATGTAAAAATAAAGAATAGGATTGTTTTGCACTTGTTTACAATGGACTTAACTCAATCTCTCTTCCTCTTCATATACATGTATAAATGCCATATACTATATAGACTGTACATATATGTGATATGTATAAGTTCTACCAGAAAGTTCTGTCTGCTTTTGGAATAAAACAAAATACAAATTTTTCTTACCGTCAATAAACTTTATTAAATAATATAATTGCCATTATTATTAATGATTTCTTGCCAGCGTGAGGGCAATTTGTATATCCCATTTTTGAAAGATGTTTTATCTTTTGATGCAAAAAAACTGAACCAGTGCTTATTTGATATCTTTTTCATTTTTGAAGTTTTTGCCCTTCAAAAAATTTCGATAGTCGGAGGGTGCTAAGTCCGGGGAATATGGTGGATGAGACAGACATGCTTCTGTAGCATTTCTTCCTTGTTGAAATTCGTAAAAATTACAGTGGCGTAAATGAACTTTATCAGTAGCTATGGGTACACTACGGCTTCACACATAAGACTAACGTGAATCAACTTTGTTTTGCTACGTCAGTATGTATACATTAAGTGATAAAAATAGAGAGGCACACATGCGCCAAATAAACATGTGCTTACGTGTCGAAACTTGTGATAGAAACGGACAGAACTTTCCAGTAGACCTTATATATATTACACATTTGTGTGTAGATTATGTATTACATGTATGTGTGTATACTTATGTTTATATATTTAGAATTCATTTAAAATGCTACCTCCTTTCTTTCCTCCTCTTCTCTCTTGCCTCCTTTGCCGTTTTTCCACCCCCTGCCCTGCCCTGCCCTGCCCTGAACTTTGATTGACAAATCCCCAGTCTGGCAGGAGTGGTTCTCAAAGATGTTCTCTGACAGTTATCAGAATGAGATCTGCTGATGACCCCTAGCAGGAGGCAGGGAAGCCAGAATAATACCCAAGTGCAGGTAAGAGGAAAGCCCCTGCCTGGACCAAACTGTAAGTATATTTACCCCCTACCTTCCTGCTCCCAGCTCCCACTCAGAGGGACTCCTGGGCTTCATGAGCCTCTCCTGTGCATCAGCTGCATAAAACTTCTAAGGTCTATTTGGCTCATTTAATTTATTTTCTTTGATACTCTTATCTTAAAATATCCCCAGGATTTGTTATAATCAAGTGTGGTAAGATTCATTAGTATACAAATGAGTGTCACAAAAGAAGATTTTGTACTCACAGGTCCCTAGAAAGACTGGGGCCACGGGGCCACACAGAGAAGCACCAGAGTCAGTGGTAGGGAGGAGGAAGTGAGGTAAGCACATGTAAAAACCTTTATCTTGGCTTTCTCAAGAAAAACTGGGTGAGGTATGGGGGGTGCAGGGGACCTTTACTTTGAATTATTTCAGGGGTTCCAGGGATAGGGCTATTCCTAGTAGTCTGCTACCAAACTGTGGGCTGATTAAGCCGTGGAATATTGCCTCCTAGGGTATAAAATCCAAATTAAGACGAGAGTTAGGAGTCCGGAATCTGGATTGGGTAGTTTTCATTTAAAAAGTGTGCCCACAGGGGAGTCTTTTCTAAGAATTAGCTCACCCTGCAAGGGCAGTCTCTCTCCAGCCAACAAGGCTGAAAAACATGAAAAAACATCATAAAAAAAGCTAAAAACATAATTAGTACAAGTAGGAAATGAAAACATTTGAATCTAAAAGAGAAAAAGCAAGAAGACATTAAATTCTTCTTGGAAGATATTATAGTTAAGCTGAGGTTTAGATTAGTAGGCATCAAGAAGGCAAACAGTAAGAGGGAAGACAATTCCAGATGTAGGGACTGCTCGCCCGCTTGCACTGGGGAAGTCTGAAAGGGGTTAGAGAGGCTCTGTGGAGGGAACACAGGTTAATACCTCCTGGAGGTCTTTCAGCAAGTGAATGCTCCTGGCATGTTCCATTTGATTATATTTATATGCCAATTCTTTTGTTTTATAAAGATTTTATGGGCTATGAAGTACAAGGCGAGAAATGAGCAGATCACAGGTGTACAGCTAGATGAACTTTTACCCAGTGCCCTTCCCCATGTGACCAACACCCAAGCTAAGGTTTTCAACACAGCCAGCACCAGGTCATGCCTTAACCTCCTTAAATATAAATGTTGCCCTGTCTTCAAGCTCATAGATTGGCTTTGCCTGGTTTTTGTTTGTTTGTTTGTTTATGTTGCTACTAATTTTTGTCATCCAATTTTATGTTTGTGCCTGGAGCAGTGCTTTTTTTGTTCACTTTGCTGTGTCAAATTAAATCATGTGAATAGAGCCTAATTGATCCAACCTACTGTTGACGGACTTATGAGTTGTTTCCAGTTTTTAGCTAGTATAAATATTGCTGTTATGAGCATTCCTTTATGTCTTTTGTGCACATATAGTCTCATTTCTGCTGGGTGGATTTATCTCTATGGTTCAGATGTTTTGGGGTCATAGGTATGTGCTGGAAGATGCCCTGCATTTCAAAGGTGGTGTCAAGGTTCTTGTAATGATTTCCACTCCCACCACCTGTTTCTGAGGAATTCTGTAGTTCATTCACACACTTGTCAACAAAGTATTGTCTTACTGATTTACTGCTAATTTTAGCCATTTCAGGGGTAGTATATTATATTGTGGATTTACGTTCCATTTTCCTAATGACCTTTCTGTCAGTTAACATTCATTTTGATATCACCACCTACCCCTTATAAAGTGTCTGTTTAAGACTTTGACTTATTAGCCCTGATCAGGTAATTCAGTTGGTTAGAACATCGTACTGATTGGCTCAAGTTGTGGATTTAGTCCCCAGTCAGCGCACATACAATAATCAACCAATGAGTGCATTAATAAGTAGAACAACAAATTGATATTTCTCTCTCTTTCTCTCTCCTCTGAACAATAAATCAATTTTAAAAAAAGACTTTGGTTCATTAATTTATAAGATTCCTTTATATATTCTGGCTACAACTCTCACTACTATATCCTTCCTCTCTGTGGCTTTTTTTTTCTACCCTCTCATTACTGTCTTTTGGTAAACAAAATTTCTTCATCTTAACAATTTATTGATCTTTTATGTAAGTGTTAGTACTGGTCAAATCCTGTTCAAGAAACTTTGCCTGCCCTAAAGACATGAAGATTTTCTTTGTATTATTTTCTAAAGATTTATTATTTATCTTTCACATTTAAGTCTTTGATCCATGGATCCATGTGTAATTTTTTTTAATAAAGTTTAACTTACAGGGTCAGGTTTCATTTCTTCCCATATAGATATCCAATGGATACATCATTTATTAAAAACAATTATTTCCTAAGGAGATAAAATAAATTATCCTTTAAAATAAAATTTGGAAAAAAGAAAAAAAACAATTATTCCCTCACTTTATTTCATGATCACCTTCGCCAGAAAGCAAGAGTTTCTCCACACATGGGTCTGTCGCTGCTCTCTCCAGTCTAGTCTACAGCACCATGTTATCTAGTACATGGTGGTTGTACTTCCTGAAGATGGCCTTGCTGAGATCAGCCCTTGACACTTTTTTCCTCAAGTACTACAAGCAATTACAACACAAACACACATACATACACACATGCACACACATGCAAATAAAATAAGCATGCTAATTTTCAAGCCTACCTGGAACATTTACCAAAATTGAGCATATATTAATCACAGGGAAATTACCACTAAATTTCAAGGGAGACATCCAGAACATGTTTGCTGATGATTTGGGAATAAAACTGAACTCTAACAACAAGAGTATTACCAGAAAATTTCTAGTGTCTGTGGTTGGGACTATGCACTTTGATATAATCCACAAGCCAAAAAACAAAAGCCAAATGGAAATTAAAAATATTTTTAAGAAAATGATTTTAAACATACCATGTATCAAAATTTGAAAGATATATAAAAAGCTGTACTTAGAGGAATATTCATGAGCTGAAATTACATATTTTGAAAAACAAAATAAGCTGAAGGTTGGTAATTTAATTACTCATCTCAAAATGTTAGAAAATAAACAATAAATTAAACTTTTAAAAAATAAAATAATAAAGTTAAAAGCATAAATTAATATAATATAAGCATAAAAGAAAAGTTGATTCTTTTTAGCGAAATAGTAAATCAAATTTCTGGTGAGAACATTAAGAAAAATATAGAGACTATATAAATATTAGTATCAGGGAGAATAAAGGTGATGGCCATACAGATACTACATTAAAATGATAAAGCTACTTTAACAAATTTATAAATTTAAAATGGTTTGAAATAAAAAATTTAGTCCTGGCTCGTTGGCACAGTGGTAAAGCATTAACCCAGCGTGCAGAAATCCCAGGTTCGATTCCCTGTCAGGGTAGATAAAAGATGCAACCATCTGCTTCTCTGCCCCTCTCCCATCTCTCTCTCTATATTTATAGATATAGATATAGATAATACAGATATAGAAATAGATATAGATGATATAGATTATATAGATATAGATATAGATATAGATATAGATATATAGATATAGATATAGATATAGATATATAGATATAGATATCTTGCCCTCCCACAGCAATGGCTTCGAGCAAGTTGGCCCTGGTCCAGAGCATGCTAGAGTCTGTATGTCTGACTTTCTGCCTCTTAATTAAAAAAAAAGTCATTAAAAGAAGAAATAAAAAATTAGATAAAATTAAATAATTATTTTTAAACATATTATCAAAAGATGAAAAATCTTAATAGTTACATATATATTAAAGAACCTCTAGATTTACATAACTTTATCAGTTAATTCTTCTAAACATTTGAGAAGAAAATGTGAGCAATCTTACACAAATCTTTTCAGAAAAAAATAGAAAGCAAAGCTAGTTTTTTAGGAAGTTCGTTATGACATTGCTGTTAAATCTTGTTGCCAAAAGTAAAATTATAGGTCAATTCTTCTTGAACATAAATGCAAAACCCCTAAGTAAAACACCAACAAATAAATACATCCCATGTATTAAAATTTTAATACATCACAACAAAGTTGTTTTATTCTAGGAATGCTGAGTTAATTTAACCTCACAAAATGTATTCAACAAACTTCACAAAATTAACAGAATGGGGAAAAAACATATTATTACCTCAGTGGTTGCAGAAAGTATCTGTTAAAAATTTAACATATGTTCCAGATAAAACTATTAGCATTCTGAAAATAGATGAACATTTCCTAAACCTGATAAGGTTTTTCTATAATAAGTCTACATACAGCAAATACCCATTCCTTATGGTAAAATATTAAAGATTTATCCTTTAGATCAGAAACAAGATAGTGATACCTACCAGCTATGTTTATTAAATATTTTATTATAGTCCTATCTAGTTAAATGAAGAATAAAAGAATAAACTAAGTTTGAATGGGAAGAAATAAAATGTTTTTTATTATTCAAAGATTACATGCTTTTTTAAATACAAAATTTTTAAAAATAGACAAAAAATGTTTTGAAATTAGTAAACAAATTTAGTAAGTTTGCTGGTTACTATGCCAAAAACAGATAACTGAAAATTAAACATTGAAAATATGTTATTTACAATAGTTTCAAAAATATCAAAACTTAAACCTTTACATAAAAAACTATTTAAAGCCCTGGCTGGTTGGCTCAGTGGTAGAGCGTCGGCCTGGTGTGCAGAAGTCCCAGGTTCGATTCCCGGCCAGGGCACACAGGAGAGGCGCCCATCTGCTTCTCCACCCCTCCCCCTCTCCTTCCTCTCTGTCTCTCTCTTCCCCTCCCGCAGCCGAGGCTCCATTGGAGCAAAGATGGCCTAGGCGCTGGGAATGGCTCCTTGGCCTCTGCCCCAGGTGCTGGAGTGGCTCTGGTCGCGGCAGAGCGACGCCCTGGAGGGGCAGAGCATCGCCCCCTGGTGGGCGTGCCCGGTGGATCCTGGTCTGGCGCATGCGGGAGTCTGTCTGACTGTCTCTCCCTGTTTCTAGCTTCAGAAAAATACAAAAATAAAAATATATAAATAAATAAAAAAATAATAAAAAACTATTTAAAAATTAACAACAAAAAATAACTTAATAGTAGGCTATACCTGCTTTATAAAAGACAATATAGTCAACTCTCTGAAAAAATAATCTTAAGAATTTTATGTAATTCCAATTAAAATAAAATAATTATATACATTATTAATTTATCCTGCTGATATTTTGATTGGTATTGTATAAATTTACAGATCAGTTTGAAGATAAAAAATCCTAATAATATATCGTTTTCTCTTTCATAAAGAAAGTTTACGTCTCCTTTGACTTTGGTCAACTTTAATTACTTCTAGCAAGTGTTTTGGAGGTTTTTGTATATAGTTCCTACACATATTTTATTAAACTTACCCTTAAGTATTTTATGTCTTTCTATGATATTTTGAAAGGTATTGTGTATTTTATTTCCTAGATGTAAGTAGAAGAATATAAAGAGTTGAAATAATAACAAAATATCGCACACTTGGTCAATGTACTTGCTAGATCACCATTTCATTATAAAAGACTTTAACTCAAGAACAGACAAATAGAAGAGACACATAAGAAAAGGTATGGAGGCGGGAATAGAGAGTGTCCATGGCCTCTCCAGATGTACCACCTTCTCCCTAAATCTCCATGTGTTTATCTGCCCATAAGTTCCCCAAATCCCCTCGTTTTGGTTTAATTTTTGTTTTTGTGTGATCATACCCCCTCATTACTTTTTTAATTCTTTTTAAGATTTGTTTTTATTCATTTTAGGAAGAGAAGAGAGAGAGAGAGAAGGGGGAAGGAGCAGGAAGCATCAATTTCCATAGGTGCCTTGACCAGGCAAACCCAGGGTTTCAAATCAGCAACCTCAGCGGTCCAAGTCAATGCTTTATCCACCACAAGTCACTTAATTTTATTTTTTGATTACAGTTGACATTCTATATTATTTTGTGTTAGTTTCAGGTATACAACATTGTGATCAGACAAGCATAGCTCTGAGGAATTGCTAATAATTGTATTTTGTATTGAAAAAAGACACTCCAGAAAATTTATTTCATCCAATGTATAATTATTATGGTTATCATTATTGCTATTGTTATTACTATTTTTGAAAAAATGACAAAGGCTAAGAACTGTATGCCTTCTAATTCATTAGTAAATAACTTGAAAAGATAGCAAAACTATTTTTTACAAAAGTTAGGCCTTTAAAATTAAACCTGATAAAATAATGACCATAAACAATAACTTTTGATGACAGAAGGATAATTGGGTAAAATTCATATGTACAGTAAGTTTTGATGGACCTAACTTTCACTATAAAATTTTCATGGAATAAAATTATACCAGTATAAAGAATTTTAGTAAAAAAAATAGTTTGTTTAGCCTGACAAGGTGATAGCACAGTAGATAAAGCATCAGACTGGGTTGCAGAGAACCCAGGTTCAAAACCCAAGGTTTCCGGTTTGAGCATAGGCTAACCAGCTTGAGCGCAGGTCGCTGGCTTGAGTCCAAGGTTGCTGGCTTGAACAAGGGGTCACTCACTCTGCTGAAGCCCCCCAGTCAAGGCACACATAATAAACCAATCAATAAACAACTAGATTGCCACAACGAAGAATTGATGCTTCTCATCTCTCTCCCTTCGTGTCTGCCCCCCTCTCTCTCTCACTAAAATACATACATACATACATACATACATACATACATACATACATAAATAAATAAATAATAAAAATAGAGTTTGTTTGAAAGAAAATATGTAATTGGAAAAATTTATAAACTATACTTTATATAGATTTAATCAAGGTTTAAGGAGGTAAGTTCTAGGAAACACTTCATCAGTAAGACTATGAACCCAGTAAGAATGTTTTATCCCGAATGTGAGGTCCAGACAGTACCAAGACTAAATTAAAACCTTGGGTTAGAAATATAACCTTCGTCTTGCCACCATTGCTGCTGCCACAAGCCACTAATCAAAGAAAGCAGAAACACTTGACCTTCTTCTACAACAAGGAAATCTTTCCAATATTCTAGCTCAAACAAGATGCAATTTTGATAGTCAAATGTGTACATGAAGCAGAAAGGAAATCAGAGAAAAAGACACAAGACCGTGTCTTCCTGGAGGAGGTCAAAAATGAACGGGTGCTGAAGGATGATTAATAGCCTCATCAGTGATCACCAGCCAAGCCTAGGAATTGGGGGCTAAGGACCCCCCTAGGGACTCAGCACTGGCCATTACTGCCACGTGGACAGAAGCTTCCTTTGTTAATTGAATGTTCACAGGAGCTCCTGATCCCTGCTGGGGTGCTCATTAGTTATTCTGGGGCAGAGGCAAGGGCAGTCAGCAGTTCAGTCACATGGCGCTTTGGCATTGGACAATAGCTTCTAGAAAAATGCCATACACCTAAAACTTAGGAGAGTTGCACTGGAGTTTATACAAAAATGGACAATTCTTTTCAAGCCATCACTTTGATGCAGAGAAAGAAGAAGTAACAACTGAAAGGTAGAATTTTCTGAAGTTGCCTGGCAAGCCCATGAGTAGGGATAGATCTGGCGTGGGTCCCAGTGCAGGGGCTTCCTTCCTTCCCTCTCTGCCAGCTTTGGGCCTCAGAACCCTGGGATGTGTAAGCATTTCTGCACCAACTATACATTTTCTCTGCTGAATAAATACACACACATTTACACACACTTTCTTTAATACACACATATACTATATTTAACTATAAGATGCTACTTTGATTAGTAAACTACAAAATCATTTCAATATCTTTTATAGTAATGTATTTGTTCAATCAGTATTTACTAAAAAAACAACTAGCTCATGAATTGCTCCCAAACTCATGGATGATAACAAAGTGGGTTCTACTGAAAACAGAGGCCATTGTCTTCCCTATGCTCCTAACTTATTAGTCTTTTACTTCCCAGTCTGAAAGAAACAAGAAAAAATTAGGTAAAAAGCAAGAATATTCAAGGATTTCTTCCTTTTCTCAGTTTTAAATAATAAGAATGTCTTTGTAGATGTTTACCAGCCCAGCTGCATGATAATTAGCGAACACCATACATTTCTTCAGAAGGGTAGCGACTGCTGCATTAACTTGGTCCCAATAGTATAGCACCTGTGAATTACCATGTCAATGAGCCCAAAGATGAGCAGAAGAAAGCAGTCATTCTATTAAAGATGAAATCCTTTATTCAAATCATATTACTTTAAATACATCTTTAAAATAAAACAAAAAAACAAAGTCATAGATATTTTAATTATTTGCCACTTAGAATCTATTGTCCTCTACTATATACAGAAGAATTACATGTACACATGGAATATCATCTTTATTTTGAGCAAAAAATATTTAGCCCAGTTGTGCCACAGAATATTCTTGGACTGAAAAGTCTTAGATTGGTGAATATACATACATTCTAGCAGAGACTACCCCAGACAGGGTTATGATTGTGAAAACAGCATATACCACACAACAACATTCCAGTCAACAACTGACCACATGTACAATGACAATGGTACCATTAGGTTATAATGGAGCTGGAAAATTCTGATTACCTAGTGACATTGTAGCTGTCAAAATATTGTAGCACGTTGGTGGTAATGCTGGTGTAAACAAACCTACTGTGTGACTGATGTATGAAAGTATAGCATAGACAACTGTGTATAGTATGTGTACTTTATAATGATAACAAATACTGTGTGTGGTCACCAGTAGTATACAGCAATGTCCTAGGCTTTCACATGCATTCACCACTCACTCTCTGACCCACCTAGAACAACTTCCAGTCCTACAAGCCCCATTCATGGTAAGTGTTCTATACAGGTGTACCATTTTTTTATCTTTTATACTCTGTTTTGATTGTACCTTTCTTATGTTTTGATACACAAATTCTTATCATTTGCATTACAGTTGCCTACAATATTCAATATAGCAACATATTGCGCAAGCTTATAGCTTAGGAGCAATAATAGACTATACCACACAACCTAAGTGTGTAGTGAGCTATGCCCTCTAGGTTTGTGTAAGTGCACGCTATGATATTTTCACAATGATCAAATTGCCTAATGATGAATTTCTTGGATTATATCTTTTCATTAAATGATGTGAGACTGTATAAAAGTTAAATCAGTCAAGAACTATAGCCTGAAAATCCACAATGTTTCTTAAATAGAAACTATAATGCTTCTGAGGTCAGGCCAAGCAGATAAAAATGCAGGAATTTGTTTATATTGCCAAACAATGTTGAGCCATTAGATGACCTATTAATTATGTAAAATCATAGCAATTTCTGTAGAATTAGTTGTTTCCCTATTGACCTTGTACTTGTGCTAACTTAACTTTTTAAATTTAAATGCAGGGTCAGGTGCATCAGGGAAACAGACTCTGAGAAAGGGGTGTGTGTACAGTGGTTTCTTTTGGAGGGACTACACTTAGGGGTGAGGTGGTGAGGGACACAAGACTATGTAGAAAGTAAACTGAGAATGTCAGTGCCACAGTGGCCTTGGCTGACCCCATGGCATGTCAGGAGCTGGGAGGGCCCTGTCAAGATGTTCCTGTGCTCACTGATGGTTAAGGAGTGGTCCACTGAAAACCCTCCAGTGTGCTCCTGCCACTGGGCTTGTCAACAGCTAAATCAAAGACCATGAGCAAGCCAAGCACAACCCACAAGAATAACCTATAATGGTAAGATTAATGATAAAAAAGAATAGCTCACATTAATTGAGCATTTGCATATTCAGGCACTAAACATGGCACTCAACAGTCATTATTTATTGCCAACAAGCATTCTACAAGATAAGTATATCTCCAGTACTGAAGTAACAAAACACCACAAACTGAGCTGCTCTAAATAGCAGAAATTTATTTTCTAGGGATTCTAAAGGGCTGCTATAATGCATGATTATAGACTGGGTGCTTTATAAACAATAGACATTCATTTCCCACAATTCTAGGGGCTGGAAGTCTGAAATCAGAGTCCCAGCATGGTTGAGTTCTAATGAGATATCTTCTGGATTGGAGATGGCTAACTTCTCACTGTGTCTTCACATGGCTGAGAAAAGGGAAGCTAGTTCTCTGGACTCTTCTTATAAGGGCACTAATCCCATTAATGAGGGCTGCACCCTATGACCTAAACACTCCCAAAGGCCCTACCTTCTGATATTATCACATGGAATTAGGAGTTCAACATATAAATACTGGGGAGACACAGACATTCAGTCTATTGTACCATATGCTAAATAAGTCTTAGACACATATTATCTCATTTAGTTCTCATAGCAACTCTGAAAGCAAGAATTATCCCCAGTTTGCATGTAGTAAAACAACTGTGCCAGGATCATTCAACCAGTCAGCAGCAAAGCCAGGACCAAGCGTAGTCCAAGGCTCTTTCCTCCTTATTGCAGCACTGAATCCTTCAAGCCTTCTGTGATCTCCAGATAGAGCCTCACTGTCTCTATTTTCCAGGGTGGGAAATTGAACACCTAACCCTGCCTAGTGTTTCTGGTCATCTAAAAGAGTAGCAAGTGAAAATTCAAGGCTGACTGCATGCAGATCAGCTGCCTGACTGCAAAGCAGACAGACAGACAAATACATACAGACATGTGTATATACATGCATCATGCATGCATGCAAACACATATGTACACATACATGTGTACATCCACAAAAACCAGCATACATAAATTTGTGTCAGATGTAATACATGCAAACACAGTGACAGACTGTTAAAGCTTGTGAGTCTCTCATTCCTTCTGTATTAAATATGAAGAGAGTCAATTGCCAGAGTGCAGATGAATGGAGCACAGGTCAGAGTGCTGACATTCTAGAAAGCCAGACATGGATTGGCTTCAACAAAGGGGTCTGTATGGATTGATGTATTAAAATTGCACCCCATGGGTACGCTTTCACTGCCTTATATACAACCTGAGAATCGATGGGCACTATTCTTCACTCACTGGGAAGCCTTTAAGCATAATTGATTAATCAGGGCATTGAGCGAGCGAAATGAAATCTACTTTTCATTTCTTGTGTTCTTACAAAAACACAGTGACTCAAGTGTATTTCAGAGTTGTAGAGTTTTAAGATCATTATATTTTATATAATATAAGAAAACCTAATTTCCTTTATTTGATGTTCTTATTATTTATAATAATTTTTTAAATGTGCTCAAATTATATAATAAAACCAAAAAATGTGCACTTTTTTTTTAATTTCAGGAAAAATTCAGATGACAATTGTGATCTCACAGTCAGGCATATTCTTCAGAGTACTCACCATGGCTACAGACTTTATGAAGTGATATTAGAAATCTCAAACTGCAAGGTTCTCTTTTTCTAAAACAATGCCCTAAGAATTCAGTGAGATGTTAAGAAAAAAGGTAATTTACTCACATTTCATACAGCCTCTGAGTTTCATTCAGGTGTGACCATCATCAGCTCTGAATGTTGCACACACACATGTGCATGCATGTGCAAACACACACACACACACACACACACACACTCACACACCATTGTTCATTTCCTAAGCATCTGGCCCTGAGAGTAGTCTCATTTTCTCCCTCTCCCTCCCACACCTTCTGAGTCTGGTTATTCCTCTTCTCTGATAGAATTTACTATAACTCTCCCTAGTTTCCCAAGCTGTTTTGTCATCATTTTCTTAACTATTCAAGTTCAAAAATGCAGCTAATTTCAAGCAGGAAAAATAAAAATAAACCCACACTAAGATGGACCATAATGAAACTTCAATAACTCAGAGGAACATCAAATCCTAAAGGAGACCAGAACAAAATCATATATGTATACATATACATATACATATATATGGATGTATGTATATACAGGATTGGGCAAAAGTAGATTTATAGTTATGAGTAGGAGAAACAGAGTTTATTCTTATATATTATTTATTAATTTTTAAATTATTTTCCACATGAACAACTGTAAACCTACTTTTGCCTAACCCTGTATATATATATACACACAGTGTTTGGCATGCAGGTGTGTGTGTGTGTGTGTGTGTGTGTAGAAGGAGACAGAAAGTTCTTCAAAAGAATGAGAATAACAGTGGACTTCCTGCTAACAACTGTGAAAGCCAGACAATGTGGAACTGACATCTTCAATGAGTAGGGGAGAAGTAAAACTATACTCACTGAACACATCTTTCAAGAATAAAGGTAAATAAAGTCTTTGCACAACAATAAAAAGTGAGAACACTAAAGACAGCAGACTAAAGGAAATTCTTTAGGATATAGTTCAGGTAGAGAGAAAATTATCCCCAATGAAAGGTTTGAAATGCAAAAAGACAAAACGGGCAGATAAAGTGGAAATATATGCATACATTTAAATAAAATTTACTATATAAACTTAATGTCTCTTGAGGTATAAAGCAAAGTAAAACCTTAAAAAAGAACAATTATAGTAAATAAAGCTGGGGAAGATAAAAGCGTTCAAGTGTTATAAGTTTCTTCTACTATTCTAAAAGAGGATAAAAATAATCAAATTGCATTTCCTCTTTCCTATGGCTGAGTAGTATTGCATTGCATATATGTACCACATCTTCTTTATCCAATCTTCTTTTAAGGCACACTTTGCTTGTTTCCATGTCTTGGCCACTGTGAATTATGCTGCAATGAACATAGAGGTGCATATATCTTTGTGAATAAATGCCATTTGCAATCACATGGATGGATCTTGCAAATATCATGATAAGAAAATAAGTCAGAAAAAGTTAAGAGACATATGCTTTTATTCATGTGTAGGAAAGCAACAAGTGAACATATAAGAAAAACAAACAAAAACTCATAGACACAAACAATAGTATGCACTTAAACCAGATTATATCAGAAAATGTATTTAACATAAGCCAAGGTTGATACTTAAGACCAATGGAGGTGCCCTTTGGATAAATGCTATTGAGATAGTTATCTATATGAAAAAATATATATGAAATCAGAGTCCTGGTTTACATACCATATATCAAAATTTTATTTTCTAGTGAATTAATGTCATAAACATTTTAAAAATGGTAAAACACATAGGCAATTATATAGAAGGACATCTTCATAATTTGGGTGTAGAGAAGATTTTCTTAACACAACAACAAAAAATTTGTTCTAATCATACGTTTCATTACAAGACATGGTAAAGAGGAAAAGAGGTGTCCAGGTATTTTCCAGGTTTTCTGCTTGCTGGCTTAGCTGGTTGTTCTAGACACCAACATTAGAGACAAGGACCAGAGGATAATGAAGAAGAGGAGAACAAGAGGAAACTGATGGATTTGGCTTGAACATATTGAGTAGGAGGCCCAATAAGATGTCCAGGTGGGACCTAAACCCTTGCAATGGGAAGAGTTCATGCATGGGAGTCTCATTGCCTTTGGAGAACAGGTGTTTCCTAAGTTGTTATTCTTTGTATTCTTTACCTCTATGATCTGATCCACTGCACCCACACCTTTAAGAAAGGTGACTCTTAAATCCACTTCTCACCACTAACTTCCTGTGTCTGCTTCTTGAATCTTTAGCTCTTAGAACTCATCATTTGTAAATATATGCAAAATCTACCTTGTGAAACCACACCCTCCTCCAAAGTTCAATTACAATCATGTTTTTAATCATGCAGACATAAAACTCTTAACTCATTTTTAATTTTTTTTCTCCTTTCCCAACTCCCTGTATAGCCAATTATCACCAAGCTGTTAACCTTTTGAGTAGTGAGTTTTTTTTATGCTCACTGACCCCTGGGAGTGAATTTTTTTTCAAAAAATGAAATTAGTTACAGTTACAGTTTTATTAACTTAAAATCATGTTTGTTTGATAACCAATTTATAGAAACAAGAAGAACATACACTTATCTTCTTTTAATGTTGTCTTACACACTTTTAAAATAAAATGTTTTGTACGATTGTACTCTGGATGGTCAGGAGGCATGAGGACATATATGAACGTCATACTACTCAAAGGGTTAAAGTTTTTTGTATGGTTAAGTTTGCATTTTTTTATCTATCCTTTTCGTTTTTACTCCTTATCCTCTGAAATGCCATGCCTTCACCATCTCAGTCCGAGACTCCCATGAGGTGCTCCTGACCATCTCTTTGCCTCTAGTTCACCCATTACCAGACCTTTTCTCCCATGAGTATATCATTTTAATATTCAAAAATAATCAAGGGCAGCCATTGCCCAGAGAAACAGTGGGGAGTCTGGCTGCGCCTAACCCCTCATGTGGGTTCTGTATTGTCATCAGTCATTATTGGTTTCTGCCCCTTCCTTTTCCTACCTCTGTACCTCTTCTCACATACTCCCTCCAAGTGTTCTCCTTCATTTCTACTTTCTTAACTTCTTTTTATTTTTTTATAACCTCACTTAAATTTAACCTGCACTTGAATCCTCCAAGCTAACGTTTACCCTCATCTGAAATGCTCCTCTATGAGATTTCTCCTTACAAAGCTGGTTTTATGGTGATTTGGTTAGTTTCTTATGTATGTTTTAAAGTTGATGCACCAGCTAATGAGCTGTCTAGTCAGAAGCATGAGGTCACGTTACACTGTAGTCTTAGTGGTACTGAACAAGGTGTTTCCCACACAATAGACAATAAATAATTATTTAATGAAAAGTCTATGCTTTTAACTATCATCTGATACAAAAAAATAAAGTTTACACATAATCTAGAATGGTAAATTTTTCTAAAGATTCAACTGCACCTGTTTCTCAAAAAAATAAAATGGTATTAGTTCCTTGAGGATCACATTGACACACATACAGATGATTAAGGATGTCAGTTTTAAAGCATCCTCATGCTGGATTTCCACATCATGAGAATATACATGTGCATGCACACCTCATTGGTGAGCATATGTCTTCCTCTGGATAATTAAAGGTTTCAAGAAATTATTCAAGCCTACCTGTGGTGGCGCAGTTGATAAAGTGTCGACCTGAAACATTGAGGTCACTGGTTTGAATCCCTGCACTTCTCTGGTCAGGCGTTTATGGAAGTTGATGCTTCCTGCTCCTCCCCCCTTCTCTCTCTCTCTCTCTCTTTCTCTTACTCTCACTCTCTCCTGTCTAAAAAAAATGAATAAATAAAAAAGAATTTAAAAAATTATTCAAGAAAACTCAACTTCCTCCCAATGTGGACAGAGAGGACAAAATTTGAGATAAGTGTTGCCAAAGAAATGACTGAGAAGTCTAATAAGAAAGTATGATTTAGAATGGTTCTTGAGTTCATTAATCTTTCAATATTCTTTGGCTGAAGATAATGACTACTTTTAAAATTAGGAAATAAAATATTGTACAACTAAGAGTAACAGAGGAAGAAGAAAAAGAAAAGAAAAAGAAGGAAAAGGAGAAGAAAGCAGGTGAAGGAGAAAGGGGAAAAGCCATGAAATGTGGGGTCTAACTATAGCTTACATCAAATTTTACCTCCCGTCTTTCTACTTTGGAGACAAAATGCTTCCTGTGGCAGAACAGGCTTTGCAATGGCAGGCTACGGGGATGGCCGTGTTTAATTACCTGAGAAATTAGGGTGGGGAGATAATAAACAAACAGAAAGTCACAGATTTTCCAGAACACATTTCAGCGATTAGTTCTGATTTGGTCATGTCTCACCTAATAACACCAAACCAACCCTCATTTTTGTACTGTGGGACCTGCAAATCAGTTCAGCAGAAGATACTCATTTTCCAGTGAGCAAACCAAGGCTATAGATCAGGATTCTCACAAGTCTGATGTCCTCTTGATTATTACCACAAGAGGGGTCCATGTGCGCCCACCTTCATATCCAGAAGTCAGTATGCATCTGGGTTAGGTGGGAGCTTCAGACCCTCCTACCAGGAAAGGGACCTCGGCCATTTCTGAGGCCTCTGAGCGCTAGAGCAGAGGCTCCAAAGGCCCGAAGACAGTTAAGATGCCTCAAGATTCTTCTAGGACAGTTCATATTTCCTGTTTTTTCACCAGGGAGACCCTACACCCCTTCCCCAAACCGACTTGACACTGTTCACTAAGTAAAAAATGGGCTTTCAGCTTCTGGAAAGTCCTGACTCAGTTGGTGCCCACAGTGGTAGAAGGGGCTCCTCGTGATTTCTCTCAGGAGGTACACTGAAGGCTGCATAAGTTCACTCATTTTTCAGCAATCCAGAGTCACCCAGGGACACTGCTCTTGAGTCTCCAGGGAGAAAGCAAACATCCTCCCACTGATGTGCTGGAGTTTCTCAGAATAGTCCTGCAGCCTGGTGGTCCCGGTCTTGGACGTGACTGGCTGTGACTGGTTGAGCAATAAGAGATGCACCAGATCTGATCCCACTGAATGCAGACCATCCCAGGCTCTGTCCTTGGCGGGCATGTCATAGAGGCTTCTGGGTCTTTCTTATTCCAGTTTCCTTTTACATTAGCCTTTTGCTAAAGCATCCTGGTGATCCTAGGCTACAAAGTACATGAACGACTAACTACTCCTTCTGCTCCTACCAATCCTCTAAACCAGGGGTCGGGAACCTTTTTGGCTGAGAGAGCCATAAACGCCACATATTTTAAAATGTAATTCTGTGAAAGCCATACAATGACCCATGTACATTACGCATTATCCAATAAAAATTTGGTGTTGTCCCGGAGGACAGCTGTGATTGGCTCCAGCCACCCACAACTATGAACATGAGCGGTAGGAAATGGATTGTAATACATAAGAATGTTTTGTATTTTTAACATTATTTTTTTTATTAAAGATTTGTCTGCGAGCTAGATGCAGCCATCAAAAGAGCCACACCTGGCTCGCAAGTAGGTTCCTGACCCCTGCTCTAAACCACTCTCTTCCTGCAGAAAAAAGCAAGTGAGACACTCAGTGTTGGAGACTGTAGAAATTATGAGAGAGAGAGAGAGAAAAGAAAAGCATATGCAGATGATAAGAACCATCTGGGAAGTTCTGTTCCTTAAACAATCCCCAATCTCACAAACTCTTTCATCAAGTTCATAAGGACAAATATCAGAGGGCAAGGTATACAGAATTGTATGTGATTTAAAGTCATAGACAACGTATACAAATTCAGAAGAAACACAAAGTTTTGTCATTATAGAAACAAGGTACTTTGGCCCTGGCTGGTTAGCTCAGTGTTAGAACATCGGCCCAGCGTGTGGATGTCTGGATCCAATTCCCAGGCAGGGCACATAGGAGAGGTGGCCATCTGCTTCTTCACCCCTCTCCCTTACCCTTCACTCTCTTTCTCTCTTTCTCTCTCCCTCTCTCTCTATCATCCCTTCCTGCAGCCATGGCTTCATTGATTCAAGTGTATTGGCACCGAGCTCTGAGGATGGCTCCATGGAGCCTCCGTCTCAGGTGCTAAAAATAGCTCAGTTACAAGCATGGCCCAAGATGGGCAGAGCATCAGCCCCAGATAGGGTTGCTGGGTGGATCCCAATTGGGGCACATGTGGGAGTCTGTCTCTCTATCTTCCCTCCTCTCACTTGAAAAAGAAGAAAAAAAATAAAATATTAAAATAATTTACAAAAAGAAACAAGGCACTTTGGATTCCCATACAAAGAGACAGTATGCAGCCTGGAGTTTTTAAGTATTTATTGGCCTTTCTCCTATATAAAATTTTTTGCTAAGAATACCAAAAAGACACAGTTAAAGCCCAGTTCTGTCTCCTCCAGGATCTCAATGTGAATCTGGTGTCAGTGCTTATAGCACAAGACTGGAGCACACTTCCGGGGCTGCTCACCAACCCCTGATATCTCATTATATTGCACTAGTCAGTCATCTGCAGTGGGCTGCACCTTCAGATGCCCCTGGGCCACCTCCCAATGAAAACAGTTTCTGGGCTGGGCTGTTCACCGCTTTCTATAAGGCCATTTCACTCTCACATGCTTAATACTGTTTCTTTACTTTAGGGTGGTCTCCATGGCTCAGCATCATGCTCCTGACTTCCTATACTCACAATCCAAAGGATCCATGGGTCTGATGCTGAATCCAGCCAGGTTAGTCTTGACCTTTGCTTTTTTCCCTTAAGTCACATAACACCTACATTAAGGTGGTCCCCACCACTTTGGGAGAATGTTTTCTGTCCTGATTTGGCCTAGTGGCCTACACCCCTATCCCAGGTACCCGGCATCTTTGTTACTATTGTGTCAACCTAGCTCAAGACAGCGGGTAGCCCAAACTCCAAAAATGTCACCCCTATGTGACCAGGGATACTCATCAAAATAGAACCACCAGGCAGTTGTTCTAACAAAGAACATGCATCATTTTTTTTTGGTGAAGAAAAGCACAAACAATGGGAGTCAGTAAGTATTAATCACACATTGTGTGCTCACCAAGCCCAGACTTTGCAACTACGAAAGGTATTTAAGACATTTTGTCAGCATAGAACCTTAAAGTCAAATTGGAAGAAGTAAAATTTACATTAATATTCCAAGTGTGTATGCAGTGCAAACAGCACACATTAGGTGAACATACCAGTAAGTGAGCACTTGCAGGTAGAGACCCAGCTGTAAGTCTATCTGGTGAAGCAGTAATTGTGGAAATTAGACAATTGGCCAGAAAAGATCACAGACACTGCTAGGACACTGGGGTCTAACTGAGTGGGAAGAATAACACCATCAGTGTCCTGCTTTTTGGTTTCTGAAGGTTTAACTGAGAAAAGAACCCCAAGGATAGTCTTGAGCACAAAAGCAGGTCAGACCTCCAAGGGTCTCTCTACAGCCTCAGTCTCACTTAGGTGAAGAGCAATCACTTTCATCTGAAGTTTGCCTACTCAGTGAAATCAAGGAAGCAGTATTGCTCCCCAGAAGAAAAAATTGATTGGGGGCGGGTGAATCATATATATTACAATGGTTTGTGGCCCTTCAATACTCCTTGACAAAAATCCTTTCCTCCATATTTAATTTACTTTATCAAATTAAATAAGAAATTCCTTCTTTGTGGAATGATATTGAAAATAAGTTTAGAGCCTGACCTGTGGTGGCGCAGTGGATAAAGTGTCAACTTGGAACACTGAAGTCACTGGTTCAAAACTCTCAGCTTGCCTGGTCAAGGCACATATGGGAGTTGATGCTTCCTACTCCTCCCTTTTTCTTTCACTCTCTCTTTCTCTCTCTTCTAAAATGAATTAAATTCTTTTCTTAAATGTTTAAAAAAAGAAGAAAAGAAGTTTAGAAACACTGACTTAAGCCTGTTGATTAAAGTTGACCAAAGTTTTCATCAAACTTAAAAACTTTTATGCTTCAAAGGAAACTACCAAAGAAGTGAAAAGACTGTCTAAATGGGAGAAAATATTTGCAAATCACGTATCATACATAGCTCTTGCATTTAAAATATATAGAGATCATTAAAAACTCCACAATAAAGTAGACAAATAGCCCAATTAAAATATGGGCAAAGGATTTGAACAGATATTTCTGTTTAAAAAATTTTTAAAGTTTATTATAAATTACCATATGACCAAGCAATTTCACTATTAAATGTGCACCTACGGTGATGTCAGAGAAATGGCACCATAAGGAGTGATACCGATAAATCTCCCCAAAAATTCAACAAGATCTTCAACCAGAGACAGAAAAATCTATCCTTGGAGCCTCCAGAAGTTCCACACTAAATGCGAAGGTATGATTGAGCGAAAAATTGACTAAATATATAATCAACCCCAAAGGAAATAAGGAGGAAGAAACACTCCACCTTCCTTACTAACCTGAATAAGGGCTGCTTTCACTGGGAACTGAGAATATAGGAACTAAGGCAGGCATAGGGTGTGAATAGAACCAGACTGCGGCACAAACGTCCAAACCAGGCTGTGGCATGGACATCCAAGCCGAGGAAAAACTGTGTTTGTGGCAACCCAGTCAACACAAGCTAACGCTCGTGCCAAATCCAAACAAAGAAAGGCACTCGGGACAGCCATCAGCCCCCATCTCCTGGTCGGCGTGTACAGATAGTGGATGAGAGATTCCTCCTAGAGCCCCGGGAGTGGGCGCCCGTGTTACCGGACAGAGGGGCAAAGTCAGAGGCCTTTGTGTGGGCTGAAACCAGAATCTTGGGGTTGCCTCGCATCCCAAAAAGCAGCATGCGGGGAGGGAGCGAGAGTGAAATTCCCTACGCTCAAACTTTTCCGTGCAGGCCGGGCGCCTCACCAGGAATGAGAGGCGGCTGGCCAGATATCCTGGTTGGTGAGCGCAGATAGTGGGCAAGAGATTCCCCCGGGAGTGGGCGCCCATGTTCCCAGACAGAGGGGCAGAGTCAGAGGTCTGTGTGTGGGCAGAAGCCCCGCCTGATTATACTAGCAGCTCTGACTGATTGAGCCTTACCCAGAGCCCTGTGCTGAGTGGTAATAGAGTGGGGATTTGCCAGCTCTTTGAGCCTCTTAAACTTCAGGCAGAGGCAGCAGCAACTCCATAGCTGGATCATCAGGCTACTAATTCAGGAAGGAAAGACTAAGAGAGAGGCTCCGGGAACACAGATTCTCTCATTGGTGGAGCCTGCAAATGCTAATGAGCCTTGACTGCCAACGACACTGAAGCCCAATATATGACATCGCCATAGAGACTTACCAACTGCAAACCTCTACCTAAGCATGCCACAGGGGCAGAACCCGGGGTACAGAGTCACTGACCAGGAAGAGGGATAGAAAAGAAAAAGCAAAAAGAAAACCTCTCAAAATCAAGAATAATCCACAGACTTTATAAACTATTCCATTTTATTATATTTGTTCGTTTGTTTCTCTTATCTTTTTGTCTTGATTATTTTCTTCCTCTTCCAATTCGGTCGTTTAATTCTCTGCCGGTCTTACTCTCTCCTCTCCTTGAACAACATTACCCATAAGTGTTACATCTCCAATTATCTTTTCTTCTTCCTTTCTCTCTATGAAGGTTGCACTCCAAAACCCTTAATTCTCTCTCTCTCTATCTCCTTTCATTCTTTTTTCTTCTTTTTGTGTTCTCCTCTTTCTTTTTTTTTCTCTCCCTTTATATTAGTTTCTTCTTTTCTCCTTGACTTTTCCTCTCATTTAATCCTCAATCATGAACAAATTATTTTATCTGGGACTCAAATTTTTCTTATTGGCGCTTTGGGGGTTTTTTACTTCACTTTTTTAACTCACTAGCAGTGCTCCCAACCCTGGCTCTCCATTTTATCTAGCTCTTGCTCCACTAAATACAATAGTAATTTTTTAATTTTTTTCTCCTTTTTCTTGTTTCCCTCTTATTCCTCTCATCATATCTCTTAGTCAACCATCACCTAAAAGCAAATCATTTTATTCCTTTTTTGCATTTTGTGGGTTCATACCCCTTTTTTTGCCCCTTTATCACTTCTCCCCAACTCAGGCCCTCCATTATAGGTAGTTTTTGTTCTGTTTAGCAAAATATAATTCACAGTTCACCACAAGATTTTCTCAAGAAGGAGGGGAGAGGAGAGGAGAGGAAAAAAAGGGGGGGAATAATAATTTTTTTATTATTATTATTTTTGATTTTTTTAAATTTTTATTCTTTATTAATTCTCATTAATACTATCAAAAAAACCGCTCTCAGATGTCATTAAGAAAAAGAAAATCGAATATTATAGATTCAAAAGACAGAGAGGTAGCACAGATAGGTGAGGAAAAATCTATGGAGAAAAAATTTAATATATTGGAAACCTTAAAACTAAATGACAGAGAATTTAAAATAGAAATCCTAAAAATACTCCGAGATATACAAGAAAACACAGAAAGGCAATTTAGGGAGCTCAGAAAACAACTCAATGAACACAAAGAATATAATACCAAGGAAATTGAAACTATATAAAAAAATCAAAATCAAACAGAGATGAAAAACTCAATTCATGAGCTGAAAAACGAGGTAACAAGCTTAGCTAATAGAATAGGCCAGATACAAGGTAGGATTAGTGAAATAGAAGACAAGCAACTTGAGGCACAACAGAGAGAAGAAGAAAGAGACTCAAAAATTAAAAAAATGAGAAAGCCCTACAGGAACTGTCTGATTCCATCAAAAAGAATAACATAAGAATAATAGGTATATCAGGGGAAGAAGAGAGAGAAAATGGAATGGAGAACATATTCAAACAAATAATAGATGAGAAAATCCCAAGCCTGTGGAAAAAACTAAAGCCTCAAATTCAAGAAGCAAACAGAACTCTGAGTTTTCTTAACCCCAACAAACCTACTCCAAGGCACATCATAATAAAATTGGCACAAACCAACGACAAAGAAAAAATTCTCAAGGCAGCCAGGGAAAAGAAGAATACAACATACAAAGGAAGGCCCATTAGATTATCATCAGATTTCTCAAGAGAAACTCTACAAGCTAGAAGAGAGTGGACCCCAATATTTAAAGCTCTGAAACAGAGGAACTTTCAGCCACGAATACTATACCCATCAAAGCTATCCTTCAAATATGAAGGAGAAATAAAAACATTCACAGATACAGAAAAGATGAGTGAATTTATCATCAGAAAATCCCCACTCCAAGAATTACTAAACGGGGTTTTCCAACCAGATACAAAGAACAAAACAAAACCACAAGTAAAAGCTCCACCAAGAACACAATAAAATCAAATATAAACTGTGACAACAACAAAAAAAAGGGGGGGGGGGAGGGGACGGAGATTAACAGTAGCAAAGGACAATGGAGTGCAAAAGTACTCACAAGATAGTGCACTACAATGAACAGGGTAGGAACCCTTTTCATTACTTAATGGTAACCACCATTGAAAAAACCACCACAGAAGCACATGATTTAAAAAAGATAGCAACAGAGGAAAGATTTATAGAATACAACCAAACAAGAATAAAAGATAGAAAAACAAAAGAGAAGAATCAAACAAGACATAAAACTAACAGAAAGCAATGTATAAAATGGCAATAGGGAACTCACAAGTGTCAATAATTACACTAACTGTAAATGGATTAAACTCACCAATAAAAAGGCACAGAGTAGCAAAATGGATTAAAAAAAATCCAACTGTATGCTGCCTACAAGAAACTCATCTAAGTAACAAGGATAAAAACAAATTCAAAGTGAAAGGCTAGAAAACAATAATCCAAGCAAATAACATCCAAAAAAAAGCAGGCGTAGCAATACTCATATCTGATTATGCTGACTACAAGACAGCAAAAGTACTTAAAGACAAAAATGGTCATTTCATAATGATTAAGGGGATGCTGAATCAAGAAGACATAACAATTCTTAATATATATGCACCAAACCAAGGAGCACCAAAATATATAAGACAGCTATTAATTGATCTTAAAACAAAAACTGACAAAAATACAATCATACTTGGAGATCTCAATACACCGCTAATGGCTCTAAATCACTCATCCAAACAGAGAATCAATAAAGATATATTGGCCTTAAACAAAACACTAGAGCACCTGGATATGATAGACATCTACAGGACATTTCATCCCAAAGTGACAGAGTATACATTTTTCTCCAGTGTACATGGATCATTCTCAAGAATTGACCATATGTTGGGCCACAAAAACAACATCAGCAAATGCAGAAAAATCGAAGTTGTACCAAGCATACTTTCTCATCACAAAGCCTTGAAACTAGAATTCAACTGCAAAAAGGAGGAAAAAACCCCCACAAAAATGTGGAAACTAAACAACATACTTTTAAAAAATGAATGGATCAAAGAAGAAATAAGTGCAGAGATCAAAAGATATATACAGACAAATGAAAATGACAATACAACATATCAGAATCTATGGGATCCAGCAAAAGCAGTGATAAGAGGGAAGTTCGTATCACTTCAAGCCTATATGAACAAACAAGAGAGAGCCCAAGTGAACTACTTAACTTCGCACCTTAAGGGACTGAAAAAAGAAGAACAAAGACAACCCAAAACCAGATGAAGAAAGGAGATAATAAAAATCAGAGCAGAAATAAATGAAATAGCGAACAGAAAAACTATAGAAAAAATTAATAGAACAAGGAGCTGGTTCTTTTAAAAGATCAACAAAATTGACAAACCCTTGGCAAGATTTACCAAGAAAAAAAGAGAAAGAACTCATAAAAACAAAATCCAAAATGAAAGAGGAGAAATCACCACGGACATCATAGATATACAAAGAATTATTGTAGAATACTATGAAAAACTTTATGCCACTAAATTCAACAATCTAGAAGAAATGGATAAATTCCTAGAACAATACAACCTTCCTAGACTGATTCAAGAAGAAGCAGAAAGCCTAAACAGACCAATTAGTAGGGAATAAATAGAAAAAACTATTAAAAACCTCCCCAAAAATAAAAGTTCAGGCCCAGATGGTTATACTAGTGAATTCTATCAAACATTCAAAGAAGACTTGGTTCCTATTCTACTCAAAGTCTTCCAAAAAATTGAAGAAGAAGCAATACTTCCAAACACATTTTATGAGGCCAACATAACCCTCATACCAAAACCCGGCAAGGACAGCCCAAAAAAGAAAACTACAGACCAATATCTCTGATGAATACAGATGCTAAAATACTAAACAAAGTACTAGCAAATCAAATACAACAATATATTAAAAAAATAATACATCATGATCAAGTGAGATTCATCCCAGAATCTCAAGGATGGTTCAACATATGTAAAACGGTTAACGTAATACACCATATCAACAACACAAAGAACAAAAACCACATGATCTTATCAATAGACGCAGAAAAGGCTTTCGATAAAATACAACACAATTTTATGTTTAAGACTCTCAACAAAATGGGTATAGAAGGAAAATATCTCAACATGATAAAGGCCATATATGATAAACCATCAGCTAACATCATATTAAATGGCACAAAACTGAAGGCTTTCCCCCTTAAATCAGGAACAAGACAGGGTTGTCCACTCTCTCCACTCTTATTTAATGTGGTGCTAGAGGTTCTAGCCAGAGCAATCAGACAAGACAAAGAAATAAAAGGCATCCATATCGGAAAAGAAGAAGTAAAGGTATCACTTTTTGCAGATGATATGATCCTATACATCAAAAGCCCCAAAGAATCTACAAAAAGACTACTAGAAACAATAAGTCAATACAGTAAGGTCGCAGGACACAAAATTAACATACAAAATCCATAGCCTTTCTATATGCCAACAATGAAACATTTGAGAACGAACTCAAAAAATAATCCCTTTCATGATCGCAACAACAACAAAAAAATACCTAGGAATAAACATAACAAAGAATGTAAAGGACTTATATAATGAAACTATAAACCATTGTTAAAGGAAATCGACAAAGATACAATGAGATGGAAGAATATTCCTTGCTCTTGGATAGGAAGAATAAATATAATCAAGATGGCCATGTTACCCAAAGCAATATACAAATTTAATGCAATTCCCATCAAAATTTCAATGACATTTTTTTAAAGAAATGGAACAAAAAATCATCAGATTTATATGAAACTATAAAAAACCCCAAATAGCCAAAGCAATCCTAAAGAAAAAGAATGAAGCTGGGGGCATTACAGTACCTGACTTCAAACTATATTCTTCAACAAATGGTGCTGGGAAAACTGGAAAGCCACATGCAAAAAAAATGAAACTCGACTACACTGTGCCCCCTTGTACTAAAATTAATTCAAAATGAATCAAAGACCTAAATATAAGACCTGAAACAATAAAGTACATAGGAGAAGACATAGGTTTTAAACTCATGGACCTTGGTTTTAAAGAGCATTTTATGAATTTGACTCCAAAGGCAAGGGAAGTGAAGGCAAAAATAAATGAATTGGACTACATCAGACTAAGAAGTTTTTGCTCAGAAAGAGAAACTGATAACAAAATAAACAGACAGCCAACTAAATGGGAAATGATATTTTCAAACAACAGCTCAGATAAGGGCCTAATATCCAAAATATACAAAGAACTCATAAAACTCAAGAACAAAAAAACAAACAATTGAATAAAAAAATAGGAAGAGGACATGAACAGACACTTCTCTCAGGAAGAAATACAAATGGCCAACAGATATATGAAAAGATGCTCATCTTCATTTGTTATTAGAGAAATGCAAATCAAAACTGCAATGAAATACCACTTCACACCTATTAGATTAGCTGTTATTAACAAGACAGGTAATAGCAAATGTTGGAAAGGCTGTGGAGAAAAAGGAACCCTCATTCACTATTGGTGAGAATGTAAAGTAGTACAACCATTATGGAAGAAAGTATGGTGGTTCCTCAAAAATCTAAAAATAGAACTATCTTATGACTCAGCAATCCCTCTACTGAGTATATACCCCCCAAACTCAGAAATATGGATACGTAAAGACACATGCAGCCCCATGTTCATTGCAGCATTGTTCACAGTGGCCAAGACATGGAAACAACCAAAAATCCCTTCAATAGAGGACTGGATAAAGAAGATGTGGCACATATACACTATGGAATACTACTCAGCCATAAGAAATGATGACATCAGATCATTTACAACAAAATGGTGGGATCTTGATAACATTATACGAAGTGAAATAAGTAAATCAGAAAAAAACAAGAACTGCATTATTCCATACATAGGTGGGACATAAAAATGAGACTAAGAGACATTGATAAGAGTGTGGTGATTATGGGAGGGGAGAGAGGGAGAGGAAAAGGGGAAGGGGGAGGGTCACAAAGAAAACTAGATAGAAGGTGACGGAGGACAATCTGACTTTGGGTGATGGGTATGCAACATAATTGATTGACAAAATAACCTGGACATATTTTCTTTGAACATATGTACCCTGATTTATTGTATAAGTACCGCACGCTAACCGATTGCGCCACTGGAGCTCCTACCCTGATTTATTGATGTCACCCTAATAAAATTAATTTAAATAAATAAATAAATATGTGCACCTAAGAGAACTGAAAATGTGTGTTCACACAAAATCCTGTCTAAATAGGTTCAAAGCAATAGTATTCATAGCAACCAAACAGTGGCAACAATCAAAATGCCCATCAATTGATGAATGAACACAATGTCACAGATCCGGGCCATGGAATATTATTCAGCATAAAAAGAAATGAATCATCAAAGTTCAAAAATATTATGCTATGGTTCTGAGACAATGTAGCCACAGAGTAGGCGGATGTTGCAACTCCCACATCCCAGAACCAAAGTAGATTACAACTTAATTTCAAAACAGTCATCTTGACAGACCAACGCTGGACGAAACTAAGAGGATTCTACAGCCAAAGACCACCAAAGAAGCCACACTGAGACTGATAGAAAAGGCGGAGACACAGAAAGGGCTGCCCCGCTCCCAGGAGCAAGTGGCAGCCCAGAGGGACTCTTGCAGTGGTGAGGGTTGTCCAGTGAGTTATAGGTCCTCAGTCCCAGAACCGGAGTCCCAGCCTAGAGCCCTGGAGCCTGAAAGGGGAATACAGGCTGTATTTGGCTGAGAAAGGAGCCTAGATACTGATTAAGAAGAGACAGAACTCTAGACCCAGGCTCCATCTTAAAGGGAGCACACAGAGCGCTGGGAGGACTAGAGTTGCCAGGGGAAAATGTGGTCTCAGAGGCAAAGGGGGAGACATTTTGAGAGACAGCCACCCTAACACCTGGGCTAAGTCACTCCCTAAATCTAAAGTGAACATTGTTCCTGGGAGCAACAACACCAGCAAAGGGTTGTTAGGTCTTGAACTGATACTGTCTGTATCAGAGGTAAGAAATTACCTTGCCCACCAGAGGTTCTCCTGCTCCAGTCAGAACAAAGAGGCACTTAGAGGCAGGCAGCACATTAGAAACACAGGTAGTGAGTGCTGAAGTCTGAGCTACACCACCCCCCTATGCTGCTGAGTGCTCCTCGGGGATAGGTGGGTTGGTGCTGGTGAGGCATGGCTGCAGGGGACAGGGCAGTCCGAGCTAGCATGCACAGGCCAGCCCAGGGAGGAGGAAGCTGCAGCAGCTGCTGTAGAGCTCCGAGCTCATGCGGAATCCCACCTATGGCACCAGCTCAGTCTTGGCTGCAGGGGAGAAGTGGGTGACCGTGGGGGCAGTGTGAGAGGGCATATGTGGGACCACCATCGGAGGCGGAAACCATGGCAGCTAATGCAGAAGCTCCAGCTCACACACAGGCAGGCCAAGTGTGGTGGAAACAGATGCAGCTGGGGAGGCGGGTTGGTGCTGGGAAAGCCTTACCCCAAATGCCCAAGGTGGCAGCAGCAATGGCAGGCTGGTGGACAGACCACACATTAGAAGCACAGAGGCCACACCCACTGGACCCCTGTGGCATCACACTTCTGAGTGCTGAAAAAGAAAAAAATTTTTTTTAAATAAATAAAAAGTCTGGATAGAATGACACTTGAGGCTAAGGGGCAAGCCACATCCAATCCCATACATAATCACTGAATTACAGTACTGAGCCCAACAAGTAGCCATCAATAAGAGGCAGAAGAAAGCAGATCTTAGGGGAATTTGAACTTTTAAAGGAACTTCCTGCAGGCCAAGAGTAGATAAAAGTTAGCCAAGGAGTGAAGCTGATATTTACAATGGCATCTGGGCCCAGCAGAGGCAGCCATAAGGTATGGATTGCCAGTAGCTCAAAAAGGTTGATGAGAGCCAGTCATAGGCAGTGGCCCCCATTGATCTGTGCCAGGCTCCAGACAGGGAGGTCCAGGGCTGGCACATCTTGTGGCCAGATACAGAGAGCATCAGTTCAAGACCTAACAACCCTTGTTGGAATGGTATCTTAAGGAAGGGCTCCTCACACCTGACCCAGCTAAGACACAGAAAATATCGACACAAATAGCAAAAAGAACAGTGATAGCAGATAAGTAGCCCATAGTGAATTACAAACAACAGCTGATGCCAACCCAAGAAGACCTAGAAACAACACAACTGAAAATTGGAGGCAGACAATACCAACCCTAGACTCAGCCAGCTACACAAACAACACACCCAAAAAAGGAGTCTATACACAGACAAAATGAAAAGACAGAGAAATGCAATTCAAATAAATCAACAAGAGAAATCCCCAGAAAAAGAACTGAATGAGTTGGAAAAAACCAAATTACCGATGCAGAGTTTTAAAATAATGATTATTAGGATGCTCAAAAATCTTAGAGCAATACTGTATGGACATAATGAACACCTAAATAAAGAGATAACAAGCATCAAAAAGGACATTGAAATCATAAAATGAACCAGTCAGAAATGACAAATACAATATCAGAAATGAAGACTACATTAGAAGGAATTAAAAGCAGGCTGGATGAAGCAGAAGAACAAATCAGCAATTTAGAAGACAAGATAAACAAAAGCACAAAAGCAGAGCAGCAAATAGAAAAGAGACTCAAAAAGTCTGAGGAAACTATTAGAGAGGTCTGTGACAACATGAAGAAAAACAACATTTGCATCATAGGAGTTCCTGAAGGAGAAGAGAAAGAACTGATAGAAAACCTGATGGAAGAAATGATAGCTGAAAACTTCCCTAAATTGATACAGGAAAGTGTCACACAAATTCAAGAAGCACAGAGAATCCCATTAAAGGGGAACCCAGAGACCTACACCAAGACACATCATAATTAAAACACAAAAGCTAAGAGAGAAAGAAAGAATATGAAAAGCTGCAAGAGAAAAGCAGTCAATCACCTACAAAGGGGCCCCCATAAGAATGACATCCAACTTCTCAACAGAAACACTTGGGGCCAGAAGGGAATGGTAAGAAATATTCAAAGTAATACAGAACAAGAGCCTACAACCAAGACTTCTTTATCCAGCAAGACTATTATTTAAAATTGAAGGAGAAATAAAAAGCTTCCCAGACAAAACAAAAACAAAAAAAAACTCAAGGAATTCATTATAACCAAACCGATGCTGCAAGAAATGTTAATGAGCCTGTTGTAAACAGAACAAAGGAGGAAAAAACACTAGTAAAAGAAGTATGTGGATTGAAAGAATAAAATGGCAATAAACAACTCCATATCAATACTAAGCTTAAATGTAAATAAATTAAATGCTCCAATCAAAAGACATAGGGTAGCTGCGTGCATTAGTAAACAGGACCAGTACATATGCTTTGTACAAGAGACCCACCTCAAAACAAAAGATACACATAGACTGAGAGTAAAGGGATGGAAAAAAATATTTTGTGCAAGTGGAAATGAAGAAAAGCTGGGGTAACAATATTTATATCTGACAAAACAGACTTTAAAACAAAGGCTATAGTAAGAGATAAAGAAAGTCACTACATAATGGTAAAAGGAGCAACACAACAGGAGGATATAACCATTGTAAATATCTATGCACCTAATATAGGAGCATCTAAATATATAAAGTAGATTTTGATGAACATAAAGGACAATATCAACAGCAATACTATAATAGTAGGGGATTTCAATACCCCACTAACAGCACTGCATAGATCCTCATAAAAGAAAATTAACAAACAGCAAACTTAAAGGACACACTAGAGCAACTAGATTTAATAGATAACTTCAGAACCTTTCACCCTAAAGCAGCAGAATATACATTCTTTTCAAGTGCTCATGGTACATTCCCTAGGATAGACCACACAAAACAAGTCTCAATAAATTTAAGAAGATTAAAATCATATCAAGCATCTTCTTGGATCACAATGGCATGAAACTAGAAATCAACTACAATAGAAAAACTGAAAAATTCTCAAACAAATGAAAACTAAATAGCATGTTATTAAATAAATGAGTTAACAATGAAATTAAAGAAGAAATCAAAAATTTCCTTGAAACAAATGAAAAAGAACATACAACAACTCAAAATTTATGGAGCACAGCAAAAGCAGTTCTGAGCGGGAAATTCATAGCATTATAAGCATACCTTAAGAAGCTATAAAAAGTTCAAATTAACAGTTTAACCCTGCATCTAAAAGAACTAGAAAAAGAACAGCAAGTAAAGCCCAGAGGGAGTAAAAGGAAGGAAATATTAAAGATCAGAGCAGAAATAAATGACATAGAGGCTAACAAAACAATAGAGAATATCAATGAAACCAAGAGCTGGTTCTTTGAAAAGGTAAACAAGATTGATGAACCTTTACCCAGACCCACCAAAGAAAAAGAGAGAGGATTCAAATAAATAAAATTAGAAATGAAAGTGGAGAAGTAACAACCAACACAGCAGAAATACAAAGGATTGTAAGAAAATACTATGAAGAACTGTCCGTCGAAAAATTAGACAACCTAGGTGAAATAGACAAATTCCTTGAAACATATAATATTTCAAAAATCAATCTGGAAGAATAAAAAAACCTAAACAGACCAATTACAACAAATGAGATCAAGACAGTTATCAAAAAACTCCCAACAAACAAAAGCCCTGAGCCAGATGGCTTCACAGGCGAATTCTACCAAATATTCAAAGAAGAACTAACTCCTGTTCTTCTTAAGCTATTTCAAAAATTCAAGAGGAGGGAAGACATTCAAGATCCTTTTACAAGGCAAGCATAATTCTGATTCCAAAACCAAGCTGAAACAATACAGAGAAGGAAAATTATAGGCTAATATCCCTGATGAATTTAGATGCTAAAATTCTCAACAAAATATTAGCAAACTGGATACAGCAATACATGAAAAAATCATACATCATGATCAAGTGGGATTTATTCTGGGGAGGCAAGGCTGGTACAATATTTGCAAATTAATCAATGTGATTCAACACATAAAAAAAAGGAAGGAGAAATATTACATGATTATATCAATAGATGCAGAAAAAGCATCTGATAAAATCCAGTACCCATTTATGATCAAAACTCTCAGCAAAGTGGGAATACAGGAAACATACCTCAACATGATAAAAGCCATTGATGACAAACCCACAGCCAAAACCATACTCAATGGGCAAAAATTAAAAGCAATCCTCTTAAAATCAGGAACAAGACAGGGGTGCCCCCTTTCACCACTTTTATGCAACATAGTTCTGGAAGTTCTAGCCACAGCAATCAGACAAGAAGAAATAAAAGGCATCCAAATTGGAAAAAAAGAAGTAAAACTTCATTATTTGCTGATGATATGATACTGTACTTAGAAAACCCTAAAGTTGCAGTAAAAAAAACTACTGGACCTGATAAATGAATTCAGCAAGGTGGCAGTATATAAAATTAATATTCAGAAATCAGAGGCATTTTTTTACACCAACTGTAAACTGTCTGAAAGAGAAATTAAGAAAACAATCCCCTTCACTATAGCAACAAAAATAAATAAATAAAATACCTAGGAGTAAACTTAACCAAGGAGGTTAAAAACTTGTACTCTGAAATTTATAAAACATTGATTAAAAAAATCAAGGAAGATACATACAAGTAGAAGCATATACCATGCTCATGGATAGGAAGAATAAACATCATTAAAATGTCTATATTACCCAAAGCAATGTATAAATTCAATGTAATTTCCATTAAAATGCCAATGACATACTTCAAAGATATAGAACAAAAATTTCCAAAAATTCATATAGAACCCCCCAAAAAACACAAATAGCCTCAGCAATCTTGAAAAAGAAGAAAAAAGTGGGTGGTATCACACTTCTTGATAAGTTATACTATCAGGCCATTGTACTCAAAACAGCTTGATACTAGCATAAGAATAGGCATATAGATGAATGGAACAAAACAGAGAACCCAGATATAAATGCACAGCTTTATGGATAATTGATATTTGTCAAAGGAGGTAAGAGCATAAAATGAAGTAAAGACAATCTCTTTAAAAAACAGCGTTGGGAAAATTGGACAGCTACCTGCAAAAAAATGAAACTAGACCACCAACTTACACCATTCAAAAAAATAATCTCAAAATGGATAAAAGACTTAAATGTAAGTCATGAAACCATAACCATCTTAGAAGAAAACATAGGCAGTAAGCTCTCTGACATCACTTGCAGCAATATATTTGCTGATTTATCTCCACAGGCAAGTGAAATAAAGGACATGATGAACAGATGGGACTATATCAAGCTAAAAAGCTTTTGTGCAACTAAAGACAATATAAACACAATAAAAAGGCAAACCACACAATGGGAGAACATTCGACAATATGTCTGATAAGGGGTTAATAAACAAAATTTATAAAGAACTTGTCAAACTCAATATCAGGAAGATAAACAATCCAATCAAAACATGGGCAAAAGAAATGAATAGACACTTCTCCAAAGAGGACATGCAGATGACCAATAGGCATATGAAAAAATGTTCAACATTAGTAATTATTAGAGAAATGCAAATTAAAACCACAATGAGATATCACCTCACACCAGTCAGAATGGTGCTCATTAACAAAACAACACAGAATAAGTGCTGACAAGGATGTGGAGAAAAGGGAACCCTCCTGCACTGCTGGTGGGAATGCAGACTGGTGCAGCCACTGTGGAAAACAGTATGGAGATTCCTCAAAAAATTAAAAATGAAACTGCCTTTTGACCCAGCCATCCCACTTTTAGGAATATATCCTAAGAACACCAAATCACTGCTATAAAAAAATAAATGCACCCCCATGTTCATGGCAGCATTGTTTACAATAGCCAACATCTGGAAACAGCCTAAGTTTCCATCAGTGGACGAGTGGATTAAAAAGCAGTGGTACATATACACAATGGAATACTATGGGGCCATGAAAAAGAAGGAAATCTTACCTTTTGCGGCAACATGGATGGATTTGGAAACTATTATGTTAAGTGAAATAAACCAGGCAGAGAAAGGAAAATATCATATGACCTAATTCACTTGAGGATTCCAATGAACAATGTGAACTGAGGAACGGAATAGAGGCAGAGGCAGGATCAAAGGGACCAGAGGGAAAGCGGTCAGAGGGAAAGGGGATGAGAGATGGGATCAGAAAAAGGAGAGAGATTGGTGAAATTATATATACATAACACAGCGTTTTAGAGAGCAGAAAAGCAAATCCTGGAGGGAAGGGGGCAGCGGGGTAAGGGGGATGTTGAGGGGAACATGGGGGTTGGGGGGTGTATTTGGTGGGACACTTGAATCTATGTAAACACAATAAGTTTAAATCAATAAACAAAAACTAAAAAAAAGAACATTATGCTAAATAAAAGATGTCAGACACAAAAGGTTATGCATTGTATGATTGCACTTATATGAAATGCCCAGAACAGGTAAGTCTATAGAGACAGAAAGTAGATTAGTAGTTGCCGAGGACTAGGGAAAGGGAGCAGAGGCTGCTTGCTAGGAGGTCTGGGATTTCTTTCTGGAGTGGTGAAATACTCTAGAATTAAGTAGCAGATATGATTGTAAATATACTAAATAATAATAATAATAATAATAATAATAATAATAATGCTTTTAAGAGGTGAATTTTACAATATGTGAAACTGTATCTTAATTCTTAAAAAATTGACCCAAGTGTTTTTTCTGGAACAACTTACAGGTTCTCACAAGCGTCTCTATGGTGGAAAGTGGAAATGAGTCATGATCTTCTTGTCTTGGCTCCTGGATCAATGAGAGAGCCTGGTTCTGACACACATACAGCCCCCCTCTCTGGTCATTTTTCCCCAGATGCCACGTCATCCTAGACCTACAACTCTTCCATGAAAACAAAGAAAATTATCTCAAGCAAAAGAAGCATTTGGCTGGGTAAAATTTGGTTTCTCTCATCTTATACCGTAAGGCTATTGATCCTTGCCATCTCCTCCATTAAGCAAGCATGATCATGCCTGGTAATGGCTGGGAAGATTAATCACTGAGCAGGTCCAGATATATTAGGGGCGAATGCCTATAAAATGTCTCTAAGGAGAGATGGACTCAGATTTGTGTGAGAATTAGAGAAGAAAAACCAGCAGTGGCAGTGTGTATGCTCTGCCTGTCCTCAGCCAAGTTTTCAGGCAGATTTTGCAGCATCACATGGAGTACACAACCTCTGTTCCCAGAACAGAGAGCTTATTCCTAATATTATCAGTAACCATCACCTCTAAATTCAGAGAACCCCACACTTGCTACTTCAAAAGTGATTCTCAAAATGAGTCTGTGGCTCCGTTTTTTTTTTTTTTTCTTCACTATAATAAAGGTATTGCTTTGCTTTACCATGGGCTGTGAACATTATTACAAATCATAGAAACATGTGCCAGGGAGGTTTGGCTAATAGAAATAGGGAGGGTGAATTGAATGGACCTCGTCCAAGAAGCAAGAAGGAAATAGACATACAGATGAAATGTCATCATTGCTGGTGGGCTACATCTGTAATGGGAAGTGGAGAGGGCTGTGCTGTGACTCCAGGCACCCCCACACAGCTGGGTCAACCCTGGTAGCTCTGTGACCACTATCCCTGAGACCTTGTACAATGAGTGCAGTGCAGCTCTTGACCTCCAGGGGACGCCCTACCCGCCAGCCCAGCACAACCAGTTTCCCTAGAGGCCTTCCTGGAGGGTGGTTTCCACCTTCATTAGTGAGTCTCCTCTGGGCACATTTTGCAAACCTACTCTGAGACCTAGCCCCAGGCTTCACAACTTTTGTAGCTAGGCTAGTCGTCCCCCAAGGGCAATTTCCGCCCCTCCTCTTTCTAGGAGCCATCTCTCCTGCTGCTCCCTTCCTTGACTCTCTTTTGTTTCAGACTCATTGCAAAGAAGGGACAGCTGGTCGCCACCCTCAGCATAACAGCTCCTTTTATTCTGCAAAATGGTTATTACATCACTGGACTAAATTTACCCAATTCCATCTTTTCCTCAAATTCAGTTTTTTAAGCCATAAAGCATAGCCACGGCTCTGCAGGACCCCCTCCTTACCTTGCCCCTCACACTCAATGTGTGGACTCCAGTGGGACACATCTATTTACTGGCCTCTCATTATAGGAATGAGTATAATGATGTAGCTGAAGCCTTTCTGTCTGCATTTTAATACCAATTCATCACTAATTCCCCTTGTCTCTTTGCTTTAAAGGGGCTACTCCCTCCTCAGCCCTCCAGCAGACCCTCCTTCACCACAAATGAGCTGCTCTTCGTGCTAATTAATCACTGCTCACCTCCTGCTGCTCATCTGACTTGGCCTGAGACATGAGGGCGGGGTCCCTACCAAGGCACAGAAGTTGTGGCCACAACCAGAGAAGTCTGCTGGCTATTTCACTGAAATCAGAAGCAGAAAATAGAGGTAACAGCAGATTCTCAGCTTCAAACATCCCCCCCCCCCAGATTTACTAAAACAGAAGGAGAGTGAAAAATGAGCAGGAACTATCCATTCATATTTCAAAAGTAGTTTAAATATAATAATAGATTGATAAGCATGGTAAGAGGTAAAAGTTCTTGATTTCTTTTCCTGGTCATTTGACTTACTTTTTCTGCTTTTATCAAGTTAATGCATGCCATCTACTAAATTTTCTTACCCCCAGCAGAGCCATCTGAGATGCTGCCTAGTTCATTCCAGGCATGAAGCGCTGAGAGCCCCGTAACTTCTCCCTGCGGAGACCATTGCCACTTTCCCTGCATCTCGGTGAGGATGCTTTCACTACACATTCCTTCAGGTGCACAAGGGGCCTCTTCACACTCAGTCTATATTCAGATCCTGCCTTACAGATAATACTTTTCCCAGGTTTAGTAACTTTTTTTCTGACATTTGTCTAAATCCATGCAATGCCAGAAAGTGGATGTCTTCACATATCCTGTACTCCTCAGCCTTCAGAAGAACCTTTGCCACCTTTGTAAGATCCACAACCTGGTGCACCTAGCAGCATCTGTTTGTCCAAAGATTTGTTGTAAGGTCAGTAGCCACCACCCTCATGGCCATGCTGGTTCATATTGGATTTGGGCTGACAGTAAAGAAACAGTGGAGCCAAAAAATGGTGGGCCATTCCTTTATTAAAGGCTCGCACCAGCCAAAGAGCAAACAGGCAGGGAAAACACTTCCCTCTCATTCAGAGCTCCCAAAGCCCTTACACATTCTCTGGTTCCACAACCAGGAGAATCTTCTCCAGTTCCTCCTGGAATCAAAAGCTTCGCCAGTCTTAGCTCTGGTACCCCATCTGCATACCTCTCTCTCTGCAAAACTGGCTTCTTCTTCAGCACTCTGCACTCTCTCCACTCTCCCTGCAAAACTGCCTGGGTCCACAAAGACCCCTCCTCCAGCAAATATTAGCAAAACAAGCAGGAATGCAATCTGCAATTTGCAATCAACTGCCCTGCTCTGAGGGCAAGCACAGATAAGGCTTCCAGCTTTATTTTTTAACAATAAAAGTGAACAATTAAAAAAATACAAATTTTACAAACTCATTTGCCCGCCTGACCAGGCAGTGGTGCAGTGGATAGAGCGTCGGACTGGGATGCAGAGGACCCAGGTTCTAGACCTCGAGGTCGCCAGTTTGAGCGCGGGCTCATCTGGTTTGAGCAAAGCTCACCAGCTTGGAACCAAGGTCGCTGGCTTGAGCTAGGGGTTACTCGGTCTGCTGTAGGCCCCAGTCAAGGCACATATGAGAAAGCAATCAATGAACAACTAAGGTGTCACAACAAAAAACTGATGATTGATGCTTCTCATCTCTCTCTGTTCCTGTCTGTCTGTCCCTATCTATCCCTCTCTCTGACTCTCTCTCTGTCTCTGTAAAAAAAAAAAAAAGTCGCAACAAACTCATTTGCCCAACACTTGTATATTGCTGCCTCCTTATTCATAAAGTCTTCTGCTCAGGACTTTCCCATTTATATAGAGGTAGTTATCAGAATGATAACATCTATCATTCACAAGAACACAGCTAGGTGGTAAAGTCTGCCTGTGAGCAGTTAATTTATTCAGACTGATTCCTGAGTGTTCTCTTGCTTTATTAAAACCAAAGTCATCAACTGGCAATAAACTGGCCGGGAGTGAGGTGTTTTGTTTGGTCTAAAGGCTAAAAGAAGGTATCACTGATCCAATAAGGGGAAGATACTGGCTGGCCCACTCTCCAGCCAACTAGCTGGATTAGCATTCAATCTGGCTCTGTTTCAGATGCTAGAAAAAATGTTTTAATTAGATTTTCCCATCCTTGTGGCAAAATAAGGGTCCATTGTCCTGCATGCCTACTCGTGACTGCACCACCCTTACTGCAGGTTTAATCCATATGCCCAGAAATTATATGGGAATCAAATGCACACTGGCATTAAAGATGACTCCAGATAGTTCTCAGTAGTCAGGTTTCATCTGAAAATAGTGCTGATTTACATGAATTTACATCTAAAATGCAAATCACAGGGCTCCCCAATGGGGAACAGACGGAGAATGAAAGGCAGCTAGCTTCCTCCTTTATCTCAGGAGCAGAGGCCCCACTGGCCTTTAGCTTGGAAAAGCCGCAAAGACGTTTGTACAGGTCGCCCCATACACACAATATGAAACACTGGGTAACATGTACACGAGCCCCTTTGTGTGCCCCAGCGGTAATGCTGCACTGCTCTGCCTTCCATCTGTACTTTATTAGCATGGCAGACGCCATGGCTACCTCCTCCACCGCCTGTTAACAACACGAGGGAAAGAGGCAGTGCTGGGAGGGACCGACTCAATTTCAAGGAGACCTATAACTATGGGAGCAAATGTTAGTGTTGGCCCCAGGTCTCTGGTCACTCCTGGGAGAAGATCAGGTTAGGTCTGCTGAATGTGTTTGGGTCAACTTTCAAGAGCTGCACAGAAATAAGCTATGTATTTGGAATCAGAATTGATATGAAAGGTAAAAAAAAAGAGCATGCACAATAAATAAATAAATAAATAAATAAATAAATAAATAAATAAATAAAGTGTGTATGTGTGTGTGCAGCTGATGCATTCTTTTCAATAACTACATACTAACCCCCTGAACCCCTGACGTGGATTGACCCCTTATTCAACCATCATTGGCTGCCTTACTGATGGGCAAGTAAGTGGTTATCTGTTTTTTCACCTCGAAATAATATCTTTGTCCACATGTATCTATGAAACTCCTATGTCTTGTCTGTGGGATGGGTTGTCAAGAGGAAGATTGCTGGAGCGACAGATACTATCTCGTCAACTGTAATAGCCATTGCCAAAGGCTATTACCTCCTCACACCCCACTAAAAGGGTTCCTGCTCATACTCTCTGTGCACCTCCCCTAGTAATGGGTCCCCAGCTCTCCATTAGTTTTCACCATTGAGATGTGTATACAGTGAAAGTTTCTTTTTTTAAGTTAATTTGCATTACTCTGGTGTTGGTGAATTTGATCTTTTCACATGTTTATGAACCATTTCAATTTGCTCTTCTCAGGATTTGGGATTCCAATCTTTGCCCATTTGTCTCGGAGTTCTTTGTCCTTATTAAATGATTTTTACAGCTCTTTATACTTTATAAATAGAGTGCATTGGTTAAACTGTTTAGGCGTCCTATGGGGAGGGTTCAATCTCAGCCCTGCCTCTCTGGAGCTGTGCTGCTTTGAATAATGACCTCCCTTTTTGTGTATCCATTTCCTCATCTTTAGGTTGGGGATGGATAGGTTTCCTATCTCATAGGGATATCGAAAGACATGTTAGGTAGATTAAAAATATTCATGATGCAGGTGTCAGTTAATTAAAACCATCTTTCTACTTATCAACTTATGAAATCTTAGGATTTACAAAATATTAAATTTTTGTGTTATAAAAGTGTGCATTTTTTTTTAAATTTTCATTTTTCTTGACTATGTTAGGGACATGCCCATCTCTTCTCAGTCTGTGACACGCCTATCCTGGCAGAGTCACAACCTCTTAACCCAGAAGCATGGCTTCTTTCTTTAAAGGCTTGAGTCCCCTTTAGTTCCTGTCTATGGTATTCCTACCCTAGAATTAGTTTCCATATCTTGTCTGGAGCTGATCAGTTTCTTGTGGTTGGGTTAGTAGACTCTATATACCATCCTTTTCAGCCAGGGTCATGAGAGAGAATGAAGCCCAAAGATCTTAAGGCATCCACCACCTTCCAAGCAGTAACTTCCCTCCATTGATGCACATGGGCTCAAATAATAAAGTCTGAATGATCAAATGATCATTTTGATTTAACATTACCAATACTTTCCCCTTGGTTTACGGGTTTGCTTTTAAATACAATGTGATTATTTTAATTTTTTCAAGTATTACAATAGAAATTTGCATTTATACAGTGCTTGCCAATTATTATTCTTAGCTATTTTTCCTAGAATTTGTATAAGATGAGCAGTAAAAGAACCCTTACCTGGTGACAAACTAGAGCACTTAAACATTAATATCAAAAATTGGCCTTTTGGCAATAACTTTGTCATACCCTTCCTTGAATATCTTTTTTACTGTCATTCATATTTGATTTGCATTGATTCCTGACTAATTATTCTACTTTGTAATTAACTGCTTTGGTAAGTAAAAGCAAGAAAAATTAATTGAGTTTCTTTGTATTTAATTTCTGAATTACTGTTATCACAAAGATGGCAAATCATTTTTGCAAATACACATTGTTATGTGTTTGATTGCCAATGACTCAAGAAATTGATGATTTAATTGATTAACTTAAATTAATAACAGTAATTAATATTGGCTGTACCAGTCTACAGCTGAATAGAAAGCATACCTTTCCATCTCATTGGGTTTCATCATAATCACCTTCAGACTCAAAGTGGATAAAAGAAGAGTCTCCAAAACAAAAGTCACTACCAATCAATCATTCTTTCAGGGTTGGCTAGGTAGCCAATTCTTTTCAGACCAGAAACATGCGTGTGCGATACACACTTATTGTATTCAATTCTTCATGACTTCAGAAGATATGGTGAGAACACCTTATAAAACAGCATTTGCTGTCAAACTAGGGTTAATGACATATTCTTTAATACCTGCATAGCACTCTTTAAGCTTCAGACAGAAGCTTAAAGAGTGTTCATTGATCCATCATTGGAATACTTCTAGAGTTTTCTGATCATCTTGTTGAACAAGTATTGACGCTCCACCACCATTTTAGGTCATGTCCTTCTGGGGCACTCCAGATTCACAAAATTTCATCAGTTCTCCTTTGGGGTCAAATAAATTTCAAACCACTTAGTCTGGCATTTGAGACCATCCAACACTTCACCACTATCCACCTTTCCAATTTAATCTATGTTACTACACATAGTTCTTACCTGGGCTTCTAGGATCACCAGTTAACTGGTGTCTCCACCTCTCAATTCTTCAGGTGCTAAGGTTAAACTCTGCTCATATTACTTAGAGTCAGTGAGACATGTGCACAATTTTAAGAAAGAAGAACCAGAACTGAGCCTACCTTTTATGCTTCCCGTGATTCTTAGTCTGCCTCTCTGTGATTCTCTCTCATGCTTCCACCAACCCCATTGCCACTTTCCCAGCAGACAGGACTACTCTTCACTTTATCCAAACTTGTCCCATATGCTTTCCAGGCTCTCACATCTTGAGCTGATCACACACCCCCAGGCATGTAATGGACAAAAAGTTTTCCCCTTCCTAGGCCCATCTCAGAAGCTACCCCTCTTTCAGCCTTCCCTAAGAAATTCTTCTCTGGACTTGAGGTCTCCTGGAGACCCCATATTGTTCATGTGTTCACCATAATGGACAGAGCTGCAGTAAACAGCCCAGATTTCACCTGTGTGCTGTGGGCAGCTGAGTTCCACCTTGGAATTTGTTTTCGGTTGAAAAGAGTGTTCTCCCTCAAGATTGGGTCCTATTCCCAAAGTAGCCCATGAATAATGACTAGTCAATGAGGCAGAATAAAAACCCAGAACTCCTGTCCCAATGAGAGGCCATTGAAAAGGACCTTCTCAGTTGCAGAGCTCCCCCAAGGATCTGCTGAGACCTTTGCTGTGACTGCAGAAGAGCTCAGCCCCCCACACTGTCCCGCCCTGCCACCTGCCCTCCCTATCAGGTGTTGATGTCAAAAACACTTTCCAACAACTTTCTGAACACAAATCTTCATCTCAGAGTTGCTTCTTAGGAAATTTGGCTGGGATATAAATCTCAGGGTAGCCCCTTGAGGTCAAGGAACATCTAGTAATCTAATTTGCATCTTATGAAGCAATCTTTGCCTTAAATATTGTAAGAGTCTATTGATGTCTGTCACACTGAGTTGATTTATTGTTTAATGATCAAAGATGAAGTACTTATGAAGACATTGCTGTTTGTACTCTCTCTTCACACAGATAAACCAAGAAGAATCACAAAATGGTATAAAGACCAAGCGCCTCTAAGAGATGTTTCTACTTCCCCCAGCCAGGACTCAGAGTATTCTTAACCAATAAGTAAGATGACTTCTTCAAAATATGCAGGTGAGTCCAAAACTCTTATTAAGAGAGATGAAATTTATACATTGAGTGCTGTACGTTAACCTCCTTTTCCAAATCTGTGTTTGAAAGAGAGTAGACAGACCATAGAAGTTCATTTTTATTTCATATGGATAGGCAGGGCTGGACTATATCATAGCATTACCCAGGGATAACTATGCTCCACTTAACAGGGCTGAAAAATACTTACTGGCTCCAGACATCTGCTATGAATATTATGTGTGCAGGTTTCAAAGGTAATTGTGGAACTTACCTACACCAATGTGTATCCAGGGATTCAGTAGAAAATGCTGTAGATAGAGTTGGCATCATTCAACAAAACATTTGGGGACTCACAAATGCCTAGCACCTCACAACCTGAGCTACTCCAGGGGTCACAGTCTCTCTCTTGTCCACACAATATGCAGGTAAGCACATTCAACTCATGCCTCTTTTTGCAGCAGCACTCGATGCATTCTGTTCTGATTATTGACCAGCTGCCATGTTGAGCACTTTCCAAGGGCAGGCATGGTGCTGAATGGTTTACACGCATCTATCTTGGCTCATTTAACTCTGACAAAAGCCCTGTAAGATTGGTATAATTATTGCTATTTTACAGATGAGAAAATTGGGGTTTAGCAATATCAAGTAATTGACTCAAGTCCCTACTGCCAAAAGGTGGAGCAGAGAGGTGCCTGTCTCATACCTGTGCGCTCAGCTGTGCTGCCTCCTGCTGATTCAATTTCCTCCAGCCCCAGATCCCCACATCCAAGAAGACTGTGTCTTCCTCATGGCGGGGACAGGGTCATACTGGTCATTTTTCTTTCTTTCTTTCTTTCTTTCTTTCTTTCTTTCTTTCTTTCTTTCTTTCTTTCTTTCTTTCTTTCTTCCTTCCTTCCTTCCTTCCTTCCTTCCTTCCTTCCTTCCTTCCTTCCTTCCTTCCTTCCTTCCTTCCTTTTTTTCTTTCTCTCTCTCTCTCTCTTTTTCTTTCTTTCTTTCTTTCTTTCTTTCTTTCTTTCTTTCTTTCTTTCTTTCTTTCTTTGTGTGTGTGTGTGTGTGTGTGACAGAGACAGAGAGAGGGACAGATAGGACAGACAAGAAAGGAGAGAGATGAGAAGCATCAATTCTTCATTGCGGCACCTTAGTTGTTCATTGATTACTTTCTCATAGGTACCTTGCCCTGAAGGCTACATCAGAATCAGAGCGAGTAACCCCTTCCTAGCTCAAGCCAGTGATCTTGGGCTTCAAGCCAGCAACCTTTGAGCTCAAGCCAGTGACCCCACGCTCAACCTGATGAGCTCTCACTCAAGCCAGATAAGCCCACACTCAAGCTGGCAACCTCGGGGTTTCAAACCTGGGTCCTCCACATGCCAGTTCAATGCTCTATCCACTGCGCCACCACCTGATCAGGCTATACTGGTCATTTTTATATCTCTTCTACATCAAGCACCTAATGCCCTAAAAGGGGGGGGGGGGAATCAAGGGTATAAAGAAGGAGTGAAGGAAAGGAAAAAAATGAGATGTTTTCACCTGTATCTTCGTATGGTTTTAAGAAAAAAAGAAACCTATTGTGAATATATATTATCAGTCAGTCAGTCATGGCCATGATAATACAACCACAACAAAAATCTGAGCTCATATAAAATGAGCATTCATTTCACTTACACACCTAAGGGTCAGATGATCCCAGCACAGGTCTCTCTGCTCCATGTGTCCCTCCTCCTCCTTCTAGGATCAGGGCTGAACAAACGTGTTCTTCTCATGGTGACAAGAGAAGTGCCAGCAGCAAGTCCCATCACACAAGCTTTTCCCAAATCTTTGGTTACATGGTGTCTGCCTATGTCCCACTGGCTGGGAGAAAAGGCAAAGTCTATGGGGTGAGGGCAGGGCAGGGCGCAAATGGCCCTGAAAGATACCTACTCTACCAGGATACTGTCCAAGCATGATGGCAACAGTTGCTACCTTGTGTCCCATGCATGCATCATCCAACCTGCAGTTTATCCCATTACATCCTCTGCTCATCCCCACCCCCAGCATCTTTGGTCACAGTGGAGTTAACAGCCAGTTTAAATAGAGCGGCACAAGAAACACACACCAGTAGCAAATGTAAAATAAATATTTCTATCTGAAGCATAAAATCCTTTTTTTTATTATTCATTGCTTTGGATTATCTATGCTTCTGCTCCCCTTTACATGATTAGTCAAGATCTGTTCTAGTTTTGAGTTACACCTTCATCACATCCAAGGCCAGTTCTCGCACAAACATTCTGGCCACGGTCATCCCTGCCTGATCAAAACTAATAAAAGTTGACAGGGCTTAACTCAACGATGCCATTTTTCCAGCCTCAATGCCTCCCTATTTTGGCCAATATAGAATATTAATGATAGATATGTGATCAATATAAAGAATTACTAGATATATATTAAATGGGCTATAATACTTGTATAGATTTGCTAGCATAGTTACATTTATAAATGTTTCAATGTTATAAGTAAACATAACAGAAATGTTTATTATATATATTTAGTGAATAAAAAAAGGATAAAATGGAACCAAGCTAACTTAGAGCTAGAGCCATAGAAAGTGGGGGATGGCTTCTTTTGACTTTTTCACTAAAATATTGTTATCCCATAACATCAGCTAGTGCAAATAAGGGAGAGGGAACCCATTTCTCATAACAGAGGGAGCCCATGGTGAGAGCCTGGCAGAGAAGACAGGTGTCAGGGTCAGTGAATGCAGTAGGGAAATGCAAGGTGCCTGTTGTGTGAGCTCCGTGGCTGTGCTGCCTTTGGGCTCAGGGAAGGGACCCCTAGAAGAAACCATGGAGTCCGCCAGCTGCAGAGAGTTGGGGGCTCAGGGAGCCAGGCAGCTGTGTGTTCTGGATCATCTAATAGTCACACTCCCCTCCCACTCCAGTCGCCCAGATTCTCTGGAGAGAAGGGCAGACCACTGCCTTATATTGCATCTGGGTTTGGAATATTTGGGAAGCAACAGAAGGCTGTTTAGAGTCTCTGAAGTGGAAATAAGAATAGAGGGGTTTACTGCAACGCCATGGTTGTCATTAGTGACATCCAGTCTCCTTTTACTGTCCTCTGCCTGAAATGGCATAGTTATACATTTGGCATTTTGTTTTATTTGTAATGCTTATTTATACAACATTACACATAGGAAAACGTCTATTCCACTCCCCAGCCCCCACCCCACCTCCCTCAACCTTTAAAGATTCATTGTTTTAGTTTTTGTTTTCTATTTTATAATAATAACCTCTGCTTTTCTAGAGCGCCATTAACCACAGGGTCTCTAAGTCTACAGGCAGAAAGTGAGTATGGCCAGGCATTTGCCTGAAACATTAGCTGAAAAGGGGGAGAAGGCTTCTCCAAGTCTCCCAGGAGGGCGAAGCATTGCCTTCAGAGTCCCTAATGCTGTGGACACAGAATTGCAAACTCCGGCAGACACAGAGAGAAACATGATGCTAATAAATTAGACTACAGATGAACTAGACCATGAATCATTCAACTGCCTGGAAGGAAAGAGGAGAGATGACAAGGAAAGGGGCTAAAAGCAACAGCTTTGTTGACTGTACCTTCAGATTTTCTTCTACATAAAAGGCTAGCTCCCTGGGAAGCCCACAGTCCGAGGTTTGACCCTAAACAATAAAAATGATGGATATAGGATTCCTGGGAGGAAATTACAGGTACATTGTTTTACAAATAGAAGGTTGTATACATGTGTGTGATTTTAAGATTAAAGAAAAAAGCTTGGATGGGAGCAGAGGAGACACATTAGAATAAACATAATCTTGAAATGTTTTCTGACAGGAATGCTGGGTAATGAAACCTGATCTGTGTCAGTTTCTTTTTTCTTTTTTTTTTAGACTTTATTTATTCATTTTTATAGAGGAAAGAGAGAGAGAAAGGAAGAGGAACAGGAAGCATCAACTCCCATATGTGCCTTGACTAGGCAAGCCCAGGATTTTGAACTGGTGACCTCAGTGTTCCAGGTTGATGCTTTATTCACTCTGCACCACAGGTCAGGCTGGTCTGTGTCCGGTTCATGCAGGGTCAGGGTGTGGAAGCAGAAGCCAGATTGGGAGCAGAGCAGGGGCGGGGTGGGGGGTGTTATGCAGGAAGGGTTACCCCAGAAAATGTCACAGCCTCCATGCTGAAGGCATGCAGGGCTCTGCAGTATCTTATAATTTATAACTGCTACTCCCAAAGTCTTCTAAACAACGTTGACAAGGGCAATTTCATACTCAGTAACAAAATAGATAAATCTAAATTCCAGAACTGGACAGATTCATAGAGGAGAGAAGATCTAATGTGGATAAATATGTGACAAAATAGCCAGAAGGAAACGACCAGCCTTGATATAGAAAGAGGCGCTGCTATTTGAAAAAAAGAAAAAAAAAATCAAACAAAACACCATGGCAAATGCCCAGACAGGTAGGGAAGGTAATGAATTGTGTGGGCACACAGCCCAGCTCCTCTGCCAAAGATGATGAATTTCCTCCCAAAACAGAGGAGGGAAGGCGCTTAGAATTAATGTGCAGTAATAGCCCCTGATTGGGTCTTGGTATATCCATTCTGAAATGGTTTGTTCTCTTTTGAATCTCTTGTTATCAAAGGGAGTGTCAGACATCAGTGGGAAGTCCAGGGTAATGGAGATGATGTGATCCTGGGATCCCGCTGGAGCAAGAGACCCCAGAGAAAGGTCTGATCCAGGGAGAAGACACAGAGCAGGACAAGAACAAAATTGCTCTTTCAGAGTGCAAACGGTGTAATGTGACCACGAACACCGCTCTGGTTCCAGCAGTAACTAAGTTTCAACTGGGACCACAAAACACAGTCTGGCCACTGGCTGGCTGGTGGTCTCCGGTGCCTTAATGGGCTAGCGTGTTCCAGGGCACCAGGGAAAACTCAGCCTTAACAAATACCTGCACATGTACCAACTACTGGTTTTTTTCTCTTAAAAAAGAAAAGCCTAGCCCAGTTTTTCTCAAATCTATTTGCACATTGGAATCACCTGGGGAGTTAACAAACAAAAATTAACGTATGAGTTCCAAATTCAGAGATCGGGATTTCAGCGGTGTGGGGAAGTACTCACACATCATTGTGAAATTTTCAGAAGATTCTTAGGGTTCTAAGGTGCAAAAAAAATGGGAATCACCACTCTAAACAGACATATTTTTCTTTCTCTTTCTTTCTCTCTCTCTCTCTTTCTTTTTCCCCTTCCTTCCTTCCTTCCTTCCTTCCTTTCTTCCTTCCTTCTTTCCTTCCTTTCTCCCTCCCTCCCTCCCTCCCTCCCTCCTTCCCTCCCTCCCTTCCTTCCTTCCTTCCTTCCTTCTTTCCTTCCTTCCTTCCTTCTTTTCTTTTTTCTTAAATCCCCAGGTGCAGGCATCAGGATGTCACCTGAGTTTACCTGCAGGGGTGGCAGTGGGAATGGCAGGAGTAACAGCAGCCAGAATAAGAGTGACATGCCTCCCTTGTACCAGACGTTCCTCCTAGAACTTTACATAAGGAATCCCATAGGACCTATTTCAGAGAGCTATTCCGGAGTTATTATTAACAATCCCCAACTTGCGGATGAGAAGACTGAGGCAGAGGGCAGGTCTGCTACCTGCCAATGACCACAGAGCCAGGGATGGAGGATCAGGGCTCAGTCCAGCCTGGTGCTGCCCCACAGATGGTTCTGCTCCAGGAGCAGGACAGGCTGGGGCAGGCACCCCTGCTTTCTGGAAGGCAGCTCACCTCCTCGGCTGCAATCCTCCCAAGGCCACCACTGCTCCTTGCAGGGTGGCTCACCCCTTGTCCTGTCCTGGCTTCATTCCCCTCTTCCTTTCCGTTTTGAGGGAGGCATGGAGTCCTGCTCTCTGGTATGCACAGGGGACACGGCTGTGTGCATCTCTGCAGAGACCAGGTGATTTCCATAGGTCCCCTCCATTATTGGCTCCTCCTGAGCAGACCAAGATCCCTGAGGTCTCAGCTCCCTGACCTGCTGGCCAATGACTCCTTCTCCCACTTGTTTAAACCACCTCTGCCTCCATATCTGGGTGTGGTTGTTGTCCTCCAGACTGTGTCCAGTAGTGTCCATGGACAGAGAGGTGATGCTTGACCCGCACCCTAGCATCAGTTCCACATATGAGAGCTGTCAGGGGTCTAACAGAGAGCATCCTCTGCACACTGGGCCTGCCTTCCTCCTCTGGGAGGGAGCACTTTCCCTGACATGCAGGCCTCTCTGCTTGTCATTTGCCCTCTGTTTGACCAGAGGGCGGGGTTTTTAGTCTTTAATTACTTGATACTCAGGACAGGATGATGCCATTTTGCAGTTTGCACAGCCCATTAGAAAACTGAAATCTGGCACTTCCACATGCTGGGCTGCATGCTGTGCTGTTAGCAGTTTGCTGTCCTTGAAGCTCCATCTATTACAACACTGACCCTTGAGGTGGATCCAGGGTGTGGAGCCACCATGGTCCCCTCAGCTGTAGGAACAGACTCAGTATGGCTCAGAAAGTCTGCAGGGGAATGGAGCCATAGCTCAAGAGATGTAAGGGTGACCAGCTCGCTGTGAGAGTGCAGGCGCTATCCTAGGAATGAAACCCACCCTGCATCTGAGACTGGTGCCAGACTGGAGAAGACCCTGGAAGAAAGTAGACTGCTCACAAAAATTAGGGAATATTTCAAAGTGAGTATGAAGCAATAAAAAAAGAAACATTTGATTTTTTTTTATTAAACAAGAACATCGGGAAAGCAAACAAATTAAAGAAAGTTGTTCGATTATGCAAATGAGATGCAAAACCAACTTTAGTTTCATTGGTGAAAATGCACTATACAGAAGGCTGAAAGTACTGGAGTATCTGCACGGTCCCTGGTCCCCTAATTTTTGTGAGCAGTACTAATGGACAAACAGAACAAAGTGTGCTTGCTGACATCCCATCAGGTTCTGCCACTCGAGGGCTGTTCCTCCACTTCCCAGGGCTGAGGGTGGGTAGTGTGGATTGCTGACTGCTGCGCACCCTGTTGGGGGCCCAGATGCTTGCCTGGCATGAGCTGTGAAATCTGACCAAATGCCTGTCTCCCAAAGCTGCCTCTTCCATATAGTGAGCCCCTGGCTCTCCTGCACAGGCAAACCCACGACTCAACCCCTCCCAAGGGCCCCCACGTGGCAGTGAGGCCCAGCTCCAGGCCAGAGGCTGACATCTCTGTCCCATGAACTATTGAGTTTCCTCATCAAAACCAGAGGCTGCTCATAAGTCTGGGATGGCAAATGGGCCCAGCCACTTGTCTCTGCCTCTTCTGTAAGGTACAAAGAAAATGACCTAGGTACATCCCATTGACCCACCTTCCACAGGGCAGTCACCAGGTACCCACCAGCCATCTGCAGTCACGCAGCATAAGTGCCACTTAGCCCCGCACTGGTCCATAGAATTTCCCACATTGCGGCTTCTCATCTCCGTGTCAGAGGTGGGACCGTGACACCTCTGTCCCTCTCCTGTCCTTGCTCCTTCCCCAGCAGCTCCCATCCCACAACCTTGGAGCCATTCCCCTCCCTCCTCTCAACTACTCTCCTTCCCATGATCTTCCTGCAAGGCCCAGAGCTCAGGTCCAGGACAGATCAGCACAGAGAACCTTGAAGGTTTCCAGAACTGCAAGGCTGGGAGAATGAGGTTGCAAAGGCTCAGGCTGTAGGTATAGTAACCAGACCAGGGCTGAGTAAGCTTCAGGTCCTTGTCCTGACTCTGTAGTTCCAAACGGTTGATTTCCAAGTGGCCACTGGGGTCTGTGCCCCATTCTTCTGGGCCCCCAGCTGAGTTATGTTGCCAGATGACAGCAGCTGTTAATCCTATGGAAGCAGTTAGGGACACAGGCCATAGGACCAACTCTATTCCAGCCAGATATGTTCATTTATCATTCCACTGATACACAGAGAGCAAAGGTAGTTTGTGTTGTCAAGCTACCTTGGCAACAGGAAGCCACTTTTAGTCAACCCATTCTGATCATCTGGGTCAACCCAGTCGCATTCAAAAGCAGAGTCATCTGTCAAGCATGATGAGAACTGAATATGTGTCCAGGCTGTGCTCACATGGGGTGCTTCTGTACAGTCCTGGATGCACACAGCTCCGGCCAGCTACTGAGGACTAGCATTTTCATCTTGATGTTAAAAATGGAAAAACTGACCCTGATCTGCAAGCTGCCAAAGTCACCCCAATTGTGTGTCACATAGCACAGAGACCCAAGTCATCTCCTGAGGCTGGAGGTCCAGGGCGGTAGAAAAATGATCAAGACATATGCTATTATGACAACCAGCAGAGAGCAACAACCTTTTAAGAAAAAAATTACCTTTGTCAAAAAAATAAATAAGGCCCTGGACGGTTGGCTCAGTGGTAGAGCGTTGACCTGGCATGCAGGAGTCTCAGGTTCGATTCCCGGCCAGAGCACACAGGAGGAGCACCCATCTGCTTCTCCACCCCATCCCTTCTCCTTCCTCTCTCTCTCTTCCCTTTCCACAGCCAAGGCTCCATTGGAGCAAAGTTGGCCCAGGCACTGGGGATGGCTCTATGGCCTCTGCCTCAGGCACTAGAATGGCTTTGGTTGCAACAGAGCGATGACCCAGATGGGCAGAGCATCGCCCCCTGGTAGGCATGACAGGTGGATCCCGGTTGGGCGCATGCGGGAGTCTGTCTGACTGCCTCCCTGTTTCCAACTTCAGAAAAATACAATAAATAAATAAACAAACAAACAAACAAACTGATAAGACCTTAAAGTAAGTAGATTATATTTTACAAAAGACCACAGCAGTATTTTCAGTCCTGTGTGCCCTTGCCAAACCTCCTGCTTCATCCAGAGCGGCAGTTCACCCTTTATTTTCCCTGTATCTGGATGTGTTTTTACAAATGCCTCAGAAAATGAGATGTGGCAGAAATGGCACTGTGTCAGTTCTGGGACAGGTCCATGGCAGGGGTATGAATTCCACTTGTCTTTCCCTCTCTGTCTCTCTCTCTCCCTTTCTCTCCTGCAGGATGGGTGCCTTTGGAGCCCTGATCTGCCACACAGGGAATCAGCCACACCACACTAGAAATACCATGTGGATAGAACATTAACGCCCGAGGGGTCCCATCTACTGCGGTGATCCCAGCCCAGGTTCCACACATGTTAGCAAGAAAGCTTTTGACATGACCCTGTCACAAATACTTTCTGACTGTAATTTCATGAAAGAGCCCAGGCCAGAAATTCCCAGCTGAACTACTCCTGAATTCCTGATGACAGAAGCCAGCGAAGATCATAAACAGTCATTGTTGTGTTAAGCCACTAAGTTTCGGGTCACTTTGCCACTTGAGAAGAGATAAGGAACACAAGGCAGATGTACGCACTTCTTGCTGATTCATTATTTGTCTGTCTAAGCTTCTCAGCACCACATTTCTCATTAGCCATCAGACTCTTGGAAGAATGCCATACTCCCCAAAGTTCATCACCCTACAATGACAGCTTTTAAAATATAAATATTGTGGTCAAGGAGTCCAGAGCAACCATGCACTCATGATTTTGAAGCACATGGGCTGAGACCCTAGCCTGGACGACTGCTGTCCTCATCACAGGAGAACTCAACCAACTACGTCCACCTGGGAACCCAGAACTGGTAAAGTCTTTGGTGCAGAGCTGTGGGGACAGGGGCAACTGAAGAAATGACCAAGACAGAATTGGGAAGAAAGAGAATTTATCAAAGAATTTTCTGAGCTTTAGTCACACATTTTTCCTTCATGTGCTCTGGGTAAGAAGCGGAGCACCCGCAGATCTGAACTTGCTTTTCTCTCATGAAACTTCACAAATACTCTGCAAGTCAGTAGCAAGAATGACTGCTCCTCTTTTTCAGCTGAAAGTTACAGAATAAGGAGTGACTTGCTACAACACAGCTCCTTCACCTGCTCACGGGAACCATAATGCGTGCAGTCAATGACAGCCCATAACCTGCTACACTGTGAGTGCAAACGTGCTGTTTGTAGTGGATCAGTGAGAATTGTAATTCATCCTTCAACTTAATAATGAAGAGGTTATGCTGTATAAAATGCCTCGGGCTTTCTGAGAGACACTAAAATAAGTTTCAAGGATCTGTGGGCCCAGTAGAAACAGCTGATGGGAGGTGATGACTTCAGTAAAGCCCACACACAGAGTGAGGAGTGCTTATTAAACTGCTCAGTAAGACATTCAGATATTGAAAAGCTCAGTGCCTTTTCCATCATACCACTGTAAAAACAAGCAAACAAACAAATAAACAAATCAAAAACACTGTGTTACCTTTTGAATAAAATGAACCAAATCATCTTAGGTGATTTGCAATTCTCCAAACCAAAAAGAGAAAAGGTAACCAAGCACCCACCTTTGTCTCTCCTCTTCTTACTGAGATACTAGTAAATTATGCTGAAATGATCACCAGAAAGAGAGAGACAGACAGAAAGAGAGAGAGAATGAAAGAGAGGGATAGCAGAATAAACTCATAATAGCAAAAGACAATAGGAAGAGATTCATCAACAAATGAGAAATCTCAACAAATTCCAGGAAGCTTAAAAAGTGATGAATCAGAATAAAGCATCATGGCCTGAAATTCACAAAAAAAGGTGTGAGTAGAGAAAAGGTAAGAATAATCACTTCACTGACAATGATTACAATGATCATCATATTAGCTAACATGCACTGAGTGATGATCCAGTGCTAAGCCTTTGACACATTCTCACATCCAATGCGCTCAACAACCCTGAGAGATCAGTGCAGTTACTATCTCCATTTGTCATTCAGGAGGTTAAGGTACAGAGAGGCTACATAACTTGCCCAAGGTCATAGGGCTAGTAAGCATGGAAGTCAAAAGAAACACACAGAAAATCTGGCTTTTAATTTCATGCTATGCCCTGAAGAAGATACCTAAACAGTCATGCACAGAACGAGAAGAGGAGCTCTAGACTGAGACATGATGAGCATTATGGGTAGATGTGGAAGTGGAACCAAAAACGGGGTTGGAATGTGAAGGAATTGAAAGTCAACAATAAAATATCTGTTTGAGCTGGCCCAACACCTCCAGATTCTGGTGAACACAGTGCTCCTACATTATAGATTTTACTCTATGCAAAATAGTTAAGATAGATGTGTGAACAAATGAATGGAGAGATGGGTAGATGGATGGACAGAAAAACAAATAAACAGATGAATTCATTCTTTTCCCAAGATCCAGTCATCTCCTCATTTACCTGAAAGTAAGTCCTTTCAGTCAACAGGCCTCTCCAACATACACAGAATTCTCTAGAAGCTTTCATATTCAGGGGCCAGATTTCCACATATAACAGCAAAGAAAATTTACACCAGCTATCTGGATAAATTCACCCATCCTGCCATCTTAAAATAACTAGACTACAAAGATCATAAGGCATATTAAGGAAGCCATCAAAATGAAAGAAAAGGGACAGACTAGAGAAACTGATCATTCAACTGACCTCTGGGGTGTGAGCGAGGGGTTATTCCAGAGAAAACCCTCCCCCAAATGAAACACCTCTACTACATTCCTCAGTAATTTGAAAATTCATTGCATCTATCAAATATATCTGTTCAAGGCTTGCTCCTTCCCCTCTTCTTTCAGGTCTAAATTTCAATGTCGCCATATTAACAAGGCCTTTCCTGCTGTCCTCCATGAAATAGCCACCACCCTTCACCCTCCACAGTCAGCTCTTCCACTCCCCAAATACTTTATCTGCATTTTTGCTCCTACAAAGCTCAGCACTCTGAGACATGCCAAGTATTGGCTTATTTGTTCATTTTCTTATGAGTTTTCCTGCATATGATATCAGTTCCATGAGAGCAAAGAATTTGTGGGGGCTGGTAAGTGTGGATTCTGTAGGGCAAGTTGGCAGGCTGGGGACCTGTGGAAGAGTTGATGTTGCAGCTCCAATCTGAAGGCGGTCTGGAGGCAGAATTTCCTCTTCTTCAGGGACCTGTCTTTGCTGCTATGGCCTTCTGCTGATTGGATAGGCCCACCCACATTGTGGAGGGTAGTCAGCTTCATTCAAAGTCTGTGGATTTGTTAACCTCATCTAAAAAATATCTTTACAGCTATGTCTTGGTTGGTTGTGATCAAATATTTGGATATCTTGAACTAGCCAAGTTGATGCATAAAAGTAACAACAGTCCTCTGGAACCCCAGGAAAGGGGCACAAGAGTTCAACAGGATGAAATGTTAGAAAGAACTGGAGATGAGGAAGTTGATGGTGGCTCTAAAGAGGGCTCTTTTGGGCAGCTTAGAAGTTCTGCTACAAACACAGACAAAAATCTATGACTGTTCCTTTGAGATGCATGCCACCTGTCCTTTCCTCTCCATGCCTACTGCCACCTCGATTGCCTCTCTTTCACTGGACACCCTCAGGGTCTCCTGAGCTCCAGGCTCACTCTGTCTCTTTCTCTCCTCTTCCTCTGCCAGTGTCCTTTATTGCCAGATAGACATCCCCGTTTTCTTCACAACCCCCACCCTCAGTTCCCATACAGTCACCATTGCCGCTTTCTTCACCATGTCCCCCAGACTGATATGTCCTCCCCTCCTTCCTTCCTCTTCCCAGGTCCCTGGATGCTACTGCTCACACAGGCTGTACCACAACACTGAGCATTTCTTCATGTGGTTTTCACTAATTGTCACATGTGTGTGACGATGGGCTCTTCCATAGTGTGCTACATGTTGCTGTTAGCCAATTAAGGTTTGTTAATGAGTGCAGCAAAGCAATAGAAAAAATTAAACATATCATTGGCATTTCAGTCCTCATGTCTTTTAAAACTCAAGTTTATGTTTAAATTTAATCATTTCAATATATTAGATGAATGTATATTTTTTATTTTAATTACAAGTTTCACCTTTAATTTTTGCAATTTTTACAGCCACACTCAGATATTATTTGAAGATTACTAAATAGCTATATTTTCTTAAATGCAATGTGTTTAAGTACTTTTAGATGGCAAGCTCAGAAAATGCACCGTACCTAAGCGTGAGGATCAAAGAAGGAAAGCAGGCAGCCCAATTTAGAGCATGCTGGCATGGTCTGGCCATCAGCTTGCAAGCAGACAGGTTTTGTGAAAGGAAGATCGCAGAGTGACTCTGAAGATGTCAAATGTCAGCCCTGTAGTTTTCCCCATTAGTGCATCTGTACGGCCTCTCAGTGGTCCCCGATTGTACGTCTTACATCAAGGCTGTTGACAGCAGTCGGTTCCTCCCAGCATCTCTAATGAGCAGCTCTGGGAGAGAGTAAAAAAAGTCCCAGTAATTCTCACCATCACCTCTAGTGCTTTTAATCAGTGCTAAGAAGTTTCCTGCAAAAATTGGCACCAATTCCACATCTCTTAGAAACATGATTGGGTTTATTGCAGTCCTACACCAATGGGGCGGTAAACAAGAGTTTTACTTCCTTCTGTGCAGAAAGAATACTTACCTTTGCCATCAAACAAAGCCAGTGGCCATTAAGGTTCTAACAGGAGGAGGAGCAAGTGGAGTGAAGGCTCTACCCAACCCTCGAGAGACCAAGGATCAGGATGAAACCCTACTGCAGCCTCTCAGGAGCTGCTTCCCCAACCTCCCTGGCCACCTCCAAAACAGCCCAGGTTCCTCCAAGTGCCAGAACCAAATTTAGCACCTCATGCAGGGTCATCCTGGGAGTCAGGCTCTCCTGCCTATCACCTCAGTGCCACAAACTGTGTTAGCTTCTTTGTGCCTATGAACATGATGTCCCAGAAATTAAATCCCTGGTTCTGTGTTGGTAGCTTCTGCACTTGTTGGCTTGGCCTCAGAGAGGCCCTGAATCACCTTTTTTTTTTTTTTTTTTTTTTCTGAAGCTGGAAACAGGGAGAGACAGTCAGACAGACTCCCGCATGCGCCCGACTGGGATCCACCCGGCACGCCCACCAGGGGCGACGCTCTGCCCACCAGGGGGCGATGCTCTGCCCATCCTGGGCGTCGCCATATTGCGACCAGAGCCACTCTAGCGCCTGAGGCAGAGGCCACAGAGCCATCCCCAGCGCCCGGACCATCTTTGCTCCAATGGAGCCTTGGCTGCGGGAGGGGAACAGAGAGACAGAGAGGAAAGCGCAGCGGAGGGGTGGAGAAGCAAATGGGCGCTTCTCCTGTGTGCCCTGGCCGGGAATCGAACCCGGGTCCTCCGCACGCTAGGCCGACGCTCTACCGCTGAGCCAACCGGCCAGGGCTGAATCACCTTTTAAAACATCTGATTCTCCTCTTCCTACCCAGGTACTCCCTGGGGCATCTTAGAGGCCATTTAATGCTGTTTTGAAGCCTCATCAGCAGAAAGTGCTGACTAGAAGACAGGGCTGCTAATCTAATTTGAATTTTTGTAATTTCCTGTTCAGCAACAACAAATGCAGAGTAAACAGAGGCAGCTTCTCATCTGTTTCCCAGTTCACTCTAACCCCTAATTGGAGATCTTTACAATTAATCTGTTAACTATCCAGATGATCAAGTCTTATCACAACTGCTTCCCGAGATCAAGAACAAATTCCTTATCCATTGTTCAGTATTCTCTAATAAGAGATCTCAGTAAAACATCTACTTCACCATGTCATGGGCTGAATTGTGCTCCCCCTGAAAATGTATGTGTTGAAGCTCTAACCTCAGAACCTCAATATATGACTGTATTTGGAGACAGGGTCTTTAGAGAGTTGTCTCAGTTAAAATGAGGCTGTTAGTGAGGGTCCTAATCCAACATGACTGGTGTTCTTACAAGAAAACCAGAGTAGGATGCACAGAGGAGATGCCAGGAGCAGGAGCACCCAGAAAGAAAACCCTGTGACAAAGTAGCAAGAAGGTCATCTACATGCCAAGGAGAGAGAGCTCAGAGAAATCAGCCCTAACGTCACCTTGATCTTGGACTCCTGAACTGTAAGAACACAATTCTTTGATAAGTGACCCAGCCTGTGGTGCTTTGTTATGGTAGACTAATACAGGTCATGGCACCCACACACCCAACACCAGCCACCTGACTGCTCGTGAGTCCCAGGTGACCCTCAGACTTGGTTTGGTGGAAGAATGAGAAGAGACTTCTCAGAATGGTTTGAGAAAGAAGAAGAAGAGACTTCCCTACTCTTCTCCTTCTTCCTCAAACCATTCTTTCCCACTTAAGCGCCTTCTTCTTTACAACCCCAAAACCCTGCTTTCTAAAGCCTCTGTCCCCAAAATGTGTCATGCCTGCCACTTCTTTATGTCCTCTGATTATCCCAGGAGGTGTCTCACTCCCTTGCAGGATGCCTCCCACATGATCTGGAAGAATCTTACACAAATGTATTTCTGGTACAAATATATTATACCCATTCACTCATATGACAGTGTAGATTGTATCTGCATCTCAGGATCAGTTCAATGCCTTGGATTAAAGAGACAGAGTGACTTGATTCATGCCCGACTCAACTCTTCCACATGGATCCTATATGTCACACTTGCTCCCCAGCACGTGATTTGCACCAAGGTAAGCATAATGGGCACCTGTCATTTTCATCATCCAGGCCCCCTTCTCAGAGCAGCATCCCTCAAGGAATCCCTCCTTCTCCCACATACCCATAGGGCTCTTCAAGGAGTGGCCATATGTTTGTGGGTGCCCATGCCCCCATCCTGGCCCCAACACATTACTAACCCCTGTTTCTGATTTGGGATCAGAGACTGCAACTGTGTGGCAAAAATTGGAAGGTGTGCAGCCCAGGTGCTCTCATTGGCCATGCTGTGTAGAGGAAGAAGTTTTGAGAGAGAAGAGGGAGATCAGGAGTGGGGAAAGGGAAAGAAATAAGACCACAGAGAGAGAAGGAGACAGTGGCTGAAAGAGAGTCCTGAGGTCTGGTGCTTGGCTCACCGAGCCCTGAGCACCAGTCACTCCTGCTTCTCTCACTTCCCTCTCGCCCCTCAGGCCTCTGAGACCCTCGTACACTTCCCATGATTCACTCTTTATTGTGAGCCAGTCCTGATGAGTTTCTATCACTTTTAACCAAATGAGTTTTTTCCTATGACAGTGCACTCAAATAGCCTCTAAATTTAATTATAGTTTTTTTTAGGAGAAATGCGGCTGTGAATTTTTAGATAATTAAACACAATTATGCTGCTTTTGTACACACATTTCTGCGGCTTGAAAGTCCCAGCATATAGGTCCCATGAGGTGGCTTCCATGAGACCTGATACATCAACTATTTATATACAAAAGGTGGCCCTGAAACACTTGGAAATCTGCCGGTAAATGGTGCCGCCCATTTGCTTTGCAGCATTCAATTCTTTTTATCGCGCATGTGAAAGGGAGACATAAAGACAGAGACAGACAGACAGACAGGAAGGGAAAGAAATGAGAAGCATCAACTTGTAGTTGCATCACTTTAGTTGTTCACTGATTGTTTCTCATTTGTGCCTTGACTAGAGGGCTCCAGTGGAGCCAGTGAGCCCTTGCTCAATCCAGAAATCTCAGGTTCAAACCAGTGACCTTGGGCTTCAAATCAGTGACTTTTGGGCTCAAACCACTGATCATGAGGTCACGTCTATGATCCAATGCTCAAGCTGGCGACCCTACGTTCAAACTGGATGAGTCCGCACTGAAGCTGGCAACCTTGGGGTTTCAAACCTGGGTCCTCAATATCCCAGGTTGATGCTCTATCCATTGTGCCACCACCTGGTCAGGCAACATGTATCCAATTCTTTAACAGCAGGAGCACTTTGATGGCTGATGTGAAGGCGAGGTTTCCGCAATGCACACATGTTAGGGTAGCCTAGGAAATGGTGGCCTGCAAAGCAGCAACAACCACAAGAAGGCAGTTGATTCCACAGACCTTCCTACTTTCTCCTCAGCCAGTCGGCAGCAGTCCTCCTTTCCAACTACCTGTGTCGCAAAAGAATGGGAAGAAACAATAAATTTCATATCAGAAAACAGTCTCGGAGCCCTTGATGAGAGGTGGTGAAAAAATACATGTTATCCTTCGCTTTCTCAATTGTTGGAGGAAAGGTGAATTCAAGCAACAAACTGGCACTTATCTCCTAAGATCTGGAGTGGGTTCCCTAATGCCGTCCACAGTGGGGAGGGCAGGGCAGAGTGGGTGTGAGGAGGGGGCTGCAGCAACTCCTGCACTCTCGGTGGTGGAAGCAGCAGGCTGCACCCCCAGCGTCTGGCCAGGTGCCAATCCATTAAGAGCAAGAGTAAAGATTTATTCCTCTGCTTGTGTTATATACACATAAAATTTGGCCCTGTAACTACAGACCAGTGCCAAAATCTGTTAGTTCATTTAAATTTCTGTATTTATTTTAATTAAGCACCAGCAGAATGCCATTTGCGATGGCATATTGAATATCTCCATAATTAACAGTACTAAACCAGAGAGAAGGGCTCCCTCCACATTCTTTTAATTAACTGAAATAGTTCAAGGACAGAATCAGAGATGATTTCTTTGTGGATGTGGAATGTGGGGGCTAGGGAATATGCTGATCATTGGCAATAAGTGCACTTTTAAGAATTCAAGTTTCTATCAGAATATATTTCAGTTTTTATAGTCGTTATAGGAAGTAAGAAAGCTTGGCAGGGTGTAATGTGTTAATTAATTTATTTATTTTTTTGAATAATAAGAAGAAATTCTCATTCAATATAGAAAGATAGGTAGATGTTCTAATTTGTTTGAATGGGGCAAATGACAGTAATGATTCCAGTTGTTTCAGTCGTGTGGGTCCCGACAGCCGCCGGGAACCCAAAATGTGGACCCAAGTCTACTCTCAAGGCTTCCTATATTAGACAAGATGCATTACTCAGCCATTGTTTCTTTTCCTCTAGTAACCCCCAAAACCTCCCACCATTTTGGCGATTTAAAAGTAATGTATGTTATATTTTTCAGTGATCTGTCAAGATAGAATTTATCCCCATGTACGTCAGATCTGCTCCCCATCAGCCCAAAGTGCAGTTTAGTCAGTTTGAGTGCTGCCACATTCCTAGCCTACTGAAAATGTGAGCACATCTCCTGTGGGTGCGCTGACCTCAAGCAGAGTGGGAGGACCTACACCCAGCCCAGCCCAGCCCAGCCCAGCTCGGCTGCATCTCCATTTAGCTCTGAAAGACAGTAGTTACAGCCTCACTGAATACTGTCAGCTGCAGCTGAACACAAAGACATCAACCGGTTCGTCTGCCAAGTGCATCCTCCCCACAAAAACTGCAGAAGTGCACGTGTGCTCACACTGACTATATGAGGAGCTGTCTGAGCTGTTAAGGGGAGGGGTGTTTTGATTCCTGTTCTCTGTGCTACATATAAACTCTGGAGATTCAGCAAAATTTCTTTCCCATTTGCCGAGTTTAACAGCCTCGTCTTTGGCTTCCTCTCATGCACCTCAACTCACAACTGAATGTTCACAGACACAAAATACCAAGTGAAATCCCGTCAATATTAAATTCTTAACTGTCATAAGATGGGGCGGGCAGGGGGAGGGGTCATTTGTGTGCTAAGGAAATGAAATAAATTTTAAATTGAATAGGCTCATGAATATGCTATCAAGCCCCAAACAATTTGATAATAATAACAGATCTTGTCTTCTTGTGGCCTCTTTCCCCAGTAAAGATTGACAGCACTTGTTGGGGGAGGTGGAGAACAAGATCATCCTATTTTATAAACAAGACCAGTAAAGCTATCTATCCATCTTATTGGGCTGCAAGCACCACCAATTTTTCAATTTGGCTCTAGACATAACAGGACTGAGGCTTTGATGTTGAGAACCTATTCTCTATTTAAGAAGTGCTCCCATGGGGCCCTTCCCTTTGATCTAATCTGGGTTGACACAGTCTGGGAACACTTGTGTGTCTGCCAGGAGCAACCCTGTGGTGAAGACGCTGCACCCCAACCTCCCACTTCTGCCGAGGATGCGACCGGGTCTCAGCTCAGCTCAGCTCAGCAGCCAAAGCAGAGTTCTCTCTGGACGACTCCAAGGGCAAGTGCCTCCTGCAGGGGTCTCCAGTCCCTCCCAGCAGGGCTCCCATGTCTGCCTCCTTCTGAAGAGGCATCCCTGCACCTGGTGTGTGTGGAGGTCACTGCACCTGAGGGGTAAGTCCATAGGCAGGAAAGCAAAAACAAGACTGGGCTAGCCCTAAAGAAGGGGCCTGGGATCAGACTGGAGAAACCCCGAGCACTTTCTATCACCCCCAGCTCTGAGAAAGAAGGCAGGGTCCACAAAGCCACGAGAGTCCTACTGCTGGTAATACAGCAATAAATTAATTTAATTTTTTTTATTATTTTTGAGAAAGGAGAAAAATTAACAATGAAGGTTGTGAGCAATAGAAGAGACACTTTGTGGTGTGACCTACAAATTTGTTTGTCAGCTTTTTCTTTGTAATCCATCTGCAAACAACTGTAGGAAACCATGTAATTCAGAGATAGAGGGGGAGAGACAGACAGATTGACAGATTTGCATAGATTTATAGCAATATTGGGCAAATAAGTTTGTAAAATTTGTGTTATTTGATTTTGCTCACTTTTATTGCTAAAAATGGCCACTGCCAGGTGATGCTGCTGATTACCTTCCTGCTTGGGAAGGGGCTTTGTTATGCTAATGTGTGCTGGAGGAGGGATTTTCATGCCAAAAAGTTTTAAGAAGAAGAGGCCACATTTTTGCAGAGAGGCAGCCAAGATGGCAGGGTGCTGAACCAGAAGCCAGTTTGTGCAGAGAGAAGCAGATGGGGAACAGAGGTGAGGGACTTTGTGAGCTCTGCTAAACTAGTGGGGGCCTTTGATTCTAGGAAAACCCAGATGTGTCAGTAGCTTTGTGAGCTCTGAATGAGTGGGTTTTGGTCCTCAGTGTGTTTGTTTTTACTCGCCTGCCAGGTGCAAAGCTAGAATAAAAGAAATGGCTCGCCAGTTTTCAGCTCCGTTGTTTCTCTACCATCTATTCAGATCTAATGGCAACCTGCATGTGAATGGCCACGGTGGCCGCCAGCAGCGGCCCCTGGCCTTACAAGTGATATTGCTGAGAAGTGTTCACATGCTTTTTGTATCTCTTACCACAGAGATAGGGCAGAACCTATGATGGCTGGCAGACAAGGGGTTGTAGGACTGAGACCCTGCTAGAGATGAGGGTAGATGAATGGAGGGTACAGGTCTAAGCCCCTCCCCCATAGCTTTGAAGGTAGGAAAAATAGAAAGATGTGTGCCCAACATCCACCTCTGGGATGACAGAATGTCCTCCATTCGTGGCAGGAACCCTTTAGTCCTCAGCCCACTCTGCTCCAGGGACTCCTCTCAGATGTCTACAGCCTACGAGATTACCACAGATGCAGTGCCTGGCTCTCCTCAGGCATGTCCCCGTGGGTGATTTCCAACAAAGCCAGCCTGTCTGACAACTACTTCTTATTCCTTCCTGGTGGCTGGAGGCTGGCCCTTTGTATTGGGGTAGAGCAGGCCACTCCAGCATGCCTAAGAGTTCTACCTTCTCATTTTTGCCAGGGGGCCTAATTAGGAGCTGGGCCCACCGTGACAAATAATGGACAGAGATGAATGGCTTTCTAAGCAGTGAGGGTGTGGGGACATCTGGTGGGCCTGACAGATGCAGGAGCCCTCACAATACCCCTCATCAGACTGGTCAGGCCCAGAAGGCAGCCTGTGTGGTTAATGAGGCAGGCACCCTCCCCAGGCACAAATCATCCCCATTTGGTGCACCTCATTAGGTATGTTCTGAAGTCACCATTAGCGCACCGGCAGGGAGGGGTGTGCCAGGCTCACTGGGGTGAGAGGCAGAACACAAGCATGACCCATAGGAAGTCATAGGAAGGGGCACTCAAACAGGCTCCTTGTTAGCCCTGGACATTTGCCTGACATTGTTAGAGAGATGCCCTTCGGAAACAAAGAAGTAGGCACTCCCCAGCTGTTCTATTTAAGAAAAAATAAAATTAATTATACACATCTCATTCAAACTTTTACTTTTGAAGTTTTACATTCCAAAGGATGAGATTTATTTAGAAGGAACAGATACATTCATTTCCAAGGGGCAGTTCTCACTGTGGCATTTTAGGGCTGTGGTGGGCTCCAAAACAGAGCCTATGGAGAGTGAGAAACTGTTATCTTTCCTCCCTTCTCCCTCGTTCCTCTGCAGCCTGCATAGCCCCATGGAATGGGCTAGAACGCATTTTGACCTTGGACAGCAGAACATCAGGACCACTTACAGGTTTCATCACTGTGTGATGATTCTGGGATCTGACTGGTCCATCTGTGAAAAGCAGATTATGGTGCTTCCTGCCGCTGCACTCACGGGCATGTCAGGAGGGTTAATGAGCAGCTTGTCCAGCTCAGAGAGGTACCCAGGTAACACACCGCTTCCTGGTTCCCAGCAAAAAGCACTTTCTTTGTGAGATGGAGCTCCTGCAGTCTCCACGGAGGGATCAAGTGGTTAAGTTTTCTGTTCTTTAAAAAAAATTACAGGTTTAAGGTAATATGTATATCCATACTCTTCCCGGTTTTATAGTTCTTTATATTTTATTATTATTCCACTGCAACTTTGTGACAAATGTCAGGGAGATATTTCCTATTAATTATATTTTTTTACACAAACGAATCTCTTTAATTTTTTTCAATAGTTTCCTGCCAAATTTGCAGATCAGACTGTTGCTATGAATAGCTATTCATCATATTGGCATTTTCTTACACAAAAGCAGAGTGCTTCAGTATCAATATTGACAGGGAAAGGGTAGCTCTTATATTTCATCTTTTCATTTAAAAAATGTAAATTTATGGCTCAGATGTACGCAATTGGATCTAACCAACTTTAAGTCCATAGCCCAGATCTGAGTTTCCTTAAATAAAGGGTCTTCACAGATCCCACTGATGGCTTGCCTAGTTGTAAGTCCAACAAACACAAGGGGTAGCATTATGTTCTGTTCTTCCCAGGAGCCTAGGAGGTTCGAACACAAGACCGCGGAATGATAAAGGTGTTCTCCATACACTCTGCTGGTGGTGTGCTCTGTGACAAAGGAGAAGTCCAAGGTCTATTAGCTCAGGAGCTGGCCCCAGGTCAACATGCATCTCAGAGACAGGTAATACCTCCCCCAGTGATCTACAGCCTGTCTCTGAGAGAAATCAGAAGCATTCACAAGAGAAAACAGAGACTCCAGGGGGATCCTAGAGTTCTCACAATTCAAAGAAGCTGAGCCTATATTGGGGTTATCCTGGAACCAATTTGGACCATGTGAGTCAACTCTGAGGCATAATGAACTTCAAGATGATTGAAAGCAGCAGTGTGGTAAAGCGTGACATCAGCTTTCCAGGTCCACTGTGGTGGAGCAGTGGGTAAAGCGTGGACCTGGAATGCTGATGTCACCAGTTTGGAGCCCTGCGCTTGCCCTGTCAAAGCACATATAGAAAGCTACAAGTTGGTGCTTCCTGCTCCTCCCCTACCCTCCCTCTCTCTCTCTCTCCTCTCTCTAAAATAAATAAATAAAATCTTAGAAAGAAAGAAAGAAAGAAAGAAAGAAAGAAAGAAAGAAAGAAAGAAAGAAAGAAAGAAAGAGAAAGGAAAAAAAAGGAAAGCAGGAGTAAGAAGGATGTGTTATAAAATGATTTTCAGTTGGCAGAACAAGCAAAGAAATTTAAACTCAGGTAAAACCTGATTATACTTTATTTGAACCTCAGGAAACTTTCACAAAGTTTCTTCTATAATCCTCCTCTATTATCTACAATGGAATATCAAGAGGCCATTGGGGAGAACAAATTCAAGATCCAAACCTTGTATCATCAGGCGCTTTCCTAAGGTCTTCGCTCTGGAAGTGTGCAGCCAATGTGCTGGGGGACAGACTGTGCCCGGAGCCATTGATTCATGAAGCAGGGCCATGATTGATTGTTTTTCTGCCTCCTGGGCCTAAACTGTGACCCGAATTTCTGTACTGGTTTGGTTTTTAGTTTGGCTTTTTTTGTCTTACTGTTGGGCAGATAAAGTTATTTTTTTCTCACCCTATTGTTAAAGATGACCACTGCCCACATGTGATACAGCTAATTGACCTTCTTGCCTGGGATGGGCTTGATTATGCTAATGTGTGCTGGAGGAAGGGGTGGTCCCGGGGAAAAGTTTTAAAAGGAGGAGTTATGAAGTCGTTTCAGGGGAGAGAGTGGCCATATTCTTGTAGAGAGGAGGAGCCCATGCTGTAGAAGGGCAGAGAGAGGCCACGTGGAGGAGGTAGCCAAAATGGCGGAATGAGGGAGGGGGAAGCCAGTTCGTGGAGTGTTGCATCCACCGGGTACGAGAACAAACGTCGGAGACTTTCAGGAGTTTAGATGTTACTTTATTGGCCAGTTTAACCTGTGCAGGGGTGAACTCCCAAGATGTCCGGAGACACCGTGCTCACAAGGAGCTGCAAATGGAAGCCGCGCCTGGTGCTTACAGCCAGGTCCTTATATATCCTAAGTGAGCAAGCATAATACAGAAGCAGATGTGGCAGTTTAGCTATTGGCTAGGGAGGTCGCACGCAGCATAGCAACAGGGGCCGGCATAGCAACAGGGGCCGGTTTTAACTTAGTGGCGAATTTCAAACATAAACTTCTGATAAGGGTCTCTGACCTTCTTTGTTCTCAGCCTCACAGGGGCCATATCAGCACTCCCTGTTCCTTCAATAGTTACACTCTTGGCAGCCCCAGAATATCAGTACTCCCTGAATCTAACATTCCCCCATCTCTTTTAGGCATAAATCAAACCCTTGATTCTTTATCAGTGGGGAGACTGGTGTAAGGTTGGGACAGAACAATTAACTTTACTACATTTATCCTCTCCTTCACGAACGCAAGGAGCTTATTAAGGATTATTGGTCTAAAGGTAAGAGCCAAAAATAATAATAGGAGAGGTCAGCAATTGTGGATATGAAGGTAGTTAACCAAGGAGAAGTCTTGAACATAGAGGTATACCAGCTAGGGCTGTCTTCTTCTAGGTTCCTATTCTTTAATCTGTTTGCAAGTATCTTGATATTATCTCTAATTACTCTAGAGTGGTTAGCATAAAAACAACATTCTTCTCTTAAAGCAGCACACAGTCCTCCTTGCTCAAGGAGGAGGAGGTCTAGCCCTCTCCTATTCTGAAGGGCTACCTCGGCTAGGGAGTCTATTTGCTTCTCGAGGTATATTACCTGGTTTAGGTGGACTCTATTGAAATTCACTGACTAGGGTCTCACAACCCTACTTTTTACAAAAATAACCTGAGTGAGACCCGTATATGCGATGCCATCCAAAAGGGGGTTCGGGGCAAGCATAGTGTGGAGTATACTATAAAGCCCTATTTTTTACATTGGGGTCACACCTATTACCTAAGGTGTATGAGCTAGGCAAATCATCAGCAAGAGGGCTCCTGGATGAATCAGAATGTCTCCAAGCTGCTGGTGAATCACAGAACTTGTCTTCAAAGAACTTTGATAAGTCAGCTTGGGGAGTTATGGGATTGTTATTATCCCAGGTGTTATTCTGTGCTATAACTGTGCTATCTGCTGTCCTGATTAAAACCTATTCTTGCAACTCTAGTCCCTTGCTGGGTAAACAATAAAAAGTCATCAGTCCTAAGTGGAGGAGAAGGTAAGCTTTAGAGGCTCTCCAGGGGTCCGCTTGACTTGCCATCTCCGAGATCCTTTGTCAGGTGGTTGGACCGCCTTTACGTGGCAAAGGTGGACCCAGTAGGGCTTTTCAGCTACCTTAATAGCTGTGGGTGTACTCAGGATCACCTGGAACAGTCTATTCTACCGCGGCTCAAGGTTGTCTCATCAGTGGTTGAGAATCTACACCTACTGTCCAGGCTCCAGTGGCTCCGGTAGTCAGGAGCTGTGTTCCGCATTTGATTGGGCTGATCTCTGGAGGGCCTGCACCTCACTTCTGATGTGTTGCAGGGCCTGCAAGGACTTGAGGAAATTATGATTAGAAATCTCTAGTTCCCCTCTGGTCACTCGAGGTACAAGGGGCACAGGTTGCCCAAATAAGATTTCATAAGGGGTCTAATTATTGAGATAGGAGGTACATCTGGTTCTAAAATGGGCGAAAGGGAGGAGCTCAACCTAGTTTTCGCCGGTCTCCCCTCTCAGCTTAATTATAGTTTCCTTCAGAGTCCTGTTCATTCTTTCTACCTGTCCTGAATTTTGGGGCCTATAAATGCAAGGCAATTTCCAATTAATACCTAACTTAGTGGCTAATTCTTGAGATATCCTGGATATGAATGCAGGCCCATTGTCTGATCCTAGCGCTAGGGGAATGCTATAGCTAGGTATGATTTCTCTTAATAAGACTTTACAGACTGTGGAAGCAGCTTCTCCTCGTGTGGGGAATGTTTCCACCCATCCTGAGAAAGTGTCTAATAATACTAATAGATACTTATAACCTGACTTCCCAGGGATCATCTCTGTGAAATCTATTTCCTACAGTTCTCCCGGAGCTTTCCCCTGATACCTCACAAAGGGGGGTAGCTTCTTATTCTGCTCACTTACTCTGGCACAGATGCTGCACCTCGAGACAATGGAGTGGACAATATCCCTGATGTTGGGCCCTACATAATACTTCCTGATAAGTTGTTCTAGCTTGTTTTGTCCTAGATAGGTACTAGTATGAATACTTCCTACTATTTCTCTTACTATTCCCTAGGGTAAATAGAGCCTGGAGTCAGGAAGCTCTATCTATCCCTGCTAATTTTTCTTCCCTTTCAACTACATCTCTTCCTGCTCTTCTTCTGGGGAATATCTAGGATCCGGAGGTAGTGTTGACTTAGGCAGCAATGGCAGAAGGCTTTCTTGTGGCCTAGTGGCTGCCTCTCTTGCAGCTGAGTCTGCTAGGTTGTTACCCTTTACAATAGGCGAGTCCCCTCTCTGGTGTCCTTTGCAGTGGATGATGGCAACTTTGGTAGGTAGCCAAATGGCGTTTAGGAGGGCAAGAATTTCATTGTGATTTTTAATGTCTTTCCCCCCTGCTGTCAGTAAGCCTCTCTCCTTGTATATGGCTCCGTGGACATGGGCAGTGGTGAATGCATACCGGCTGTCAGTGTAGATGTTGGCAACTTTTCCCTCTGCTATCTGTAAGGCTTGGGTTAGTCCTATTAGCTCTGCCTTTTGTACAGATGTTCCTGCGGGCAGTGCTTTCTGCCACAGGACCTTATTTTCCATGGTCACTGCTGCCCCTGCATGTCGCTGTCTATCCTTAATAAAACTGCTCCCGTCAGTAAAGAGGGTCAGGTCTGCCTTCCCGTATGCTTGATCCCTTAAGTCCGGGCGGGAGCCAGTCACTGTGTCAAGGATTTGTTTGCAACTGTGGACCAAAGTGGAGTCGCTGGGTTCAGGGCAGCAGTTTTGAGGAACTGAACAGATGGAGGGTTCAGCAGCTGAGCCTGATACTGCATTAGCCGCACATTAGATAGCCACCTGTCAGGAGGTGCTCACAGCACTTGCTTTACGTAGTGTTCCTCAATGACTTTGATGTCCTGCCCTAAAGTTAATTTACTAGCCTCCTTGACTAGTATGGAGGTGGCAGCAAGTGCCCTTAGACATGTTGGCCATCCCGAGGCTACAGGATCAAGTCTCTTGGACAGATAGGCGACAGGCCTCTTCCATGGCCCAAGTTCCTGGCTCAGTACCCCTAAGGCTGCCCCTCCCTTTTCTGCTATAAATTGCTGAAAGGGTTTGGCTAGATCTGGCAGGGCCAAAGCTGGGGCAGCCACCAGGGCCTCTTTCAGTGCTTGGAATGCTTGCTTCTTCTTATCTGTCCATGTGAACTGCTCTTTCTTACCCCTGGTTAGTTCATGCAGGGGTTTAGCTAGTTCTGCAAAGCCTAATATCTAGTCGGCAGTATCCTATTGCACCCAGAATTCTTGTACCTGTCTCTTGTTAGTAGGCTTGGGGATCTGCAAGACTGTCTGAATTTGCTGGCTGGACAATGTCCTTTGCCCTCCCTATAAGTTATACCCCAAATGACTTACAGTTTGCATCACAATCTGGGCCTTCTTGGTGGAGACTCGATACCCCATTCGCCCGAGATCTTGTAGCAGGTCCGAGGTAGCTTCCTCACACTCTCCTTCGTCCTTGGCAGCTATGAGGATGTCATCCACATACTGGAGCAGTACAATCGACGGATGAGAGGAGCAGAAAGCCTGCAGATCTTTGCTGAGGGCTTCATTAAAAATGGTGGGGGAATTCTTAAACCCTTGTGGTAGTCTGGTCCAAGTGAACTTCCCTACTAGTCCATTATCTGGGTCATTCCATTCAAAGGCAAAGATCCCTTGGTGCCAGGGGAATACAAAAGAAGGCATCCTTCAAATCCAGGACAGAATAATAGGTATGGGTTGAGGGCAATGAGCTCAGTAAGGTATATGGATTGGGCACCCTGGGATGAATAGTCTCTACTTGTGCATTCACCTCCCTCAAGTCCTGGACTGGACGATAGTCTTGGCTCCCTGGTTTCTGGACGGGAAGCAGCGGGGTGTTCCAGGCTGATTGGCACCTTCAAAGGATGCCTGCCTCCAGCAGGTGTTGCAAGTGCCGGGTGATTCCCTGTCTAGTTCGGGCTGGGACCGGGTACTGCCTGATCCTAACTGGTCTAGCAGTGCTAAGCAGTTGCACCAGGACAGGCGGTTGGTGAGCAGCCAAACCTGGGGGGTTGGTTTTCGCCCAAACCTCAGGTACCCAGGTACACAGGGTGTCTGAAACCCCTTTCTCGGCCTCCTTACCTTCTAGGACGGTGGCAAGTAAGTGTTCTTCAGACAGTGGGACAATTACTTCCATGCTGACCTCTACCTCTTTGTTCCCCATAGGGCTTTCTTTCCGTTGGAAGGTTATGGTGGCCTGAAGTTTCTGCAATAAGTCCCTTCCAAGCAGTGGGTAAGGGCAGTCTGGAATGACTAGAAAAGAGTGAGTGATAGTGCCTTGACCTAAGTCAGTAATTCTTGCGGTGGCCCATGGGTAGGCTTCTGCTTTGCCCGTTGCCCCTATTATCTTAGTAGTTGTCTTCTGCATCTGGCCCTGTGGTTTCTTTAGGACTGAGTAGGTGGCTCCCATGTTGACTAGGAAGTCTATTGGCTTTCCTTCGACTGTTAAGGTGACCATGGGCTCCTGGGAGCTGACGGGAATGGAGCCCTGGACCGTCAGTCTAAGGTTTGGAGCAATACCTCTGGGGCTTGTTTTGGCCTCTGGCTGTCGGCCCTCAACTTTGGGCACTCTCTCTTCCAGTGTCCTTTCTCCTTGTAATAGGCGCATTGATCCTTGTCTATTCGCTGTCCTTTACCCTTCCTCTGTCCCCCTTTTCCCTTGGGGGGAGGTTTCTGAGCAGCAATCAGGATCTTGGCTACCTCCTTTGCTCTGCCAACCTCCGGATCATCACTGTTAATATATATACTTTCTGGGCTATTTCTAATAGATTACTCCTATTTTCTCCTTTAAATCCCTCTATCTTCTGAAGCTTTTTCCTAATATCTGAAGCGGCCTGAGTCACAAAGGCTATATTTACTAGTCTCCTGTTCTCTTCCGCCTCAGGATCTAGAGGGGTATATACTCTATAAGCCTCTATGAGTCTCTCTAGAAAGGCTGCTGGGGATTCCTCTCTTCCCTGGATGACTTCACTTACCTTGCTAAAGTTGGTTGGCTTTCTGGCTGCTGCCTTGAGCCCCCTCAACAGAGCCCGGCAATACTGGAGGAGCGCGTCCCTTCCCCCAGTGGTATTAGGGTCCTAAGTAGGAGGTTAAGACGGGAGAACATCTTCTATTTCCCTTCTTCCCTTCCAAGTTTCCCTTTCTTCTCCTAATACCGCCTTAGCAGCTTCTCTTACTATTCTATCCCTTTCTTCAGAAGTGAAGAGGGTTTGTAAAATCTGCTGACAATCATCCCATGTGGGCTGATGGGTCCTAAAAATGGTCTCAAGGAGAGATATTAATCCCTGAGGTTTCTCAGAAAATGGGGGATTCTGATGTTTCCAATTGTATAAATCACTAGTGGGAAAAAAAGACACATAGATGAGGCGAGGAGGTGCCCGTGGGCCAGCATCTGGTGCTGGTGGCGCCTCCCGGAGGAGGAGGCAAAATGGCTGTGCCTCCCGGAGAAGGAGGCAAAATAGCTGCACCTCCCAGAGGAGGAGGCAAAATGGCTGCACCTCCCAGAGGAGGAGACAAAATGGCTGTATCTACCCACACATCCATATACAGGTATTGTCTGGGTGGGGAGCCCTATAGACCGTGGCTCTGACAGCAAACAAAATTGGAAGGTCAAAAGTGCCCTCTGTGGGCTATCCCACATTAAATGCAGGCCATTCCAGCTGGCTCAAAGTCCAGATGAAACCTGGACTTGGCTGCGGACTTCCGTACCCCTGAGCCCTCTTCTGGAGATCAGAAAAATTCTTCAACAGGCACTCGAGCAGGGATCCCGGCACAGACTCCTGTTGTCCCATCCTAGATGACTCAGGAATAATAAAAAAGGGTAGGATACAGGCAACACACACTATTAACACAAGGAACACACTTGTCTCTCTCACACTCAACTCAGTCATTTGAGCTCAGACAAAATGCAGCGCAGTGCAGCATAAAACGGATTCCTAATGTAACCGGTCACTCCTAAAGTTAACAAATCCAAATATCCAAATTTCAGAGAGCGGCATCCCGCTTCTGAAAGTCCTGGGTAGGTTACCGGCAGCATCCTACTACCTCAGGATTGTGTGCTCTGGAGCCCCAAAGCCAAACCAAATGAGGATCCTCCATGAATACTTACTCAGCTCAAGCTGTCCTTTTGGTCTCCGACCCAAAACTCCACCAAGGGAGAATCCCAGGCAAGCACCCAAAATGTTGCATCCACCAGGTATGAGAACAAACGTCGGAGACTTTCAGGAGTTTAGATGTTACTTTATTGGCCAGTTTAACCTGTGCAGGGGCGAACTCCCAAGATGTCCGGAGACACTGTGCTCACAAGGAGCTGCAAACGGAAGCTGCGCCTGGCGCTTACAGCCAGGTCCTTATATATCCTAAGTGAACAAGCATATACAGAAGCAGATGTGGCAGTTTAGCTATTGGCTAGGGAGGTCACACGCAGCATAGCAACAGGGGCCGGCATAGCAACAGGGGCCGGTTTTAGCTTAGTGGCGAATTTCAAACATAAACTTCTGATAAGGGTCTCTGACCTTCTTTGTTCTCAGCCTCACAGGGGCCATATCAGCACTCCCTGTTTCTTCAATAGTTACACTCTTGGCAGCCCCAGAATATCAGTACTCCCTGAATTTAACATGGAGAAGAAGGAGATGGGGAACAGAGGTGAATAAGACTGGTGAGGTGGAAGCCTTTGATTCTAGGAAAACTCGGATGAGTCAGTAGCTTTGTGAGCACTGAATGAGTGGGTTTTGGAGCCCAGTGTGTTTGTTGTTTACTCGCTTGCCAAGGGCGAGTCTAAAATAAAGGAAAATGGACCACCAGTTCTTGGCTCTGCTGATTTCTTACCATCTGTCTGAATCAAACCTGAACCTGCATTGGCCAGGCAACTTCAATGGTGTCTGCGAATACTGGCTCTATACTTAGACCTTTTGCATTAAGTTGTTTGCAAAAGTTGTAGCTGTTATTTCCTTGTCTGTGTCTATATGCCTCTGTCCATATAAGAAACTCCCAAATGTAAAAGAATTTTTTTAATTTATTTGAGTCAAACTGTCAACAACTGCCAGGAAGCAAAGTCTCAACAGATTGAGAAAATGTTCCAGAAAATGGCAGTTTTATCACTTACTTTATAGCTAGAATCAAAGGGGAAGATGTAAGGGGGGGGGGGGGGAATACATGAAATCGACCAGTGATAGACTAGGGAGGCAGGTGAAAGCAAAACCAGAAATCTCTGGGATTAGATAAAAAGTAAAAAAATGTGTGTACTGAAACTTCTTTTAAGTACAGGAGAATAAGTTAATTAACATGATAATAATGACAGGGGGGTTTGTTGGTCTCTGCTCTGGTGGGATGCCTGCCCTGAGGGGGTTAGGAAAAGAAGACCCTTACATCATCAAGTATGTTATTATAGATGCAAAAGACAACAGTCAGGTAAACATTAACCTTTGTTGGAGAAAAATACCTCCTTAGGACATGACTATCCCTCGTGAACTTTTAGTTCGAAAGCTTTTATTTCAGACCATCCTGTGTAGTTAGGTTAGGTCTCTGAGTTTGCAAGGCCATCATTCAGGGCTCACCTGAGCTTGTCAGGTTTAGTCTGTGGCCCTGTCTTTCTTTTGTTTTTCTTTTCTTTCTTTCTTTCTTTTTTTTTTTTTTTTTTTTTTTCCAGATCTCTTTGCCATATGATTTTCAGCTTCTTTTATCAAGAGGTTGAATTTATTTTCCTAACCTTTGGATCTGGACTGCCCTTGTAATGTGCTTGGACAATATAATTTGCAGAAGGGTGTGCCAGCCTCAAGTCTCATAGCCACTGCCTCAGATCCCTTTACAGACACTCAATGGGAATGTCTACAGTCACCTGGCAAGGATGACAGACCATGCTGTAGATCAGAGGGCCCAGACCCCCTTCTTGATTTGATTACTTGCTAAAGTGCCTCACAGAACTCAGAGAAACATCTTACTTACTCAATGTCGAGTTTATCATAAAAGGTTACAACTCCAGAGCAGTCAAATGGAAGAGATGCACAGGGCAAGGGATAGGGGAAGGGCACAGAATTCCATGCCCTCCGGCAGCTGGCCACTCTTCCTGAATCTCTGCACGTTCACCAGTATAGAAGCTCTCAGACCTCCATCCTTTTGGATCTTAATGGAAGCTTCATTACATAAGCATAATTAATTAGATTATTGGCCACAGGTGATTGATACAACCTTCAGGCCCTCTCGTCTCCTGGGAGGTTAGGAGGTGGCAGGAAAATTGCAAACCTCTAATCACATGGTTGGTTATCCTGGCAACTAGCCCCCTTTATTAGGGGCAAAATCGCCTCCTTGACATTTTATCATTCTCATTATTGCTGAAATTCCAAGGGTTTTAGAAGCCTTGTGCCAAGAATAAGATAAAGACCAAATATGTACTTCTTACTATAAATCACAATATCACACATAGCTTCTTGACTTAAAATGAGGTTACATCCCAATAAACCCATCATAAATTGAAAATATTGTAAGTTGAAAATGTGTTTTATACACCTAACCTACTGAACATCATAGATTAGCCTAGCCCACTTGTCGGCAAACCGCGGTTTGCGAGCCACATGTGGCTCTTTGGCCCCTTGAGTGCAGCTCTTCCACAAAATACCATGTGCGGGCACTACCTCAATAAGGAATGTACCTACCTATATAGTTTAAGTTTAAAAAAATTGGCTCTCAAAAGAAATTTCAATCGTTGTACTGTTGATATTTGGCTCTGTTGACTAATGAGTTTGCCGACCACTGGTCTAGCCTGCATTAACTGTGCTCAGAACTTTTACACTAGCCTATAGTTGGGCAAAATTGTTTCATTTCCTCTATCCAGAATTGCAAAAAATTATGATACTGCATTTTGCTAGCCCTAGAAAAGATCAAAATTCAAAATTTGAAGTACAATTTCTACTAAATACACATTGCTTTCACACCATTGTGAAGTTCAAAAATCACAAGGGGAACCATCATAAATTTGGTATCACCTGTATTTTTCCACTTACTCCAAATTACAGACATCTGAACTTCAATTATAAGAGCTAGTCTGGGCTCCAGTGCTTGTACTGGATTACCAGATTCTAAAGCCAGTGATTATTGTCAACCATTTTAGTTTCTAGAGAAATTGAAATAAACTTCTCCACTGGGGAACCCTTATCTCTGAATATTTCTCTTTAAATCAGTATCTATCTATCTATCTTTCATCTATGGAATATATTTTTTGTCAGTGTGTTATTTTAGTCCTAATGAGATCATCTCCTTTAAATTCACAATGCCAAACTAATTTCCTGCATTATATGAAGGAAATGATAATTTCTGACAAAATACCACTGATGACCTCTTGTTTTTACTGAAAATATAGTTTAACTACTATTTCAGCGAAAAGTAAAAGCCATCACCTTAGCAACACTAAAACTAGAAGGAACCAGTGGACTTCTCAAAGAGCAGGTTACTCTGAGAGTCACTAGAACCTAAGAGTTTTATTCCAAGTATACAGGTGGATGTTCATGATGTACTGAGATGCTGGGCCCCTCTTTCGACATCCCCAGGAAACAAGACCTTGATGCAGTTCTAGCCTGGAGATTTCCAGAGCCGGGCACCCCTGCCTGTGCCAGCGTGTCCCTAGTGACTCCCTGAGTTTAAGTCATCTGACGTGGCCCCAGCTCATGTTGATGGAGGAGAATGCTGTGACATGGGATGGAACACAGAGAAGCAGCAAGTGGTTTGGAGACGCAGTGGTGCCACAGGCTCAACAATCAAGCATTGACTGAGAAAGTAAAATCTAACATCTGTCAAATGATAAAGAGTTCAGAAATTACTTTCTCACAAATGCTCTCTTGGATCCTGCTGACAACCCTAAATGTCATTGTGATTATAACTACTCCCACTTTATGTAAAAGAAAATTGAATCTTAGCGAGGTCAAGCTACTTTCTCACAGCAAGAAAAGAGCAGAATGTGAGAACACACACACTCCCTCTGCCTGCAAACGTAGCATTCTTTCTTGTAGCACCAAGCTGAAAGCAGATTTCCTATTGACATTCTAAAGTGAGACCCAGAAGTAAGTAATTGCCACAGTTCTGTGTCTAGGCACACAGCACATCAGTTAGACACTGAGGGACAGAGAAGTTGGCAGGGAAGACCCACAATGGTTGGGAGATGACTGAGAGCTTCCACAAGTGAAAAGTGGGACCTCTCTCTCTGCAAGACTCCTTTCCTGTTGCATAATGATATGTTTGATTTGGCAAAGTTCCTTGGCATAAAACAGCTGCTTCCATTTGCAAATCCAGCCACACACATCCAAACCACCACTGTCCCCCACAGCAGGCTGCTTATTACCTACCGGCATCTGGCGTCCACCTGCCATCATGAACTTTAAAGCATCAGCTCTATCACCTTTGTTCTTTGGTGTTTAATAAACTACCTCTTCCTATGAGCTTTCAACTTCCCAGTTATTCAAGAGGGGAGATATAGTCACAGAATAAATAAAAATTATAATTCTTTCATTCTCACAAATTGATCTTGTGAAGGTGTAGCATCCTGTTGTAAGTTGCACCGATGAGCTGGCTGGCAGCGCGAGCCAGAGGACAGTACTGCCATGCCACTCTGCAGTGACTGTTACTTTTTTCTCTGAGTATGCCAGGTTGTCATACTGCCCTTTGTGCCAAAACTGAGAAAGTTCCAGCCGTGCCACCATCAATGGGCTCAGAATCCATAGAATCTTTGTATTTTACCCTTTTACTTTGAGCTCAAAGGAACAGTTATCAGAAGCCATGTGTTCACCTTCTCCATGAGCCTCAAAGCCTATCAGTCCTTCTAACCCACACTGCACCTCAAAGGAAACTCAGTATACCTGTTCACACCTAGATCTTTGAACCCTTCCTCTGCAGAGGCTATGAACTCTTCAGAAGAGTGCCTTGTTACTTACCTGGCCCAGTCGTTCTACCTAGGAGTCCGTGAATTCTGCATCATGTTAGTATCTTTAAGCCTAAGACATCTTCCTTCTAAAATACCACTGAGTGCTTTACTCCCAGTTGTCTTGAGTGTGTTCTGTTTTGAGTATTAATGTTTCAAATCCTCACACTGTCCCAAAGGGATAGCTTATCAAGCAGAAATTTGTGTTTAGTTTCCTATTATTTGCTAATGTAGACCTGCTACCATCATTACAATTAGCAGAGGTTCTTACTATTTCATTCCATCTCTTCTTCATGCTCTCCTTCTCCCAGGGGTCCTGAGTGCTTTATAAGACATGTGTTACTTTCAAAGAGTGTTAACAGTGCTTGATAGCTAGCAACTAGGCTTGTGTAGCATCCCAGGGTGGAGCAATGCCCAGGTCATATTTATCCACTCCGTGGCCACTTGGGGACGCACACCAGTTGCCTTCTCTGTCTCTGAGCCCTGTGAGAGCAAGGGCGGGACTTACCCCTCCAATCATCTCACCTTGCACTGTTCGTGTACAGATCTGGTTTTCAAGAAACATTTTTGGAGTTGTCCCTGAAACAATTTTGAAAATCCGAGGGCTACAAAATTTTCTTTGGGGACTAGTGAGATGATCATGCAGAGGACATCAGAGAAGACACCGGAGGACAGAACACCATGCCACTCCAAAACAGTGGGTGGTGTAGCTGCTGACAAAGGTCCAGGCAGCTGGTGGCCTGCTGCCCAAGGACAAGCCTGAGCCAGTGGTGGCAGGTGCTATGGGAGAGGCTCTCAGACCTGCACTTTCAAAATGGAAATGACAGTTCAGATCATTTGGATTTCACAGGCGGGCACTGGATGACTTTGGGGACAAAGCCCTGGCCAGCATAGGTCTGAGAAATGATTTTATTGTGAAGATAAAGCTCATGTGTGGAGCTGAATTGACAACAGTTGAATGCCTATAAAAATTTTTTTGTTGTTCTGTGATTATAATTTTGCATTAAATTTTTAAAAAGAAGGAAACTTTCATCTTACTCCTGGAATAACAGTATAGGTCATCAAAAGGAAAAACAATTGGAAAGAAGAAATACCACCAATTTATTCCTGCCAACATCCTGGACTGTCACATCCCACACAAGCTGTGAAGCAACCACAAGCCAGGTACCCCAGTCTCAGACTCAATTTCAATAAACTGAGGTCTTGACCCCTGATTTCCCCACAGGAATTTTATAAGGATCAATACAGAGAACAAGTGAACAATCCTTTGATGACAATAAGGAGACAGAACATGGTATTATCACCAAACGCAGAGAACTCCTAGGTAATCATGTTAGCACTGACCATTACACCTTTGCAGATGGCATTGGGTCCTCTCAAAGCTGACACGACCTGTAACAGGAGGCAATGGCTGGTGACAACAATTACCCTTACAGTTTATATAAGGAAAGCTAGACTAATACCAAAAGTCACCTTGTCCCAAATTAATCAAACTTCTGGTGCTGGCCAGGTGCTTAGTTGGTTAGAGCGTTGTTTACTTTTTATTTTACTAACAACAATAATAATAACCTCAATAATAAACATGCATTAGGACCTGTATAAACCTGGCCTTGAGCCCAATGTTCAATATTACAGTAAGATTGTTGCTACACAAGAACTGCAGTGACATTGGTGGTGAGCCCTGTGCTGTGTGATCTCTTAAAGAGCCAAGGTCACAAAAAATGTTGGTTAATGTTTTTATTTTTCTTGTTTAAATGTACAGAAGTATGTTAACATTATATCAATAATTGTATTAATATGCTAAACATATTAATAAATTCATGCTTTGGGGAAAGCTGTTTCGAATGATTTTCACAAGTCATGTCAACTGCCAGTGTCTCTCCCCAGAAAAAGCCCATAATATATTACAGCCTTCTTGGCTTGGGGCTTCCTGTGAACTCATTTCTTTGTGTCAAGTATCTGCTAAGTAAGTGGAATGTTTTAGAAGGCAAATTCTATCCAGGTAAGAGAAGTTAGATCTCTGATTTCTAGTAGAGGGGACTTGGAGAGCGTGGAGACCTGCTAACGCCCCTAACTAAATTGAACGTGACTACGCTGTGACCATCACCCCGCTGCAGGGCTGGAGTCTTGAGGAGTTGGAGTAAAAACAGTTTTCGGCCACAGTAAGCTAAACAAGTAGTGTTAAAACACTTTGAGGAACAGTCTAGAATAAACAGCACTGGCTAACTGGACTGCTTTTTCCAATGTGCCAATGGATGACCATGTGCTGAGTGACCACGGTAAAAGTTTCATAGCGTGAGGATAGACCCTTACTCTACTCTCAGGAAAGCAGCCACCCTCATTCCTACCATTGGCCTAAAATGCACAAACGGAGACACAATAGTAAAGAGAACCTGCACTGGGTCCTCAGCGGGTGGCAAACCAGGGTCTCAAACCCATGTCTTCTGACTCCTCACCCAGTGCTCTTGCCACTTCATGTGATCATGGCTTATTGCTGCATAAGGTTGGGTAAAATTTGACAAAAGGGTACCTGTCTTCATTCTTATCCAGTGAACCAGTTAACAAGGTCCTAGAATATCTTGGTTATAAGTGGGTTTCTGTAGGTAGAGCGCAGAGCACATTCCTAGCAGCTGTGGCTGATGCAGTGCTGTGAGAACACTCCAGCACCTGAAACCCTCCTAGGTACACCCAGGAGGGAGCTCGCCCGCTGTGGGGAAGTGGCTCAGCACCAACCAGGCAGCTCCTTGACCTTTTCAGCCAACAGCTGTGAAGGACATGCTGTAACACCCTATAGGCTGAACCTGTGTATATAAACTAGCTTACTTCCTGAATAAATTGGATCTGCGTCATCGAACCTGGTCTTCCAGAGTCGGGTTTCTGTGTCTCTGTTGTCCTCACCCCCGGTAGGCCTTGTCCACAACTGGTGCCCAGACAGGGACTCAACCAGCATCCAGGGGGCGGGTGAGTGTCCCTCTGCAATAGGAAACCTTCTCCCTCACTCTCGAGCCCTGCAAGCTCTAGCCCTCTATGCCCTATTGCAGAGTAGGCAAGTTAAAGTTAATGAAAAGGATCTTTGTACCTACTGGGAAATCCTCTCAGGTTTCAACCCTTGGCTTCCGGACGCGCCTCTTTGGGATCCCAGTACTTGGGCCGAAGCTCTCCAGCATGTCCGTTCAGCGGAAGTACACAAAGGGCAAACCTTTCCCTCAGTCTCACTCCTGCCCTACTAACCATCTCCCCCCGAGGACCCTCCCCTTATTCCAAAAATATGACAGGCTACCCCTCTCCCTGAGGAGCCCTTACCTCCCTATTCGCCCCCCTCCACTGAGAAGTAAAGTGGCTTAGCCTCCGAATTTAACACACTCGTGGCTGAGTGTTCAAAAATAAAACCAACCAAATTGCTAACTGTGCCATTGGCTCCCCCAGCCGAAGAAGCAGAAGTTGCCACTCCCGAACCCCTTTACCATTGGTACGCTGGAAGGACCCAGCCACAGCATGGTACACACCCCCTTCTAATGCAAGGGAGAGGTTATTCTTCAGTAAACAGCCCTCAGCTAATTTGGATCCCAGGACAAAACACAGGCCAGTCCCGGTGTCCCAAGATGACCCCTCCAACGAACCCCCCAACCCAGGAGATGGCAAGTCTCCAGAAGAAGACCTCGCGACCAACGTGCGCACCTGGGGAATATGAAGGCTTTAGCGGAACAAGCCCAGAGAATGGCCTCTGATGGGCCCCCAGGCCCTGGTACTCTGTTATAATAACCGCTAACTCCCAGACGCGGGTGGATCCTCATGTCTGGGATGCTTTTCCCCACCCTGGCGTTATCCTGCCCTTAGAGACAACAATAGCAAGCTGTCATTCATCAAGTCCAACTGGCCCTAATTAAAAGAGAAGAGGGAAATGTAGGTAGAGTGCAGAGCACATTCCTAGCAGCTGTGGCTGATGCAATGCTGTGAGAACACTCCAGTACCTGAAACCCTCCTAGGCACACCCAGGAGGGAGCTCACCCGCTATAAGGAAGTAACTCAGCACCAACCAAGCAGCTCCCTGACCTTTTCAGCCATTGGCTCTGAAGAACACGCTATAACACCCTACAGGCTGAACCTGTGTATATAAGCTAGCTTACTTCCTGAATAAATCAGGTATGCGTCACTGAACCTGGTCCCGGAGTTGGGTCTCTGCATCTCCATTGTCCTCACCCCTGGTGGGCCTTATCCACAGGTTTCTTTAGAAAATTTTATGTAATAGTGATTTGAGGATAGCATAATAACAATAATTGGAGCTTTTATTAAAGTAAGAAGTCGGAGTGACGTCACGGAAATGGCGCCGTGAGCAGCGCGTCTGACAGATCTCCCCAAAATCACAACAAATTTATCAACTAGAAACAGGAAAATTTATCTTCGGAGCAAACTGAAAGCAAAAGGACTGTTATCACTCGAATCTGAGAGACGAGGGTGTGGAGGAACCTACCGCAGGGACGTTCATTCAAGCCGCGAGAAAGTGCACCGGTGGTAAGTCATCCCGCACTCGGAAACCGCCGCCGCCGCCGCGCCGCCGCCGCCGCCGCCGCGAGCGGTGGGTCGGTTGCAGAGACAGCGGCAAACAGCCGCTGGCGCGCTCCCGGTCTGGTTGCAGACCGAGCATTGCAGACCGAGCACCGCTAACGTTCCCAGCGGCCCGCGCACAGGGAGCGGGAGAGGCCCCAGGGCGGTATTCCCTACTTGGGAGATTCTCTCCGCGGGCGGGGCACCTCACCCAGCCATTCAAGCTAACAATCAAGCGTTGGGGGAGGGGCGTGCGCAGGCAGCCTGAAATACCTTCGGGAGCACAGCTGCGACCCAATTACTAAAATTAACTTAACCCGTGAAATCTGCGCACCCTCGGTTCTAATTGATAAGATCTCTCTCAATTCACCGACCCAAGACAAGAGGCGTGATATTTTTTGGTGCCTCTCGCTAAAGGGGCGGGGGCAACTTCTGATTGATAGAGCCTCCATATTCAGGGATAAACGCTAACAAGAAGGACTTGGCAGATAATAAGATCTATACCACACTAGTCGCAAGCAGAGACTAGTGCCTCTTTTTACCGGCCAAAACAGGCTACAAAGTGTGGAAAGCCTGGGTTGAGAGGTCCAACGGAATGCTAGGCGCTGAACAATCACCTTGACAACAATTGACTCCCACCCCCGCCTGATTACACTGGAGGCCCTGACTGTCAGAGCCCTTCCCAGAGCCTTGCACTGAGTGGGGATAGAGTGGGGATTTCCCAGCTCTTTGAGCCTCTTACTCCCCAGGCAGAAGCAGTGGCAGCCTTGGGGCTGGATCGCCAGGCTGCTGGTTCGGGAGGGGGGGACTGGGAGAGAGAATCCACGAAGGCGAACTCTCTCGTCGTTAGACCCTGCAGACGCCAGCAGGCCTTGACTACCAACAAGACTAAAGCCAATTGTGCGACATTGCCATAGAACCCCATCAACTGCAAGTCCCTGCCTGGGTGTGGCGCAGGGGCAGGGCCTGGGGTGCAGAGTCGCCGACCGGGAAGAGGGAGAGAGGAGAAGGAGGAAGAGGTTGACATCTCAAAATCAGGAAAAATCCACAGACTTTGCAGCTTGTTCCACTGTTTGTTGGTTTTTTTTTTTTTGTTTTGTTTTTTTGTAGTTGTTGTTGTTTGTTCCTTGTATCTTATTGCCTTTATTTCCTCCACCTCAGCCCTTCTATTCTCTGCCCACCTTATGCTTCCCTTTTCTTGAACTACACTACCCATAAGTGTTACATTTTATTTCTCTCCTTCATCCTCACCCTCCTTTGGGGTTATACTCCAGGACACTTAATTCTCACTCTCTCCTCTTTTGTTTTTTTTGCCTTATTTTGTTTTTTTCTCTTCCTTTTTTATTTCTTCCTTCGTTTTTCACTTTTTCTTATTTTTTCCTTTCTATTCGTTTTTTCTTTTCTCGTTTTACTTTCCTCCCATTTAATCCTCAATCACGAACAAATTAGTTAATTTGGGACTCAAGGTTTTTTTTGGCTTTGTTTTTCTTTTTCGGTTTTGTTTTTGTTTTTTTCTGGTTGGTTTGTTTTTGTGGCATTTTGGGTCCTCCCAACCCAAGGTCTCCATTGTATTTGGTCTTTGCTCCACTTAATACAACGTATTTTTACTTATTATTTTTATTTTTTCTTCTTGATTATTCCTTTTTTTTGTCCTTTTTTCTGGTTCCCTCTTGTCCCTCTCATTATATCTCTTGGTTGACCGTCACCCGCAGGCAGATCAACTTATGCTTGTCTAAGATTTTCTTCCCTTTTTTTTTTTTTTTTTTTTTTTTTTTTTTTTTTGCCCCCTTGAACTCTTCACCGCAAACCAGGCCCTCCATTATAGGCACGATATTTCCCTGAGGAGGGGAGAGGAGGGAAGGAGAACAAAGAAAAAAAAAGGGGGAAATAATAAATTATTACTGCTTTTTTGTGTGTGGGGTGTTTTACCCTTTGTTTTTTTTTTGTTTTTTTTTTTTTTTTTTTTTTGTGTGTGTGTGTGTTTTTGTTTTTGTTTTTGTTTTTGTTTTTTACTTTTTACTCTTTATTAATTCTAATTAGTGCTATCAACAAGACCGCCCGCAGATGCCAATAAGAAAGAGGAAATCGAATATTATGGATACAAAAGAAAGAGAGGTAACACAAATAGATGTGGATAAATCTATGGAGAAAAGACTTAACATATTGGAAGCCTTGGAGCTAAATGACAGAGAATTTAAAATAGAAATCTTAAAAATACTCAGAGATATACAAGAAAACACGGAAAGGCAATATAGGGAGATCAGAAAACAACTCAATGAACACAAAGAATATATTACCAAGGAAATTGAAACTATAAAAACAAATCAAACAGAAATGAAAAACTCAATTCACGAGCTGAAAAATGAGGTAACAAGCTTAGCTAGCAGAACAACCCAGATTGAAGATAGGATTAGTGAAATAGAAGACAAACAACTTGAGGCACAACAGAGAGAAGAAGAAAGAGACTCAAAAATAATAAAAAACGAGAAAGCCCTACAGGAATTATCTGACTCCATCAGAAAGAATAACATAAGAATAATAGGTATATCAGAGGGAGAAGAGAAAGAAAATGGAATGGAGAATATACTCAAACAAATAATAGACGAGAACTTCCCAAGCCTGTGGAAAGAACTAAAGCCTCAAGTTCAAGAAGCAAACAGAACACTGAGTTTTCTTAACCCCAACAAACCCACTCCAAGGCACATCATAATAAAGATGACACAAACCAGTGACAAAGAAAAAATTCTCAAGGCAGCCAGGGAAAAGAAGAGTACAACATATAAAGGAAGGCCTATTAGATTATCATCAGATTTCTCAGCAGAAACTCTACAAGCTAGAAGAGAGTGGACCCCAATATTTAAGGCCCTGAAAGAGAGGAACTTTCAGCCAAGAATACTATACCCATCAAAGCTATCCTTCAAGTATGAAGGAGATATAAAAACATTCACAAATACAGAAAAGATGAGAGAATTTATCACGAGAAAGCCCCCACTCCAGGAAATACTAAAGGGGGTTTTCCAACCAGATTCAAAGAACAAAAGAAAACAACACCACAAGTAACAGCTCCACCAAGAACACAATAAAACCAAACTTAAACTGTGACAACAAAGGAAAAAAAAAGGGGGGGAGAGAATGGAGATTAACAGTAGCAAAGGACGATGAAGTGCAGAAATACTTATAAGATAGGGTACTACAATGAATATGGTAGGTACCCTTTTCATTACTTAATGGTAACCACCCTTGAAAAAACCACCACAAAAACACATGACTTAAAAAAGGTAGCAACAGAGGAAAGAAGTATGGAACACAAACAAACAGAAACAAATGATAGAAAAACAAAAGAGAAGAATCAAACTAGATACAAAACTAACAGAAAGCAATTTATAAAATGGTAGTAGGGAACCCACAAGTGTCAATAATTACACTAAATGTAAATGGATTAAACTTACCAATAAAAAGACACAGAGTAGCAGAATGGATTAAAAAAGAAAATCCAACTATATGCTGCCTACAAGAAACACATCTAAGCAACAAGGATAAAAACAAATCAAAGTGAAAGGCTGGAAAACAATACTCCAAGCAAACAACACCCAAAAAAAAGCAGGTGTAGCAATACTCATATCTGATAATGCTGACTACAAGACAGAAAAAGTACTCAGAGACAAAAATGGTCACTTCATAATGATTAAGGGGACACTGAATCAAGAAGACATAACAATCCTTAATATATATGCACCAAACCAAGGAGCACCAAAATATATAAGACAGCTACTTATTGACCTTAAAACAAAAACTAACAAAAATACAATCATACTTGGAGACCTCAATACTCCGCTGACGGCTCTAGATCGGTCATCCAAACAGAGAATCAATAAAGATATAGTGGCCTTGAACGAAATACTAGAACACCTGGATATGATAGACATCTACAGGACACTTCATCCCAAAGCGACAGAGTATACATTTTTCTCTAGTGTACATGGAACATTCTCAAGAATTGACCATATGTTGGGCCACAAAGACAATATCAGCAAATTTAGAAAAATTGAAATTGTACCAAGCATATTTTCTGATCATAAAGCCTTGAAACTAGAATTCAACTGCAAAAAAGAGGGGGAAAAACCCACAAAAATGTGGAAACTAAACAACATACTTCTAAAAAATGAATGGGTCAAAGAAGAAATAAGCGCAGAGATCAAAAGATACATACAGACAAATGAAAATGAAAATACGACATATCAGAATCTCTGGGATGCAGCAAAAGCAGTAATAAGAGGAAAGTTCATATCACTTCAGGCCTATATGAACAAACAAGAGAGAGCCGAAGTAAACCACTTAACTTCACACCTTAAGGAACTAGAAAAAGAAGAACAAAGACAACCCAAAACCAGCCGAAGAAAGGAGATAATAAAAATCAGAGCAGAAATAAATGAAATAGAGAACAGAAAAACTATAGAAAAAATCAATAAAACAAGGAGCTGGTTCTTTGAAAAGGTCAACAAAATTGACAAACCCTTGGCAAGACTCACCAAGGAAAAAAGGCACAGGACTCAAATAAATAAAATCCAAAATGAAAGAGGAGAGATCACCACAGACATCATAGATATACAAAGAATTATTGTAGAATACTATGAAAAATTATATGCCACCAAATACAACAATCTAGAAGAAATGGATAAATTCCTAGAACAATACAACCTTCCTAGACTGAGTCATGAAGAAGCAGAAAGCCTAAACAGACCAATCAGCAGGGAGGAAATAGAAAAAACTATTAAAAACCTCCCCAAAAATAAAAGTCCAGGCCCAGACGGTTATACTAGTGAATTCTATCAAACATTCAAAGAAGACTTGGTTCCTATTCTACTCAAAGTCTTCCAAAAAATTGAAGAAGAAGCAATACTTCCGAACACATTTTATGAGGCCAACATAACCCTCATACCAAAACCTGGCAAGGATGGCACAAAGAAAGAAAACTACAGACCAATATCTCTAATGAATACAGATGCTAAAATTCTAAACAAAATACTGGCAAACCGAATACAACAACATATTAAAAAAATAATACATCATGATCAAGTGGGATTCATCCCAGAATCTCAAGGATGGTTCAACATACGCAAAACGGTTAACGTAATACACCATATCAACAAAACAAAGAACAAAAACCACATGATCTTATCAATAGATGCAGAAAAGGCTTTTGATAAAATACAACACAATTTTATGTTTAAGACTCTCAAAAAAATGGGTATAGAAGGAAAATATCTCAACATGATAAAGGCCATATATGATAAACCATCAGCTAACATCATATTAAATGGCACTAAACTGAAGGCTTTCCCCCTTAAATCAGGAACAAGACAGGGTTGTCCACTCTCTCCACTCTTATTTAACGTGGTGCTAGAAGTTCTGGCCAGAGCAATCAGACAAGACAAAGAAATAAAAGGCATCCATATTGGAAAAGAAGAAGTAAAGGTATCACTTTTTGCTGATGATATGATTCTATACATCGAAAACCCGAAGGACTCCACAAAAAGATTATTAGAAACAATAAACCAATACAGTAAGGTCGCAGGATACAAAATTAACATACAGAAGTCAATAGCCTTTCTCTATGCCAACAATGAAATATTAGAAAACGAACTCAAAAAAATAATCCCCTTCACGATTGCAACAAAAAAAATAAAATACCTAGGAATAAACATAACAAAGAATGTAAAGGACCTATATAATGAAAATTACAAAGCATTGTTAAGGGAAATCGAAAAAGATACAATGAGATGGAAAAATATTTCTTGCTCTTGGATAGGAAGAATAAATATAATCAAAATGGCCATATTACCCAAAGCAATATACAAATTTAATGCAATTCCCATCAAAATTCCTATGAGATTTTTTAAAGAAATGGAACAAAAAATCATCAGATTTATATGGAACTATAAAAAACCCCGAATAGCCAAAACAATCCTAAGGAAAAAGAATGAAGCTGGGGGCATTACAATACCTGACTTTAAACTATATTATAGGGCCACAATAATCAAAACAGCATGGTATTGGCAGAAAAATAGACACTCAGACCAATGGAACAGAATAGAAAGCCCAGAAATAAAACCACATATATATGGTCAAATAATCTTTGATAAAGGGGCCAACAACACACAATGGAGAAAAGAAAGCCTCTTCAACAAATGGTGTTGGGAAAACTGGAAAGCCACATGCAAAAGAATGAAACTCGACTACAGCCTGTCCCCGTGTACTAAAATTAATTCAAAATGGATCAAAGACCTAAATATAAGACCTGAAACAATAAAGTACATAGAAGAAGACATAGGTACTAAACTCATGGACCTAGGTTTTAAAGAACATTTTATGAACTTGACTCCAATGGCAAGAGAAGTGAAGACAAAGATAAATGATTGGGACTACATCAGAATAAAAAGTTTTTGCTCAGCAAGAGAAACTGATATAAAAATAAACAGACAGCCAACTAAATGGGAAATGATATTTTCAAACAACAGCTCAGATAAGGGCCTAATTTCCAAAATTTACAAAGAACTCATAAAACTCAACAACAAACAAACAAACAATCCAATAAAAAAATGGGAAGAAGACATGAATAGACACTTCTCACAGGAAGAGATACAAATGGCCAACAGATATATGAAAAAATGCTCAGCTTCATTAGTTATTAGGGAAATGCAAATCAAAACTACAATGAGATACCACCTCACACCTGTTAGATTAGCTATGATCAACAAGACGGGTAATAGCAAATGTTGGAGAGGCTGTGGAGAAAAAGGAACCCTCATTCACTGTTGGTGGGACTGTAAGGTAGTACAACCATTATGGAGGAAAGTATGGTGGTTCCTCAAAAAACTGCAAATAGAACTACCTTATGACCCAGCAATCCCTCTACTGGGTATATACCCCCAAAACTCAGAAACATTGATACGTGAAGACACATGTAGCCCCATGTTCATTGCAGCACTGTTCACAGTGGCCAAGACATGGAAACAACCAAAAAGCCCTTCAATAGAAGACTGGATAAAGAAGATGTGGCACATATACACTATGGAATACTACTCAGCCATAAGAAACGATGACATCAGATCATTTACAGCAAAATGGTGGGATCTTGATAACATTATAAGGAGTGAAATAAGTAAATCAGAAAAAAACAAGAACTACATGATTCCATACATTGGTGGAACATAAAAATGAGACTAAGAGACATGGACAAGAGTGTGGTGGTTACCAGGGGTGGGGGGAGGGAGGACAGGGGGAGAGTTAGGGGGAGGGGGAGGGGCACAGAGAACTAGATAGAGGGTGGCGAAGGACAATCTGACTTTGGGCGAGGGGTATGCAACATAATTTAATGACAAAATAACCTAGACATGTTTTCTTTGAATATATGTACCCTGATTTATTAATGTCATCCCATTACCATTAATAAAAATTTATTTAAAAAAAAAAAATAAATAAAGTAAGAAGTCCTTTTTTAATGTAAAAATTATTTTTAAAGGTCAGAGCATAATTATTTTTTTGTGTGTGAGAAAAACTAAAATAAAAATGACATGAAATTTTATATTATAAGGTCTCCATGAGAACAAAAATTATTCTAAAAGCCCAAATCTGGGAGGGAGAGAGGAGAATGCTAAAGTTGAAGTAATATGGAACTAAGGGATTTAACACACACTTACATGGCACATAGGTACATATCTGGTTTGCATGGCAAGATAAATGTCAATAGTATAGAAATATCAACCAGCCATGGTTTATTTAATTCAACCAAGTTTACAGCTTTCAGCCACGTGATGAAATTTTTGACTAGTCAGGAACTCTCCGGGCTTTCGGCAAAGCTGTGAGGGTGGATACTGTGATGTCTTCGTTGGAGCCGCCATACCCATCACTCAGATGTTGGGCATGTCACCTGCCCATGGCTCAGAGCTGTGAATTTTCTGGGCGTTATGGGCTGAAATGTATCAAAGACAGACCTGCTTAGAGGGAAGACACTGTGAGAAGACACAGGGAGCAGATGGCCATCTGCAGGCCAAGCAGATAGCCCTAGAACAGATCTGCCCTCACAGCCCTCAAAAGGAACCAGACCTGCTGACACTTTGTGGACTTTCAGCCTCCAGACTCTGAGGCAGTAAATGTCTATTGTTTAAGCTCCACAGCCTATGGTGGTTTGCAGCCCTAGCAAGGTAAGGTACCCAACATAACCCTTGGCCTTAGGGAACAGCTGCTATGCCCAAGGTTGGGGCCCCACAGGGGCAGTCAGCATAATGTTTGGCTGCTGCAAGATTGCAGAGGCCCACCCTCTGGCCCTCATTTGTGATAACAGTGAAGGATCCCCCAGGGCAAGCACTTCCCCTGAGCTCACATCTCCCCATAGTCACCTGCACTTCTGTAGAGCCTCACTCCCAGGCAGACAGTTCTGCAGACTGGGCTTCCTCACAGACTCTGTCTCCTAGGAACCCTCTCATGACAGCTGACCATAACTTGATTATTATGTATGTTGGTCTTTATCAGGAGTTGATTGTATTAGATTTATGTAGACATAACTGTCCCAGAGCAACACTACAAGATAACAGGTCTGAACCCAGGGAGGATGATCCCCAAGGTTGTCTGGACACCCTCCCATGTGAACCAGAGGGTGTGGCCATGCCTGGTGCCCCGAGGACAGACATGAATCAGAAACCCAAGGAGCTGGAATGTGAAGGACCAATATTTATGGTGTCTAATGGTGGGGAGGTGCCTCTGTGTTGCCAGGAGGACCCTGATGGGTGGCTTGTCATTAGCCGAGGCTCCGTCAGAGCAGAAGACTCACCCAAACAGCTAACATTGGTGAGGACTGGCTCACACCTGGGAGGCTACAGGACAGCTACAGCTCTTGAAAGGCACAGAAATGAAGAGCCCCTCTTCACCCACCCAGGACCCAGGGCTCTGCCTGGCTCTTGACACCCCACTACATGCATCACACAGTCACCATCGCTGGATGCCTCTGTACACCTGTCCACAGGTGAAGGGGTCGTGCCATCCGCAGAAAGGCTTCCTTGAAGCTCCCTGCCTGTCTGTAGCCTTCCAGCCCTGGTCGTGGCCCTGGCTTTGCATTCACAAGGCAAACTGACCGCTGCCTCTTCTGGCCCCTCTGTGACCAACTGCAGTCTATCACGGAGGCTGCAAATCCCAGCCTCACTCCCTCTGAGTAAGGCAGGAGAACGGTTTGCTGAAGTCCCAGTTCAGAGGATACATGAGAAAAAAGGATATTAGAAAAGCTTCAGGCCTGACCTGTGGTAGTGCAGTGGATAAAGCGTCGACCTGGAAATGCTGAGGTCGCCGGTTCGAAACCCTGGGCTTGCCTGGTCAAGGCACATATGGGAGTTGATGCTTCCTGCTCCTCCCCCCTTCTCTCTCTCTCTCTCTCTCTTCTTTCTAAAATGAATAAAAAAAAAAAAAAAAAGAAAAGCTTCAAAGCAGGCTTTCTATGCTGATGATGCTACCATTGAGAATGTGAGTATGGTGGTAGGAAAGAGTCACCAAGGACCCAGGGAGCCCGGCTTGTGGCTCACTGTGCAGGCATCTGCACAGTTCCCGCTGTCACCATGGCTGAGCCGGCTGTCTGCTGCCATAAGACACCCCTGGTAGCACAGAGGAAAACAGTGCTGAAGGAGAGAGCAGGTCAGCTCTGACATCAAGGAGACAGATGATAAATTGCAATGATGAATTTGTGACGCCAGGGTGACATCAGGTAGGAGGGACCATTTATCACATTCACAGCACAGCCTACAGTGGAAAGGTCTTTGTTGTTTTCGGCTGGTTGATGGAGAAATTGAAACTTTCACCACGGGTGTAGATAAAAATCCAACGTAAGATGTTAATTTAGCAACCCATGCTTAGGAAGCAATTGAGCTGACTTATTTTATCCACGTGTACCCTTTCACAGTCCTGGTGCCGCATAAATAATTTATCCCACATGCCGGTACACACTGACATGTCATTTAGTACAGCACAAACTGGCTCCCTGGGAAGAAGCATTCATTATGAACTTAAAAAGCTGCCTGCACAGTGCTCCTCTTTTCACTGCAGGTTGAAGCCACAGCGAGATTCTGGAAATGGTGGGGACCGTAGAGCACGCCAGGTGACCAGTCCACCCCACTGTTGGATTCCAGCCCCATCTCAACCCTGCACCTGTCAACAGGCTCTCGTGACTATGCTCTGGCCTGCGGGACTTGTATGTGAGGCGACAGCCCATGCGCTGTGTCGCTGTTCCTGCCAGCCCACTCTTGTCTGCACCACTCCCCACCCTGGCTGGGGCACAGCCAGCCTTGCACCTGCTGTGACTGTTAGTGCTCGCTACCCACTCAGGACTCTTGGTCTTCTGTTCACTTTTAATTTCCATCTAGGGACACAAAGGTGTGTTTCGTGGTTGTGCCTAAATCTCAATCTCAAGGAAAAAAAATAAAATAAAAATGAGCATATTATAAAACTGTGAAATATTAAACCTAAAGGAAGTAGCTTCATCGTGCAGTTTGAGTAAACAAGTCTGGTGAGGTTGTATGATGTGCTTGAAGCTCCTGGCCTGGAGTGCAATCTCTGAACTTTCAATCCAGTGCTTTTCCATGATTGGTTGATGTCCTCATTCCTAAAAGCCTCAAGGCAAAACCCTGCACCACCCCGCATAGTGCATGTTGGCACCCAACACTGAACAAGCTCGGCTCAATGAGGCAGCCACCACCCTAACAAACTCAGAATTCTCTGCACACTACCACTCTGCAAAAGGTGAAAAAACAGCTTTTCTTCTGTGGTTTTACAAGTCACTTCAATCTGCATGCTCCAAGCTCTGGAAAACATTTAGCCCCTGAGAACAGCTCCCTCTGTGCCCTGAGCACTGGAACATCATGGCACGTCCGAGCCCATGTATCAGTCAGCTCCAGCTGGCCTAGCAAAGCACTGCAGACTAGTGGGAGCGGGGCTTAAACACAGAGATTTACCATTTCACGGCTCTGCAGTGCAAATGTCTGAGATCAAGTGTCAGCAGGCAGGGTTGGTGGTTCCTTCCGAGGCTGCGAGGGAGAATCTGCTCCAGGCTCTTCCCTGGCTTTGCTGCCTTTCTTGGCATCCCTTGGCTTGTAAATGCATCACCCTGATATCTTCTGCCATCTTCAAATGGTGTTCTCCATGTGTCTGTGTCTGTGTACAAATTTCCCCTTTTTATGAGAACATCCATCATACTGGGTTAGGGCCACCGTAGTGACCTCACTCAGCTGGCTCACTTCTGTGAGACCTTATATCCAAATAAGTCCACACTCTGAGGCACTGGAGGTTAAGAATTCATTACATCTTATCTGGGGCAGTGGGGAGAGACACAAGTCAACCCGTATCTCTTATTACCTTACTGGTTTGTTACAAGGTTCCAATAAGGTAATAGATATAAACAACTTAGAACAGCACTTGGCACGTAGAAATGCCCAATAGCGCTTAGCTTTGATCATTACTGAATACCCTTCTTGAGACCTCAAAGAATTTTGAATGAGTAGATTTATTTTATTGTTTTATTTTTAATGTCAAATGCTGTACAACCAATGTTTGGCTCCTTTTGGAGGAGAACCAAGCCAGGGCATCCAATAGGGACATAAAATTTCGCACAGCCACCTCTGTGGACCTCACACGGAGTACAGCCAGGGAAACCCCGGCGTGGATGTACCTTGTTTCTTTAAGGAGCAGGCCCAGGAGATGCAGTGCTGTCTTGCCCTTGTCCAGAGGAGCTGGGGCCTCCTCCCAACCCATTCAAACCCTCAGTTTTCCTCAGTGCATTCACTTGGGTTGTTTCTCCTTAAAGCAAAGCCCCTAACCGTAAAACTTCCCCTGAGAATACCGTGAAGATTTTTCTACTTTGTTCTGAATTTTGCATTCATTTTCTTTTAGGAAGATTCAAGAAGTCTTTGGGGCACTGTTTTGCTTTTCATCTCATTCAATTCAATTTACTCCAGTCCAATTCAATCTGCTGTAGAGATGGAGTTATAACCCTGGATTCCATGTTTGCTTTTACTGTTCTCGTGGGGCAGACCAATGAGCTCTTTGCTCAAAGTATTCTGAAGAAAGCGGCTTTTCTCTCTACCTTGAGTCTGTATCTACGATGCTGTCAACTATATGCCTCATGGTATTTGTGGACAGGAGCCTTCAAAGCACACAGTTAGAAATGGAAATTAAATCACATAGAAAAGAACTAGATCCAGAAAAGAAAATACACACAGTGGGTAGTTAGAAAATTACCTTTGGAGACAGGCTAAGAAAACCAGATTGGACAAAGGCAAGTTGAGGCAGGGAGGAGTCCTAAGAACCTGGCACAGCAGGTAAAGAAAACCAGCAGGTATGACAGAGTCACACTCATGTTGCACGTGTGAGAGGTCCGTGCAGTGGACTTTCTTACTAACAAGAATGGCTCCAAGAGCCCCGGGAGACTCCAGGATAAAAACAGCACTGTTTGCCCAGAGAAAGCAATACTCATGCTTTGTCCTAGTCTGCTCAGCTTCCTCTAACAAATACTGCAGAGCAGGTGCTTAAACAATAGACATTTATTTTCTCACAGTTTTGGAGGTTAGACATCCAAGATAAGGGTATCAGAACAGTGGGTGTCTGGTGAGGGCCCTCTTCCTGACCTGAAAATAACCACCTTCTCAATGTGTCCTCCTGTGGCCTCTTCTTCGTGCCCTCTCTTGCTTCCTTTTTTTATAAGGCCACCAATCCTGTAGGATTAGGACCCTACCCCTTATGACCTTATTAAACCTTTATTACCCCCCCCCAAAGGACCTCTCTTCAAATATGGTGGGGATAAACATTGGAATTAAGACTTCAACATACCAATTTTGAAGGGACATATTCAATTTACCAGATGCTTTAAAAAGGAGATAAAAGAAGATTAAAAAAAACAAATTTATTTTATTTTATATGAAATAATAAAGCCCAGAGAGAATAGGTAATAAGTGCTTAAATGTCCACTGAAATGTTTCTGTTTCAATATGTTTTTCTGGAAGAAACTTGTAAACATGAATTACATAGAAATACCCTTCCTAAAAATTATGTGCAATTCCTTTCTTGGACAGTTAAAAGGGAAGACAAGCCTTCCAATCAGGAAGGGATGCGTAGCTTTGTCTGGGACTCTGAGCCTGCAACACACAGAACAGAGTCATGAAATGCCACACACGTGCTTCGGCCCAGGGTGTGCAGCCTGGGATTTCCGTGCATCCTCTTCTGTCGTTCAACTCTGCAGGCTGGCTGCAGGGGGAGGAATCTTCGCTGGTACTCCCGAAACAGATTAAAAATCTCTGCCATATGCCTGGAGCCAAGATTTAGGTGTAAACCTCCCAGACTAATGTGGTGACTCAAATCAATCCGTCTGGAAAATGCAGGAGAACTAACAACCTCAGCGAGCACGTGGTAGTCTGTGGGGAGTTTTTCCTTGCTAAGTAAATTGATTTTGACAAAAACATTGAGCATCTTCTGGGAAATGCATCCTGTCATCTCGCTGCTGACTTCCACTGCTCTTACCCTGACCTGGACTAGGTGTGTCTTAGTGCTTGACCCAGGTCTTCCTTCGGGAGGGACAGTGGTGTTTGGTTACACGTTGGCTGTAATTGAGGACACAACATATAGTCTCCTGGTTTCTGGCACCAGCAGTAGCTGGAGACTGGGCTGGGCTGGGCTGCACTATGGAAGACAGCTCAGTATCCTCACCTCTGTTCTGTTTTCCCAGCATCCTCTGCACAGCGCCCAGCCTAGTTCATGGAAACAACAGAAGCTTTTCCATGGAAAAAAAATGCTCAGTGAGCTTTTAGTCTTAGAAAACTGTCTCTCCCTACCCTTCCCTTGTACCAATTCAGATTCTTAATTAATGATGGTACTTTTGGGTGGATTTTTTTTTATCATTTTTTATCCTTAACTAGCAAATTGTAATCAAATCAAATTGTGCCTTTTGTATCATAATTATGATTGTCATACCTGAAAGACTCATGATTTATTCTTTTATGGAACAAATGTTTAAGTTCTATCATTGTCAGTGCATTTCACATTAAGTGATGCTTTGGTCCTATCTGTGCTGAATCATGCTACACCAGTCGCCACCCCTGCGCCCAACAATATTTTTTCTATTTATTAAAAACCTATTTGTTTATGTCTGGAAATTGCTTAGGTAACCCAACAAATGTATTTATTTTATTTAAAAAGTTCTCTTCTAAAAAATAAATAAATAAATAAAAAGTTCTCTTCTAACATCTTGGTGATGTGCATGAAGAAAAGTCTCTCACTGTTCCACTCTCCAGCCCTATGTGTGTTGTCCTTAGCTTTATTGGTTTCTGCATTTGGTATTGTCACCAAGATTGTCCTGTTGAGAGCGTTAGCCATGCATTCTTCCTTGCACCCCTCCTCCAGCAAGAATGACTCCCAAAGTCTCATTGCAAAATCTTGCCCAGGAAGCTTCCACTCTGTATAAACATCCTGGGTCCAGGACAAACCATTCGTTAACTGCAGAAAAATACAGCACAGCATCATTTCTCTAAATCTTAGCATTCTCAAGAAGAAGAATGAAATTTATTAAGTACAGAAATCATCCATATTTTAATTGCTCCAATAATTAAAAGTTTATTTAATAAGGACTCTAAACAAAGAAGTTAGTTTCTGAAATTATTTTCTCAACTTATATTTCTGGGGAACCCCTTTCAAAATATTGCTAAATAATCTTTTCCAACTCAACCACAATTTCTTAGATTAATGCAATTAATCCCCACACAGAAAGTTAAATATTTTAAATACATAATAACTGGTTTTGAAAAAGCAAAATGGAGAAAAAGTTATAACTGCTAAATATTATTAGTCTATGCTTGGATAGAAGCCAGCACTCATTTATTCTCATTCATTTATTTATAGGCTTTTTTGCTCTAAGCCATTCACAGATACAAATTTCTAAACTCAGGTATTACCAAATGTTCATTTTGCATTTAAAGATTTTTTTCAAAGTACAATTAGTGACCCTGGCCATTTGGCTCAGAGTATTAGCCTGGCGTGTGAATGTCCCGGGTTCGATTTTCAGTCAGGACACACAGGAGAAGTGACCACCTGCTTCTCTACCCCTACCCCTCTAATTCCCCCTCTTCTTTCTCTCTCTCTCTTTCTCTCTGTCTCTTTTTTTCTCTCCTCCTCTCACAGCCATGGCTTGAATGGTTCAAACACATCAGACCAGGGCACTGAGGATGGCTCTATTGAGCCTCAGCCTCAGGCACTAAAAATAGCTCAGTTGTGAGTATGACCTCAGACAGGCAGAGCATCGGCCCCAGACAGCGATTATCTGGTGGACCCCGGTTGAGGTGCGTTCAGAAATCTGTCTCTCTATCTCCTCTCCTCTCACTTCAAAAAAGAAAAAGAAAAAAAGCACAATGAGTGGATGCTTAATTATGTTAAGAGAACATAAAGAGAGGTTATGATAATACCAGTCTCAACCACAGGATCTCAAGTTATTGCTCTGTGTGAGTTACATAGCTGGTGGCTGCACATATTCAATCCTTTGCTATGTTGTGCTGCCCCGAGTTTCTTTCTGAGTTATTTCCTGAGCACACATCCCAGTAGCATGCCCACAGTGTCTTCCAAGACCTGGCTCTGGCCTCTGCAGCCTTTAGGAGCCTGTAATCTTCATTTCAGAAAGTGCCCTCAATGCAGGAATAGCCATGACTTAGACATAAGGCTGGCAACAACATCTGCAAATCGGTTCTGAGCTCATAGCATGAGTGGTGTGGATGTTTCCAAGGTACCAGTGACATTTAAATCCCATCATCTTCATTGTGAATGTTTCCAGACACCAGGGTAAGGAAAATCCCCGTAAACTCTCCACTCAGTGCCTCACTGAGACCCCATCACAAAGAGCATGGTGTGTTTCATCCCTGCAATGTGGGCAGGTGTAGTGCCTGCCTCAGAGACTTGTCCTCACTGCCTCACTGGCCAGCAGAACACAGAAGGAATCATTGCATATTGTTGAGTGGATGAATTAATGAATGGACCCAACTATACTGACTTGAAAACAATAGGATTTTCCACCACTGTTTCTCTCTGCTTTTAAAATAGTTTTCTGGAGACTCATATAAGAACCAGAATGCTTATGCTCTCCAAATTTTAATCAGATAGTTTGTGTAACTCTGGCCATTTTAGTGGAACACACAGACAGACACAGAATAGGTATCAGAATATATTAGTAGAGGAAAAAGGTGATGTTGGGGACAAGTACACAAGTACTGAGGGAAATCAGTACAGTGAGGGTTATTCTGCGTCCCCTCTTACCTGTCACAGACACCTTTGCCTTTTTAACCAGCATGGGGGGCCCATCCCTCACGATTCTGGATTACTAAAAGAACCTGGTTGTGTTCAGGAATTCATTCAGCCAGATTTTTCTGGGAAGATAGCTCACCCCAGCCCCGGACAATTGGGCCATCACTCAGCACCCTGATCTGTGGCCAGGCCAGTGCTCTGCGTAACAGGGTCATGCACTTGGCCAGTGGGAACTGTTGGGATGTCAGACCCCTCCTCACCCTCCAAGTTAGGTTTCTCTTTCTCCTTTTGCTCAAAACGAAGTTTATTCATTCATTTACCACTCACTCACTCACTCATTTATTGATTCCATCTGAACCTGTTTTGTATTCTATCAATAAGGCCTTCAGTGTCTGCCTCCAAGACCACATGTATTTGCAACTGTTTGGAAGCAGACTTGACTTGAGACAAAGAGCTTCTCTGCTGATGGAAATCAGTCCTTTACAAGGGAAGCCAGGTGAGCCATCAGTGAAAACCTCCAGCATCTCTCTCGACTGGGCACCTGAGTCAGAGGCTGCTCAAAATTATTTAACAAGATCAAAACACAAAGAAAGGAGAGAAAAAAAAAGACAAAGAGCAGCTCAGATTCTGGGGAACTCCATGATGCCTGTTAAATATGATAAGAAAAAAGAAGCAGAAGAGAGATGTTTTCCATTATTTATTAACACCCTTCAGGCAGTGGAATCAAAGCTCTGATTTCCTTTAACAAGAGCAGATGTGTTGGCAGCAAACTTTCTGACCCACAGAAACAGATGTGGCTGCTTGGCTGCCGAACAAGTTTTTGCCCGTGGTCAGTGTAGAGAATTTAGAATACCATGCTTTCCCCACCTTAGTGGAAGTACACAATTCCTTATATTTCAGATCACCCCTAACATTCAAATAATAGAAACAAGCAAAACTAAAATAAAAATGAGTGCCCTGCTGATGCCAGAAGAGGGTAGCTTGTATTCACCCGAGAGGATGAAACTAACAACTGTCCATGTGTCTTGCAGGAAAACATGACATACTCTATTCTTTCCCTTGGATCAGAATTTCTACCCCATCCTTACACTACCTAGCCCTGCCCTTCTTCAGGATTATTTGAGAGGTACAATATGGCCCCTCACCCACTCCCTCATCACCACCGCTCCTTCCTTCTGGTCACTGTCCCATGGTCCCCAAATGCCTTAGTCCATTCCAGATTTACCCAACCCTCTGCTTTCAGTTGAGATGACTAGAATATCCATGGCATAATACATGGACAAATAGTTTAAACGAGTTTATATTTAGTAGAAAACTGGTTTAAAAGCCATAAATAATCCAAATAGACATATTCTCATAAATTATGCATGTGTGTGCATATTTAAAACATAATCATTACTCACTTATCTTCATTAGTAACATGTCTAGGTATTCTCAATATACATTTTAGACTTTTCATATCAAAAAGTTGATATTGGTGGCATTCAGATAACATCTATTGGTTTGCTTGTCTTTTTTTGGAAACAGCAATCCCCCTTTTCTGGCAAACTGCCCCACACTTCCATGTGGTTCTACCGGAGATAGAAAGAGAGGCGAAACACAGCAGGATGCTGGAGAGTTTGGGCTCTGGAATAGACCCTATGAGGGTGGCAGTGTTATTATTCTCATAAAACCAATGAGGAAATTGGAGAGAGGGAGAGGTTATTTAACTTCCCTAATGTCAGACAGGTTAATGCTATATTGGCAAGAAACTAATCCAGACCCTGTTTATCCCAGTTTTCAGCTTTTATTGTCTGAACCTTACCTCTCCATGCTAATCAGAGAAAGAAAAGGAGGGGACACCTTTACTTTTTTGTAATGCTGAAAGAGTTTCCTAGGGCTGTTATAAAAAAATTAACACAAAATTGGTGGCTTAAAACAATGGTCTTTATTCTTTCACAGTTCTGGGGACCAGAAGTCAGCATCAAGGTGTCATCAGGGAAGCATTCCTGGCAGAAGTTCCAGGGGAGGGTCTAATACATGCTTCTTTCAACTTCCAGCAGCTCCAGGAAATCCTTGACATTTCTGGGCTTGCAGACATTATCACCCCAATCTCTGCCACCTTCATGTCATCTTCTCCGCCTCTCTGTGTGTCTGTTCCTGTTTAAGAACACTAGTCATTTGATTCAGGACCCACCCTAAATTCAGGATGATCTCATCTGGAGACCTTTAATTTATTTACATCTGCAAAGACCCCATTTCCAATAAGGTCAGATTTTGAGGTTCCAGGTGAGCATACATTCTGAGAGGACACTATTCAACCCACTCCAAGTGCTCCCAGCTGAAAAAGACTTCCCATTCACTCTACTTGTCCCATCACACCAGACTCAAGTGCAGCAACAGGCCACCCCCCTGATCTCTTTGGGGAACCTTCTCTGACACACTTTGTTTTACAGTCACTCTTACACTTGTTGAATGTAATCAGACCATGTACAAAGACAGTCCCCCAGAGAGACTAGGACAGGGGTTGAGAACCTATGGCTCGTGAGCCAGATGTGGCTCTTTTGATGGCTGCATCTGGCTCACAGACAAATCTTTAATAGAAAAGAATAATAACGTTAAAAATATAAAACATTCTCATGTATTACAATCCATTCATTTCCTACCGCTCAAGTTCATGGTTGCTGGTGGCTGGAGCCAATCACAGCTGTCCTCTGGGACAACACCAAACTTTTATTGGATAATGCATAATATACATGGGTTGTTGTATGGCTCTCATGGAATTACATTTTAAAATATGTGGCGTTCATGGCTTTCTCAGCCAAAAAGTTTCCCGACCCCTGGACTAGAAGATCTTCTCAGCTTTGTAAACCTGTGTGGGCCCCTCCAATTACATAGTGAGTAGAATCCTCTGGTTTTATGTGCATTTTAATGTAACATACAAAATTCTTCCTTGGGTTTGGAAACAAACTATGGATGCTGAAAAAAAGAGTGACAAGTGAGAAGAATATATTGTCAGTTTGTCTATCTATCCATCCATCCATCTCTACATATATACACGCATATATACACATATTTGCCTATCTATCAATGTTTCTAAGCTACCTATTACTTCTCTTTTTGTGTAAAAAATGAATGCATTGTTTTGTAAGAAAATATAAGCTTCATATGTGCAGAATTTTGTTTATAACAGTGCCTGGAACACAGGAGTTACTTAGTAATTATTGTTGAGTGAATGACTTTATGTCTCAAGCTTGTGCAATTTATAAACCTTTTTTTAATCTATTTTCTCTAAACCACAAAAAATAAATAAATGAACTTTAAGGTCTATTAAAATTCAGATTTTAAAATGTCCTAGATATGGATAAAAAATCATAATTGTATAAGAAAGTTAACTATATTATAAAACTTAAAAAAAAACCCTATAAATAAAATATACACAGCTTGGAGTGGTAGTTAGTTTAATAAATTATTTTAAAAGAAACAAATGCATCCAAAAATATTACTGTTTGGATAAATTCCTTTGAGAATAGATTGGCTTCAGATGACATATTTAATTTTATAGGAATGAGACTGAAGAAGAGCAAACAAACACCTTCGGTTTATTTTTGATATTCAGTTAAAAATGAAATGGGGACTTGATTAACAATAAGCAATCAAAACCATGAGTCAGGAAAGGAGCTAAATCACACACTATTTTAAAAAAGATATTAACTGGTAAATACCTGAAAAATATGTGAATACTGCATGATCAGAATTGCCAGTCTTTGAAATGAGGATTTTTCTAGTTACTGTGAGTTTTATGGATTTGGGATGCTCCAATCTCTTCCTAAAAGAACAAATAACACCCTCCAGTAAAGGGATCAAGTCATATTCCGTTTGTGTGTCTGCTCTGTCACCTGAAAAACTAACTATAACCTGGCACTTCTTTGTCTTAAGGTCTTTCTTCTTCCCTCATCTACACTTTGTCCCAGGACCATGGACTTGATACAATTCAATAAGGGCGACCCTACTGCCATGTGCCAATAAGGAAGGTAACTACCTGGTCCCTGAGGGCCTCAGGTGGGTTGGCTCTTCTCCCACATCTTCTTAGACCTCCTCGGGTATTCCCGGCTGGGCTGTGTCCCAACCCCCTGCTCATCTGAGCTGAAATGTCTTCTTCCATTCCTCTGGGTCCTTTTCTTCTACTGTTTCCTTCACAGAAGACACCCCACACATCACTGTTATAATGTCTGCTTGTCTCCCTACTCAAATTCAGCTCCTGTCTCCAGAGCCTAGAACAGGTCTAGCCACGTGAGAGGAACACAGTAAGTACCAGTTGTGCTTCAAGTCATTATGGAGAAGTATGGGAAGAAGCAGGCAGACAAGCTGGGAGGTTATCATGGCAACTTAGTGAGAGATGCCACTGAGCTATGTCAGTCTAGACATGCTGCAAGGAGCAAGAGAGGTTCAGATTTGTATATATTTTGCAGCCATGACTGAAAGATCTTGCTGATAGATTAGAGGTGGGTTTGAGAAAAAGAGAACCAGGGAGGATGCCAGGGTCTTGGGCCTGAGCTTCTGGCCACCAGCAGAGGAGGGGAAGATGGAAGGAAGAGCCGGTTTGAAGTGGGAGGTAATGGGAGCTTTTTCGGACACGTCACATGGAAGGAAGGGGTATGCTATATCCAGGGGGTTTACAGTTTATCTTTGTTTTTCTTTAAGATGACATTGAGCACAGCGTAGTTTTTGGATGATTGGAATGAGCTAGAGCAGAAGAGATATTAATGCAGAAGAGAGAAAGGATAATTAGGAGCTCATACTTAGCTGTGAAAACCCACACAAGTGGAATTACAGGGAAGATGAAGTAGGTACCTAAATCCAGAGGGTGATGGGTGCTAACATGGAGAAGCTAATAAAAAGACCAATGGATAAGAAAGAATTCATTGGTAACAGAATAGAATAGCAAACTGCCCGAACTATGAAAATTCACTGTCCATACATACCTACATACATCTTTTCTCAGAAATAACTGAGTGTTTCTCCAGAAAGCATTCGTCCTACATAATTGTCTTTAAAACACAAAGCAAAGCAAAGTCCCTGCTTCTTTGGATAAGCACCACACGTCATTACACATAAATAGGCAGCCACTAGTTTTCAAATGTATGACTCATGTAACAGGAAGTGGCCGGAAAGGGAGCACATTTGTGACTGGACAGCTCTAATGTACCTTCTGTTATGACGTCCAGTGAAGCTCCCGGTGATTGCATGCAGAACTACTAGCAACTTTTGTATGAACAATGTATTTATCAGTTGTATACAGTTTTTATGTTTTAAGAAGACATGTGTTCTACAGCAGAGCAGTGCAATTACTATCATATTATAATGAGTTTCCTCACGTCTTTATTTCTCCTGGAACTAATAGTCTCCTGTTTCTGGCTAGGTAAGATACACTTTCAGAAGACCTGGATTAGAAAATGGCCCATCTCCTCACCAGCTCCATGCCCCTGCCCCTGCATGAGCCTTTTCACCTCTCAGTTCTGTTTGTTTCTCTATAAATAGGTACAATTGTACCTGCTGCCTCTTAAAGTTGTCATTTAGATTAAGAGAGACAAAGTATCTGAAAATCTCTGATGGAGTGCAAAAAAATATAGGTGTTACCAAGTAAAGAAAATATTCATTTCTTAAAAGAGCTATCAACACTGGGGCAGGCTGGGTAGAATGTGTGTTATTCTTACCAGCCATGCCAGAATTATTGCCAAGAACATTCACACAACAGTTAAGTTTTGAGTGCAGTCTTTTTTTTTTTTTTTTGCATTTTTCTGAAGCTGGAAACAGGGAGAGACAGTCAGACAGACTCCCGCATGCGCCCGACTGGGATCCACCCGGCACGCCCACCATGGGGCGACGCTCTGCCCACCAGGGGGCGATGCTCTGCCCATCCTGGGCGTCGCCATGTTGCGACCAGAGCCACTCTAGCACCTGAGGCAGAGGCCACAGAGCCATCCCCAGCGCCTGGGCCATCTTTGCTCCAATGGAGCCTTGGCTGCAGGAGGGGAAGAGAGAGACAGAGAGGAAGGCGCGGCGGAGGGGTGAAGAAGCAAATGGGCGCTTCTTCTGTGTGCCCTAGCCGGGAATCGAACCTGGGTCCTCTGCACACTAGGCCGACGCTCTGCCGCTGAGCCAACCGGCCAGGGCCCAGTCTTTTGTTCTTGTTCATGCCTGACAACTTCACAGTATCAAGGCTCTGATGATTATTATGTCCCTCATATTACACATATTATTCTGAGTATTTTTATTCCAAATGATATTAAGTTCCCCTGGAAATTAGCTGGAAAGTTGCCTTCCTTTGTTTTAGGTTTTCAATAAAAAAATTAAAAAAAATAAAAATAAAAAAAAAACTTATTTGGTATCAACCTTTAGGCCTTTAAGCTCTCATAAAAATGCTCCAAGGAAGAATAAGAATTTGGCAAAGTGATATTTGGTTTCATTTGGTGACAATTACCTCTTCATTCAGAAGGATTTCTAAGCCCATGACCAGCTCAGTGACTAGCACATATCAGACCGGAAGTCTGCGTCTATTACTGAAACCCACGAAAGATGTGTGGGAAGTGGCAGAGTGCAGTGGTCAGGAACCTGGCTCCTAGAAACCCTAGTCGGAGGTTTGAATTCCCAGTTCTTCTATTTGCTCTATTCTGTCATGTTCCAACATGAAATAGAAGGCACATTGGAAACTGGGACACTTGAGGATTTTTACCCGGGGAGTATTTACAAAGGTTCAGTGCAGGAGAACCACAAGGCAGGGCTCAGGAAACCAGGGCTGGCAGCAAAAGAGCTATCGCCAAGTCGAGGCCTGAAAAGGTGAGAGGAAGGTGCAGGAGCCGGGCTGCAGGAGGAGAATCCTATAGGCTTGGTCCCATCGACAGAAGCCAGCCCAAAAGGATCTCTAGTAAGGACACCAGGACAGAATCTTTACTTGTTGTCAAAGCTTCCTGATGGACAACCCCACATGGAAGCCAAGGGTGGACAGCAGGGAACAGGAGTGAGAACACAGGACAGACAGTGGGGAAGAGCAGCACATTCCCTGTGAGAAAGGACTGATTTGAGCCTGAACTCCTGGCTGCAAAATAAGAATAGTGATAATGTCTACTCTTTAGAGTTAAGGTATTATACAAGATACATTTAAACACAGGCCTCAGCACATAAAAATTCACCCTTAAATGCTTCTTGATGATGATGTCCTCATCTACCTGTTCAGAGAAAGAAGATGATGCTACTAATGCAACAGTGAAGGACAAGATTTGAAAAGTGGGGTGATGAAGAAGGAAAAGAGATATTATTCTTGTAAGCCACTGCCTGGTCCTGTCTCACATCCTTTTCTGCTACTTCTGACTCTAGACTTCTTAAAGAAGGCAACAGCAAGATGAATTCTCTAGGAACTGAAGCAAAGAAGGGGAAATAAGCAGATGAATGTTGGCAGGCAGAGGAAGTGGTGGGTTCAAGGCTCAGAGTAGGAGATGCACAGGGGTTTCTGAATTGCAAGTATTCTCAGAATGGTGGAAAAGGCGAGGGAGGCTAATGAAACGTGAGGCAAGCAAGAAAGGCAGTGGAGAAGCTGAAGAGAGCCCTGGATGGCAGGCATGGAGCTGGACTTCTGCCTTGTAGGAAAGAGAAACTTATTGCATTATTTTAATCAGGATTATGACTTGAGAACTTTTAAAATGTAATCAATAACATAAAGGATGAAATAGAGAAAAAATGAAACAGGAGATATCACTATAGCTCCTGCAGTCATTAACAAGATAATAAAGAAACACTATAAACAGTTTTATGCTCATATATTCAACAACTTAGAAGAAATGAACCAATTGCTCAAAACCACAAACTACTAAAATGCAATCAAGGTGAAATAGATCATCTAAAATACACTATAACCATTTAACACATTTAAACTTCTAGGGTCTCATCTTCCTTTGTATTCACCTGTTAAATGGGGAAAGTGAGCAGGTGAAGAAGGCACACCTACATTTAATGGCCTGAAGTTGGATATATTACATATCACTTTGTCTCACATCCCACTAGTAAGAATCAATTGCGTGGCCCTACTCAGATGCAAGTCCTGAACAATATAGTCTACTTATGAACTTAGGAGGATGAGAACAGGGATGCTAGTGAGTGCAAAAAGAGAGGTATAAGGAGTATCTCCTCCCAATATTTGAAAGCTAATTATTACTACTAATCATAGCCATCATAATGGTCATCATCATCACCATCATAGTCATCATCATCACAATAACCATCATCGCCATCATTGTCATCATCATCTTTATCATTATCATTATTTCCACTGCAGCCCATTGGCAAAAACTAGGTATGTATCTTGTACTGAGTTGAATAATATCCCTTCAAAATTCATGTCTTCCTGGAACTTGTGAATTTGACCTTATTTGGAAATAGGCTCTTGAGCTATCTAAAGTTTTGGTGAAAATAAACAAGATTAAAGAATCTTTGGCTCAATTTTGCTTGTATTATATGGTAATTCTAGTTTTAGTATTTTGAAAAGTCTCTATACTTCTCAGCATAAAGAATGCACCATTTTACATTCCAACCAACAGTGTACGAAGGTTCTAATTTCTCTACATCTTTGTCAATATTATCTTTTGTTTCTTTAATAATAACTATCCTAACAGATATGAGGTAATATCATAGTGTGATTTTAATTTGCACTTCCCTAATGATTAGTAATGATGAGCACCTTTTTATATATCTATTGTTCTATTATATGTCTGATTTGGAAAATGTTTATTCAAGTCCATTGCCCATTTTTAAAATTGAGTTTTGTTTGCTTTTTTTCTATTGAGTTGTAGGAGTTTCTTGTATATTTTGAACCTAAATACTTTGCCAGATATATGGTTTTAAAATAATTTCTCTTGTTATGTAGATATGTAGGATATGTTTTTACTGTAAATAGTTTCCTTTGCTATGTACAAGCTTTTTAGTTTCATGCAGTTGCACTTGTTCATTTTGGTTTTGTTACTTGTGCTTTTAGTGTCACATCCAAGAAATCAATACCAAGCCCAATGCCATAAAGCTTTTTGCCTTTGTTTTCTTCTAGAAATGTTACAGCTTCAGGTCTTACATTTAAATCTTTAATCCATTTTGAGTTGATTTTTTTGTATAGTATAAAAGAATTTAGTTTTATTTTTTTACAGGTGAATATCTCATTTTCCCAGCATAAAATAAATTCTCTTTTTTCTTCTGTTTTCTTTCATCATTGTTGAAAATCAATTGACTATGTATGTGTGGGTTAATTTCAGAGCTCTCTATTCTGTTCCATTAGTCTTTAGATATAAACCCAAAAGAATTAAAATTAGGATCTCAAAAAGATGTCTGCACTCTCATGTTTATTGCAGCACTATTCCCAATAGCCAAGATACGGGAAAAAAACAAATGTCTACTGACAGACCAATGGATAAAGAAATGTGGTATGTACATACAATGGGGTATTATCTGGCCTTATAAAAAGAAGTTCTGTTATTTGTGACAACATGGATGAACCTGGAGGATATTATGCTAAGTGAAATAAGCCAGTCATAGGACAAATACTATGTGATTTCACTTATATAAGATATATAAAGAGGTCAACTTAAGCAGAGACTTAAGCAGAGACCACGGTCTTGGGAGAGGGAAATGGCAAGTTATTCAATTGGTAGAGTTTCAGTTGTGCAAGTTGAGTAAATTTAGAGATCTGCCATACAGCAAAGCACAATGAGTTAACAAGATGTTGTGCACTTAAAACATGTGTTGAGAAAGTAGATGTCATGTTAAGTGTTTTTATCACAAAAAAAGGCAGAATACAGGAAAAATTTTGAAGGTGATAGATATGTCCAATACCTTGATTTGTGTGATAGCAGGTATTCATATATGTCTAAATTCATCAAATTATGTATTATATACATTAAATATGTACAGTGTATAGTATGTTAATTATACTTCAGTAAAGCTGTTAACATTTTTTTGTTTGGAGTCCTAAAATTTCAACATGTAGCAGGCATGGATCTAAGGGTAATAGTGGATGTATCAGTGGGAAGGAAGGGTCATTGAAATCAAGTTAAGATGAGGTCATAATGGATTAGAGCAGGCCCTAACTCTGTGACAATTGTTTCTATAAGAAACTTGGACACACAAACACACACAGAAAACATGCTATGAAGACTCAGACACCAAGGATCACCAGCAAACACCAGAATCTAAAGAGAAAAGAAAGAAAATTCTTCTCTTGAGACTCAGAAGCTCTTCCCTGCTGTCTTCTTAATTTTGGACTTCCAGCCTTTGGAACTTGAGACAATAACTTTCTGTTGTTTAAAGGCATCAAGTTTGTGTTACTTTGTATAGCAGCCACAGGAAACTAATGCATGGCTCTACTGGAATTCAGTAGGCTCCAATGGGCCACATGCACAAGTGAGCTTCCCCATTTTGCCTCCAATAGTCCCCTTCTGTTGCACTCTTGGGGCTACCATAGCAATCTTGCCACCTCCTTCTTCCTGAACTCACTGTTCTCCAAAATTCCCCTTTATATTCACAGATACACATCTATAAAGCTCAAGTGTGTGTTCTAGAGTTCAGACTAATGATTGTTGGAGATTAGCTCATCCCCATAGAGACAAGAGCATCACACGGGTGTCATGGAAACATTAGAGACAAAATTTAAACATGAATCACAGGCTTGTCATACATAGGACATGCATATATGTGCACATATACTCACTCACCTCCACCAACTGTCACATAGAGTTCACTGCATTTACACAGGACATGCCATCATGTGGATGCACAGTCCCTTGAACCTGGTTCAGATAGCATGTCATGAGCTAGTAGCTGGGCCCAAGGGTTATAGCCAGCAGGTTGTCTGCAATTTTGGACTTTGGGATTGTTGGGTCCACATTCTTGTCATCTATTAATTCAAGGCTTCCTGCAGTAAACTCTTTTGAATTGATGTTCAGTATAAAGGCTTTTACAACTGCAATCTATATTTCATTTCCTGTCATAAAATAATAGCTTAAGAAATGCAATGAAATACACTGTTAACAATTTAAAATTCACTTTCAATAAATAGGAAGCATTTTACAGGGAACTGTAGCCTATAATGGAGACCATAATTTGTGCTCTGTGCCAGAAAAATGTATTCTCAATTTCACTGCACCCTCTGCCCAGCTACAAAACCCGAAGCTCCCTTTGCAATATAGATTCTCATTATAATAGATTAGCAAATCTAGCGTAAATCCTGTTGAACATAGCATGCACCATTTTAAATGAAGATGCCAAAACATGTCAGCCTTTCTTGCAATGATGGCAGAATTGAAATTGCCCTTCATTTATATGAGACAACTGCAAATGCTGAAACACAGATGATCATACATTCAAAACAATCCTGCCTGTGCACTTCTCCTGATAATTTATGCCTTCCACAGTTTCTGGTACAGGAAGCCTCTTTTTCAGAACTTTTTAGAAAATGCCAGGATTTTGAATCTTGAAATTAAATTGCATCAAAGCAACATTACAGATCTTGTGCCTGTTAAGATTTTCTAGTGCACGTATGACTTGCATTTATGATAATCTGCACCCATCCATCATCTATGCTGGAATTCAGACCTAATAAGACCTAAAGCTTCCAAGATATGAAGGCAGCAGTCTCATTCATCTTACAGGTAAAGCAGTAATAAACAGATATCAGGTGATATAATACCGGGACTACAATGAATTAGAAGTAGAAGTGAGGAATGAGTCAGCTGTTTATTTTGCTGGTTAAAGAAAGGGCTTTTTTCTTACATCAAGTAAAAAGTGATATTCAGATACCAAAGAGTCATCCACAGGGGGAAAAAGGTGAATTAAATCTTTAAATGTATCATTACGTCTACAAAGAAATTCCCAGATCAAGTCACAAGCACTCTGTGTTAAGGAGGGATCTAGAGCAGATAAGACTTTTCCCCCCTATATTCCAGAACATACTTTGTGAAATAAAATACAAATATATAAAAAAAACAGTGAATTGCCTAATGAAAGAATATAGTTATTTTACATTTCTTCCCAGTTTAGAGGGAAATAGGGTAGAGTGGGAGAAAATAGGGAAGTTTAATTTATTTAATTCCCAAAGCAATATAAACATAACATTCCTGTACCTTGATATTACAAGTGGAAATACCATTTAATTTGTTGAATTCCCTTAAAATGTGAAATTGTAAATAAGGTGTTCTCAGATTTTAGCTGTTTTCCTGAGTTAAGTCAGTCTGTGCCCTCACTTCCTATCAAGACTGAGATGGTGAAATATCTCCCAGTGGAATGCAAAGGGCAGCAATAGAAAGCAAGAAATGAAACAGGCCTGCAATTTTGGAGGGTCTAGGCCAAGGGGGAAAATGGCAGAGGAGGCCAGAAAGACACTTTTCACTTCTTGGTTTAAAGATGCCTTTGAATTTGGCTTTGCCCCCTTGAATCTGTGCTCTCCTCCTGTCCATACTACAAGTTGAAATGACATGACTCCCAGCAAACTTGTGCAAAGGGTACTTAGACTTGTCCATGGTCACCAAACTTTTAATTCAAGGCTGGGTTAGCATGGTGGTCTGTTCACCTCAATCTATGAGAAATAGCTAAAAAAGTCTGAAGATGGGTCTCAAACCCTATCTCCCAAATCTATCCAACTGTTATATAATGGGGAGCAGCATTATTGTGTGTGATTATAAAAGCAGAAAAGCCATTGACAAGAGGAAATTATAGGCAAGAGAGTTTCAGCTGACCATAGGAAGAGTGTCCTCAGCCTCAGAGCTACTAAAGGTAGACTGGGCCATGGAGGGAGGAACTGGGTTCTCTGGCTTCACAGCAGTGGGATCGAATCTGGGTGATGGAAGTCTGGTGTGAGTTCCAAGATTCTAGTATTCTGGGGGGAAGAAGTTCTGCACATTGACAAGCACTGTGGGTGTTGTTGGAATCCCAAGATGTTCTGAACTGGATTTTGGTACAGTAATTTGGATGCACCTAGAAATGGAGCTGGAATGTGCCCTGGCAACACCTGGCATCACTCAGGTGAAAGAAAAGAGACTTGACTTCAACTTTTGGCTCCATCCCCACTTGTGTCATCACCACCTAGACTTCTAATCACTAAAGCAGGCCATTCTGGAAGGTAGTCAATGAAATCTGCCAGTGGCTTAAAGAATGATGTACAGCTGAGCTGGAATGTCCCCGTGCTGAGTCAGAACAGGATGGAAACTCCAGGAAGCACACTGACAATACATCAGTCTTGGAGGTAGCCAGACAAGCATCGGAATCGCCACTTCATATATGCTTTCTGGCTACGAGACCTTAGGAAAGTCACTTAACCTCTCTGAGCCTTTCTTCCTCATGTACAAGAATGAGGATGATGCTTTCCCACAGACTTATAACAAAAATTAAATACCCCTGGCACCTATAAGACATTCAATAATAGCCATTATATTAAGGTTAATTGAGAAGGCTATATATTGAATGTAACTAAAGTCATTGCACAGAAAAAGCTTCCTAAGCACTTTCTAGGTGCCACTTGGTTTATCAGTAGTGGCTCACACCAGTCACAGGATAAACCATTCAAAAGCTACAAGAACAGATGCCCCAGATGCAGAGTTTAAAGTTTCACAGTAATCTTTCTTTATAATCCTGCTGACCAACAGAACCCAAGAACACTTGAACACTCTGTCATGATCCAACCGGAGTAGGCAGCCAGCATTCTAATCTTTCCAGCAGCCTCACAATAAGATAAAAAGCTGTCTGCCCGGTGCAGTCCTTACCTGTGTGTCCATCTATATTATACAATCAGCCAAAGCCTTGGTCACCTCTACACAAAGAGCTGCAAATTTGCAGCTACAGACTATTAAAGGGGATGATTCTCCAGTAATCTTACTTTGGCTCAATTCCATGCCTTTTCTCTGTATATTATCTTTTTTAATTAATAAACTTTGTTTTTAAGATCAGTTTTAGGCTGACAGACAAATTTTGTGGAAAGTAAAGAAATTTCCCATATATGCCCTGCTCTCACAATGCACAACCTTCTCCACTGTCAGCATCTCTCACAATGGGATTTATATATTACAATAATGAAGCTACAGCAACTCATTATCACCCGGAGTCCACAGTTTACATCAGGGTTCACTCATGATATTGTAGCTTCTATAGGTTTGGAAAAAATGTATGACATGTATCCACCATTACAGTGTTGTTCATTCCCCTAAAAATTCTCTGTGCTCAGCCTATTCAGCACCTGGAAACCACTGATCTTACTGTCTCCATAGTTTTCCCTTTTTCAGAATGTCATATAGATGGGATTATACAATACACAGCTCTTTCAGATTGGCTTTTCTCAGTAAAATGAATTGAAGTTTCCTCCATGTTTTTTTGGCTTGGTAGGTCATTTCTTTTTAGTGCTGAGTAGAATTCCACTGTCTGGAAGGACCACAGTTTATTCACCAGCTACTGAAGGAGATTGTGGTTGCTTCCAACTTTTGATAATTATGAACAAAACTGATATAAATGTTTGTGTGCAGGTTTTTGTGTGAATATAAATTTTCAACTTCTTTGGGTGAATACCCAGTACCTTGACTACTTTAACATATGATAAGAGTGTGATTGGTTTTGTAAGAAACCGCCAAACTGTCTTCCAAAGTGGTTGCGCCATCTTACATTCTCACCAGCAATGCATGAAGGTTCCTATTGCTCCATTCCCTTGCCAGCATTTGCTGTTGTCAGTGCTCTGGATTTTGGCCATTCTAATAGAATGTAGTATTATCTGATTGTGCTTTCAGTTTGCATTTCCCTGATGACATATGATGTGGAGCATCTTTTCACATGCTTGTTAATCATCATTATATCTTCTTTGATGAGGTGTCTATTCAGGTCTTTTGTTCATTTTTAAAATCAAGATGTTAATTTTCTTATTGACTTTTAAAATTTCTTTGTTTATTTTTTTTAAAGTTCCTTGTATATTTTTCAGGTGTGTCTTCTGAAAATATTTTCTCCCAGTATGTGGCTTGTCTTCTCATTTTCTTGACAGTTCCTTTCACAGAACATATCAGCCTTCCCCTTCAAGTAATAGTGGCCCATTGGAAAATTTAAAATGTGCTTTGTTTTTCCACCTCCCGTAGTCTTGACCAACTGGGAGCTTTGACCATGACATTCACTGTCAAAGATGCTCCTACTCCTTATATCCCTACACCTTAGTGGAGATGGCACAGAGTCTGGCTATATCCCTGTGATCTGCAGATGCGCAGTAAGAATGGCCTCCTATGGGTTCCCTGTGGACACCCAGCCCACATCCATCTGGATTTGGAGGATTCAATGTGCTGATGGGAATGCAGCCTCAAGCTGTGAGACCACATCAAACTGAAAGAACAGTAATGTGTCACTACCAGCACAGACCTCAGTGATTATGCCTGTCCTAAATGACAGCACTGATTAAATAGTAATTAACTCCTTAACAGGCTGAGTTAAATAATCAAGTAAGCTGCAGGTAATACAATTACAATGGTTATTTAACACTGAATGGAATATTTTGTGTGTACCAATGTGGCAAGCCTTTCTCTAGCTCAGAGCCACCCCATTACTATGAAATGACTTCCCTGTAAGGATCTAAGGATCCAATTGTCATTGTATGGCCCCCTTGTAAGACTAAATTACCAGGGGAAAATGAGTCCTCCTCACCCTCTGACCTAGACTGTACTATGTGTTGGTGCCAGCCCAGCATTACCAACCATCAATGGGACCAACCATCCCTGGATGGGCCTCTGGGCAATCAAGACCCAAGTGACTAGAAAAGGGGGAGAGGTGCCAAAACCAGAGCACAGTTTATCTCTATAAAACCTGACCACTGGGTGAACACGCAGGACCCTGAAGAGGACACACCTCAGGCCCACTTGAACTGGTACAAATAAAGAAATAAAAAGTAACTACCGGAAAGAGATGATATCGTTAGCACCCATCTTGCTGGCTTCTGCAGCCTGCCTCAGACTTCTGGAGTCAAGCTCCTGGGACAAAGTGCTCAAAGCCACATTCAGGTTTTACTTAAAGTTGCCTGTGGCCAGTGCCCATTTCTTCTCTTCTGGAACTTTCTGAAGAATGGGTGTCAGCAGAACCTCCGAAGGACAGACATTTCTGTTCTAGACAGAGCATCTCCCCTCACCATCAGCTCATTTGAACGTGCCTCATAGGGAAGTATAAGCATGTTCACCAGATCGAGGGCAGTGAGACTACTCAGGAGACTATTACACATTGACTGGTCTCAGATTTTTAATTACATTTCCTTGTGACCCAGTATTACTAAACAAATGGATTGGGCAAGGCACTATTAAGGTAATATAACATGTTAATAAAGATAACTTATATTTCATCTGCTTCATGGAAAGATTGGATGTTAATGAAGTCAAAACTCAACTGTGAGGAGTGTTCACACTTCCGGGAATTTTCTGAGAGTTTGGTATTTTTGAATCCTTGTTTTAGCCTTAAGATAAACAAGCTTCTCTTCTTCACCCCCAGCAGAGCAATGCTGACCATGAATAATAAAACCCATTGACAATGCAGTTTCTAACCTCCCGGGTCTGATCATGAATATTTACTATCTGGCTGGAAGCTGGCATGGGCTGCCTGCCTCTCTGCTTCTCTCCTTGTTGCAGCCTAAACCATTGTTAGGAGAGTGTTGCCATGGCAACAGAGGGCCCGCAGAAGGCAAAGAAACAGGCAGTTACTCACACAAATCACACTATCTGTGGGCTAATTAAAAGGTTCTGTACTCAGGGGTCACCTTGTAAATGAGGAATGTCAGTCAGAAACCCATGCTCACAAATGGCGCCTCCGAGAAGCCTTGGGAAAGCCCAGCACACCGCGGATGCTGGCTGTTCCCAGAGCCCCATTTGCTGCTAGAGGGTGAGGAACTCACAGGTCATCCTAACTCGTTGGCTTGGCCATCTTATTAAATGGACTGAATCTATTTTTTGCCAGTAAGCACATAAAGCAGTGAGCTGGAGTGATTGATTACAAGGCTGCTTTCCTCAGATCCTGATTCAGATCTGATATCATTTGTAATTGACATTGCTTTCCAAAGCTTATGGGCTGAAAGATGGGGGTGGGGGTGGGGGCGGAATAGGCAATTTAAGGTTAGCTCTCAGGCTCTCAGAATATGGTAGAATACCAACAGTCTAAACAAGGCTGGGCTGGGACAAGGGCTTCCCTTGGAACTTAACCAGTAAATGTCATATTGCAGTAGTGTTTTTGGATAAGTTGATTTTAATATACCAAGTAACTTCAAGAATAGGGGTTCAGGATCTTGCTTAAAAATAGCACAGCTGCTCATTGGCATATCTGCTCTGTGTTATATAGCTCCACCAGAACTCCACAGCCATACCCTGCACTGCGCCTTATATGGTATACTCATCTCCAAATAAAAAGCTTCACAACCAACAGAGAAGAGCCTGGATTCCCACACAGAAGCTGAACTCTGGCCCTTTAGAAATCCATGGATGTTATGAAGGAACTGAAAGTAAAATTCCCAGAGAAACCAAGGCCACAAGGAGGTGCCAGGATTTTATAGAAGAGTCCAACACTTACAAAGAAAACTTCACAGCCACAGGAAGTAGCAGCCTCTGAAGAACAAAAGCTTCACTGTGACTTGTCTGGGACTCCCAAAAGATGGATCCATGAACTCCTGGGCCACCCACCTATGTTATCAGGCTGGTATTACAATCTGCCACCTCCTGGATTGAAATAGTCCCACATCTAAAGTCATCTGGGAAGTGTTTGGTAGAGCTAGGAGTCCCAAGGATGGACTCATCCATTGTTTCTGTTTGCCCCAAAGGCGAAGATTTCCTTTTTGGGAAATGGAAAAACAGCAAGATCAAGGTCTAGATTCAGACTTGGGTATACACTCAGCTTAACCCTAGCCTCTGTCTGGCCTGTAGCAAATTTTCTCTTATTTCTGCACATCTGTTTCATCATCCTATGAAGTTAGAATAACAGTATCTCCTTCATAAAGTTACTGTGATAATTAAATATGGTAGTCTGTGTAAATGTTTGGAAAGATGCTTATAGTACAAAAGTTGGTAAACATTGGTGTGTGCTATGGGTTGTGTTGAAGTTCCAACCTCTAGTACCTCAAAATGTAACCTTATTTGGAAATGGTATCTTTAAGGGGTAATCAAGTTAAGATAAAGTCATTAGGGTGGGCCCCAAACCAATATGACTGGCATCTTTATAAAAGGTGAATTTGGACAAAAAGGCAGGCATGTATAGAGGAAAGACCATGTGAATACACATCATGTGACGATGCAGGATTGGGAAATGTAGCTACAAGCCCAGGAATGCCAGAGATTGCCAACAGACCACCAGAACCTGTGGTCACAGGGTCGAGAGGAAGAGTAAAATGCCCAGAAGGTCATGGCCACGCTGATACCTTGATTTCAGGCTTTTAGCCTCTAAACCAGTGAGATAATAAGTTACTATTTGTTTAAGTCACCCAGTTTGTGCCACTTTGCTACAGAAGCCTTAGGAAATGGTACAATGTGTCCATTAGAGCACATGGTAATAAATTCTAACCTTAAAATGCAGTACCCTAAAAAAAATGTCTCTCCTTAACCAGTCACCATGTGTTCAGTCCTGGGCAGAAAGCACCACTCTGCTCCACAAGCTCATGCAGGAACCCAGGTTCTTTCCATCTGTGGCTTCACCAGCTGCTTCCTATCAGTGGGAACAGGAGAGAGTCAGGGACAAATGAAGCTAAGGCTTTAGACTTCAGAACCTAACTCGGAGGTTTAGGAATCACTTCCACCCACTTTCCATCAGCACTGGCTAAGTTAACTTGTAACACCCGGCTGCTGGAAGAGGTGGGAAATGGAGCCTCCAGTGTTCTCTGTTGTAATTTTTTATTACTATTATTTAATGAAAGAGAAAACAATGCAGGGATTAATTCATGTCAAAGCCAAGAGCATAGACATATACGATGCAATGATTAAGGTTGGACAGAAACAGCCCATTCAGAAGAAGGGGCCTCCCTAAAATAGGTGGACAGAATGTCTCAAGAGGCTCCCTGAGGATGCTCACAACTGAGCAAGGCGTGCACTAGACTTCGGGCTTTCTATTAGAGAATTAGGCCTCCAGCGACCAATTTAATAATTGCTGCCTGCAGCCTCCAGCAGCTATATTATTATTTCTTTAGCTTCCTCAAGGATTGGGTCATCTGTCTGTCAGTGGGTATATTAGTATCTATTTTTACACAGAACAGAGATAAATAGGCAAGAAATTTATGATTGATGTAAACCTTTTTGTTAAATATAGCCATTTATCACAGACTGCCTTAGAAATTACAGCCAAACCATGCACCTTCTGAAATAATTTGAAGCATAAAGATGCAACTATTTATCAATTAATTTAAACTCCAGTGGGAGTTCTGCATACACAGGGATTTTAGAGTTTGAGCTAATGGGTTGAATTTAGACTACTCCACAAATGAATTCCCAAATCTGGGTTATATATATTCACAAAGCTGAGACTTCATGAAATTTTCTTGGCAGAATGAAAGAATATATTAAAATCTGGACTCCTTATATGTTTCCCAGAAGAAATCAGCAGTCAGTTTCTTCTACCATAAAATTAATCCAGAAAGTAAATGAACATAATGTAGAAAAATAATTCTGTTGGGACAGGCAGGTGCTTTAACGGCAACAATGCCTAACAAGGATTTGGTCCTGTCACTCTGAGGCCCTTTGAAAAATATGTCAAATCTTATCGAATTGAATTTGAAACAGGTCATAAGAGATTTCCAGGAAGCTCTTGTAAGGATCTAAATGAAGATTTATAGCTATGGAAATAAATTTGATTTTTAAAGTGACTTTTGGCAACATTGTGATAATAACCTTTAGGGAAATTCTTCTCAGGAGGAATATTAGGTCACAGGGTATTCAATCAGTGAAGCAATGTGGAAGTAGGGAACTTGCAAATTAAAGATAGCTCTATTGGTCTCAAATTGATAAGACTTTAGGGAAAAAGTTCCCAGAATATATAGCAGAAATCAAGACTGATTTGACTTGATTTATGTAACCAGCCTCATGGTGATCTAATACCACAAGACCTTATCCCAAAAATTCTATAGATGAATTAGTGGTCAGAGAAACAATTAATTCTGCAGAAGGAGGAGGAAAAAAAGAGGGATAGAGAGGAAAGAAAGAGGTCGAGAGGAAAGAGTAAAATGCCCAAAATTTTTCCCCAAAAAATCATTATAAATAGTCCAGTGACTTGAAAATTCGGTTTAGATCAGGATGGGAAACTGCAAGAAATCCCCATCTTATCCTGATTTGCACACAACAATCTTCAGCCTGTAAGCTGCTCAGGGTCCTGGACAGCTGGGCCAAGAGCAAAGCTGGTGACTCACTCTTCCCACCTTCAGTGGCCTTGGGCTGCTGGACACCCACAGAGCAGGTCCAAAGGCAGAGAGGGGGGCTCCATGCAGGGACAATCGGAGACTGCCTAGCCCGAGACTCCTGGCAGACCCCTCAGGTCCTGGAGGCACCAGCACCTTAACACCTGCACTCCAGTTTTGCCCTGATGGTTGCCCTCCCACACATCTGAGTGTGGGGCCCTGCCCCAGGCGCATGCAGAAGACGCTTGTGGGCTGCAGATGCCAGTCTCGTGGCTGTCATTTTATATTTTTAATGGGAGTGAGGCAATCATCTGGGCAAATCCCTGTGGCTAGTTTATGGAACTGAAAACCATTTGCTGGGAACAAATGTAAACTTATATATTTTGTGTAATATATACAGCTTGGCTCCTTGCACAAGGGTCAATGCAGCCAGGTCTCTGGGAGGTTGTTGCACAACACAAGAGGAATCTGACATCTAGGAACCCAACCATTAAAACTTAGCTAGTAGCTGACTGGGGAGGATACAGGACGTTCCTGCCATCTCCGTTGTTGTGAGAGCTAGGAGATATTTTATAATAAACATGGGTAGCAGTTTTACAAGTGACTACATTTATACCCAGCAGAAAAAACTCATTGATCCAGAAAGGAGATCAAGGCAGAATATGTGCATTAAGTTCTATGAAAACAGTTTATGAAACACGGTTTCCTCTGAATTTTCCCCAATGTCCTCCCTCTCCCTCACTGATCCTGTAGGTAAACCCAGAGGCCTCTGGATAGAATCAAACCGGTTGTTAAGACAATATAATAGATGAGTTGAGAGGTGCATAAAAAGAATAGAATATTTCCTGGTATCATGGCAAAAAGGCTCTTTCAAAAAGCAGTGGCTATGGCAGTCAACAAGCAGAGGAGTAAAGGCTTGTCATTTGGACAGCATCATAACCAGCTCCAGAACTTTCCAAAGATCAAACAGCGCTCTCAGCAGTTAAATAAGGCCACTCAGGAGGCAGAGCCATTGCACAGAACTCTAGCAAGAAGTTTCCACTCCCTCTTGTGCTGATGGTTATGACAAGGCCAGTCCTCTCATCACTCTTAAACACGCCCCTCAGGTGCCTTAAAGGACAAAGGGTGGAGGCACTAACAGGATTAATGCAAAATTTGAGTCTCCTCTGCATTTATTTTAACCTTAATTTAAACAAATAATTGAGTGTGTGTGTGTGTGTGTGTGTGTGCGCGCGCGCGTGCATGCACATGTGCAGTGAGGAATAAGGGAGGAAGAAATGCAACCTGCAACCCAGTGTTCTCTCCCTGGCCCAAAGGCAGAGTAGATAAAGGTGGCTTCAGCTCCTATGTACCAATTTTTGTCACCCTAGTCTTCCCTCAGATGTCCTGTGTCCTGAGCTTCCCAAGGACTCTACCCTTCATCCTCAGCAACAGACTCCGAAAGCTAACAGTCTCATTGACATCTCTACTTGAGATAAAGGGGTGCATCTCATGCTCTACTGGGAACCTCAGCATGGCACAACCCTCCCCAAAGACTGACATTCTTCCAGTCTCCCCCACTTTGTACAGTGGAACACTGTAGTCCCAGTTGCTCAAACAAAAACATCTAAGAATTATTCTCGATTTCTATCTTTTTGTCACAACCCTCATCCAACTGTTCTACAAATCTCATTACCTCCACCTTCAGACATAACCCATAGCCTTCCACTTTTCACCATTGCCACCTTTGCCATGAGTCCCAACCCACACCATCTCTCACCTGGATTATCAAAGTAGTAACATCCAGACCCCTGCCCCACTGGCCACTCACCACATAGCAGTGATTGTCATAACCATCAGCATAAGAGGAAGTGAAAGCTTCTTGCTAGAGCTTTGTGTCATGGCCCTGCCTCCTAAGTAGCTTTATTTAACTGATGAAAGGCCTGTTTGATCTTTGGGAAATTTTGGAGCTGGATAACATGCTGTTCAAATGACTGTCAAACCTTTAATATTCTGCTTGTTGGCTGCCATGGCCACCTGCTTCCTTCTAATCAACTCACCACAGAGCACTCAGAGAGACCTTTAAGAAATACACACTGGGCCCTGGCCGGTTGGCTCAGTGGTAGAGCATCGGCCTGGCATGCGGGGGACCCGGGTTCGATTCCCAGCCAGGGCACATGGGAGAGGCGCCCATTTGCTTCTCCACCCCCCCCCTTCCTCTCTGTCTCTCTCTTCCCCTCCCGCAGCCAAGGCTCCATTGGAGCAAAGATGGCCCGGGCGCTGGGGATGGCTCCTTGACCTCTGCCCCAGGCGCTAGAGTGGCTCTGGTCGCAGCAGAGAGATGCCCTGGAGGGGCAGAGCATCGCCCCCTGGTGGGCAGAGCGTCACCCCTGGTGGGCGTGTCGGGTGGATCCCGGTCGGGCACATGCAGGAGTTTGTCTGACTGTCTCTCCCCGTTTCCAGCTTCAGAAAAAAAAAATAAATAAATAAAATAAAATAAAATAAAAAAGGAAAAAAAAAGAAATACACACTGGGCCCTGGCCGGTTGGTTCAGTGGTAGAGCATCGGCCCAGTGTGTGGAAGTCCCAGGTTCGATTCCCAGCCAGGGCACATAGGAGAAGCACCCATCTGCTTCTCCACCCTTCCCCCTCTCCTTTCTGTCTATCTTTCTCTTCTCCTCCCACAGCCAGGACTCCATTGGAGCAAAGTTGGCCTGGGCACTGAGGATGGCTCCATGGTCTCTGCCTCAGGCACTAGAATGATTCCAGTTGCAATGGAGCAAAGCTCCAGATGAGTAATGCATTTCTCCCTAGTGGGCTTGTTGGGTGGATCTCAGTCAGGCACATGTGGGAGTCTGTCTCTCTGCTTCCCGTTTCTCACTTCAGAAAAAATACACACACACACACAAAAAAAGAGAATTACACACTGACCATTTCACTTTTCTCTCCTTAAGCTCTCATTCACAGAAATTCTGGGTCCAACATTAACTAACAACACTAACATTGTGGTGCTAAAACAATGCAGATTCTCTCTGTAGGCAACTTTATTCATGGCAGTGCTATCCCCAAGATATTCAGGCGTGTTTTTAGATGCAGAACTTCTACAGGGCTCTAGACATTCATATCCAAGTGCTTACTCAAGATCTTCACTTGGATGTCTCAACACAATCTCAAGCTCTACACTGCAGTTGCTGAACTCCCTATCTCTACCCATTCCCCTCTCACCATAAACGTGGTCCCCAAAGGTTCCCTTCCTTGGTGATTGGCACCACCACCCTCCCACTGCACAAGCCACAGCTTCAGTGTGATCTTTGCATCCTGCCCTTCTCTCCCAGTCAGCTCATTACCAACTCCTGTATGTCCCTTAAGTATCTCAGTGGGCTCACTCCTCACCATTGCCTCATACCTCACTGGTCCAGGAGAGCCTTATCTTTTGTTAATTGGTCTTTCTGAGTCCTCCATGGCCCCTAAGCCAATCCCTTTCCAAGTGTAAACAACTCAACAAGTGGACCTTCCCCTCTTCCCAGGAAAGCACAACTCTGTGCTACATGTTCTCCATGCATGTCTTCTGTTTCTTCAAAGAACATATCTAATATATCCATCAGTGTGATTCTTTGATTAATCACAGTCCCCTCACCAAAGGATGAGCTCCAAGATGGCGGGGACCACCCCCAACTTGCTTATCATTATATCCAAGGGCCAGTGCCATATCTGTCTCATTGACAATTTCTGAATGAATGTCTTCTTACTGGCAACATATTTTTTAGAGAATCAAAAGTCTGAACCTGGGAACTCTCACTAACCTTAAAGGTAAGCCTTGTCTATGAGAAGAGGCTTTTGGTTTTGATAGTAACAGCATCTGACAAAATTCCCTGATGGCCAGAATTAGTTAAAATAACAGTAATAATAACTGTTACTAGTATTATTCCATAGCTTGAGTTCCTAAGATATTTTGCACATGTTTCTAAATGCTGTAAAGGTGTCTGAGGGAAGTCACAGACACTGAGCAGAGTTGATGCAGTCCCGCTCCATAACCCATTTGCAGTACTGGTTGGATAGGAGTGGAAATGGCCCAAGGAATGCCCTGAGCTAACACATGCTCAACACACAGCCTCAGTCAAGCAGAGTTTGGATGAAAGCAGTTTATGGTTTAGTGAAGGTGATACCACCTAACACAGATGGATTAGAGCCGGTCCAGAGAATGGCAATAGCTTCTCCTTCACACAGTTTCACCTGCCTTTATATGCTCTTTTGTCCTTTATCATCCAGATGTCACTTTCAAAACCCTCCTTATATCATTGCCCAAGTCCTGATCACCTCCCCTGTATAGAACCTCCTCCAGTTAGAGCATACATTATGGATGCACGTGCCTCATGTCTGTGTAAGGAAGCAAAGTTCGTACAGGTGATTTATTGCTCAGCAACACATAATGTACTGTGCGTCATGAATGACTCACTGTGTACCCTCAACAGCCTTCACGCAAACATTGGCACAGAAACAGGAGACCAGACAGTAAGTGCTGCTACTACATCCCAGCAAAATCAAATGAAGTGTCCTCATTCCACCTGAAATCAGACCCGCCCCATTGGAGAGCTGTTTATCTACCTCTTACAGAAATTAGAAAAGGGCTCTGAAATGTGTTTTTGCATGCCTGATTTTACCATTAGAGGGCTACAAATGAGTCTTGCCGAAATGTCTTTTTAACCCAAACTACTCTGCTATTCTGATCATTTCATTTGAGCTGGTTGCTTTTGTTTCATTCCCCCCCCCCCCCACCATGAATTAGTGTTGTTTTCATGTAGCAGATGTTCAAGGGTTTCATAAGAAACTATCTTATGAATGCCGGTGCACACTCAGCCTTCCTATAGCTATGGAATATAATTCAAATACAATCTTGCCTTGTTAAAGATCCCAGGCATTGCTCTACTAAGAAAAAGGTCAAAAGCAAAACAGAGAGAAGAAGAATCAGAGCTGGAGAAGTCTTTGCTAGCAGCTTCCAAGTGATTCTCCTGCAGACACCCAATCAATGATTCTTATCCCCCATGCACCTCCAAATTGCCTGGGGAGCTTGTGAAAATTCTAGATCCCTAGATTCCACCCCAGAGAGTCTGGTTTAGGAGGTTGTGTATGGCTATAAATCTGATTTTTAGCCAGCACCTTGTTTGATTCAGCTCTTGATCCAACAACCTGAAATCTGACCTTGAACGTGCCTTTTTCCAATTCAGTGCCCTTCCATCATTCCCTGAAAAGAAAGATGAAACACCCAGGCCAAGCTGGGGTGCTCTGGCCCTGCCTCCTCTTCCCCCAAATCCTCAGGTGCATCACATGTTTCAATCACAGAGAACAGTCTCCTGACAAAACATGCTGAGTGCATTCCTCCTGGTTCTTAGCTCATGGCTAAGGAGCTCTCCCTCCAGGAAGTCATCCCCAACTCTCAGGTGACCATGTTGCGGTCTGCTCAGCAGCTTCCCTTATTTCTGGCTCTTCCTCTGCTCCAGAATGGCCTCTCTAAGTCATTTGCATGGCTACTCCGGCACAGCTAACTTGGGCTGGAGGCTGGCCCCCAATCCAAGTTAAACCAATTCAAGCCCCATCTCAGAAATTTTGAAACCTGAACTGAGTCCTGGATATGAGTATATTCTCTGGGTGGCTAATCGTTCACCCTATAAAACATGGAGCATTCAGGGCTGGTGGGCTAGACACAGGGACTCAGGTGTGCCTGGGGTGGAGGGATCCAGGAGGCTGGAGATGGGGAGCTGACAGGGAGCCGGGGCCCAGACTCCTTAGGAGGTGGGAGGAAGTGCGTCACTTGTAAATGCATAGTTCGGTTCTGGTGGGAGCAATCAGCAAGTTTTTGGTAAGTAAATTTACCAACGCTTAAAAAAAAAAGAAAAATGGGCCATTCAACAGACATGTTTCTGCTCTGTGAACTAGGGGAAAGGAAGGAGGCGTTGGGGTGAGCCACAAAGTGGATGGGTATCAGTAGACTGTCTCTTTCTCCTGTTTTCATACCTACATCTGTCCCTGCAGGTTTTTCCTGAGGTCAGTTCTTTCTTGTCTTCCTGTCCCTCAATGACACACCCTGTATTTATTCCCGAGGCCTTCCATAATGAGGAACCCAAGACTGGACATTTCAAAAACAGAAATTTATTTTTCTCACAATTTTGGAGGCTGGACATCCAAGATCATAATGTCTTCAGGGTTGGTTCCTTCTAAGCATTTTCTCCTTGACTTACAGATGAATGTCTTCTCCCTGTATCTCCACACCTCCTGTCCCCTGTACCTTTCTGTTTCCTCTTGAGTATGACGCCAGTCATATTGGACTAGAACCTACCCTAACAATTTTATTTTAACTTATTTATCTCTGTAAAGACCCAATCTCCAAATAAAGTTACGTTATGAAGTGCTGGGGTTAAATAGCATATGACTTTTGGGGAGACACAGTTTAGTCCTTAACACACCTCAATATTGTAGTATTAAATTCCATTTTGATTTCAGCTCCTCTACATTGGAAGGTTCTCCTGCAAACCACGGCTATCCTCACCTCCTCTGTTTCCTAGGCAGGGCCTCAGGCAGGACAGCTTGGGGACTGCTGATTTGATGTCCTTTGCCCCACAAGACTGGGACTGTCTTATCTATTGGACTGCATCTCCCCAGGGAGAGCGCACACTGGGGCATGCTCAGTAGCACCACTAAGACCCATGAGTGGACATCATGCCCCATCTTCATGTCACAGGAAATCCAGAGAAGAGAGCCCCTTTAGAAATCTTTGCTGAGATTTGCAAAACATCTAACTTTGCATCTGGCCCTATTCCTGGTATTCTTCAGCCAAACATATATATGTATACTGTTAAAAATGATTGCTTAACTATTTAGAGTTTTTATTAGTGTTCTAGTAAGCCAGGGATTTCTGAGTAGTGTATGAATCACAGGAAGGAACGCCAATTGTTTTTTGCCCAGAAACTGGCAGTATCTTATAATGAATCAATGATCTGCAACCTCTTTTGATGTTATTTCAATGTTATTTAGGAGTACCCTTGCCAGAAATGAACATGGTTAAGGAGGGGAAGCCAATTTAATGGTGGGCGCACCAGGCGTGCACCCTGGGCCCCAACTTCTTTTTTTTAAGGGACCCAATATTTTATCTGTGCCCAGAGCCTCAGCTGACCTTAATTCACTTCTGCCTGTCTCTCCTGTCTGGCCCTGAGCCTGTAGGCACTACTTATAGCAGCTTCTTGATCTATAAGCATCCTTGTTTCCCAGGTGTATGTATACCTTAGGAACTGTGCTAAAGTACAGTTCTCCTCATTCTAACTGGATCAGTAAAATTTGGTCTAATAGGGCTAAGCATTGGCAAAGAGGAAAAGAAGCAAATACGCACATGTCTGGTGAAATTGTAAGGCAGGTACAATTGAGGAGCATTTCCTTGTGCCTAGAAAAGTTGAAGATACATATACATTATAGTCCAGAGAAGCTATTTGTGTCCAAGAAGACAGTCAGAAGAATGTTTCTTGTAGTATTATTAGTATTATCTGCAAGCATGAAAAATAAGGAACAACTTAAAAGTTCATCACCAGAATAATATAAAAATTCAATAAATTAACCAGAGCTAAATAATGCCAAATAGATGAATGTTAAAATCATAATGTTGCCTTAAAAAGCTGTGCTATAGAAAATGTACAGAAAATAAATAACATGATAAATTTGAGACTGTTTTCCTTATTGACTGGTATCCGGGAACTTAGACTTCAAGAAGGTTCCCACCATTCACTAAATGATAAAAGAGGCTTTAATGCAAATGCACTATTTGTACAAACAATGTGGTTGATGCTGAGCACGTACTTTCTTTTCGGGAGTCCAGAGTCTTAGTGCAATGCCAGGAAGAGGGCGCCCATGTGAGCAGCCTCCAAGGAAAACCCTGGGCTCCCAGTCTTTAATAAGCTTCCCTGGTGGACAACACTGCTGATGTGTTGTCACCCTTGTTCCTTGAGGCATTAAGAGCGTTCTTTGTGACTCCCCTGGGAGACGGCTTTGGAAGCTTGCACCTGGCTTCCCTCTGACTTTGCCCCTTGAGTCTTTCCATTGCTGGTTCTGCTCTGTACCCTTCACTGTAATAAATCAGAGCCGTGGGGGCCACTATGTGCCAAGTGCTGTGAGTCCTCCTGCAGAATCACCCATTCTAAGGGTGGTCTTAGGGACCCGCAACACAAATACAAGCAAAATGGTAGCATCTAAGTTTAAGAATATGCAAAACAAAGTTATTCGTTCTTTATGGAGAACCACAAATGATATTAAAATATAAAAACCTGCCCAAGAGTGATAAGCAGGTTGACAAGATTACGGGGGTTCACAAGGCTCAACTACAATACTTTATGTCTTTAAAGGAATAAAGCAAATATGGTGAAATATTAATATTTGATACAGCTGAGTCATAGTTCATGGTGGTTTCTTATTCTGTTCTGTCTTCTCTGTCAATTTTAAATACTTTCATAATGAAGAACATTGAAAAGGAATGAAGTGGAAATATAAAAAAGGCAGCTCCGAGGTGATTCAGATGAGTGTGTTTCTTTCTTTTTGCTTTGTTTTTGTTTTTGTTTTGTTTTGAGAGAGAGAGAGAGAGAGAGTGAGATGGGGACAGAGAGACAGGAACATTGAGCTGTTCCTATATGTGCCCTGATCAGGGAATCAAATAGGCAACCTCCGCGCTGGGATGACGCTCCAGCCAACCAAGCTCTCTGGCCAAGGTTTTATTTATTGATTGGTTTTTGGAGAGACAGAAAGAGGAAGGGAGAGAAGGGGAAGGGGAAGGGAACATTCATTTGTTGTTTCACTCAGTTGTGCATTCATTGGTTGCTTCCCATGTGTGCCCTGACTGGGGATTGAACCCACAATCTTGTTGTTTTGGGATGACACTTTTTTTTTGGGGGGGGGTATTTTTCTGAAGCCGGAAATGGGGAGGCAGTCAGACAGACTCCTGCATGCACCCGACCGGGATCCACCCGGCATGCCCACCAGGGGGTGATGCTCTGCCCATCTTGGGGCATCACTCTGCCGCAATCAGAGCTATTCCAGCGCCTGAGGCAGAGGCCACAGAGCCATCCTCAGCGCCCGGGCAAACCTTGCTCCAGTGGAGCCTTGGCTGCAGGAGGGGAAGAAAGAAATAGAGAGGAAGGAGAGGGGGAAGGGTGGAGAAGCAGATGGGCGCTTCTCCTTTGTGCCCTGGCTGGGAATCGAACCCAGGACTCCTGCAAGCCAGGCCGACGCTCTACCACTGAGCCAACCGGCCAGGGGGGATGACACTTTTAACCAGCCTTACCTCCCCAGAAAAAATTTCACTTGATCATGATGTATGATTTTTTTCATGTACTGCTGTCTCTGGTTTGTTAATATTTTGTTGATCATGGAGCCTCTTCTGTAGGGTAGCAAGCAGCCCTGTGAGAGGAGGGCCAGAGATGGGGATTTTAAGAAGTGGCCATGTAAGCCTGATGTCTGATTCTTTCCTGAGTAGGAATATTCATGGGGAACAAAGGAGTAGGCGTTGGTATCCTTCATGCCAGAATAAGGTTGGAGGCAAATGGCAGGAACAAAGGAGAAGGCCCACGTGAGCAAGCAGGGTAAGCAGAGCCAGAAGATGGACAGTCTGTGCTTCTTTTATTACCCACAGCCAGCCATTATTTTGAAACTTGCACTGGGTTCAGGTGACCCTCACATACAAGAGGGCGATTCTCCTGTTTTATAGATGAAGAAGCCAAAATCCAGGATAAAAGAATTGTTCAAGGTCATGCAGACATTCAGAAGGGAAGATAAAAAGCTCATGAGCTCCATCCAAGGCCTCTGTACTTGGACACTATTAGGGACTTTGTTAGGATATCTCACGCAGATTGGAGAAGAAAAATTTTAACTACTGGTTTAACATGGCTTAGATGTAAGCTTTAAAACTGATTTTAAATATTTCCAATGGAAAATTAAAAATTATTATTTTAGCCTACAAAAATATTTGTGTAAATCGCAATTATCCTGTTGCTAAGCTCAGTTAACTGCCTATGTAGACATAGAAAAAGATGTAAGAATTTTAACTTGCTTGGCTAACTTTATGTGAAATCTGAGTCCAAAGGCAATATTCAAAATATAATGTTAGGGGCCTGACCTGTGGTGGCACAGTGGATAAAGCATCGACCTGGAATGCTGAGACCTCCAGTCCAAAACCATAGGCTTGCCTGGTCAAGGCACTCATGGGAGTTGATCCTTCCTGCTCCTCTCCTCCCCCTTATCTCTTCCTTCTCTCTCTCTCCCCTCTCTAAAATGAATAATCTTAAAAAATATACATATAGTGTCAGGAAAAAGTATAAAAGACTTTAAAATGAACAGTTACTGTGTAGGGTACCCTTCCAGACAATTTCTGTCTTTCATTGCCTTTGAGTTGTTATACAACAAGGTAAGCTGTAGAATATTGACAGAATTCAAATATTCTTGCCCATAGAAAAGCAAATGTGTCTGGTGGGCATACACTTCATTATTACTCTGTGACTATTGATCAATTTTATATTTACTTAAAAATTTATTTCTGTATCCCTCTGTTCCTGAGGATGTATACATGTGTATGTGTTTGTTTTAATTTTCCTTTGAACCAGTTATAACATTTCACCAATTACCTCATTAATTAAGGAGTTAAATAAAATCTTTGATGTATTTTAATTTTATGTATTGAATCATAACTTCACTGTTTCTCAAAATTGTTACTTAATAGCACATATCAACAACAATGAACAGTTCTCATTCAAAAAGCTAGACTCTAAGCCTTATCTCTAATTAATAAATGAGACACTATCTCCCCCTCCATTGCCTCAACTGCCTAAAGCTATTTCAAGTATACATGTGCTTACACTACCCAAGCAGAGACATAACCTTCCACAGCAACGGGGCAAGGGGTTGTGGACAAAGGATCCTTGTACGATGAGGAGTGAGAGGTCAGCATAGTTGCTAACATTCTAATTGGGGGAATTTGGAATCAAAACGTGCTGCAATGCAAAGACCACAAAATCCTGGGCAGAGTGAATTAGCCAGTCTACTCTTAGGCCCCACAGGCTGGTGTTTTCCCTCCATTCATGCACAGCACAAAATGTCATCTTCGTCACCAGAAAGGAATCTGTTGCATGTGAAATGCTTTATGAAATGGATGAAAATATAATCATGAGGCTGTAGGTGATTAACCTCTCAAGTCCTCATACCCTCCATTTACTAAAATCATCTCAAATAAAATGATCACCAAGGTGCCCTGTGACTAACTATTCGCGATTACATCTAGTGCTCAACTTATGACCACGATTGGTTCCAACAGACCTATTGTAACACGATTTGGCCATAAGTTGAGTAGGCTATATGTACAGTACTGTGAAATGATGTTAAAAAAATATTTAAGTCATATTTTATCATAATTTTATTTCATTATTGTTATATATCATAATTTTCTTTGTTCATTTTATGCCATTTGTATCATCTCTACACCATTTTTTGTTTCTTATTTTTACATTTGTCAGGTTTAAATAAAACACTGCATTACCAGTACAACTGGTTTAATATTTGCATTCAAATATATAGCAATTTCTCTATTTCGTGGATGGGCCTGCTTCGTTGCTTTGTTATAACTGTTGATCGCATGGATGCAGAACCTTTCACAGCTTCACGAATTCTTTCTTTATCTTTCAAAATTGTCGACACAGTTGAGTGTAATAACTTCGTATTACGTGCGATCACATTCACTTTCTTTCCTCCTTCGTACTGCTTAATTACCTTCATTTTCGTGTCGAGATCGATGACCTTTCTTTCCTTCTTGGCAGGCTGAGGCGTAGACCAAGACAATTTCCTCTTGGTAGACATCTTTGGAGGGGTTTGAAGAAAAATATCCAAGACACAAAACACAAATTGCTGTACCGAGTCTGGGATAACAGTTGAAATGGTGCACCCGGAGATGGTAGTGCTGCTGGAAGCTGGTCCGCACTGTCATACGCCCAGCTGGGCAACGCTTGAGCTACCAGATGTGGAGCAGTCGTGGCTAGCGATTGTGGTCGTAAAGTCGAATGGCCATAAGTTGCATAGGTCATAAATTGATCAATACCTGTAATTCTATGGTTATATAGAAATGGCCATGGTCATGTGTATTTTTTAAGCTATAAATAAAAAGTCTGATGTGAACAAGGATTAACCCAGTTCCATTGCAATGCACAAATTCTCTCTAAAATTTAGTTTAAAAATGTCTCCTTGCATGGAAGTTCCATGAAACAATTTTCAATCTGAAGTCATTTTGAGAATATTTTTAATGGAAATAGAAGGTTAAGCTAAAATAATGAAATTCAGAGGATGGAAGTAATAATACTTTTTGATTGACATCTCCATGGAGCTTCACAGTTCCCTGGGAGGCAGGTACAGTTTCCCTTTCGTTCTCATGTTTAAAGGTTGTAACTGTCACTCATTTAGATGGAAGCAACAGGAAGTTGACAGCAGAAGTTCCCTGAGAGCTGGCAAAGATAATGACTATCTCAAACTGTGTTTATATAGAGTGTCGGCTCTGTGTTTCAACAATTAGGGAGTCATTTGGACCTCCCTTGAAATCTTATTGATAAGTTTTATTTGGAATATGAAAAGACTTTCTGGTTTTACAGGAGTCTCTGTGAATGTGACTTGATGTGCTAAGCGGGAGAAATCAAGTCTGACGGCAGATTGCTTATATGAGTCTAAAGGAGGCTGGGTCTGAGGCTGGGTCCTTCTGCACTGAGATAGCAGCTCAAGCATGGAGCTTGAAAACACTAACTCTGGGGTTTCTGACCTGAGACGTTTAAGGTTATTGAAAAGTCCCCAAGACCATCTTACTTTTAAATTTCTCCAATCCCCTCATAAGGGTTTAAAATTCAGGGTCACCAGAAGGTATTGACCTGCCAAGATTACTCTTCCTGGACAAGTGGACTCCAAAATCTGGTGGAAGCCCAAAGCACTGCACAGAGGTATTGCAATCTGCCCTAGAGGGGCACTTTTCTCAGCTCATGCATGGGGACACGAAAGTCTCTTGAAACTGAACACTGAGATCCCCTTCCTTTAATTTAAGCCATTGAACCTATTTAAATAATAATAATAATTTCTAAGAGTGGCAACCTAACTTTGATTTATCAGGAATTTTTACCTTACTGAACTGTTTTTCTAAGTTTCTAATTATGACCCTGTACTGTGTTGAATTGTGTCAGCCTCGCTCCCAGCCCCCACCAAATCCTAACTTCTAATAGCTATGAGTGTGACTTTATTTAGAAATAGGGTCTTTGCATTGCAGACATAGTCAGGTTAACATGGAATCATTAGGGTGAGCTCCAGTCAATCTGACTGATGGCCTTATAAGAAGAGAGAAGAGACACACAGGAAGAGGACCTTGTGATAACAGAGGCGGAGACTTGAGTGGTGCACCTACCGCCCAAGGACTGCTGAGACCCTCCAGAAGCTTAAAGAATCAGGCAAGAATTCACCCCAGTGCCTTCAAAAAGAACATGGTCCTGAGAACACCTTCGTTTCTGGCTTGTAGCTTCAAGAACGAAAGAATTCGCTTCTGTTGATTTAAGCATCTAGTTTGTGATAATTGGTTTGTTTGTTTTTTACAGCAGCCCTGGCAAAATCATCCAAACCTATTAAAGATTTGTGAAAGCTAAAGTTAATTGGTCACAAAATTTTGGTAACAAAAGCAAGTACCATCCTGTAAAGATTTTGTTTTAGTTTTTGGGTGAACCAAATCATGAGAGAAGAAATATTTCTTTCTGGGGCCACGGTCAGAAAAGTCAGTGCTTGTCAAGTACCCATTCAAAGGACAGGTTTTGAAAAAGGAGGAAGAGCAAATGAATGTAAAGGGCTTGTATGAGGAGGGGAAAGGCAGGGGTAAGGAATACAGCAAGCCTGAGGGGGTCACTATCAAGACAACACCCCCTCTAGGTAAGACCTGCTGCTTTCGGGATAATCTGCCCCTTGGCTGAAAGGCCTGTGATTAGTCTTTCCATATCTAAAGAGAAGTATTATTTAAATAAAAATTTTTCTGGCTCTATCACAAAATGTAATAGCTCCTTTGGGGGCTGTGTCCTTTCTGTGAAGTTTTAGTTCAGTGACAAATGTGCTCAGTGCCTGTCCCACCCCTAGACTTCCTGGTATGCTTTCTCTTAGACCACATTGTTGTCAAAACATTCACTGTCCCCTTCCTGCACCCAACCTGTGAGAGGATTATATTTCTTGTCCCAAAGACGGCAGACCTGAACATGTGACTTGCTTTGGCCAATGAGACGCTGAAGGAAATAACAGGGCTCTTATGACATGATTTTGTGGTCTCTTTTCCATCTCTGCTTAGAGCTTAGCAATGCTCAAGGTCTCTGCCTTATGTCAACTAGAGTAAAGAAATGAGAACAGTGGCACAGGTGACCTACATTGGATATGTAGCATGAGCAAGAGAGATAATCTTTGTAGTAAAACACTAAGATTTAGAGATCATTTATTACTACTGCATAATGTGGTCTAAGCTGACTGATGCACATTCTTCCTGAGGCTGGTGGAAAAGCACACCAAGCTGAGTGTATGGTGTGGAGAGTCTTTTGGAGGTGACCATATGATTCAAGCTTAGATGCCCTTCCAAGAAAGACTTGTCCTGGCCACTGAGTGACAGTATTCATCATCTGCTTATTTGGGGCTTCCTAACACAAGATTGTACCTTCCCCAGGGGAGGTTTATATTCATTGCCTGGTTGAAAGGGGGACATAAAGGACAGCTGTTTCAGCTACTGTACAAGTCTGATAGGACTATTTTAGCTCCAGGCAAACTTTTATTTCTTGCAAACCATCCAATATTTTACAACTCCAGAAGTGACCTCATAAAGGTGATGTGCCACAGCTTCCTACCCATTGTTGGATCTAGCACACAAAGATACTCTTTGTGGAAGAAAATTACCCTGCATCACCATTTACTCTTCAACAATAGTGCTGGGCGAAGAGAGGTGTCTCTCAACACTTTGCCCCAAAATGGGGGTGTAAAGCCAGTAGCCACGGCCACCACCACAGCTGCCTGGCCCATGCAGGTTTGCATTTGATTCGGATGGACGGTAATGAAACAACGGAGCAAAGAACTGGTGGGCCGTTACCTTTAATCCTAGCTTGCACCCAGTGAGCAAGTAAAAACACACACTGGGCTCCAAAACCCACTCATTCAGTGCTCACAAAGCTACTGATTTATCCGAGTTTCCTAGAATCAAAGGTTTCTAGTTCACCAGTCTTATTCACCTCTGTTCCCATCTCCTTCTCTCTGCACAAACTCTACACAAACTGGCTTCTCCTTCAACACTCCTCCATCTTGGCTGCTTCTCCTGGCCTCCTCCATGTGGCCTCTCTCTGCTCTCCTCTCTGTTCTCTCCTTTAATGCTAATCTCAGGAACTGATAGAGAGCAAGCTTCCGTTCTGCCCCCATTTTATGGTGTAGAAATCAAAACCTTTAATCCAATATACAAGCAAGGAAGTCTCTGATACAAAGTCACTTATCTGAGGCATAATGGGATTCCTCATGAGAGTACACCACCCCACATCATGCAATCAGTCCAGGGTGTAGGGAAAAGCTTAGTCTAAAAACTAAGCCTTAGGCTATAACGACCTGGCCTACTTACAGCCTGCCCCCCACACCCAATACAAATTATAAGTGAGCAAACATATACATTATATTTACAAACTTATTTGACCAACAGGGGGTAAGCACAGTGGTGGTTGGCAATGGGTTCTCCTAGATCCCCAACATGATCCCCAACAGAGGACTCTAATGTGGCAACTTGGGAAGGTGGAGGTTTTTATTTTATTTTTTTTAATTCTCTGTAAAACATATGTGGAGAATAAAATTAAATCTTTAATTTTGATAACATTAGCAGATCACATAAGGGAAAAACCAATTTCTTATGTGAAAGATTACCATATAAAAGGTCGTTGGTCTCTAAAGCTGTGCTAGTCATTGAGTAATATCAATAAATAAAAGTTATAGACATCTTCCATCTCAGTCACAAAGGGCTGAGGTCAGAGAAACATACTTCTAGTTAAGAAGTGTATACTGCTCACAAAAATTAGGGGATCAGGTAACAAGCAGATACTCCAGTACTTTCAGCCTTTTGTAGAGTGCATTCTCACCAATGAAATTAAAGTTGGTTTTGCATCTCATTTGCATAATCATACAACTTTCTTTGACTTGTCGTTTGCTTTTCTGATGTTCTTGTTTGATAAAAAAAATCAAATGTTTTTTTTATCGCTTCATATTCATTTTAAAATAGCCCCTAATTTTTATGAGCAGTATATTTGTTAAGTAGAAGCTCATACATCGTTATGTGACATACATACAGATTTTGTAGTGCGTAGACCTGTTAGCCAAGGTTGGGAAGAAACAAATGGTAAACATCTATGATCATGAATGGTTTTTGTGTTACTAATGATGCATGATGACAAAGCTCTTGCTAGCTCTGCTGTGTTTCATACTTCCTATAGCATGTCTTTTGTGACATCAGTTTTCTTTCTGAAATGGTGAAATATGCATCTGGTGTTTTATTTCTCTCTTCTTTTTTGCCACTGTTTTCAGCAAAATTCAGCTGAGTTTCTATCAGTTCAACCTGCTTCTTAAGCTATTTTTTGCCTTTCCCACAAAACAGAAGGTTAACACAATTTGCTGAAATTCAGTGTCTTTCTTTCTTTTATCTTCCTTTAGCTCCCTAGTCTTTGACATTTGTTTTTCTACCCTATCCCACTAGATTTTGTCTGGTGAAGTATCCCATAGTGAGAGATGTAATCAGAATTTATAAATCTGACAAAGACATCTACTGCTCGAAGTAACATTGCCTCCATGTCCCTGACAGGTAATCCTTCCCAGGGATGGTCCTTATCGGAGCCAATCTTATCCACTCCTAAACTCACGTTACACATCCTGACTCACCTTGAACATTTCTTCTTTTGCATACCCTCTCCTGAGGTCCTAATTCCATAACTGCTTTGAATGTGCAACTGTGGGGCAAAGATGTCAATGGAACTGTCCTACCTGACACACTGGGACATTATTTGCATAATTTATGCTGAATTTCCCAGTCTTTCCACCTCAAATCCCCAGTCTGGCCTGCCAGTCTGAGTCATCCATAAGAGGTAGTTACTCCCAGGGTCTCTGCCCAGGTCATTCAGTGGTGGCTCTGAGAATGTTGACCCAGGCTCCAACTCCCTCCTGAGGAGTCACCCCATGCTATTTTCTGAGACCTCCTCTCTTCTCTGTTAGATATTTCTGGTCCTGTGTCACCCTTATTGATCTGACAAAAACCAAGGAATCTTTTCATTTTAATATTTTCCTTAAGAAAAGTTAGACTGAACATAGCTCATTTTCCCTTTTATATCTGAAGGCCTCAGCCCCTCTCCTGCTCCACCAGCCTGCCTCACAGAGCTCTGCTTCTGCTCCTTGTGGCTCCTGATCTGATTGTGAGTCTAAAACCAGGTCAAATATGACTGCAGTTCCTTCCTGATTCCCAAGACAACTGACTGTGTGCAGGTCATCAATCCCCTGACCTTCAGTTTTGTGAGGTTTTTTTTTCTCAAGCCTGATGAGCCCATGCTCAAGATGGCGACCTCGGGGTCTCGAACTTGGATCCTCCGCATCCCAGTTCAACACTCTATTCACTGCAGCACTGCCTGGTCAGGCTCCTATCAGTCTCACTGTGGGCTCTTTGGTGGTCCTTGGCTGTAGAACCCTCTTAGTTTAGTCCAAAGTTGGTCTTTCAAGATTACTGTTCTCAAAATTAAATTGTAATCCACTTTGGTTCTGGGATGTGAAAGTTGGAATGTCCGTCTACTCTGTGGACATCTTGACTCTCCTTCCTTCCACTTTTGAGTGCTTTCTCACTTTGGAGCACCATAAAATTCTCACAACCCATCTTGTATGTCCCTGCCCCTAGCTAACCTGTTTTTAAACAAGTAGTGACACACCAAGAGATGTGTTTGGAAAGATCCACTTTGTGGAGGGTTAATGGGTGTGTGGAGGGGTCACTGTTGCACTGATCAAGCAAGGGGTTACTTGGTCTGCTGAAGGCCCGCAGTCAAGGCACATATGAGAAAGCAATCAATGAACAACTAGGGTCTTGCAATGAAAAATTGATGATTGATGCTTCTTATCTCTCTCTGTTCCTGTCTGTCTGTCCCTATCTATCCCTCTCGTTGATCTCTCTCTGCCTCTGTGAAAAAAGAAAAAGAAAAGAAAAAAAACAGACTGGTAGGAAAGATGAAGCCATGGAAAGGGCTGCCCCACTCCTGGGAGTGAGCGGCAGCTTGGAGGGACTCTTGTGGTGGGGAGGAGTGCCTGATGAGTTGTGAGTCCTCAGCCGCAGAAATGGAGTCCCAGCCTAGAACCCTGGAGCCTGGAAGGGGAAAACACACTGTATTTGGCTGAGAAAGGAGCCTAGATACTGTTTGAGAGAAGGAGACAGAACTCTCAGACCCAGGCTCTGTATTAAAGGGACCACATAGCCTCGCTCCAGAAGTGGGGAGCACTGGGAGGACTCAGTTGCCTGGGGAGAGTATGGTCTCAGAGGCACAGAGGAAGACACTTTGAGGGAAGGACAACCTAACCCCTGGGCTGAATCACGCCCCAAATCTCAAGTGAACATTTTTCCTCGGAGCAACAACACCAACAAAGGAAAGAAATTACCCTGCCCACCTGAAGATCTCCTGCTCCAGTTGGAACAAAGAGGTGTGTAGAGGCAGGCAGCACGTTAGAGACACAGGTAGTGCTGGGGTCTGAGCTACACTGCCCCCCCCATGCTGCTGAGTGCTTTCCTGGGGTGGATGGGCCGGTGATGGTGGCAGGGTGCAGCTGCAGGAGCCAGGGTGGTCTGGGAGAGTGCACACAGGACAGCATGCAAAGGTGGAAGCCAGGCAGCTGCTGTGGAGGTCCGAGCAAGCATGCAGGCCTGCCCAAGGCACAAGCCAGAGCAACTGCAGAGGCAGTCCAAACAGGTGCTCACAGCCCGCCCACAGAGGCAAAAGCAAAGCCTGGAGCTACATCAGCCACAGCAAAGGTCAGAGCTTGCACACAATCCTGGATGGACATAATGAGCACCTAAGTAAAGAGATAACAAGCATCAAAAAGGAATTAAAATAATAAAAAGAACCAGTCAGAAATGACAAATACAATATCAGAAATGAAGACTATACTAGAAGGAATTAAAAACAGGTTGAATGAAGCAGAGGATCAAATCAGCGATTTAGAAAACAAGGTAAATGGATGCACAGAAGTGGAGCAGCAAATAGAAAAGAGGCTCAGAAAGTCTGAGGAAAATCTAAGAGAGCTCTGTGACAACATGAAGAGAAACAACATTTGCATCATGGGGTTCCTAAAGGAGAGGAGAAAGAACACACATAGAGAACCTGATTGAATAAACCATAGCTGAAAACTTTTCTAAATTGATGCAGAAAAATGTCACACAAGTTCAAGAAGCACAGAGAATCCCATTAAAGAAGAACCCAGAGACCTACACCAAGACATATCATAATTAAAATACCAAAGTTAAGAGACAAACAAAGAATACTAAAAGTTGCAGGAGAAAAGCAGTAAATCACCTACAAAGAGCCCCTATAAGGATGACATCTGATTTCTCAACAGAAACACTTGAGGCCAAAAGAGAATGGTAAGAAATATTCAAATAATGCAGGACAAGAACCTACAACCAAGACTTCTTTGTCCAGCAAAGCTATTGTTTAAAATTGAAGGAGAAATAAAAAGTTTGCCAGACCAAAAAAAAAAAAAAAAGTCAAGGAATTCATTGCATATCAATACTGCAAGAAACATTAAGGGGCCTGCTATAGACAGAGCACAGGGGGGGGAAAATCTAGTAAAAGAGGAATGTTGATTTAAAGAAAAAAAAAGGCAATAAACAACTGCATAACAATAATAACCTTAAATGTAAATGGATTAAATGCTCCAATCAAAAGACATAGGGTAGCTGAATGAATAAGAAGACAGGACCCATACATATGCTGTCCACAAGAGATACATATAGTACAAGAGATACTACCTCAAAACAAAAGATACATATAGGCTGAAAGTAAAAGGATAAAAAAACATATTTCATGTAAATGGAAATGAAAAAATTCCATGGTAGCAATACTTATATTTGAAAAAATAGACTTTAAAACAAAGACTATAGTAAGGGATAAAGAAGATCACTATGTAATGATAAAAGGAACAATCCAACTGGAAGAGATAATCATTATAAATATCTATGGACATAATATAGGAGTACCTAAATATATAAAGCCAACTTTGATGGTGATAAAGGGAGAGTTCAACAGCAGTAGTATAATAGTAGGAGATGTCAATACCCCACAAACATCACTGGATAGATTCCCAAGAAAGAAAATTAACAAAAAAACCCAGCAGAATTAAGGGACGCACTAAATCAACTGGATTTAATACATATCTTCAGAACCTATCATCCTAAAGTAGCAGAATATACATTCTTTTCAAGTGTGCATGGTATATTCTCTAGGATAGACCACATATTAAGGCATAAAACGAGTCTCAACAAATTTAAGAAGATTGAAATCATATCAAGCATCTTCTCTGACCACAATGGCATAAAACTAGAAATCAACTATAATAGAAAAACTGAAAAACACTCAAACACTTGGAAACTAAACATCATGTTATTAAATAACAAACAAGTCAACAATGAGAACAAGAAAGAAATAAAAAATTTCCTTGAAACAAATGAAAATGAGCGTACAACTCAAAATCTATAGGACACAGCAGAAGCAGTCTTGAGAGGCAAGTTCATAGCATTACAGGCATACCTTAAGAAGCTAGAAAAAGCTCAAATAAACAACATCTAAAAGAACTAGAAAAAGAACAGTAAGTAAAGCCCAGAGGAAGTAGAAGGAAAAATAATAATATGAGAACAGAGCATAAATAAATGACATAGAGACTAAAAAAGCAATACAGAGGATTAATGAAACCAACAGCTGGTTCTTTGAAAAGGTAAACAAGATCAATGAACCCTGAGCCAGATTCACCAAAAAAAAAAAAAGAAAGAAAAAGAGAGAGAGGACTCAAATAAAATTAGAAATGAGAATGGAGAAGTAACAATGGACACAGCAGAAATACAAAAGATTGTAAGAAAATACTATGAAGAACTGTATGCCAAAAAATTAGACAACCTAGATGAAATGGAAAAATTCCTTGAAAAATATAATTTTTCAAAAATTAATCTAGAAGAATCAGAAAACCTAAATAGATCATTACAACAAATGAGATTGAAACAGTTGTCAAAAAACTCCCAACAAATAAAAGCCCTGGGCCAGATGGCTTCAAAGGTGAATTCTACCAAATATTCAAAGAAATACTAACTCCTACTCTTCTCAAGCTATTTCAAAAATTCAAGAGGAGGGAAAGCTTCCAAGCTCCTTTTATGAGGTGAGTATAATTCTGATTCCAAAACCAGGCAAAGACAACACAAAGAAAGAAAACTATAGGCCAATATCCCTGATGAATTTAGATGCTAAACTTCTCAACAAAATATTAACAAAACAGAGACAGCAGTACATGAAAAAAATCATACATCATGATCAAGTGAAATTTATTCTGGGGAGGCAAGGCTGGTACAACATTCGTAAATCGATCAATGTGATTCATCACATAAACAAAAGGAAGGAGAAAACCACATGATAATATCAATAGATGTAGAAAAGGCATTTGATAAAATCCAACATCCTTTTATGATCAAAACTCTCAGCAAAGTGGGAATACAGGGAACATACCTCAACATGATAAAGGCCATCTACGACAGACCCACAGCCAACATCATACTCAATGGGCAAAAATTAAAAGAAATCCCCTTAAGATCAGGAACAAGGCAGGGTGCCCCCTTTCACCACTCTTATTCAACATAGTTCTGGAAGTTCTAGCCACAGCAATCAGGCAAGAAGAAATAAAAAGCATCCAAATTGAAAAGAAGAAGTAAAACTATCATTATTTGCTAATGATGTGATATTGTACATAAAAAACCCTAAAGTTGCAGTAAAAAAACTACTGGACCTGATAAATGAATTCAGCAATGTGGCAGTATATAAAATTAATACTCAGAAACCAGAGGCATTTTTATACACCAACAATGATCTGTCTGAAAGAGAAATTAATAAAATAATCCCCTTCACTCTTGCAACAACAAAAAAATAAAGTACCTAGGAGTAAATTTAACCAAGGAGTTTAAAGACTTGTACTCAAAAAATTATAAAACATTGATAAAAGAAATCAAAGAAGATACAAACAAGTGGAAGCATATACCATGTTCATGGTTAGGAAGAATAAACATCATTAAAATGTCTATATTACCCAAAGCAATTTATAAATTCAATGCCATTCCTATTAAAATACCAATGACAGGCCCTGGCCGGTTGGCTCAGCGGTAGAGCATCGGCCTGGCGTGCGGGGGACCCGGGGTTCGATTCCCGGCCAAGGCACATAGGAGAAGTGCCCATTTGCTTCTCCACCCCCCCCTCCTTCCTCTCTGTCTCTCTCTTCCCCTCCCGCAGCCAAGGCTCCATTGGAGCAAAGATGGCCCGGGCACTGGGGATGGCTCCTTGGCCTCTGCCCCAGGCGCTAGAGTGGCTCTGGTCACGGCAGAGTGATGCCCCCAGAGGGGCAGAGCATCGCCCCCTGGTGGGCAGAGCGTCGCCCCTGGTGGGCGTGCCGGGTGGATCCCCGTCGGGCGCATGCGGGAGTCTGTCTGATTGTCTCTCCCCGTTTCTGGCTTCAGAGAAATACACACACACACAAAAAAAAAAGCTTTAAAATACCAATGACATACTTCAAAGATATAGAACACATATTCCAAAAATTCATATGGAACCAGTAAAGAACACAAATAGCCTCAGCAATCTTGAAAAGAAGAATAAAATGGGTGGTAACACACTTCCTGATATCAAGTTATACTACAAGGCCATTGTACTCAAAATAGCTTGGTCCTGGCATAAGAACAGGCATATAGATCAATGGAACAGAACAGAGAACCCAGAAATAAACCCGCAGCTTTATGGACAATTGATATTTGACAAAGGTGGTAATAGCATACAATGGGGTAAAGACAGTCTCTTTAACAAATGGTGTTGGGAAAATTGGACATCTACCTGCAAAAAAATGAAACTAGACCACCAACTTACACCATTCACAAAAATAAACTTGCCTGACCAGGCGGTTGTGCAGTGGATAGAGCGCCGGACTGGGATGCGGAAGACCCAGGTTCAAGACCCCGAGGTCGCCAGCTTGAGCACAGGCTCATCTGGTTTGAGGAAAAAAAAAAAAAAAAAGCTCATCAGCTTGAGCCCAAGGTTGCTGGCTCAAGCAAGGGGTTACTCGGTCTGCTGAAGGCCTGCAGTCAAGGCACATATGAGAAAGCAATCAGTGAACAACTAAGGTGCTGCAACGCGCAACGAAAAAACTAATGATTGATGCTTCTCATCTCTCTCTGTTCCTCTCTGTCTATCCCTGTCTATCCCTCTCTCTGACTCTCTCTCTGTCTCTGTAAAAAAAAAAACAAAAAAACCTCAAAATGGATAAAAGACATAAATTTAAGTCATGAAACCATAAGCATCCTAGAGAAAAACACAGGCAATAAGCTCTCTGACATCACTCACAGCAATATATTTGCTGATTTATCTCCATGGGCAAGTGAAATAAAGGACAGGATAAACAAATGAGACTATATCAAACTAAAAAGCTTTTGCACAGCAAAAGACAATATGAACAAAATAAAAAGGCAAACCACACAATGGGAGAACATATTCGACAATACATCTGATAAGGGGTTAATAACCAAAATTTATAAAGAACTTGTAAAACTCAACACCAAGAAGATAAACAATCCAATCAAAAAATGGGCAAAAGAAATGAATACACATTTCTCAAAGAGTACATATATGATAGATGGCCAATAGGCCTATGAAAAAATGTTCATTAGTAATAATTAGAGAAATGCAAATTAAAACCACAATGAGATATCACCTCACACCAGTCAGAATGGCACTCATTAACAAAACAACACATAGTAAGTGCTGGAGAGGATGTGGAAAAAAAGGAACCCTCTTGCACTGCTGGTGGGAATGCAGACTGTGGTGCAGCCATTGTGGAAAACAGTATGGAGATTCCTCAAAAAATTAAAACTGGAATTGCCTTTTGACCCAGCCATCCCATTTTTAGGAATATATCCCAAGAACACTACATCAATGATTCAAAAGGAGAAATGCACCCCCATGTTTATGGTAGCATTGTTTACAATAGCCAAGATCTGGAAACAGCCCCAAGTGTCCATCAGTGGACAAGTGGATTTAAAAGCAGTGGTACATATACACAATGGAATACTATGGGGCCATGAAAATGAAGGAAATCTTACTTTTTGTGACAACATGGATGGACCTGGGAAGTATTATGTTACATGAAATTAGCCAGGCAGAGAAAGAAAAATACCATATGACTTCATATATTTGAGGAATCCTAGGAACAATATGAACTGAGGAACAGAATAGAGACATAGGTGGGATCAAAGGGTCCAGAGGGAAAGCAGACTGAGGGAAAGGGGATGATAGGATAGGATGAGAGCAGAAAAGCAAAACTGGGAGGGGGCATTGTAGGGAGTAGGGCAAGGGGGATGTGGTGGGGAACACGAGTGAGGGGGGAGATATTTGGGGGGACACTAGAATCTATGTACACCTAATAAATTTTAAAAATGGAAGAAAGGAAGGAAGGAAAGAAGGGAGGGAGGGAGGGAGGGATTGAGGGAGGGAAGGAGAGAGGAAGAAAGGACCCAGGAGCCAACCTAAAAGAGCTCTCAGGTTAAAACTAAAGGGATTTGAGCAATGAAATAAATAATGACAACATTTTAAATAAATTTTTGCAAGTGCATAGTGATATAAATAAGTGATTGAATAAATACTTATTCAATCACTTATTTGTGATAAATAAGTGGTAAATCCTCCATACAGACAAATTTTAATTACTAATATAGAAGGAATGAGAAAAATAAAAAATCACCAGTAGAACACCAGAATATAAATTTTTGCTAGCAAAGTCCATCAGTGAATGCCAACATTAATGAGCAATAAACATTAATAAGCAAAAACAAAATAAAAAGAGAAAAATGTTATTTATATAGCCTCAAAGTATCTCCCCCAAATTAAAGAGAATAAAACGCAATGGAAAAACCCCATAGAACACACCTTAACCAAGTAATCAAGGCTCAAATCAGCAGTTGGGTACCTCCTGATTTCACAGGCTGAGAATGACTTCTGTAGTACTTTTCCTAAAAGCTCCCTCTGTTGTAAAGTACCATTTCACCAGGTTTATGTAGAGACACCAAGTCCAAATTAATTCTTAAGGATTTTTATTAAAAGGAGGAGATTTATTAATATGCCGGCCACATATGACTAACACGGGGCAAAGCTGACCCAAATCGTGCCGTCCAGATTATATACCCTTGATTACACACAGGTTGGCGGGAAAAGGAGAAGGAGGGGAAGATGACACAATTCATTAGCACGCTTATAACATTTATCTGTAGGATTTATAAAAAATATTTCTACATATTAAAACTTATAAAGTAACACAATGGCGAAAAATGTTGATTTTCATATTAGAAGACATTTCCAGATCTTTCAGTGTTTATCTGCTATTCCTTTGTCTAGAGGTGTATACATTAACTATAGGCTTTCAGGATGAGATGGGGAGCCTACATGCCAGGGGATAAGCATTTGTGAATGGACCATTTAAAGATAGAAAGAAAGGGAAAGGAAAGGCTTTGCTTAATCTCTCCCCCCCCCCCCACCTGGCTAGGTGTTTATTCTCTTACAGGTGCGGGGGAAGGGAGGGAATTCAAGTTTTCTTTCTACTTCTATTCAAAACCTAGCACAAAATCTTCCTATTTACAATATAATGCTGTCGTCTATCCTGAGTTGGTGCAAATCACATACAAGTATAAAAATCATATTTACGAAACCTCTCTGTATGCTTAACCCAAATTATAAAATGCCCTTTAATCTTCCTGGTAAAAGGGGGTTTCCTACACAGTATATCTCTGCAAGCCAGGAAATTTTTACGTTTCTCTTCCCTCACTCCCTACAGAAAGGAGAGGACAAGAAACCTGACTTTTTCTCCTAAAATATAAATATTAATTTTTCAATTAATATTTTCAATTCTTTGGTACTTTATCACACCTCAATCTGATCATGAAGAAACTTCACACAAACCCAATTGAAAGACATTTTACAAAATACCTGATCCATGGTCTTCAATCATTACAGGAAATGAAAGATTTAGAAAATACTGAGGAACAAATTGGTGGAAACTAAGGAGACATGAGGACTAAATGCATAATGAAACCTGAATTAGATCCTGGGACAGGAAAGGGCATTATTGGGAAAACTGTTGAAATCTTAAGAGTCTGCAGTTTAGCTAATAGTGTTATACCAGTGTTAATTTCCTACTATTGACAAGTACACCATGGTAGTATAATGAAACTGGAAGTTGGAAAGGTTACAGGAACTGTCTGTTGGGGACTGAAAGCCAACGGGGTCTTTGCAGTTTAGATTTTTGGAGTACAAAGGTGTGGGGAACCGGCAGTAAACTGACAGTCTGCCCAACCCCCCACCTCACTTGTTCCGTGAAGTGGCTAAAGGCTATTTTTTTCCACACCTTTATGTTAGTTATAATGCTGGATTGTTTATACTCATCCTACCCCCCATGTCCCTCAGAAAGACTTGATGCAAGTACCTTTTTATCCTTTGTTTTGTGAAGTTAAGATGTTATGTATGGTGGGGTTTTCTGCACTTGTTATAATTCTTGGGATGCCTTGGAAATGTGACTTTGCCTTAATGATCTCTTTGATTTGCTAATAGCCTTACTTTGCCCTATAAATAAAGCAGGTTGGGGAATGAAGTTTTGCTTTTTGCAAGCTATCTCTTGCATTGCAAAGAGACCTCCAAGCCCATCCTTCTTCTCTTTTTCTCTAAGCCTATTTTCTTAATTCTGCGCTGTTCCCACTCAGGACCTGAAGTTACTATCCAGTCTGGTTCATGGCAACTGTCTGTGCTATTTTCTCAACTCTTTTTCAAATCGAAATAAAAAGTAAATAAATAATATATAATAACAATGAAAAAGGCCATTAACTAGCTTCTCATAGTCACTAGAATAAAATCAAGTTATTTTTCTGTGGTGTTGAATCCACGTATGGTCTTAGCTCCTGCAGCTATCTGTCTGTTTCATCTGCTATGATCCTTTATGAAAGGCCCCCTCCACCCTCGACACACACACACTCAATCACCATCACTGTCCAACCACACAAAGCTATTCATGGGTCCCCAAAGGCAGCACATGTGTCATTTCCATGGTGCTGAACCTTCATCGCTCCTTCATGTTAAATTTTCTTTCTCAGCCAATTTCTCTTTCAAATTTTTAACAAAAAGTCATTTCTGCCTAACTTTCCTTCTCCCTTACTTCTAATACACCCTTTGCTGACTCCCATCATGGCCGGCCCCCACCAGCTAGACTCTATGCCTATGGACAGGATTGGGGTATATTTCTCTTCATAGTCCTCAGTCAGTGTTGGTCAAATAAGTTTGTAAATATGATATATATGTCTGCTTGCTTATAGTTTGCATTGGGTGTGGGGGGCAGGCTGTAAGCAGGCCAGGTCGTTATAGCCTAAGGCTAAATTTTAAGACTAAGTTTTTTCCCACACCTTTGACTGCTGTATGATGGGGGGGGCACTCTCATGAGGAATCTCATTATGCCTCAGATAAGTGACTTTGTATCAGAGACTTCCTTGTTTGTATATTGGACTAAAGGTTTTGATTTCTACACTATAAAATGGGGCAGGGGAGCCCATGCTGGAGAAGAGCAGAGAAAGGCCATGTAGAGGAGAGGAGAAGCAGCCAAGATGGTGGAGTGATGAAGGAGAAGCCAGTTTGTGCAGGGAGAAGGAGATGGGGAATAGAGGTGAATAAGGCTGGTGAGGTAGAAAACTTTGATTCTAGGAAACTCGGGTAAGTCAGTGGCTTTGGGAGCCCTGAATGGAAAGGGAAGTGATTTCCCACTGTGTATATTTCTTGCCCACCGGGTGCAAGCTAGGATAAAGATGATGGCCCACCAGTTCTTGGCTCCATTGTTTCATTACCGTCTGTCTGAATCAAATGCAAACCTGCCTGGGCCAGTCGGCTGAGATGGTGGCCGTGGCTACTGGTCATACAGTCAGTGCAAACTCTGCATGGGTTAATTGGGAAGGAGGATACCCTGGAGCTGGAACAACCTGCCTGGCTAATCAGAATCTGCAGACAAAGCCTTCAGAGGGGACTAGCAGTGTGAGTCCTAGGAGGTGGTACTCATTCATCATCATCCAAAACATGGGACCTGCCAGCAGCCATCTGCAAAGTGCTGCATGAAAGGTCACATCTTTTGGTTCTATGAAAAACCAGTGTCTAAGCTAAAAGGTATACCAGTTATGAAGAAGTGTTTATACTATTCCAGAGACTGAGTTGTTTTTATATATCTGAACTAACCGTTAATGTAAACAGGGTTACTGAACTATGAACAAGAACTAGAATTGCTCTTCGTTAAATCAAGCCCTTTAAATAGGGAAAACTTTCCATGACCAGCTCAAGTTAGTCTATGTATCTAAAAGCAATAAACCTTCATTCTTTTATAAAAATTTAAACTTCACATTTTATAATATTTTGCTCCTTCATGGGCCCCCAAGCCCTGATGACTGCAGATTCTGGGCTGACACAGCTCACCTTCACATAGGACTTGGGGATTCTGAAAGGTAGATGTTTGCCTCGTAATTCAGAGCATCCTCTCTCTTTGTGATATTGGCACTTCTCCCAGACCTTGAATTAACTGATGTGAGCACTTTTGAGTCTTGCTTTTTTAGGTCAGTGGAGTTTTTTTTTAAAGTTGTTCCTGGCATATATATACTTTCATATTGATTTCTCACAATTCCCTAATAAAGTTCAAACAGTAGTCCTTCGGTAGAACTAAGATTCCCATCCCATTCTTGATGTGTGGCACCTAATGTTTCATTTCTGTGGCTCTTACATAACTCTGCACCTCCACCTTGGTATCGATTTCTCCACATTCACCTTCAATATTTGATCACAGAGATGAGAACAACCCAATATATAACAGCAGCTTTTGGAAGCAAATTCTAACTTAATTCTTTTTCCTGTTAGTGCAGACAAAAATAAATGGAAGAAAGGAAATAGCATTTATTTTTCAGAAGTGAAGCCTACTATTTTTTTTAAATGATGATTGTATTGAGTTTCTTTTCACAGCAGAACACTGAAAGGAGATATATGAGCAACCATCGCTGTCTCCTTCCAGCTCTTTCTCTGCCTCAGGACCGGCTGAGAGATCAGCAACACCTTCTGTTTCTCTGTCAAGGAGAAATATGACAAGAGAAGCCTGGAAACTTCCTGCCCCCAGATCTCCCAGTGACCACCATGGTAGGTCCTTTTTCTACCCTCCCAAGCACCTACTCTAAAGCCCAAATGTGACCCAGCAATACTCTTCTTTTAGCTTCAGTGGCCCTCTTGATTTTCCCATCTTCATGGAAAGATCTACCAAGTTTTCAGATATGTCCAGATATATTAACCAATGATAAATCTACCCCGTCAACTAGCCTTTCTTGTTGTGAAATCCTTTCTCCTTTCTCTACTTACACCCCTCCCCCAATTCTCACCCCTCCACCCCCCACGAACCACCCACCCCTGGTCACCAAGTCCTGCAGTTGCCCCTCAGTAAAACCTCTTTGATGTATTCACTTTTCCCACCTTCAATGCATTGGTGAAGAATTAGCTTTGATATTTCTACCTTGGGACTATGGTTAAAAATAACTTTTCTATCTCTTTCCAAAGGCTACAAAGAGAAGGGATTAGGGAGAGGAAACAGATAGGAAACAGCCTCAGAAGCAAGTGTGAGCCAGTGAAAGGTTAGTATATTGGAAGCAAGAAAGATGCAGGCTGGTCTCAATTCTATCACACCTAAGCCCCAGAGTGAACAGTAGCCCAAATTTGGTGTAAGTGTACAACTCTCTCCATTTTTGTCTACTGAGCTTTGCTTTCTGCTTCTTTGTATTGAAAAGTTGTTGGCACATAGAACTGCTCATGTTGTGTGCTGTTTTACCTGGGGCAAGGAGTTGAGTGAAGCGGGAAAGAGGGCAGGAGGTATTAGGAAGCAAACTTTGCAAGTATTATTTCTTTTTTTTTATACTTGACTGGGGAGTAGAAAATATTAAAAATGGGAAGTGGCCTCAGTAGAATGGAAAAGGAAGAGAATAAAAAGCTATTCTTTTTTCCATATTGCAGACTAAATTTAGCCATCAGACCTGCCACATATTGTCACAGCTTTATCATCCTCTGCATACCTCTGCTACTTTTCCTTCTCCCATTGGGTGCCAGGGAACTCAACAGGAGACAGATCAACATTGAGTATCTACTAAGAAAGTTGATATTAACACTTCTTTTCTGCCTCCCCGAATTCTTGTCCAGCCAAGTTAAAGACAGTTGAGTTCATGTTCTAGTAACCTTGAATAAGCCAGGACTGCCTGGATTCTCCAAAAAGTTAGTTTTCTCATTATAATTATAAATAAACTTTGATTAGGACTATTGCTTACATTCTCTTTTAGCTTCTTTATTTCATTTTATAATTAGCTATTTTTTAAGGACTATTTAACTCAATTTGGCAGAGATGCAAAAATACAAATCACAAATTAAAACATGTAGCAGAAAACAGTCTCAGTTATATATATTTAGGGCTCTTGTGGTATAAACCTGTGTATACAATCTTGATAATACATCAACTACATTAAATTGAAACATTATCATGGACTCCTGAGGGTAACATAATTTTTAGTTTAATTTTAGTTAAACATGTGCAAACATTTTAAAAACTATGAAATCTTTATGCTTGCAACTTCACAACTATAAAACTGAAATACTGTAAGTTGAAATTTTAAATTCTTATTCTTTACCTTTACATGCTTTTGTTGCATGTAATACTCTGCATCAATTTTTTTTTACTAAAACTAAATTGATGTTCGCAATGTGAATATGCTATATAGACTATCACTGCGCAGGTTCTGATTCACTCAGCCAGTTCCAGATCATCAGGAGCCATCATGTGCCCTGTGGCTATGATGCCAGTGGCTATGAAGCTAGAGTGAATGAGTCTAGCACAGATGTGTTCAAAACAACAGGAGATGGAGAAAGAAAAAATATTGGAAGGGATAAATAGCTCAAAACTTTATTACAACCATAAAGGATATTGCCTACAGATACACAAATCCCTAAAATTTAAAGATGATTTTTTTTTTTTTTTTTTTTCATTTTTCTGAAGCTGGAAACAGGGAGAGACAGTCAGACAGACTCCCGCATGCGCCCGACCGGGATCCACCTGGCACGCCCACCATGGGGCGCTCTGCCCACCAGGGGGCGATGCTCTGCCCATCCTGGGCGTCGCCATCTTGCGACCAGAGCCACTCTAGCGCCTGAGACAGAGGCCACAGAGCCATCCCCAGCGCCCGGGCCATCTTTGCTCCAATGGAGCCTTGGCTGCGGGAGGGGAAGAGAGAGACAGAGAGGAAAGTGCGGCGGAGGGGTGGAGAAGCAAATGGGCGCTTCTCCTGTGTGCCCTGGCCGGGAATCGAACCCGGGTCCTCCGCACGCTAGGCCGACGCTCTACCACTGAGCCAACCGGCCAGGGCTAAAGATGAATTTTTAAGAAAGGTATTTCTTGATTCAGAAACGGTAGAGAAGTTTGTATCAATTTATTTCTCAAGATGAAAATAATTACAAACTCCATAAGAAAAGAAACTTTAAAAAAAGAAGAAAGAAAGGAAACTCTTGAAGGCACCAGAGATCAACCTAGGGAAGAGAGAAACCGAAAGTAACACAATCCTTGCGAGAAGGGAAGCAAATGTGTGAGGCTGGAACACTGGTGAAGGGCTGCCTGTGACTTCCTTCCAGGCGGTCCAGTACAAAAGGGGGAGGGGAAGAACCTCACAGGAAAGAGACGGATTAACTATGACTTATGAACCCTGAGGACTAAGAAGGGCTCCTTGTGGCTAACTGGGTGAAGAGGATGAAGGAAGCAGGGAGGGAGGGAGGGAGGGAGGGAAGAGCAAACGGCACTTTGCAGAGAAACTTCTGTGAAAACTGGCTTGCCTCTATGCTAACCTACTCACCTGCCTGCACAGCTAGCTACACTGTCTGCCTGCACTGTTTCTGCCATCTGAACCAGCCCTTACAAAGGAGTTCCAACCAGTAAGACTGAGGCTTCCCCCATCCAGTGGGAGATGTGCAGCTCTGACCAATCAGAGCATCTCTAGTCTGACCAGATTAGGGGCTTGTTTGAGGTTTTTGAACCTTTGAGACATTTTTAAAAGTCATCAACATGAGCCAAGGTGAGCTATTTGTATAGAAAAGCCACTAGAAGCACCTGTGTGGGCCCTCAAGTTGAATGGAGCTGGGTCTCAGGCAATCACCTGGACAGGGCAAGAGGTGTTAGCTAGGGTGATGGAAACTAAGATTTGGTGCCTGCCTGAACCTTCAGGGAGAGGGTTCTCCACAAAGAAACAGTGGCTTCTGCCAGCACTTCTGTCTGGAAGAAAGCTGCCCCTTTAGTCCTTGATCTGAAGCTGGACAATTCAGTTTCCTCACATATATCCCTGGTGTCTTTTGAGCTTTATAGTCCCAGCGCTGGTGCTCAGAGGGAATGAATCTATCATCAAATAAGTCCATGAATGGGCTTTTAAAGAGGACCACCTGAAACTCCAGCAGCCCTCCTCACTTGGCCACGATTCCAGCTGATTATCACAGCCACAAGTTATGGGACTTCTCTTCCTGACACTGAAACCTTGAACTGGGAAGTTTGGTGTGGGGCTGGGACTCCTCACTCCTCAGAAGGAAATCTCTGCAATCAAGATATTTATTTCGATTTTTAACCACTACACATGGGTGTGGGACCAGCCCATTCAGGGTCTCTGCCCCTTCTACTAGCCTCCATATGGTTTCTTTGTATGTCCTTAGTTATAAGACTTCTGTTCAGCTTGTGTTCAGGTGGTTCTCATTGATGGTTGTTCTGTAATTTAGTTGTAATTTTGATATAATCATAGAAGGAGGCAAGTATAGCATTTACCTACTCTGCCATCTTGACTGTAAGCTCTTACTTAATTCTTAGTTAACTGAATTTCTTACTTAAGTTATTTTATAATTCATTCAATTCTGAAACATCATAAAGAAAACCCAAACTTGCTCAATCTACCTCAAATCCTTCTTCAGTTGAGACTGTATTGTGATTCACAATGGATATGGGTTTCACAGTCATTAATGTGTAATCTCCTTCATAGCCATGCAAGCATTTTCATTTTCTGGTTCTAAGTTTTTAAACGGTATTAGAATGTCACTTTTAGTGCATATTTCACAGAGACAAAATCCACTTCTCTCTAAAAAACAAAAAAAAATTCAAAATTATTTTAATCCTAAAGGTAAAATACCTACATTTAGATTTAGCTTTTTCGTAAGCTTTTTGCTACATATCATTAACACACGATAGTTCATACCTAATAACTGTACATAATAAATTTTAACATTAATTTCGTCTGTGTGATGAACACCAAACCATATTAACTTTTGATTTGAAGATCATCTGCTATTTACTTCACTCTTCTACTGAATTTTTTATTTTACAAAAATTAAATCTAATTTCTCTAACAGCATCTACTTGGTATTCCTTTTTATGTGTCCAAGAATGGTTTAAAGGTCAAATTTGATAAGAGATTCTATCTTTGGAAAGATCCAGAAAATAGTATATGTAATTACTGCATTCATTGATTTTAAAATGTTATCACTATGGTTATAACCAGTTCGTGGTCCCTAATAACAAATAGATTTCTGCCAAAATTCCATCTTGTACAATCTTCTCTTTACCAACATTGTTAGTGTCTTCACTGTAGGCACTCAACTATCTTTTAAGTCAATGCTAAAGCTAAAAGCTATTTATCCTATCTTTTAAGACAAAACCTATACATTTTACAATATATTTATTTTGATATCCCTGAGTCTTTTTTTTTTTTTTTGTAGTTAACACTATATACCATAAATGTTAGTTGTTCAACAGAACATTTGGCCTTGGTACAGTCTGGTTGAAATGGGTAATATTTACTTTTTAAAGCATTTAGTTTAGTTTATTTAGTATTCATTAAAGTCTGGATCTTATTTGAATATTCTATATTTGGTAATGTTCTCATGCTTCATTTTTGTCTGTATTCCAAGTTTAGTAATTCTATCATCTAATTTTGAAATCATTTTTTCAAAACTGGGTGATTTATATTATCTTTTCATGCTTTCTAAATATTGGACCTATAATAGTACTTTTTGAGAACGTTTACATCAGTGTACTTCAATGTTCACATGTCTTTCTTAAACACTATTGATTGGTGTGTATTCAGAATTTTTTCCATGGTAGCAATTACTCATGATTTTTTTTGTGTGTGTGACAGAGACAAAGAGAGGGACAGAGAGAGGGACAGACAGGAACAGAAAGGCAGGAAGGGAGACAGATGAGAAGCATCAATTCTTCGTTGTGGCTCCTTAGTATCCTTATTTGTTCATTGGTTGCTTTCTCCTATGTGCCTTGACCAGTGGGCTACAACAGAGCTAGTGACCCCTTGCTCAAGCCAACAACCTTGGGCTCAAGCCAGCAACCTTGGGCTTCAAGCCAGCAACCTTGGGCTAAAGCCAGCAACCATGGGGTCATGTCTATGATCCCACACTCAAGGCAGCAACCTTGCACTCAAGCTGGTGAGCCCCTGTTCAAGCCAGATGAGCCTGCACTCAAGCGGTGATCTTGGGGTTTCAAATCTAGGTCTTCCACATCCCAGTCCAATGCTCTATCCACTGCACTGCCACCTAGTCAGGCATGCATGTGAATTTTATGGTCAAGAAATGTTTTATGTTCTTAAAATTAAAAACTTGGATGTTTCCAGCCACAGATACCATCTTAGACAAAACTGAGTTATAAAATATGAAAAAAAAAGTTACAAAATACTTTGCCTTTAAACCTAAAATATAATAGTTGGTTTCTTTACTCTTTTTCCATTTGAAATAATTTTGATGTAAAATACTATCAGGCTTATCAAAGGAAAATCAGAATCATCAATTTGAATTAGTGAGTTTGCTAGAAATACTCATACACTATCAAAACAATGTGATGAGATTTCCTCTTTCTTGCCCAATTTACCAATTTCATGAATATCATTTCTTTCACCTAATAGCAGGCTGGAGCTGAGTCTGTAGCTTATAGTTTGGATTTGATAAGAATTTCTCTTTCAATTCTTATTGTTTGATCAAAAATTCAATCTTTCTTTAATGGTGAATATGAAAAGATTTTATCTGACCTGTTTACAGTTCGTATTTCGTGAAAATAATTTTCTTGCTCATTGTCATTTTTTCAATAATTTGATTTAATTATATTTATAATATCCTGTTTGCAAAGTTCATGTCATTCACACTCAACAGAAGTCTGTACAACTTTATCGCTTCCAGATTGTTTTTCATTTAAGCAGAGCTCCTTCTTTGAAGATTTTTCTATTTCCTTTTTAGCTTTTCATATATGAGTTCCACTTCCATATTTTCTATTTCTACCAAAAAAATTGCCTTACATTTATTCTCCATAATCAAAAATAATCCTTTAGTTTATAACATATATTTCAGATTCAAATACACAATAAAACACATTTAAAATGCATAAATTTGATTATATTTCTATCAAAAAAATATAGAAGTCTATGAATATATAAATTAAAATATTGACAATTTAAAAATACTTCTCATGATTATAAAAAAGCTGACTTTTTCTAAAGTAAAGTACTTTTTAAAATTAAATGTAGGCCGTGAAACCATAAGCATCTTAGAAGAAAACATAGGCAGTAAGCTCTCTGACATCTCTTGGAGCAATATATTTGCTGATTTATCTCCATGGGGAAGTGAAATAAAAGACAGGATAAACAAATGGGACTATATCAAACGAAAATGCCTTTGCACAGCTAAAGACAATAAGAACAGAATAAAAAGACAAACTACACAATGGGAGAACATATTTGACAATATATCTATCTGATAAGGGGTTAATAACCAAAATTTATAAAGAATTTGTAAATCTCAACACCAGGAAGACAAACAATCCAATCAAAAAATGGGAAAAAGAAATGAATAGACACTTCTCCAAAGAGGACATACAGATGGCCAATAGGCATATGAAAAAATGCTCAACATCACTAATCATTAGAGAAATGCAAATTAAAACCACAATGAGATATCACCTCACACCAGTCAGAATGGCGCTCATCAACAAAACAACACAGAATAAATGCTGGCGAGGATGTGGAGAAAAGGGAACCCTCCTACACTGCTGGTGGGAATGCAGACTGGTGCACCACTGTGAAAAACAGTATGGAGATTCCTCAAAAAACTGAAAATCGAACTGCCTTTTGACCCAGCTATCCCACTTTTAGGAATATACCCCAAGAACACCATAGAACGGCTCCAAAAGGAGAAATGCACCCCCATGTTTGTGGCAGCATTGTTCACAATAGCGAAGATCTGGAAACAGCCCAAATGTCCATCAGAGGACAAGTGGATTAAAAAGCTTTGGTACATATATACTATGGAATACTACTCAGCCATAAGAAATGATGACATCGGATCATTTACAATAACATGGATGGACCTTGATAACATTATACGGAGTAAAATAAGTAAATCAGAAAAAACTAAGAACTATATGAATCCATACATAGATGGGACATAAAAATGAGACTCAGAGACATGAACAAGAATGTGATGGCAATGGGGGTGGGGGGATGGGGGGAGGGGGGAGGGGGCGAGGAAGGAGAGAGGGGGTGGGGGAGGGGAGGGGTACAAAGAAAACCAGATAGAAGGTGACAGAAGACAATTTGACTTTGGGGGAAGGGTATAAGCACAATCAAATGTCAAAATAATCTGGAGATGTTTTCTCTCAACATATGTACCCTGATTTATCAATGTCACTGCATTAAATTTAATAATAATAAAAAATTAAAAGTCAAACACAAATTATAATTAATAAAATCAGAAAATTTAAATCAAAGTTATATATATATAAAGATCTGTAATTATGTAAAATTTTAAAACTATAAATCAATATTATTAAATGTTTTTATAGAAATAAAGCCTCTGGCATTTCCATGCTGAAACCCTTCTCAATGCCAATGTGAAGAATTACCATCGAGCTTCACATTAACCTAGTGTTTCAGACCTCTCCAAGCACCTTTGCCCCTCCCAGGCTCCACACTGCAAAGTCCAGGATGACATCCACCCCTCCAGGCATTCCGAGGAAAATATGAAAAAGTTTATCTTGGGGCCTAATTGGTGTCAGCGGCAAGGTAAGAGGCCAAGGTTTAAGGGCCATGCTGTGCCCATGCCGAGGGATAGGTGCTTAGTGGGAGAGGTGTCCCTGTGTCCTTAAATAAATGTGTTTGTTTATGTTGGTTCTACACACAGCGCAGGGTAGGATCCAAAGGTCGATCAGCTTAGGTGTACCTCCCTACAGAACTACATGCACAGGTGACAAGGGCCCATGTGCTGTGCCGCTCAGGCAGCATGCCCACAGCCCAGACGTCCATTAAGAGTAGGAGAGTCAGATTAAGTATTGTGCATTCATACAACATAATACTAAATTGCCAAGACAACTAAAGCACTGCAGCAACATACAACAATGCAAATGAACATCACACACTTAAGGTAATCAAAGAAGCCAGACACAAAAAGAAACATACTGATTAATTTTATTTACAAAACCAGCTCTGTCAGGGATACTGCCTGACAAGTTTAATGTAAAGAGAGTCCAGGAGGGGAATCACCAACACAGTTGGGATGTGTATGGCCTGTAGCCGCGGCCACCATCACAGCCGCCTGGCCCATGCAGGTTCAAATTTGATTCGGACAGACGGTAGTGAAACAACGGAGCTAAGAACTAGTGGGCCATTACCTTTAATCCTACCTTGCACCCAGCGGGCAAGAAATGCACACAGTAAGAAAACACTTCCCTTCCCATTCAGGGCTCCAAAAGCCACTGACTTATCCGAGTTTTCTAGACTCAAAGGTTTCTACCTCACCAGCTTTATTCACCTCTGTTCCCCACCTCCTTCTTTCTGCACAAACTGCACAAACTGGCTTCTCCTTCAGCACCCTGCCATCTTGGCTGCTTCTCCTCTCCTCCATGTGGCCTTTCTCTGCTCTCCTCCTGCATGAGCTCCTTTGCCCCATTTTATAGTGTAGAAATCAAAACCTTTAGTCCAATATACAGACAGAGAAGTCTCTGATACAAAGTCACTTATCTGAGGCATAAATGGGATTCCTCATAAGAGTGCACCACATCATGCAGCAGTCAAGGGTGTGGAGAAAAGCTTAGTCTTAAAACTCAGCCTTAGGATGTAACGACCCAGCCTGCTTACAGCCTGTCCCCCTCACCCAATGCAAATGATAAGTGAGCAAATATATATATCATATTTACAAACTTATTTGACCAACAGAATGCTAGTAGCATTTAAGGGGAGAGGAAGGCGTAGTGATTAGGAGGAAGCATAGTGGGATTTCTAGATTGCTGGTAATGTTCTTGTTATGGTCTGCAAGTTTTATACCCAAAACTCCACATATTGAAAACTTAATGCCTAAAGTAATGGTGTTAAGAGGTGAAGCCTTTGGGAGGTGACTGGTCATAAAGGTGGAACCCTCACGAATGAGGTAAGTGTTGTTATAAAAGTGGTTCTAGTGAGCTCTCTTACCCCTCAACCCTGTGAAGACACAGAGAACTTTGTCACCCCAAAGAGGGCTCTTTTCTGACCATGTTGGCACTCTGATCTCAGACTGCCAGCCTCCCAAACTATGAGAAATAAGTTTAAGCAACCTAGTACTGGGTATTTGTTATATGTTGTTAAGACAGTTCTCTTTCTGAATGTGGTGGAAGGTTACATGGTGTTTCATTGGTATGCTTCACTCTATAATTCATCAAACTTTATATTTATGCTGTGCATTTTTCTGTATGTGCGTTATACCTCATAAAAAAATAAGTGAATGAGGGGTAAAGAAGTAAAGAGAGCAACTCTAGACAATTTATTTAATTCATTTATTGATTTAGTAAATAATTATCAGCACCGTAAATCAAGCTCCTCACAAAATTTTTAGAAGCAAATTTAATATCTGAGCCTCTGCATTGTCCTCTAAGTTGATGTCCATAAACAGCCCTGTCACTTCTTCTCAGCTTCTCAGTGGCCAGAAGAATTGTAAAGAAGAAGATATGTGAGTATACTCCTTGTAACCTGGACCCTGCCCTTACTAAGAGCCAGTCAGATTCAGGGACCTTTTGTAATGATAACCCTAGACCAGTGGTCTTCAACCTTTTTTGGGCCACAGACTGGTTTAATGTCAGAAAATATTTTCATGAGCCAGCCTTTAGGGTGGGATGGATAAATGCACAAAATAAAATTATGCAACCGGCATAAAAACTGTGGTATTTTTAAATATAATTGTCGAACTTACGAGACAAGCATCAAGAGTGAGTCTTAGATGGATATAACAGAGGGAATCTGGTCATTTTTTAAAAATAAAACATCGTTCAGACTTAAATATAAATAAAACGGAAATAATGTAAGTTATTTATTCTTTCTCTGTGGACCGGTACCAAATGGCCCACAAACTGGTACCAGTCCATGGCATGGGGGTTGGGGACCACTGCCCTAGACAGAAATAAATGGTATGTGTCACACCCATCCATTAGCATCCTTTTTTGAATAACCTTCAAACTTCCTTCCTTCTTTTCATAGAGGCAGGGAAAACTGAGAATTATGATTCCCACCCTAAAACTGGCTAACACTGGATCTTGTTCTTAAAAACCTATTAGCTTAAATATAAGACCCCAAACTGTAAAACTCCTAGAAAAGAAATAAGTAGTAAACTCTTTGACATGGGTGTTAGTAATATTTTTTATATGCCTCCCTGGTCAACAACAAAAACAAAAATAAACAAATGGTACCTAAAAGCTTTTATAGAATGATGAAAGCCATCAATAGCAACAATAACAAAAACAAAACAAAACACAACCTACTGAATGAAAGAAGATATTTGTAAATGACATATCTAATAAGGGATTTATATAAAAAAATATATAAAAACTCATACAACTCAATATAAAAAAATTTCTTTAAAAATTAGGCAGAGAATTTCAATAAAAATTTCTTCTAAAGAAGACATACAGATGGCCAACAAGCATATGAAATGAAGCTCAACATCATTAACCTTAAGGGAATAGAAAATCTAAACCACAATGAGATGTTACCTCACACTGTCAGAAGGACTACGAACCAAAAAAAGATTGGTGAGGATGTGAAGAAAAGGGAACCCTAGTGCATTATAGGAAGAAAGATAAATTGGTACAGCCACTATGGAAAACAATATGGAGGTTCCTCTAAAAATTAAAAATAGAACTACCATACAACCCATCCATTTCACTTCTAGTTATTTAGCCAAAGAAAACAAAAATACTAATTCAAGACAGATATAGGCACCCCATTGTTTACTGCAGGGGTCAGAAATCTGTCACTCGCAGCCAGATGTGGCTCTTTTGATGGTTGCATCTGGCTCACAAACAAATCTTTAATAAAAAAATAATAACGTTAAAAATATAAAACATTCTCAGCCCTGGCCGGTTGGCTCAGTGGTAGAGCATTGGCCTGGCGTGCGGGAGTCCCGGGTTCAATTCCCAGCCAGGGCACAAAGGAGAAGGAGAAGCACCCATCTGCTTCTCCACCCCTCCCCCTCTCCTTCCTCTCTGTCTCTCTCTTCCTCTCCCACAGCCAAGGCTCCATTGGAGCAAAGATGGCCCGGGTGCTGAGGATGGCTCTATAGCCTCTGCCTCAGGTGCTAGAATCGCTCTGATTGCAACAGAGCGACATCTGGATGGGCAGAGCATCGCCCCCTGGTGGGCGTGCTGGGTGGATCCCGGTCGGGCACATGCGGGAGTCTGTCTGACTGCATCCCCGTTTCCAGCTTCAGAAAAATACAAATATATATATATATATATATATATATATATATATATATATATACACACATACATAACATTCTCATGTATTACAATCCATTCATTTCCTACCGCTCATGTTCATCATTGTGGGTGGCTGGAGCCAATCACAGCTGTCCTCTGGGACAACAACAAATTTTTATTGTATAATGCGTAACGTACATGGGTCCTTGTGCGGTCAGGAAGTAAACTTCCCTCCTTTTAATCAAGTAGTCAGCTAGCTAATTGCAGAAACCCTTTTGATGAAGAAGATGGCTAAAAGAAAAAAAGATGAGGAGTATTGTACTTTTCAGTAGGAATGGACAGAGGAATTCGCCTTTGTGGAGAGAGCAGGTTCTGTAGTGTGTCTAATATGCAGTGATAAAATTGCATTGATGAAACGGTCAAATAAAAGCGGCACTTTGACACATGCCATACTACATTTGCCTCGAAATATCCAGCGGGGGACAGCAGGAAGAAAGCATGTCAAGAGCTACTGTACAGAGTACAAGCTATTCAGCAGCAACTTCGTGTTTGGACCTCACAAGGTGACTGGAATTTGGCTAGCTTTGCTGGTGCTTTACAATTGTGAGAAATGGAAAGCCATTCACAGATAGGGAGTATGCCAAAACATTCATGCTTGATGTTGCCAATGAACTTTTTGAGGACTTTTCAGATAAAGACGATAATTAAATGAATAAAAGACATGCCTCTGTTGGCAAGAACTGTTCATGATCATACCATCATAATGGCAAATCAAATTGAAGCAACATAAGTGAAGGATATAAACGCAGCCCATTTTTTTCTCTCACTTTGGATGAGTCAACAGACGTAAGCCATTTATCCCAGTTCAGTGTGATTGCAAGGTATGCTGTCGGTGACACACTACGTGAGGAAAGTCTTGCTGTTTTGCCTATGAAAGAGACAACAAGAGGGGAGGATTTATTCAAATCTTTCACTGAATTTGCTAAAGAAATAAATCTACCGATGGATAAACTTATTTCGGTGTGTACTGATAGTGCTCTGTGGGGAAAAACAGAGGATTCGTAGTGCTTCTTCATGAACATGAAAAGAGACCCATCCTAAGTTTTCACTGCATCCTACATCAGAAAGCGCTTTGTGCTCAGATGTGTGGCGAGCAGCTTGGTGAGGTGATGTTGCTGGTCATTCGGGTGGTCGACTTTATTGTTGCCCAAGCTTTAAATGATCGCCAGTTTAAAACACTGCTGGATGAAGTTGGGAATAATTATCCTGGTCTGCTTCTGCACAGCAATGTGCGTTGGTTGTCAAGAGGGAAGGTGCTCAGCCGTTTCACAGCTTGTCTGAGCGAAATCCTGACTTTTCTTGAAATGAAAAATGTTGAGCATCCTGAGTTAGCTAACAGAGTGGCTCCTGAAGTTCTGCTATCTCGTGGACATGACTGAACATCTGATCCAGCTCAATGTGAAAATGCAAGGCATTGGAAATACAGTCTCATCCCTTCAACAAGCAGAGTTTGCTTTGAAAACAAGCTGGAACTCTTCATCGCCAACATTGAAACAGGTCATTTACTACACTTTGAAAAACTGGGAGAGTTTAAAGATGCATGCACAGCAAGTGACCCTGCTCAACATCTTGATCTCCAGCAGCTAGCAGGCTTCACATCTAATCTCCTGTTGTCATTCAAAGCATGCTTTGGAGAATTTCGTGAGTGCATTTGTCTTTTTAAGTTCATCACTCATCCACACAAGTGTGTAGTGGACAGAGCTGACCTGAGTTATATCCCCGGTGTCTCCATCAGAGATTTTGAGCTACAAGCTGCTGACCTGAAGGCCTCAGATATGTGGGTGAATAAGTTCAAGTCACTGAATGAAGATTTGGAAAGACTTACACGACAGCAAGCAGAGTTGATGAGCAAACACAAGAGGGGAGAAATGAAAAAACTTCAACCTGCAGACCACTTGATTGTCAAAACTTGGAATGCACTTCCTGTCACATACCACACATTGTAGCATGTAAGTATTACTGTACTGACAATGTTTGGCTCTATGTATTCATGTGAGCAGTCTTTCTCACATCTAAAGAACGTTAAGACCAACCTAACTAAGATCACATTTAACTGATGAAAGCCTGCCTGAAGTTTAACCTCATCACGTATCAACTGGACTACAAAGCCATCAGCAAAACCATGCAGCACCAGAAGTCACATTAATGGTAAGAAGTACTTTACTTATCATTGGTTAGCAATAGCATAACAATGTTATTAAAAAGAATTCAGAGACTTATTGTACTTTAAAAGTATTGGTCTTACATAAAATGCACACACTTACTTGTATTTAGTATTAAACATATTGTATGGCTCTCACAGATTACATTTTAAAATATGTGGCATTCATGGCTCTCTCAGCCAAAAAGGTTCCCAACTCCTGGTTTACTGCATTATTATATCCAAGATATTAAAACAGCCTAGGTGTTCATTGATAGATAAATGGATAAAGAGCATGAGAAGATGTGATATACATATATATATATATATAACTTAGCAAAGGAAAAAAGAAGAAAAATTATTCAAAGACCACTGTCATATGATTTCACTTACATGTGAAACATAAAATAAAATAAAATAAATAATGACAGAAACAGACTCATAGACACAGAAAACAAAGTGATGGTTCCCAAAAGGGGGAGGTAAAAAAATGGTTGAAAAGGGTGAAGCAGAATAAGAGGTACAAATTTCCAGTTACAAAATACAGAAGTCATGAGGATGTCACACACATCACAAGTTATACATTTTGTGTGGTGACTGATGGTTACTAGACTTATTAGGGTGATCACATAATGTATATAACTGTCAAATCCCTGAGTTGTACATCTGAAACTAAAATAATGTTGTATATCAGCTTTGGATGTGTTTTATATCATCTTCCTTTTGAATTTATTGTTAGCAGGTAATCATGATGAAGAAATTTAAAACACAAATGTAAAAAATTTTTTACTCATATTTCTAGTGAGACAACTCAACACACATCAATTATTCTTTTTAAATCATTATGATAGACAGCTTATTTTCTAATGGCTTCCTAATATTACCAAATGGTTACCAATAATAAGGCTCAAATGAGTGTTTAGTTAAAAAATCTCACAACCCTATTTCAACCAGGACATACAGACACTGTTTGTAGAGTGTATGTCACTGAAATTCATAGACTAACATCCCAGAAAAGGGGGTCAGTCTGGCCTCTGCTAGAGAAGCACATGAGATAAATTCAAATTCTCCAAGGTATCATGGGCCAATAAACTTCACATTCCTGTTAAGTGAGCTTGATTGTGAACAACAACCTTTGGGTTGTAGCAGTAAAATCATGTATAGTATTTCCTCTCAGGAGATCCCAAATAAATGGAAAATTTAACATAAGTGAACCACACTTGAATCCTAGTAGACTATCCAGTATTATTAATTTTTTTCTTGTAATTCTCAGTATCTTTCTTGATTTCTCACTATCTTTTTCTGGAATTTGGAGAACACTTTCAAAACCCCCTTGTAGCTAATTTAATACCTATGAATTCCCTGTGAATATTATAGAAATATTGTACAGTTTAGGGGATTAAGTACTTTAGATTTTATTATAAAGGTACAGGCTCAAAATATATAAAGACATTATTATCTGAAGAATACTTTCCCTGTTTAAAACTCAGTACATATAATGGATTATTTTAGAGGAGAAAATTACTATGTTAAACATGTCACCGTTAATAAAATAATGTGTTTAAATGCAATTCAAAGATTTAAAAGTCAAGAAAATCAAGAAGAAAGGTCTACTTTCGATATAATACCACCTTGTATTTATAGAAAATCCTTTTTAATGGAATTATTATTCACATAATCTTGGATTTCTTTCATTACTGTTCGTTCACATTACCCTAATTGCAAGTACTATTCTTGCCCTTTCATATTAGTTAAAAACTACTCCTTAGAGGAACTCAAAGTAAATAAGTTTAATTAAAACTAATCTTCACAATCCCCACTGAGGTAAAAAATAAAGAGGGCATTTTGCTTCATTTGTATGCAGAAATTCACATCCAGTAGACTAGAGGAACCCCAGGCCCAGACTTTGACTTAGCAAAATGGGAGTGTCAAGGTGTTTGTGTTCCTGAGTACTTACTAGTTGCTGCATTAGTGCTTCTTGGTTACATGTTTGCAGTTTATTGGCAAGCACACTTTAACCCCAGGGGTGACATTCAGATCAACACTTACTTTCACATGTCACCTCCAGCACCACACACTAGACCAGACTTGCTCACTGGCATCCAGGGTGAGGTCAGGAGAAAGGGAAGGAGGAGAGATATGGAGGAGGAGAGGAAAAGGACAGGAAGGAGAGGGTATGGGAGGAAAAGGAGGAAGAAGAGGACAGGGAGAGGAGGGGAAGGAGAGCTACAATTTCATCCTACCCACCGCCAGCTCGGTTCCAAAATTCCAGTCCAAGGAAAAGAGTTTGCTTAAAGAGCTGCGTGCAATGTCTCAACTGAAACAAACAAACAAACAAAAAATGTTTCTTATCAGTATTTTTTATTTCTTCCTCAAGTCATCATTTACTTAAGTGACAAACTATATACAGATCAATTTTTTATACATAAAGTTCTATTAATTTTAATGGGGTGACATCAATAAATCAGGATACATATATTCAAAGAAAACATGTCCAGGTTATCCTGTCATTCAACCTTGTTGCCTACCCATCACCCAAAGTCAGATTGTCCTCTGTCACCTTCTATCCAGTCTTCCCTGCACCCCTCCCCCTCCCCCTCCCTCTCTCCCTCCTTCCCTCCCCCCCCCATAACCACCACACTCTTGTCCATATCCCCCAGTCTCATTTCCATGTCCCACTAATGTATGGAATCATGCAGTTCTTGTTTTTTTCTGATTTACACATTTCACTCCGTACAATGTTATCAAGATCCCACCATTTTGTTGTAGATAATCCGATGTCATCATTTTCTATAGCTGAGTAGTATACCATAGTGTATATGTGCCACATCTTCTTTATCCAGTCATATATATGTATATATATACATATATATGTATATATATATATATACATATATTTTTTTTACTGTGATTAAAGCCCTTAAGCAAACTCTTGGCCAATATGACAAGAATCCATAAAAGAGTAGTGTCCTTAATATGTTCACCAAGTCCAAGTTGGCACCAACACCATTCCAAATCCCTGCGAATGCAACCCAACCCCAGTTCAGTCCATTAGGAGCTGTCACGGTGAGCAGGAGTCCAGAAAAAGTACACATCCAGGAAAAATCCGCATGGCACTGGAATTGTTGTCACAATTCTATACTTTGCAGCTCACGTTCAAGTCCCAATGTCTGCTGCTTCTAGCTGGTAATGATTCTGGAAAAGCCATCTGCAGCATGTGTGGAGATGGAGCCTCCGTTCTCCTCTGCCTGGAGAGATGAGATCAGGGTGCTTTTCCCTGGAACTCTGCAACTGTGGTGTGGTAAAGAGAACCTTGGGATACACTAAGCTGGGTGGCAAAGGTAAATTCACAATAGAAGTTGGCAAAAGGGGCAGAGAGAGCTCTAAATTAGGAGTAGGTCCCAGCCTGAAATATGAGTGGGGCAATGAGGTAGGAGGAATAAAGGAAACACTATAATTGAACAAAGCAGCAGAAAATAGGACTATCAACACCCACAACAGAGATCTTTGAGGGAAGAATAAAAAACCTGACTATTCAGGCAACACATATTTAAGTGGCCCTTGTGAAAATGAGATCAGTTTACCTGCTTCTTGGAAGAAATACCCTAGGCTCATTCACAGTGTCGTAGATGGGGCTGACGGCCCTGGGCACCTTCAGCCTTCAGAGGCAAACCTCAGCATTCTGGGCAAGGTTAGGTCATAGGTGGCTGGAGCAGGGCTGGAAGAGACTGAACCCTCCCTTAGAGGAGCGAGGGGGAAGCCTACCTTCCAGTGTCCCTGTTTCCTCACAGCAAAGGCATGTAAGCCTGGCAGGCTTTAGCTCAATGACCTTCCTTTTCACTATTGAAGCAGGACCCAGATGGATTCCTATGAGACTTCTTTGGGGCGTTGGAGCCTTTAAGGGCATAGCCTAAAAGCTGGTAATTCACCTGATCTCTATTGGGTTTTTCTGCCTCTTGGTACCTTAAAAGCCATGCTCAGAAGATCTCACTGAGGGGTTTGAGGATCCCCATCTGCCTATATAAACCTTTTCCGTATATATACAGATCAATTTTAAGAGCCAGGAATGTTTAGAGCTTTCAAAGCAGAATGTGGTCACCATTGGCATCTTATGTCATCTCTTTTATATATCCTTTTTATGCTACAGATACCTAAAGCAAGTGTGCAAAAGAAAAATAAAACCTTAGTAAAATATCACAAATTATATGCAAATATAACTACCATCTAGGTTAAGAAATTGCCAGCAAACCCCAATCCTCCCATAGCTTACGTAAAGTCGCATATTCAAAGGAAATAATGGTTACACCTTCTTTTTCAAGAGTGTCTTGGCATAGATTCCTTATAAATTTTAGAATCAGCTTCTCGAGGCATTTTGACTGCAATTACATTGAACCCATTGATCAGTTTAGAAAAATTGATATCTGTATAATATTGAGTTTTCACATCTATAATTATGGAAACCCTTCCATTTATTAAGTTTTAAATTCCTCTCATTATTATTAACCAATGTCACTCCAATAAATTTAATTTTAAAAAATAATGTCCTGCCTGACCTGTGGTGGCTCAGTGGATAAAGCATCGACCTGGAAATGCTGAGGTCGCCGGTTCGAAACCCTGGGCTTGCCTGGTCAAGGCACATATAGGAGTTGATGCTTCTAGCTCCTCCCCCCTGTCTCTCTCTCCTCTCTCTCTGTCTCTCTGTCTCTCTCTCTCCCCCTCTCTCTCCTCTCTAAAATGAATAAATAAAATAAAATAAAATAAAATAATAAAATAATGTCCTGCATAAAGTTTTATACATGTTTTGTTTTTTCTTATATATTTGATGTTTTTAGTACTATTTAATTTTCTATTTGCATGTTGCTTATATATAGTAAGACTTTTAATTTGTATACATTAACTTAACAATCTGGCTATCTTTATTATAAATTCTAAATATTACTTACACTGTAATACATTATCTGTGAGGAAGGCTTTGTTTTTCTTACTTTCCAATATTTAGACTTTTAAAATTCTCATTATCATCCTACTTTTCATATCATTATTAAAATTCAAATACAGTAGCGTGTATAAAATCTCTAATACATCACCTTGATAAGAAGGTATTCAGTGATGTTAGTGAATGAATATCAACAAGTGGTAGGTTCACTCGGCCAGTGCTCTTCTCATAAGGCCAGTCATTGGGTTTATCCCCACGAGGCCCAGAGAGCGTCATGCTGCTCCAAAAGCAGGAGCTGTTTTGCCAGGCTTAAAAACTTATAATGCAAAGAGTGAGCCATACCGTTTGCGTTTTACTAATGAGGAGCACTCACCTAACATTATGTGGTTACCTAGTACATTATAATTTGAGAAGGTTCCAAGAAGTTACCATTCATCACTCAAAGGAAGTGCCATCTCACACCAATAGAATTACTTGGCATCATAGAAAATAATGTTTACCAGGAAAACCACAAAGCAGGGGAGTGGTGGATGGCAAGTGACCCTCCAAACTCTCATCACCTGCACAGAGGTATGCCCTTACTATGCACTAGGCAGGGAGCTTGCCTCTAGACCACTCCAAGTACTTGCCAGACAGGGACTGGGGACATTTGTACCACTTTAATTTTGGAAGCAATCTGGTCAGGGAGGCTGAACCCCTTCTAGGATGTGAAAGCTAGAACAGTTCTCTGTAAGCTCCTAATAGCTGAAGAAATAAGACTCTGGCTCACTAAGAGCTGATGGGTGAGGGACGATAAAGAGAGACAAATGGCTTGAATCAATTGTGCCTTCTAAGTAGAGGTTCTTTCTGCAACTAAGGCATAATGTCCCATAAAATCTTGTTTTTATTTATTTATTATTTTTATTTTTTGTATTTTTCTGAAGTGAGAAGTGAAGAGGCAGAGAGACAGACTCCCACATGCACTCAACCGGGATCCACCTGGCATGCCCACCAGGAGGCGATGCTCTGCCCATCTGGGGCATTGCACTATTGCAACCAGAGCCAATCTAGCACCTAAAGCAGAGGCCATGGAGCCATCCTCAGTGCTAGGGCTAATTTTGCTCCAATGGAGCCTTGGCTGTGGGAGGGGATGAGAGAGATAGAAAGGAGAGGGGAAAGGGTGGAGAAGCTAATGGGTGCTTCTCCTATGTGCCCTGGCCGGGAATCAAACCTGGCACTTCCACACACCGGGCCAATGCTCTACCACTGAGCCAACCATCCAAGGCCTTAAAATCTTCTTTAAAAAAACTAAATGCCCCTTAAGAGCACTTACTTGGTAACCAGAAACTCTTGGAAAAGATACTTTTTCTAAGATTCTGTCCTTCCCAAATAGTCAAAGTACAGACAAACACTTATGTACAAAGATTAATACAATACGATTACATTTAAAGGGAGAAATTTTAAAAAAAATTTTGTAACCTTAGGTGGGAAGCATTGTCATTCATCCTCAAAATGGGTGGCAGGCAGCCATCATATTCTCAAGCAGTATTGCAGAGCCTCACAGTGTTTGTGATAAATTAAGTGGAAAAATGGATAAAAAAATAAATTAATGAAATGATCTCACATATATTTTAGAAAAATATACTAAGAAGTTTAAGAGGAAATAAAGTATGTCAAGAGGCAATAATGTTTTTCTGTGGTGAGAAATGGTTGGTGTTTATATTCTTTTTTGTAATTTTGCATGTTTTTCAAGTTTTAAAGTAATGAGTGTTTATGATTTACCACCAAGAAAATGTTATTTTTAAAAGGTTTTGTAGGTTAATGAAATTTTCCATGTGGAAGGAGCAGACACTATTTTTGGTCTAGTTTCTGTAGACCTAGGTTCAAATCCTGGTTTAGCCCCATAGTGAAATGTCATGGCCATATGTTTGGACCTTGAATATGAGCAAATTATTTTCACACAGATGAATGAGTCATTTTGTCATCAAGATATTAGCAATGGAATCAAATCAAATTCTAAACAATAATTCCAGCGTTTTACTGAATGTGCATGGGACCATTCAGGTTGCCTAAATACATAAGTAGGAGCTGAGGTGAGAAGAGTTCTGGAGTCTTGGGCACTTTGTGGAAAGAACAGAGGGCAGAGACATCTTAGAGAAGGGACTGAAGAGAGACAAAACTAAACCCAGTTTGCTTGAATCAGAGCCAGATAGGCTCTGAGACTTTCAGGGATTACACACAGTGTTCAAGGGTATTCTGTGGATAATGAGTGGAGGCTCTGCTACTCTCTGGCTCTCCAGGGGTTTTCAGATGGGAAAGCCCATTTCTGGAGAGGGGGCTAGAGGGATAAGCTTCAGGGAAAGAGTGTCATGTCTCAGCCATCACTCTGAGAACACCACCTGTGACCTTGGCATCTGGAAGCCCTGCCCCCTCTGTACACGTTGTCTCAAGACACTCAGGTCCCGCACATACTCTGACTTCTATGTGCAGATGTGTTCTAGCGGGTAAGAGGCATGTCTTGCTTCTTGTGAAGCACCTCTTGCCCTTCTTTACTCTCGTCTTTTTCTTCTCTGTCACACAGGTTGAACCATGTTTTCCTTGAGCTTATGCTGACTTGAATTTTCAAGCTGCATTTACTAAAAATGCAATGCCGTGGTTGATTTCACGCCAAATGAAATTGCACTATAACTCTATCTACTACTGAATTGGGGAATTGTGCAGCTTTCCCAATTAAAAAATTTACCCCATAAAGCCTTTATTTATAACTTTTCTAGAATCCTCTGGCCTTAACTTGAAGCACAATGTTAGAATCCAATTCTTCAATGTCAAAATATCCAAGTAATAATAAAGTTTGGAAACCTCTTTTGACCCAAAGGTGTATTTTCTCATAGTCACAAATGTAATTATTTGTCCTGGGCACTTGTGCAAAGTGGAGGATGGTCCCAAGGTGTTAAAATAAAAAATTTTAGTGCTGAAGCCTCAAGAACATCTTCAATCTCAGGAAGCTTATGTTTCAGGGAGCTAAAATCATCCAAACAGATCAATGGGACTCAGCACCAGAGTCCCAAATCCTCAGTGCTCCCTTAGAAGAGACCCCATCACCAGCAATAATGCTGACACATGAGCCTCAGGACTAAGTCACAGGAACACAGCCAGGCGGCTTTCCCAGCGGCTGCTCCAGTGTGAGGCTGGCTGTCCTCCAGGGCTGGCTTCAATCTGGCTTCTCAGCCGGCACACATTTCAACCTTCCAATTTTCCCAAATGTATCTTAAGAAAAACTTTTAAAATAGGATTTTTTTTCTACTATTACTTTTTATTCATTAAGTATAAATAAAAATGTGTGGCAATAATTAGAAATTAGTGATGATGCGATGTTGATATCAAACTAATTATCTTAGGGAAAGATGTTTTCAGAATCTTCTGTGAAGAGGCCACTGTCTCTCCGAGATGGAAGTGATGGGGTGCCCTATATGGAAAGCAAAAGTTAAATGGAATTGCTAATTCAAGTGAAAAGAGAGTGTGTACTTTAAAAGAAGTGAGCTCAGACTATTCCCTGCACCTTTCAAATTAATTATAGTTGAAATAAAATTTTGTAATTTGAATAGCTTTCCCTGGACTGTTTTAGAAAAAAATAGTGTGTTTAGGAAAACTTTTTGATAAGCTACTTGAAAGAAGCGTAAGAATGTGGAGACAAAAGTCATTATGGGGACACAGCAGACATGAGCAGGAAGTTGGGGTCCAGACAAGAGAATGACAGAAAGAAAAAAGGAAAAGTAGAGATTGGAGACAACATGACAGACAATAGGAAATGAATTAAAAAAGTTGACAGAAGCTTTTATGAATAGAGCCATCTAAAATTAAGTTTTTATTGATATAATATTAACTCTAAAATGTTCCTAAAAGTTTTCATAAAGTGGTCTACATATTTAAATGCATGAGTGAGTGATTAATTCCATGTCAGGATCAAAGTCATGCAGACTGAGGACCATGCATGCTGATGGGTAAGATAATTGTTATACTCAACTAAGTCAGTAGAAGCAGGTTCTAACTGGTCCAAAGGCAACCCTGAGAATATGTACCACTAGAAAATTTATCAAAATTTTGATGCAAACACTGTACTTCTACAAGGGTGAAACAACTCAATCCAGGTTTTAAGGAGGCAAAGTCAACCTTGCAGATATATTGGTAAAAATATGGTGTTGGTGAGAATGAAGGTTGTTATTTTGACAATGATAATAATAATAATGGAGATGTTGGTGGTCATGATAAAAATAGTGTGGTGATAATGATAATAATAATGGTGGTGGTGCTGGTGGTGGTGAAGTTGATGGTGGCAGTGATGGTAATGATGGTAATAGTAATGATAATAATGATGGTGATGGAGATGATGTTTGTAAGAGTGATAATGATGGTGGTGATAATAATGATATTGATGATGATGACAATAATAACATGATGATGAATATGAAAGTTAATGTTGATGATAATGCTGATGACAGTGATAACGATAATAATTTTGACAATTGTGACAACAATGATGATGTATATGGGAGATAATGTTGATGATTACAATGATGATGGTAATGATGAAGATGACGATGATGATAGTGATGGTGATAGTGATGGCGATGGTGGTGGTGGTGATAATGATAAAAAACATGATGATGATGATCATGATGATCATGATCATGATGTTACTGATGATTGTGATAATGGTGGTAGTGATGAACATGATAATTATAGCTAACACTGAATGTTTACTAGATGCTGTATTCAAGGCACCTTGATTAATTTATTAAATTTAATTTTCACAATTTATGAAGTTGACCTATTGCTAGCACGACTTTGTAGGTGAGAATTACAGTAGGCCTAATCACTCAGCTAGAAAAAGACAGAAAGGATACTCTATCTCCTTTCTGTCAAGTCAAATTGGCTCCTCTGTCAAGCCAAATTGGTCTTGAGTCAGGAGAATTTACAGTCTTCCCTGAACAATAAGAGGTCAATTCCCAGTGGAAACACGCCTTGGAAGTCATAGAATTAGTCTTGGTCTTTGGATGTGAGGCCAGTTGCCTGCAGAAAGAGACTGGAGGAGAAAACACTACAGCTTTTAGGACAGTACTTAGTGTAAGAACTGTGTAGGAACATACTATTCATTGTCTGAGGAAGACTACTGTCTTAGAGAAAGCAAAGAAGAGGCAGAAAGAAAAGAAATGCTATAAAAAGAGAGAGGTGAGTGGCAAGTGCAGAGGCACTCGGGAGCTGCTTGTCCCATTTCTCTCACCTGTTCATTAACCCAGGGGAGGACAGAGAGGAGCAAATCCACTGTATTTTCCCACAAGCTCAGATTCTCAAATATTAAGGACCAGAAAAAGAAGACAGGACAGATTGGATGACTACCTTATTCTTGTGTGGTTAGGGCCATCTCAAGATACCTGTGGACAGTGTTAAATGTGTCACATGTACATGGGGAACATGAGAGGGTGACCTAATCTTAGATAATCAACTTTTATTAATTTATTGAACAATAGCTATTAGGCACTCCCTCTGGCCAGACAGCATGATAGACTCAGGGAGTACCCTGAAAGTAGCAACAAATAAATTCTTTGACTTCATGGATATGGCACATAATCAGCTGACTTGTATCTCCTAAAAATTCATATGTTGACATTCTGACCCCCATTACTTCAGAATATGACTTTATTTGGAAATAATTTCTTTCAGAGGTAATCAAATTAAAACAAATCCATTAGGCCCTGGCCAGTTGGCTTAGTGGTAGAGCATCGGCCCAGTGTATGGAAGTCCTAGGTTCGATTCTTGGTCAGGGCACGCAAAAGAAGTGATCATCTGCTTCTCCACATCTCCCTCTCCCCTTTCTCTCTCTCTCTCTCTTCCCCTCCAAAGCCATGGCTCATTTGGTTCAAGCACATCGCCCCAGGCACTGAGGATGGCTCTGTGGACCTAAAACAGCTTGGTTGTTATAGAAATAACTTGGTTTCCAGCATGGCTCCAAATGGGCAGAGCACTGGCCCCAGACAGAGGTCGCAGGGTGGGATCTGGTTGGGCACATGTGAGAGTCTGTCTTTACATCTCCCCTCGTCTCACTGAAGAAGAAGAAAACGAAGGAGAAGGAGAAGGAGAAGAAATAAATCTGTCAGGTTTGCGCCCTAATTCAATATGACTGGTGTCTTTATAAAAAGAATAAATTTCGTCAAAGAGATAGATAAGCACATAGAAAAAACCATGTGAAAACACAGGCTAGAATAACACATCTACAAGTCCCAGGGAACACCTGATTCTGCTAGAAGCTAAGAGAGAAGCCTAGAACAGATCCCTCCCTAGTGACTTCAGAGGAAGTGTGGCCCGGCCAATACCTTGATTTCAGACAATAAATTTCTGTAGTTCTTAGCCACCCAGTTTATGGTACTTTATTATAACAACCTTTGGAAGTTAATATACACATTAATCAAGTAAAACTCCAAATGTAGGTAAAATGTTCACTGCCGAGCACTATGAAGGATGGTGTGCAGTGCTGTGGAGATCAATACCAGAGGGTCTTTCCTGGTCAGAAGCTCAGAGACACCTCCCTGAGGAAGCCACACTTGCCTCGGGACTTAATAAGCAGAGGGACAAGAACAAGGTTGGTGGTTGTGATCCCAAGGGGAACAGAGAACCTGTCCCCTTCCAGGCTGTGGAAGTAGGTCAGCAGGTGTCGTTCTCCATCTGGAAACCCAGGACTTGACACTGAAGGTCAGATTTACTCATCAGTAAAAATCTCCCCAGAAATAATCTGTTGAGTGATAAGATCTATAAATACATCACTAGTGAGATTAAGGCACCTCCTCAAAATCTCATCAAGAAACAAGTGGTGCAAATAGAGCTAATAAAAGATGAAATGCTATCTTGAAACCCAAGGTATGGTGCTGTAATTGCAGCAGCCTTTGGTGAATGACAAGAATAGTTTGAAAGAAGCGGGGGGGGGGGGGGGGGGGTTCAGTCGTGCTCTTCCAATCCCATTGCAGGGAGAGGCAGGGGCAGATGCCCAGTTTTAGATGTCCCCTCCCAGCTCTTTTTCTGAAAATAGCCCCAGAGTTGAAAAGGACACTATCTTGCTACCACAGCACATTGGAAACATCCCTTAAGAATATCCAGCTCTCCTTGCTCTAACTTTATGCTCACTAAGCATCCTTCTGAGTTGTAATTTGCTGTTCTGATGAGGTGACTTTTTTCCAGGCCCTGCGCCAGAACTATTCTCAGAACCAGGGTTCAGGCTGCAAAGGGACAGGGAGGGTAGAAGCCAGCATTCAGCATTCTCATACCAGACAAGGGCCATACAAGCCAGAAAAGGGGAGAAGAAGGACTGAGTCAATTATAAAGAGCAGGGGAGCCAGAGTACTATAACTCCCAGGATGCGGAGGTCCAGGCAGTCAAGACGGCAGCCACAGGGGAGATTCAGCTGATGTGCCCAGTCATGTGAAGGGGCCCATGGAGTCTGAGGGAAGGAGATGGAGCATCCCTAAGAGATGGGGAAGGCTGACCGAAGGCAAGGTCATTGTCTTCAGTCTAGAAGGATGTAACTCTATGATTAGCAGGACCCAAAGACAACATGAGTGTTTATCAAGTCCTACCAGGCTGCTTCCAGAAGACTCATGGACATCTCCATTGCCAAAGCTTCCCCTCCCTTGGTACCCAAGACTTCTGGCTGTCACACCCTGTACAGTGCATTTCTTCCAGTTTGGGTATGTTGTACAACCATTGAGAACTGGATGAAAAGTGAGACAAGTTTCAGGTTACTTTCCCCTGCATGTATGTTTTGGTTTTTGTTGTTTTTTTCCTTAAGCCAAGCCCTGCTGATGTCCACAGTAAGTACACTTGATGGAAAATATATCATAAGCAAAAACTAATTGAGAACAGTTCTGCAACACCCAGCTGGAAGAATGTGACTTGTTGAAAATCTTGTGCAATGACAGATAAGGTAGTTGTGTCAATTAGCAACATGGTGAGTTTCAAATGTGTGGTCACAAACAGGAAGCTCAAAAATAGAGGGTTCTAGCTCTTTGCTGGACTTCTGTTGGATTTAAACTTTTCTCAGACCACTATGTAGCTCATCCCAGCCACCTCATTCCACCACTCTTCTTCCTTCCCATATGGGTGACATCTGGGCTCATGGAAACCTATGTAATAGCATCACAGTATCTAGGAAGAGGGGCAATTTGGTCTGTGGTTGTTTTGCGTATTCCTAGTGCCATGGAAGGGTATCTGATCCCAGGCACACCTTCTGCAACAATGGGAGAAGTGTCCAGAGCTGCTCCCATGCCCACTTAGGTGCCCTCTTCAAAGCCCCCACAGCCTCTACAGCTCCCTCCTGACCCACAAGCCTGATGCGGGCCATTCTCCACTAGCAACTGTGTCTCTATATGGTGGATGGTATTGTTGGTGAACTTTCAGATGTTCCCCTGTGCTAATCTGAGGTTTTGACATTCATCTCCCTCTCCCAATCCAGTGCATAGACCTCCCTGTCCAGTGTGGTTGCCCCACATTAATGAGGGATCCTTTCACCTCTCTGTGAGCTCTTTGTTCCCCCTTTCCACCTGGACTTCTCCTTTAGAAGGTGCCCCATTCAGTTCTGGTTCCCTTCCCCTAGTCTCATCCAATCTCTCTCAATCCCGGAGCACTCCTGCCCCCTCTCCGTGAAGGGGAATAATAGCTCTCACCTTTTCCCCACTCCTGCCCTCATGTGGTTTACAGCGTAGCCTTCATGCTAAATCTTCTGAACTTTGCTCCTAATACTGAAGGCTAAGATTTGGTATTCAAAAGCCAAAATACAATAAATATATGAAATATAAAATGTTTTCTTCTCCTCACAATCTGTTGCCATCTAAAGCTAGAGCTCCCAAGACCATTCTGAAGTTAAGACTGTAAATCTTTGACCTTTATTCCCAAAACAATGAGCCTCAGTCTCCAGGTTAATGGTAGAAGAATCACTGAATTAAAGTGAATTAAAAGGACAAAACTGTCTGAGGGTGAGTGATTGTGTTTGACAAGAATGAGGAATGGGTCCAGGAAGATGTGGGTTTTACTCCACTGGGCAGGGGTTAGTGGAACACCAGTTCTTCTGAACCAGAGACAGAAGACCTGGAGCTGCCGCCATTGGCATCACATCTATTCTCCAACTCTTTGCTCCTCACCCCCACTACCAGGATGGGAAAGAAGGGAGACATAAAGAGAGTCCCCTAGGAAAGCTGACTGCCATAGCCTCTCAACCCAGTGGACACAGTGGGACCACCCCTTAGCTTGCACTTCTCTCCGATTCCTTTGCAATTCCCCCCAACGCACACACACTGCAGCAGCAGGGAGGGGGTCCAAATCCTCAAACCCTGTGCAAGAGCAACCCCCTGACGGAGGGACCCTTGCCAGCCCTTCCCACTTCTCATTCCCTTGCATGCTACTTCCAAAAGGCTGAGCTGCTATATTGTTTAAAAAGAATTATAAAGAAACAGAGAGGCGAGTGGACAGTTCAACGTGAAATAATAAAACTACAGAGCACTTTGCTAATAATAAAACTACAGAGCACTAATACCATCTGAACACCCAGGAAGAGGTTACGCTTGATAAAATGTCAGGGGGGGAAATGGCTCAGAGCCGTCCATGTCTCCGAGCCCACAGCAATCATAGTGATGGGCTCACCCAGACCTCTGTGACCTGGGCGGACACTTTCTTAAATTGAAAGGTGATTGCTACATGGAGTGTCACTTGGCAGGCATGGAGAACTTGGGTCTGGCTCTCTTGAATTCTCACTCTCTTTGGATTGTGACCCATATATAGAAACTCATGGCGAAATGTGGGGAAATGCAAGACTGGCACTTTAAATTTATATATGGACTCTTCATTGGGCACTTCAAGCGTCCATCCTGTGACCTGATCATAAAACCCCATAAGCCTTGGAAAGACTGCTAGGTGCTATGTTTCCCTCCCCTGCCCCAGACCCTCAGCTACACATCTCTGTGAGCCCAATAAATGACAGAGGTTGCCATCGTGAAGTCATAGTTATTGACTTCATTATTGTTCTATATTTACAGCCTCATGATTTATTCCTCCTGTAATCATAGAAAGGATAAAGCCGTTTCAATATCATTATAAATTCTTTTGCTTGCACAGAGGGGCTTTAATCTAGCCACTTCCATCTGTTCTTTCTCCCAAGATGCTAACAAAATGATTTTCTGCCTAAAAGAAATAACTTCAGAGGAAATGAAAGCCCTGTGTAAATTCAAAAGCCTTTTTTTAATTATTTTGTATTTTTGCCAGAAAGATCTCAAAGTTGTACTTAGATGGTTCCAGGGATTGCGAGCAGTTCTTAATTCTAACATCCTAAGAGAGGCGGCAAATGCCTGCTGAGGACCCGTATTGTCTCCATCCTTTGCCAGGCTTGGGACAGCATTCTGCAACAGTGCTCCATGAGTCCTCCCAATGGGAGGGCAGTGGCCTGGCAGCTACTTTAGGGAGCTCTGGAATAAAGCTGATTCAAGAGCCAGAAGAACCACAGGAGCTCAGAAAACTGAGCCCTCGCCCCTGATGCTCTCCACCCACGACCCAGGAGACATTCTGAGCAAGAGGTAATCAGAAGAGTGTCTTCTTTCTTTTCTTTTTAAAAATAGCTTTATTGAGGTTTAACTTACATATAGTAAAGTGCATATGTTTTAAGGTTATAATTTGATAAGTTAGAATATGTACATACCCATGAAACCATAACCATAATCAAAATAATGGATATATCCATCACCCCATAAGTTTCTTTTTTTATCGAGTTTATTATTGCTTAACAAAACCATACAGGTTTTAAGTGTACAACTGAGCAAAACCTCATCTGCACACTGCATCATATGCCCATTGCCCAAAGCAATCTCGTTCCATCCCCGCTTATCTCTCCTTTGCCCACAAGGGTACACGATTACCCAGATGCAGGAGTAGGAAGGCAGGTCTTGGTAACTGTGCCCCAGTAGAAATTGCATGGCTGTTGCAGACTCAGTGTATGTGTATGTGTGTGCCTTGGTTAAAGCTGTCCTCTTTTCTTATTTTTCTCCAAGACTTTTTTTTTATTTGTAAGTGAGAAGAAGGGAGATAGTGAGACAGACTCTCACATGTGCCCCAACCGGGATCCACCCAGCAACCTCCATCTAGGGCCAATGCTCAAATCAACCAAGCTATCCTCAGTGTCTGAGGACAATGCTCAGACCACTCAAGTCACTGGCTGTGGGAGGAGAAGAGGAAGAGGAGTAGAGAGGAAGGAGAGAAGCAGATGGTCACCTCTCTTGTGTGTCCTGACCAGGAATCAAACCTAGAATGTCCATACACAGGGCCAATGCTCTATCCACTGAGCTAGCTGGCCAGGGCAAGACTTTCTATCTAATATATATTATGCATTCGCTTTGTTCAAGACTATCTTAGCTTCACTTTACCCTTAATTGTTATTATCTAAGCAATGATATTTTTCTGGCCAGTTGATACTAGACATGAGATAGGCTCCAAACAATGGCATCAGTACTGACATGGCTGGTTACACAGAAATGCTCAGGGCACATGGACGGATCATCACAAATGCCAAGACACACTAGCTTATGTCTCATGGTCAAGAGGGAAGGTCCCAGGAACAAGCTGGTCTTGCCTATCTTTCCCTGTATTTCCTGGATATGGTGTCAATAGATGTAGGTTGTTATGGTGTTGGGAAAAAACAGAAATGAGGAGGAGATCCATGGCACATTGCAGTGACGGGAGAGGGTGTTCTCCTTCTTTATTTAGGATGTTCCTTTCTGAGCCAAACCAGAGATGATGATTTTCTCAGCTCCTATGGAGTCCCAAGAGACAAAAATAAAATATTTTAAATCTGGTATGTGTCTTCCTTCCCAGAACTCATGGGGCCACCTATGACAGATGGTAGCACTGATCCAGGATGGAATTGATCAGGATGGATAAGGTAGGCATACAAAAAGTCTAAAGAACTGATTGAAGATGGTTTGGAAGATTAATATACCACTGCCACCCTATTTGCCCAAGAAACAGAAGTCACTCCAGGTGATGGACAGTCCATGCTGGCCTGCACAGCTGTGGCTGGGTGCCTCACTCCTTGCTGGATGATTATGGTTGCAGGCTGACTCAATTTCTTCTAAACAATTCCAGAGTAATTTGCATTTCCCTTTCACTTCAGCACACAGAAAGACAACCTAAGAAAGCAGACATATGTCTGTCTCTTCAATGCAGAGAGGCGGCCCCCAGTTGGGGAAAGCTATACCAGGAGAAAGACCTTCACCTTGATTATTGATATCTGGAGGTTGCCAAGTTCCCTGCCTACAGCACAGATCAATTCCAGTTGACCCACGTGCATGCCTTTGCTGACAGAACTGTTTTTATTAATTAATATATCTTTGAAGTGTCCCAAATGGGAGAAAGAACATTACACTACCATGCACCCTATTAAAATAAGCCCACAGCAAAGAAAATGTCACATTATTCGCCTGAACACTTACTTTCCAATAGTATTTCTTCAGTGTCCAGAAGTTACTCCTCTTTCTTTTTCTTTCTTTTTTTTAGTCTCCTCCCCCTCCCCCTTTTTTTAGCACAACGAAATGTTTTACAAGTTTGCCGTTGCTTAGAGGAAAAAAACATGGCCCATTTAACAAAGGTATTTCTTCCAAGGCTGTGCAATTTCTTTTTGTTTATGAACAATTCTTGTCCATAAGGATGGCAGCAAATATTGGTTACAATGTAATCAAATGGATAGAGCTAGGAGTAGAAAAATAAATCTTTTAAATTATCATCACAGCTTCCTGGTAGACCTTGTGATTTGGAGCAATTTGTGAGCCTGTGATGGCAAAAGGTCAAACTAATCTGTAGTAAAGAAAAAGAAACAGAAAATTCAGAAACTTCATTCCTGCTTTATTGGTGCCTCCCCAATCTAATTGTGGGAATAAATGACTTCACCCAGAGTACATAAAGTCCTCCCTTGTTGAATGAATGTTGACTGAATTTACCATGTATGGTGTATTAGTCAGCTCAGACAGCCATAAAAAATACCACAGCCTGGGGTACAGAAACAACAGACATTTAGTTCTCACAAATCCAGAGGCTGGAAAGTCCAAGATCAGAGGTCAGCAGGGTAGAGTGTGGTGAAGACCCTCACCATGCCTTACACACAGCCACCTCCCTGTGTCCCTAAGTGTCCCTTTGCAAGGCGTGTGCCTGGGGGTAGGGAAGAGCGCTTTCTCTTCCTCTTCTTGACTCTGAGTTCTCTCTTATCCAGAACTCAAATACCGAGGTGGCTGAACCAAGGTCTAACGTCCTGGTGCCATGTCACATATTCATGATTTACCTCTATAGAAATAAAAATAAAAATAGAAGTGTTTCTCAGGACTTCTGGTATCTATCAAAAGTTATCACTAAGATATAATTTCTAATGAAGTTTTAGAAACATGGAGGCTGGTTAAAAACTAGACCCTTCCCTGCCCCCCAATAATGACAGCCATATGCAGAATACAGGAAGCCGACCACTGTTTAACTGGGTGTTATTTCATAAGAAGGGCAAAATGATGGGTGCAGGGGAAACTGACTTTCGCTACGTGGAAAACAAAACCAAATTAATAAAATAAGCCATGTGCTCATTAAAGTGTTTACAGGGTTGGTGCAAATGATTTAAAGAGAGAAACACTGAACTCCAAAAAAAAAGAAAAGAAAAAAAGAAATGAAAAGCATGGTGGTGCCTGGACTTGTGAATGCATTCCTGCGAGAGTGAAACACTGTTTCATTCCTGTCTTGGACGAAAAATGCTACAGATGTGAAAAAAATCTATCAGATCATTGCAAATACCAATAACCAGTGACGTCATCTGAAGCTGCCCTCCAGAAACATCTCAGGTAATATCGAATAGAGACACCTTTTTTAGAGCATGCTGAGCAAACTTGCTTTTTCTGTTATACAATTCAGAAGAAAAAAAAGGTTTGTGTGAACCACTTCTTTTTTTTAATTGAAAATGAAATTAGCTTAATGGAGGCATCTGATGAAGGTAGGGATAGATCCCCTCAAAATTAGATTACCTAATCTAATGAATGACATACTATCAAAGAAAAAATCAAAATAGGTTTTTAATTATTGAAAGTAAACATCTGAGCACATTTGAGAAGCAACATACAGTCAACTTTCTCCAGGTGAATGCCGGTCACTTGGGTTCACCTGACTGACACGAGTGTCTGCCCTGACTCCTCACCCAGCTGCAGAAGGAACTGGGTGAGAAGCACCCAGAGCTGCCTCTCAGGAAGCCCCCACTCTTCCTAGACACCACCTTGTTCTTTTCCTCGGCAGTTCCTGTCTTGCCAGCTCTCTGGAACATTAGGGAGCCCGTGAATGTGCTGTCAGGACTCACAATTACTTCCAAGTAGCATTACAAGAGAGGATTTTAAGTTATTACAGTACCATCTGTGGGTCAAATAAGTATGCAAATATGATGTATATGTTTGCTCGCTTATAGTTTGCATTGGGTGTGGGGGACAGGCTGTAAGCAGGCAGGGTCCTTATAGCTCAAGGCTTAGTTTTAAGACTAAGCCTTTCCCACCCTTTTAATACTAAGATCTTCTCAACACTAAGCTTTTCCCCACACCCTTGACTGTTGCATGATGTGGGGTGGTGCACTCTTATGAGAAATTCCATTCATGCCTCAGATAAGTGGCTTTGTATCAGAGACTTCCTTATTTGTATAATGGCTTAAAGGCTTTAATTTCTACACTATAAAATAAGGCAGACCAGGAGCCTTATTTCTCTGGGTTCCTGAAATTAGCATTGCGGAGGAGAAGCAGCCAAGATGGCAGAGTGCAGAAGGAGAAGCCAGTCTGTGCAGAGTTTCTGCTGAGAGAAGGAGATGGGGAACAGAGGTGAATAAGGCTGGTGAGCTAGAAACCTTTGATTCTAGGAAACTCAGATAAGTCGGTGGCTTTGGGAACCCTGAATGGAAAAGGAAGTGTTTTCCCACTGTGTGTATTTCTTGCCCACTGGGTGCAAGCTAGGATTAAAGGTAATGGCACACCAGTTCTTGGCTCCGTTGTTTCATTACCGTCTGTCCGAATCAAACCTGAACCTGCATGGGCCAGGCAGCTGTGATGGTGGCTGTGGCTACTGGCCAAACACCATCCTAGGAAAAGAAATTCATCAATAAATAACCAACACACACACAATGTTCAGGGGAGAGTACTGTTCCATTATTCACACTTACTGCCTGCTGTGACTCCCAGTCCCCAGGACAGGGTCACATTGCCTGACAACAAGGGCCTTCCTATTTCTCAGATATCAGGAGACTGAAGAGGAAGCCCATGAGGGCCAGCCCAGGAGACCTGTGAGATCTGTAATTAAGAGAGAAAAAGGACTGGAATCACCTTGAAGAGTAGAAGCTCCCAGGCCAGGGGCCTGCTGGAGCTGACTCACAGAAGTGAGATGTGAGCAAAACACAGCACAGCAACCAGAAAGGAAGTGGGAGAGAAGGCTGAGGGAACAGACCCAGAGAGAAGCTGGTCACATCAATTAAGGCCCTGGCAATTTTCTTGCCCTCCCTCCCCAGTGCTGAGAGGATCCCCATTGTAAAATGGGTGCTAAACCTGACACCATTAAAACATTCAGCTCGGCTGGCTTCAAACCCCACTGCCTGCGGATGAAAAGTGTGCCACATAGCAGGCACAGTATGAGCTGCAATTCTTATTTTTTTTTAACTTGAGAGTAAGTTTACTTAGCTGAGGACAGTAAGTCAAGTAAGGGCTCGGAATAGAAGAGGCAGCAGGGGAGAGCCAGGTGGGGTTGCCTGGGCTCTCTAGACACCTTATGGGAAAGAAATGGGTAGAGAAAGGGGATCTTGGAGACAGGTTCAGGGGGTTAGCCTGGGACGAGCTGCCACTACCCTCTGCTCCTCTGGTTGCAAGTATCATGAGGACCCTTCAAGTTGAGGAGATGCACACCTGTGGGAGGGGAAAAGAGGGGAAAGAAGAAGGAAAAGGGATGGGTGTGCTTCTGGAGGGAAGGAATGCTAAATCCTTTGTTTTGAGGGCTTTTTTTTTTTTTTGTATTTTTCTGAAGCTGGAAACGGGGATAGACAGTCAGACAGACACCTGCATGCGCCCAACCAGGATCCACCCAGCACGCCCACCAGGGGGCGACACTCTGCCCACCAGGGGGCGATGCTCTGCCCCTTCAGAAAGTCTCTCTGTCGCGACCAGAGCCACTCTAGCGCCTGGGGCAGAGGCCAAGGAGCCATCCCCAGCACCCGGGCCATCTTTGCTCCAATGGAGCCTCGCTGCGGGAGGGAAAGAGAGAGACAGAGAGGAAGGAGAGGGAGAGGGATGGAGAAGCAGATGGGCGCTTCTCCTGTGTGCCCTGGCCGGGAATCGAACCCGGGACTTCTGCACGCCAGGCTGACGCTCTACCACTGAGTCAACCGGCCAGGGCTGTTTTGAGGGCTTTTAAAGACTAGGAGTTTAGGGGTAATCTTAAGAGAGGATCCCAATAGAATATTCATCAGCTTTATGCTGATGCAGCAAGTGAGATATATTCCCTTAACTTCATCCGTCCTTGGATGTGGTTGGCACAAATGGTACTAATTGGATTTCTGCTATCTATCTTCCTGAGTAGGGTGATGTTGGGCAGATAAAATATTTATATATTATGCTCACTTTGTTAAATATGGCGCTGCCCATGTGGATGCCAAGTGATATTAATGTGTGTTGGGAGCAGGCTATGGGCAGGCAGGATCCTTGTAGCCTGGGGCTTGGTTTTAGGACTAAGCCTTTTCCACCCTTTTTGATGTGGGGTGGTACAATTTCATCATGCCTCAGATAAGTGACTTTGTATTAGAGACTTCCCTATTTTGTATATTGGATTAAAGGTTTTGATTTCTGCACTATAAAGTGGGGCAGACTGGGAGCTTGCTCTCTTGGTTCCTAAGATTAGCATTAGAAGAGAGAGCAGAGAGGAGAGAACAGAGAGAGGCCATGTGGAGGAGGACAGGAGAAGCAGCCAAGATGGCGGAGTGTTGAAGGAGAAGCCAGTTTGTGCAGAGAGAAGGAGATGGGGAACAAAGGAGAATAAGGCTAGTGAGCTAGAAACTTTTGATTCTGGGAAAGTCAGATAAGTCAGTAGCTTTGTGAGCACTGAATGAGTGGGTTTTGGAGCCCAGTGTGTGTTTTTACTTGACCACCAGGTACAAGCTAAGATTAAAGCTAATGGCCCACCAGTTCATGGCTCCATTGTTTCATTAGTGTCTGTCCGAATCCAATGCGAACCTGCATGGGCCGGGCTGCTGTGATGATGGCCCTGGATACTGGCTTTACATTTGGCGTAGTCTGTGGCAGGATTCAATACAGATTGGCAAGGAGCCACCACCACCTTTGAGCGGTGGACTAGAGGACTGGCTGCTGTTATGGTTCCCCATGGCTGTCCTTTTGGGGGTCGTAGGCTGGCTGAGTTTTACAGCCATGTGTGAGGAAATCAAGAGTCGGCTGTGACGATGGCCATGGATACTGGCTTTACAGGTGATTTAAGCTATTTGCTCTCTGATTAGGGAGAATTATAAACCTTCAACATTTGGTTACAAAAAAATAGGGTTTTTTGATTTACTAGCGGGCTGTAAACTGCTTGGACATTTAACTGTCTGTCTCAGTTTCCCTGTTCTACTGGTCCTGGCTTACTGGCCTCTCTCATTATCCCCTCAGACTTTCACCCTTTATGGGTGATGAGAAAGAAGGGCCTGTCTTCAGTAACTGGCTCCTGCTGACATAGGTCCTGGTCTCTGCCTGGATAGGGTGTGGACGTCTCTTCCTGCCTGATCTAAGAGAAACAAGGGAGTGGGATCTGAGGCTGAAACAAAGGGGCTGTTAGCTGATTCTTCCAAAGCAATGATGATTATCGCTGTTAGAAAACATTTTACTGTCATTGTAAAACAACTTCCAAAACTGTAAAAATTTTTATGAGTTTATTTGAGCTAACTGTCAACAAATGCCAGAGGCAAAGTCTCAACAGATTGAGAAAGTGCTCCAGAAAATGGCAGTTTTGCCACTTATTTTATCAGAGACCTAAGGGGATTACATGAAATTGATTGGATTGGTGATCGATTAAGGAGATGGGAGAAAGGGGAGGAAATCTCTGGGATTGGGTAAAAAGTACTGAAACTTCTTTTACATAGGCTGGAATAAGATAGTTCCTAGTTAATTAACACTGTAACAAGGACAATGAGGAGATTTGTGGATTCTTGCTCTGGTGGGGCACTTGTCCTGAGGACAGGGCAGGAAAAGATTATCTGCATGTTATCAGGAACAATATTGTAGGTGCAAAAGAAAACAGACAGGCTAGATTTTTTTTTTTTTTTTACAGAGACAGAGAGAGAGTCAGAGAGAGGGATAGACAAGGACAGACAGACAGACGGGAACAGAGAGATGAGAAGCATCAATCCTTAGTTTTTCCTTACGCATTGCGGAACTTTAATTGTTCATTGATTGCTTTCTCATATGTGCCTTGACCACGGGCCTTCAGCAGACCGAGTAACCCCTTGCTGGAGCCAGCAACCTTGGGCTCAAGCTGGTGAGTGTTAGATTCAGGGAGTACTGACATGCTGGGGCTGCCAAGAGTGTACAAGGTCCCTGTGATGCTGAGAACAAAGAGTTCAGCAACATCCTGCATTGAGTCAGAGACCCTTATCAGAAGTTTATGTTTAAAATTCTTCACTGAGTAATACCCCCCCGTAACTGCGCACGACCTCCCTAGCCAATAGCTAACAGCCACATCAGCTTCTGTATGATGGTTGCTCATCCTAGATAGCCACCCTATAAAAAGGAGCCATTTTAGAAGCTCGTGGCTGCAGTGCTCCAGTCTCTTCGGAGGCGTGGGTTGCCTGCAGTCCCTGCGCAGGTTTGGGGGGCTGCAGTGTTCCCCTGTGTGGGTTACCTGCAGTCCCTGCGCAGGTTTGGGGGGCTGCAGTGCTCCCTTGCATGGGTTGCCTGCAGTCCCTGTGCAGGTCTGCAATAAAACTTATAAAATTCACTTTGTGTCTGCTGTGGCCTTTCTCGCTAGGATGTAACAGTGAGCTTTGCTCAAACCAGATGAACCCGCGCTCAAGCTGGCGACCTTGGGGTCTCGAACATCCTTGTCCGACACTCTAGCCACTGCGCCACCATCAGTCCAGACAGGCTAGATTTAAGGTAAGCATTGACCTTTGTTAGAGAAAAATACCTCTCTAGGACATGACTAACCACCATGAACTGCTTTTAGTTAGAAAGTTTTCATTTCAGACCATCCTGTGTGGTTACTCTAGGTCTCTGAATCTGCAAGGTCACCATGTAGGTCAGGGGTCCCCAAACTTTTTTTTTTTTTAATTTATTTATTCATTTTTTTAGAGAGGAAAGGGAGAGAGAGAGAGAGGAGAGACAGAGAGAGAGAAGGAGGGTAGGAGCTGGAAGCATCAACTCCCATATATGCCTTGACCAGGCAAGCCCAGGGTTTCGAACCGGTGACCTCAGCATTTCCAGGTTGACGCTTTATCCACTGCACCACCACAGGTCAGGCGGGGGGCCCCCAAACTCTTTACACAGGGGCCAGTTCACTGTCCCTCAGACCATTGGAGGGCCGGACATAAAAAAAACAACTATGAAAAAATCCCTATGCACACTGCACATATCTTATTTTAAAGTAAAAAAAACAAAACGGGAACAAATACAATATTTAAAATAAAGAACAAGTAAATTTAAATCAACAAACTGACCAGTATTTCAATGGGAACTATGGGCCTGCTTTTGGCTAATGAGATGGTCAATGTCCAGCTCCATATTTGTCACTGCTAGCCGGAACAAGTGATATGATGTGCTTCGGGAGCCGTGACACATGTGTCCCGCATCACCGGAAGTAGTACTGTACGTGAACGACGCCGCGCTTTGCGACACCGCCACATACAGTACTCCAGGAGCACAGGATGCGGATGCTCTCAGTGACCACCAATGAAAGAGGTGCCCCTTCCGGAAGTGCGGCAGGGGCCGGATAAATGGCCTCAGGAGGCTGCAGTTTGGGGACACCTAATGTATGCTTTCCCTGAGCTTGTCAAGTTCAGCGTGTGGCCCCTTTTAATCCACATTACTATGAGTTCAAACTGCTTTTATAATAAAAAAAAATTAATATAAGCATCAACCCCATTTGAGCAGTCTTACCTGGGCCTACTCGTCTGCCTTCTTGCGCAGTGTGTCTGCTGGAACACTGGGGCTGGCACACCCTTGGCGTGAGATTTGTTCAACCTGGAAGCCACAGCTACTCTGCTGCTGGGACAAGAACACAACAGACTATCCTTTCTGACTGGAACAGCTTTCTCTTTCCCTCCTGCTCCTCCACTTCTTTGCAACAATATAATTCATCATTTACGGCCTAGAGGGCTTGCCCCAGGTCACTCCTGGCTGATGGGAGGCAGCTGCAACAGCAGTGGTGGATTCAACAGTTGTAATTACATTGGTGTTCTTGAAAATAAAACAATAAAACTCCAGTTAGGAATAGGATTTTTTAACTAGTAAAATGATAATGTGGTTATTGGTTATTTACATCAAATCCCAAAATACAAGAACCATATTGTCTCCCTGAGAAAGATAAGAGATTTGGGAAGGGGTCTCCAAAAGGAAGTGCCCCTTTACCTGATGTGTAGTCATCTTAGAGAAATCACAACCCGAGACTTTGATATGAGCTAGAAGCTCCAAACCCAGATAACTGCCAACTCAGGGGAAGTAAGAAGGGTTTAAAGGTAATTTCACAGACTTTCAAGATGGCACCCAAATAGGAATAATAGCATAATAGCCCTTTCTGCTTTTATTGAACTCATACCACTAAACTGGACAGGCTGTTCTCTGACTCTGAGAAATAGAGAACAAATAAGCACCTATAGAACTGTATGGCCAGTAGCCACGGCCACCATCACAGCCGCCTGGCCTTTGCAGGTTCACATTTGATTCAGACAGATGGTAATAAAACAACAGAGCCATGAACTGGTGAGCCATTTCCTTTATTCTAGACTCATACTAGCCAACGAGTAAAAACAAACACACAGGGCACCAAAACCCACTCACATGTTCTCCTGTTCCACAACCAGGAGAATCTTTCTGGTTTTTCCTAGAATCAAAGGACCTCACCAGTCTTATTCCCCTCTGTTCTCCATCTCCTTCTCTTGCACGAACTGGCTTCTCCTTCAGCATCCCACCATCTTGCTCTCTGTCTCCTCCACAACCACGTAGCCTCTCTTCCTTACAACAATGTGGTCTCCTCTCTCCAAAATGGCCTCCTAGCTCCTCCTTTTAAAACCTTTCGGTGGGACAATCCTTCCCCCTGCACACATTAGCATAACCAAGCCCCTTCCCAATCAGGAAGGTAATAAATATTATCACCTGGCAATGGCCATTCATGTGGGGCAGCACCATTTTTAACAATCAAAGTGAGCAAAACCAAAAAATACAGATTTTACAACTCACTTGCCCAACAAGAACCCTTCCACATTGGCCCTCACAGCTCAAAGTCCAGAATTTATTCAATCACAGCAAATCTGTGGGACACTATAGCCTCTTTATTTTTGTTTCCCCAATTACCTTGGCCTCTGGGTCTAATTTTAATTTTGCCTGTTTATTATATATCTTTTGCTTCTATTTCACTTTAAAAATTGTCCATGTTTCAGTATGGAGTGTCCTTAAAAAGTTAAAAATAAAACTAGCTTATGACCCAGCAATTCCACTTCTGGCGGTATATATGAAGAAACAAAAAACATGAATTCAAAAGACTATATGCACCCCTTTGTTCACTGCAGCATTATTTACAACAACCAAAATATAAAAGCAACCCAAGTGCCATCAATAAACAAGTGGATAAAAAATATGTGGTGCATATATACAGTGAAATATTACTCAGCCATAAAAAAGAATGAAATCTTACCATTTGCAACAGCATGAATAGACCTAGAGGATACTATGCTCAGTGACATAAATCAGTCAGAGAAAGACAAATACCATATGATTTCACTTCTATGTGGAATCTAATAAACGAGTACAAGTTGATGCTTCTCATCTCTCTCCCTTTTTGTCTGTCCATGGCTGTCCCTTTCTCTTTATTTTTCACTTAAAAAAAGGAAGTGAGTACTCCTCCTTGTTTCCTTTTAGAAGATGGGAAACGTGAGCATGAGAAAGAATAGTGCCTGACACATAGTAGGCACTCACTATTGGAGTGATATGAACGAAAGGCATAAGTGAATGAACAATGAATGAATGAAGGTTACTGACCTGCTTTAAGGCATAAGCATTTTCCTTGCCTCCAAATGGATGCATCAGTAAAATTGGTCAGGATTCCATCTCCTCTCCTGAATGAATTCTCCTGGGGTCCTAGGACTGGACCTAGAGTCCGCTGTGTGTAAATCAGGAACAAAAAAATTCATTCACTAATAGTCCGTCTGGTGTATGCTTGTCAGATGGACAAGCCATGTAGAAAAGTTTGTGGAACCTGAAACTTCATAGTAGCAGTGGCAGTAATCACAGTAATGATACAGATGAAAATAACAATAACAATAATAACAGGCATTTTTAAATTTGAAAGCACTTCATAGCTTTCAGAGTGCTTTTAAATGCATTAGCTGCTCCTTTCATGCCTCTGACAACCCTAATAATGCACAGGTAATCATGACTGTGGCCACATCTTTAAAAGTTCCTGTGATTTTGAATCAAGATTCAAAAGTGCAGGAAAAAGGAAACTAACCAAGATTCAAGGGTGCACGGAAAGGAAACTTTTATCAGTGCATAGAAGGAGATCTATACAATCCACTCACCAGACCATGCCAGGAAGCGTAGGCATCATCCTTGTGGTAAGGACCCTGAGCACAAGGATGATGGTCAGACTCCCCACCCCCTGTTGTCCACAACTGCCTTGGGTGCTTAGTAAGTAAATTGTAACAATCAACAATGTGAGACTTGATAAGCTCAGGATTGCCGGGAAAGGAGTGACCTTCTAAGGCTGTGTCACAATCTCATTTCTTTTCCTACTCACTGGAATTTTAATCAGTCTGAGCATCAGTTAATGATTCTTTCTTATCCATTTGATTAAAACACAAAGTCACTGAGGCAGCAGCAAATTGGATTTTTTTTCTTGGCCCTTAATGCACTGCAGTAATGAAATCCATGACTTCCAACCTCTGCTCATGAAGAGCCAACATGTATGTATAAGAGCCAGGAAGGCTCATTTGTCTCCTGGATGATTTTCTTTCCCAAAAAAGGCTCCCTAGGAGTCCTGCATCAATGGAACGGGCACCTGTGCTGATGGAGCTGAAGATTGAGTGTCAAATGCAGTACAACTTTATTTCTTTAAAGAAGTTGCAGCTTTGCCTGACCAGGCGGTGGCACAGTGAATAGAGTGTCAGACTGGGATGCGGAGGACCCAGGTTTGAGACCCCGAGGTCTTCCGCTTGAGCGTGGGCTCATCTGGTTTGAGCAAAGCTCATCAGCTTGGACCCAAGGTTGCTGGCTCAAGCAAGGGGTTACTTGGTCTGCTGAAGCCCACGGTCAAGGCAATATGAGAAAGCAATCAATGAACAACTAAGAGGTCACAACAAAAAACTAATAATTGCTGCTTCTCATCTCTCTCCCTTCCTGTCTGTCTGTCCCTATCTGTCCCTCTCTCTGATTCTCTCTGTCACTGAAAAAAAAAAGAAGTTGCAGCTTTAATTACTTGAATGAAATCATATCTCACATATTATCTTAAGAAACTCCTTTAAGCTTACACAAAGTCCTTTCTTGGAAAAAGGATGCATTTTTATCCCATTGGCCAGTGCACTAAAGGATTTTCATTTACATCCCAAGGGAGAAAGAGACATCAAGATTAAAAAGAAGTCCAAACCCCTCCAACTCATAATCTGATTAAACTTTACAGTCTAATGATCACAAAATCAGGTCATAAAAATTACATAATAAGGTGGCATCCAACGCCTTATCATTGAAATATATATATAAAGAAAGTGACTCTCCATGGCTATTGTTTAGGCCTTTATAATGATCCCCTAGTGCCCTGTATCCCATTGCCTCAGGTCCCAAGATCACCACACCTGGGCGAAGGCTGTCTTGTTCAAGTACAGTGCTAGTCTTGCCAGTGGGGGTGCTTTAGAGTAGTTGCTCCCAAGTGTACAGAAGAACCTGTGGCCCACCTTCCACTCCTTGTCTTTTTCAAGGAAAAAAGAAACCAGGTAACAAAGAATTGTTAAGGAACAAACAGCTGCAGTAGACTACTTCTTAGAAATATATACTTTTTTAAAAAGCCTTATTATTTACATTATAAGTGGATAATCTGAGTTTATACACCTTATTTTACATTTATTTATTCAACAAAAAAAAATGTTTTCTTCTGACACTGAAGATATATCCATACAAAAACGTATGTCCTCACAGAGCTTTCAATTGTATTATAAAACTATGCCCTATAAGCTTAAAAATACTTCTGTAGTCAGTATACTTCTGTAGTAAGTTTCATTATACTTCTGTAGTAAGTATACTTCTGTAGTAAGTTTCATTATACTTCTGTAGTATGTAAATATATGAAATGAGTAAAACACATCCTTCCAATCCCTGAAACTTCAGTACCACAGAGGTGGACAGCTCCACCTCCAATTTCAATTGTTTCCAGGCCAAGCAGGGCCACTTGCCTCTCCACATCCCAAAGTTGCACAAAGCTGCCAAGCTATACAAGCAAGCACAATCTGGAAGAAGGAAATCCGTGACACAGGGCTATCCTTGGGAAATAGGAATCCATAGATAAATGTCCTAGCATCTTCCAGTGAAACATCTCTGAAACATGGTTCCTCAGGTCTCCGATGCATTAACATCTAGTCTTTCTTAGTAGGAACCCACACAGTAAGAAAACCCTTATTGAAGTTTCTTTTTTTACTGAAACACATTCCCACTCTTCATTTTTGTTTCCCTGAGATGGCCCCCTTTATTAGTCAGGGTTCTCCAGAAAAACTGAGCCAATAAGATAGATAGAGATAATGATAAACACAGATATAGATATTTCTATATAAGAGAATAATATGAGAGAGATAAAGATGTAAGTATGAATGAATAGATAGATAGATAGATAGATAGATAGACAGATTGATGTTGATTTATTATAAATACTTTGCTTGTGCAATTATGGATGCTGAGAAGTCCCAGGATCTATAGTCAACAAGCTGGAGACCCAGGAAAGCCAGTAGTTTAGTTTTAGTCCAAGTATGAAGGCCTGGGAACAAGAAAAACTGATGGTGTCGATTTCAGTCCAAGGACAGGAGAAAACCAATGTACAGCTCAAATAATCAGGCAGCTGAAGTTCCTTAATCAATAATTCATACTATTCAGGCCTTCAGTTGATTGACTGAGAGCCACCAACATTAGGGAGGGCAATCAACTTTAGTTAATTTACCTATACAACTGCTAATTTCATCCAAAAACACCTTCACAGACACATTTTGAATAACGTTTAATCAAATGTCTGGCAAACCTGGTCAAAACAAAAAGGGAGGGGAGAAAATCATATTTAAACCATAGTGTGTGTGTTTTTAAGTTTTCATATAGGATTTTACAGTCAAAATATAATTAGTTCAAGTGCCATCATTACATACTAAAGAGTTTAAAAAAATAGGGGGAAAAGTATATTAGTAATGATAAAGCTGAGTTATCATTAAAGTTAAGTTTATCATTAAGTCAAGATAAACAGCCAGTGAAAACACTGAGCAACTCCAGAGATGTGAAACACTGCAGCCTCTGCAGGAGAAGCTTGGCCATGCTGCCCCGTTCAGGGGGCAGCCAGGCTTCTAAGAGAATCTGAATTAATCCTTTACAAACTAGCTTAAACCTCCAGTGTTCAACCCAAATCTCCTATTTGATTCATATTTAGCCTGCAGAAGGAAATCAGCCCAATCCCCGTGTCATGTCAAAGCTGGATCCGTAAACTTGTGAATGCTCACCAGCCCCATGATTCATAGGCTACCATCCTACCCAGTCAGCACAAAAGTGCCAGCGCTAAGCACAAACCATGTCACTTGAATTTATTGTCCTTTTCTGAATAATGGATTTCAAAATCGTGTATTATGATATAAGTGGAAGTAAAAAGCTCCTAAATGTTTTATATGTTAAAATGTTGTCAATCAGTTGAAGCATAAATTTACACCTATTATCACAAAATAGAATGCGGGCAAAATCACCCTTAGTAGCAGGGTCTAAACCCCTTGGCTACAGTGGCCTTGGGTCACTCCACGCTGGTCATGCTTCTGCTCTAGCGTCATCAATGGAAAGAGAGCAAGTGTTTTATATCTACATGTTCACAAGATGATGATCACAGAAGCAATTTATCAAACTTAAAATCTGACCACCAAAAAAAAGAAAAATCTCATTTTTAACAAAATTTAAATTATTCTTATATCTTAGCAATTTAGCCTATGGTGGCAATATTCAGCTGATAGATGATTTTCACCATTTGGTGTGTTGTCATTTGATTCATCTCTGATTTAAATGCCTGATTGTATTGCCCCTTAATAATTTGGCCAGGTACTAATAAGAAGGTCTCAATGGTAAAAATAAAAGTCTACAAAATTACTCCATCCTCATCTATAGCAGCAAATATATGAGTTGTGTTTGGGATGGGTGTACAGCTCCTGAAGGTGTCTTACAGTCCACTCTGGGCCATGGACCAGATGCTGAGCATCACGGCTGTCAAGCCCTGCCCAGGTAAAAGGGCACACACCTGCGCTTTGTTGAGAGACCATTTTTAAAGGGTCTCTCATCTTCCCACCTGCCTTGTGAGCAGAGGCACTGACTGCCCTTTTTTCTAAGAATGCCCTTTTTTAATCAAAGACGTTTGAATAGTGAACACACACTTACATATAATATAAAACAATGGATCTCAACCAGGCATGATTTTGGCAATGTCTGGAGACATTTTTGCTTGACATAACTGGGGTAGGAAAGCTAACAGTACTTGATGATAAGGCCAGAGATGCTGCCAGACATCTTACAATGCACAGAAACATCCCCCAAAATAAAGAATTATTCATCCCCAAATGTCCCTGGTGCCTAAGTTAAGAAATCCTCTATACAAATAGTCTCCCTCCAAAGCAAAGGACAAGCATGGTCATTGTTTATTATGAAAAGATTCAGAACCCCTAAACTCAAGTTACCTCAGGTAAGACATACATACTGTGTACACAGACATCTATCCAGTCCTGCTAGCTTTAATGCCTTGAGAGTTGGAGACAAGAAGAACCACTGTGCTTCATTTAATAAACTCTGTTGTCTCTGAGCCAAGAGTGTTATGTCTTCTACCAGCCCCAAGGAAATTGACAGGCTAACTTGTGAGCTTGCCAGCAGGGTAAAAATTTACACCCTTCACAGTCTTGACACCTTTCTAGAGACAACTGTTGCCCTTTGGATCCAATATGTTGATGTCTGAGATCTGAGATACTTTGATGTGTTAGAAGAGTGATGATAGAACAAACAAGCTGCTTGCAGAGTCAGCAGGAACAAGAGAAGAGCTTTGTGCCAGCATGCCTCTACCCTGCCTCATGTATAAGGAACTATACAGGGATGCAGAGTGGCAGCTCTCAGGCCCCAGGAGCAGTCCCTGACAGGAAAGGACTCTATTACAGCTCTGCCCAAAGCTAATAAGCAGCCAGACAAACTGAGGTTGTGACTGCCAGGTGTGACTGTATTAGGCTCTGGAGTCCATCAAAACAATTCAATAACTCATGTCGTATTACCAGTTCAATTCATTTTTCCAACAGGCATCTGTTCCTATTTGATCTGGGCAGAAGGAATTGGGCACAGCAAGCTCAGCATCCACACATCCAGGGGCCACTGACTCAGGAGGGGTTCACCCAGAACAGACGGTGTGACTGAGGAAGAGGAAAACAAGACTGACTCTGCATCAGAAAGTCAGGCACTGGAACTGCCTCAGAGCCCATCAAAGCCTCTCTGTAGTTTCCAGAACAAAGGAACCAGAAGCCATTGCATGGTGACACCAAAGTCAGGGTTCTCACCTCTCGCTCACTGACTCCCAAATGGGCCACTGCTGATGGACAGTCCTAAGCACCAATCAAGATATTGTCTCTCATCCATTTCCGCTCACTGACCCTGACTGGTCTGCCAGGAATCAAGGCCCTCTGCATCAGGGTTCAGGTCCAAGTACAAGTTCCAATCTCTAAATGGAATAAAATATAAATCAAGTTCTATAGTTTATTTTCCATCCTTGTGGCTGCAAGAGAAGGCGGTCACTGGGGAATGTTTTAGTGCTTTGAGGGAGCACATGCCACATTCCACACCGTGCCACTGTCAGAGGGAGAGCGAGGCGAGCCGGACGAGGACAGCCACTCAGGCCCCTTCCTACCTCTGCTACCACCAGGTGAGTGACCCTTCCTGCTCAGAACAGGACTGGCTCCTAGATTTGTCCTCATCAGGTGTCTGATTCCCAGAGTATCTGCTTCACCCAGTGCACCTAAGGTTTGTGTCACAACCCCATAGGGACAAGAGTGCTTAGAGCTCAGACCACTCAATACCAGGCACAAGATGAGCCTCCAGCAGCCCAGGGAAGGGGAGAGAGGCCCACTGTTGATTTCCCATTTCAGAACTAGCATCCTTTGTTATAAGGCCCTTTAGGAAAACAAATGTTGAAAAACAAGGAACTCGAAAACTGTGTTGTGTTTCACAAGACCCTCCCTTCTTGGAAGCATTTCTTCTTCCACCTTTAGGCCACTACTGTAAAATAGTTTTTATTCCTGGTTTTTTGTTGTTGTTGTTGTTGTTGTTGTTGAAAGATAATACACACTTCTTTTTTAAGTCCAAACTGTGCGAAAGATTGTGTCTGTCCCCTGAACACTAGGTCTCCCTTTTCTCTTCTCTGCAACAGTGACTATCACCAAGTTCTTATCTATCTAGGTCACTTCTGAAAAAATTCCATCATCTCCTGGGCACTGGAAGTGTAGTGAGGGAGGGTGGAGAGAAGCCACCCTTGTTGAGGCACGCTCTGTGACAAGGACATCAGTAGCCACTTTGCATATCTAACTTCATCTTCAAACATAAGCATGAGATGGACACTATTTTCCTTTTAAATAAGGAACCTGAGGTTCTAACCTGTGATTGTATCTAACTACTGATACCGTGAAGCTTTCACTCCAGTAACAAAAGATCTGGAAATAACTGTGGCTTATCATAACTTATTTATAAATTATATTCAGTTACCGATTATTGCAGAACAAATTATTCCAAAGCTCAGTGGTTTAAGACAGCACTTATTTATTTTGTTCACTGTTTTGCTGAGCAGAACTCAGCAGGGAAGCTTGGCCATGCCTCACATGGCATCAGTTCACATAAATCAACTGGATCCACTTCAAGATGGTACATCACAGAGCTGGCAGGTTGGTGCTGGCTATTGGGTCTTCTCCATGTGGGTATCTTCACAAGGTGGCTTCAGCTTCCTCACAGACTGGTGGCTGAGGTCATAGACTAAGTGTCCCAAGAAGCAGGAGGTAGAAGTTATCAGTTTCTTAACATGAGCTGAGACACTGGGCTGTCATCTCATTGTATTCTACTGTCTAAGCAACACAGACCCAAGATTCAAGAGGCAGGGACTCTGCCTCTCAATGGGGAAGAATTTTGAAAATATGTATCCAAGCTTTCACAGACACTCATTTTTTATATTGTTCATTCATTTGTTTATTTAATCATTCAAAGCTATTTTGAACATAATTAAAAATGCCGTTCATCCCAGGCACCACACTTAATTATATCATGCTCAAATATCAGCAAAAGTAGCCCAGCGTTTGTATCAGAAAACAAAGCCTGTCCTTGTGGCTTGCTAGTGGTTGGTTATAAAGAGAAAACCAAACCTATAGAAAATAGTGTCTTATTTTGAAAAATAGGACGGAGAGAGATTCAGAAGTGGCACTAGTCACGGCAGAGTCACAGCTGTGACACGTCCTATGAGAGCTCTTCCCTGTTTCTTACATGTGATTGATTATTCACAGCCCGCACCACCATCTGATCCGCACTGAGGCCTCCACCGTGTGACACATGGCTCTGTCCTCTGTTCTCCATGGCTCTGTTCTCCATGATCTCTGTCCTTCTCGGGCACAAGGGAGTCTCCTCTAAGCCTTCTGGCCTATTTGATCTCCTGTCTGATGTTTTATTAACAGCTCTTCTCTGTTTTCTCAGAGCTCTTACACATAACTCAGTCTTTTACCACTTCTTTAAAAATTTTTAACACTAAAAGCCTGACCTGTGGTGGCACAGTGGGTAGAGCATTGACCTGGAATGCTAAGGTCTCTGGTTTGAAACCTGACTTGCCCCGTCAAGGCACATGAGGGAGTTGCTATGTGCACCTTCCCACACATACAAAAAAATTTAACACTAAATTAAGTAAATCACGAGAATTAAAAAAACTGAGAGGACAAGGACACACCACCAGAGGGGACTGCACAGTGCCAGACCTTCCACACCCAAAACGCTTTGACTCACTAAGTAAACATTCAATGACAAATTTGGAGAGTTATAGTATTTTCATCTGCCTGTCACCTCGCAAAGGTAACATTTACCAACAAACAGCTGCAATTGTCACAGGATCACAGAATAATTATGCAGGCATTGCTTGCAGGGAGCCCACGAAACGTTCAACCAGCTGAACCTAAGTCAGACACAAACATTTTCTTTTTGTTTGTTTCTTTTATTGATTTTAGAGAGAGAGGAAGAGAGGAAGCTAGAGAGTGAGAGAAACAATGATCTGTTCCTCTGCGTGCCCTGACTGGGGATCGAACAGGTAACCTCTGCACTTCAAAACGATTCTCTAACCAACCGAGCTATCCCACCAGGGCCACAAGAATTTTCTGTAGAGTCCCTGGGGAAAGATGATTCTTACATTCTTCCAGTCACCATCTTTTTGTTCTAAGCACAGACATTTTATTCTTCAAATATTCATTTATTCAACAATATACAACCTGACCAGGTGGTGGCACAGTGGAAAGAGTGTTGGACTGGGACACGGAGGACACAGGTTCAAGCCCTGAGGTTGCTGGTTTGAGCGTGGGCTCATCTGGCTTGAGAGCAGGGTCACTGACTTGAGCATGGTATCATAGGCATGACCCCATGCTCGCTTGAGCCCAAGGCCACTGGCTTGAGCAAGGGGTCGCTTGGTCACTTGTTCTGCTGAAGCCCCCTGGTCAAGGCACATATGAGAAAGCAGTCAATGAACAACTAAGGATACTAAGAAGCTACAACAAAGAATTGATGCTTCTCATCTCTCTCCCTTCCTGCCTATCTGTCCTTCTCTCTGTCTCTCTCTCTCTGTCTGAGTCACAATAAAAAAGAAAAGAAAGAAACAATATGCAAGCACTTCCGAAACATAGGTACGTATGACTTCATGCATGTGTGAAGTCCACGGGGAGTCTGTGTTCTGGCTTCTCACAGTCAGGTTTGGACTCTGCAAATGCAGGGAGGTGGGAAGCTGCAGGGTCCATCAGGGAGAAGGGACAACTCAGCAGAACAGAGCTGGGAGAATAAGAAAGTCTGGAAGCTTGTTACTTGATATTTCCTGATCCCTAGCCTCTCTGCTCAGTACACACCAGGCACAACCCATGTGCACAATTTGGTGCTGCATACACATGCATGTGCTCACGTGTTCCTTCGGAAGCACTGTTCTTAAAGATTTTTAATGTGTGCTGTGACGGGGTCTGAGCACTACAGAGCTGGTGGAGAAGTTTCGTAGTCCTCTATCCAGTGCAGTGCAGGAATTCAACAGATGGTCATTAAGTAAGTAAATGAACAGCCATGAAGCAGTTTTCAGGGGTGAGGATGAAAGATTCAGCCTCCTCCTCACCACCCCCTCATCTCAGGCCCCCTAAGCTCTCGCCAGAGTATCAACTCAGCTCTGGACTCCTCTCATTGGACTTTTCATTTTTGTTTCACAAATGAGCCACTACAAGTACTGACATGCAGGCATGCATATGTGTGCATACGCATGAAAACGGGCACACACAGGTACATGCACATTTGTGCACTTACAGACACTCCATTGGATGCTCACACACCCGTACCTGCTCTCACTGAGCCTATTTCCCCTGTATGTGAAATGCCCTTTCCGCAGACCTGGAAGCAGACCCACACTCGAAATGAAGGCAAGGCCCCACCTCCCCCAGAATGGCATCCTTCCAAGATGGAATTGAATTCTTCCTCTCCTCATTCTCTTACATAGGCTTGTACAGAATCTCAGTCACAAGACTCCTCACTGAAGTCACTCTCTCTCAGTGCAGACACCCTCTGCCTCTGCCTTCAGTGTCATCCAGCCCCCGACCCAGCACCCCGGGAGCAGGGGTGGTGCTCTCTCCAGCTTTGCAGCCTCTTGGTCCCTGGCCGGAGCATTTCCATAGGTCCTCCCACAGGCTGTTGCATTGGAACGGGCACAGAGTGCCTGGACCACAGAGAAGAGGGAAGTCTGTCTGCTCAGGGAGCCTCAGGGCTGTCCCCCAAAGTCCTGGCCAGGCAGCACAACTCTCTCCCTCCCACTCTTGCCCTCCAGTAGGAGTTCCTACCCTTTGCTGCAACAGAGCATGCTCCAGCAGCCTTGAACAAATGTTCAAAATGCATAAAATACACCCCAGCTGAGTGGCTTGGTTGGGTAGAGTGTCGTTGTGATACACAAATGTTGGGAGTTTGATCCCCTGTCTGGTAACAATATAGGAACAGATAGATCGATGTTTCTCTCTCTCTCTCTCTCTCTCTCTCTCTCTCTCTCTCTCTCTCTCTCCCTTCCTCTCTAAAAATCAACAAATAAAAATTTAAAAATAAATATATAAAATGCATAAAATAAACACAAAGATTACAAAAGACCCAATGATACTGAAATTCAGGTCTCCAGTGGACTTAAGTGGGAGATCCCCTCCCTACCCACTGCAGCACTGCATTGAAACCCCTCCCCATCCTCCATGTTTCTTATCTCCAACCCCTCCATGTGGATCCTCCTCCCTTGGGTAGGAAAGACACAGAGGCGGTGATAGGCAGAGGGGCTGCTGGCAGGCCAGCAAAGGTAGGACAAGGGAGAATGAGACAAAAGACAGGATTGTATGTCTCTAAGAGGCTGTGGCTGTTTCATACAGCAAGATCTGAATCATGATTTATGGTTTGCAGAGCTCCATCTTGGGTGGAGAGAGAGAGAGAACTGTTCTCATAGACAAAGCACAAGAAATAGACAAAGCTGGTGAATAATTGTTCTCACTGCAATGGTGTTTCTGAACTGCAACTGTGGAGTTTAGAAATATTTTGTGAACTTTTATTGTTGACTCCATCACGCACTATACATATAAAGCATTAGGACCAGCAGGAACATAGTCATATGAATTCAAGGATCACACAAGCTCAAAGTAGAAAAAGAACTTGTTTTTTTATTTCTTTCTTTTAACCTGTGGCAAAGCAAAGGAAATGAAGTAATTTTTATATTATAGATTTTAGGGGTTTTGTACTGTGTCTATTTCCTCTCAATGACAGTTGTCAGAAGTCACTTTTAACAAAGTATTTTGAAATTGAATAGAAAATGTCTCACACATTTACTTTTCCTATTTTTGTGAAATTCAAATAAGATGTGAGGACAGGCACTGAGTGCTTTGTACCCCCATGTTCAACAAATGCCTCTGTTTTCTTTTAAAGCCTCTGTTTTCAGAAGTGGGAGAGGAGAGCAGAGATGTGTTAGGAGGCACCTGGCTGGGATTCCTGCCCTTGTGACTCAGGCCCCACCAGAAATGCTGTACAGGGTATGGTAGACAGAAGGCTGACCCCACACACACATTGTTCTTGCCCCAGTGCCTGGGACCTGTTTATATGGTAGGTTACATAGCAAAAAGGAATTGAGGTGGCAGATGGAATTCCTGGCCTTAACATAAAGAGGTCATCCTGGATTGTCTGGGTAGCTTCAGCATCATCACAAGGGTCCTTCAAAATGCAAAAAAGAAGAAAAGAGTAGAAAAGATGTGACGATGGAAAAAAGCACAGAGAGGCAATATACTGGGTGTGAAGATGGAGGAAGGGGCCACAAGGAATGCAGGCGGTCTCTAGACACTGGAAAAGACAAGAAACAGATTGTCCCTTAGAGCCTGTAGAAAAGACACAGCCTTGTGATGCCCACGTCAGACTTCTGACCTCCAGAACTGTAAGATAATACATTTGGATTGTTGAGCTGTTAAATGGCAGTAATTTGCTACAGCAGCCACAGGAAACAATATAGATCTGATCTCATAGTGTCATTGGGGGGAACCAAATGCCAAAGTCCAAGATTTGCTCTTACAACCATTTGAAAACTGTGTGACCTAAGCAGCTTTCTGAACCTCTCTGAATCTCTATTGTTTCATTTCTGAAATGTGTACAATCATGTCTTCAAGATGGTTGTTAGTCCTACATAAAATTGGGCTAATTAATTGTAAAAACGGCCCTGGCCGGTTGGCTCAGTAGTAGAGCGTCGGCCTGGCGTGCGAAGTCCCAGGTTCGATTCCCGGCCAGGGCACACAGGAGAGGCACCCATCTGCTTCTCCACCCCTCCCCCTCTCCTTCCTCTCTGTCTCTCTCTTCCCCTCCCGCAGCCGAGGCTCTATTGGAACAAAAGATGGCCCGGGCGCTGGGGATGGCTCCTTGGCCTCTGCCCCAGGCGCTAGAGTGGCTCTGGTCTTGACAGAGCGTCGCCCCGGATGGGCAGAACATCGCCCCCTGGTGGGCGTGCCGGGTGGATCCCGGTCGGGCGCATGCGGGAGTCTGTCTGACTGCCTCCCCGTTTCCAGCTTCAGAAAAAAAAATTGTAAACAACAAGAAAAGTATGAATTAGTTCATTGATTTGAAAGGAGCCTGAGGGGTAAAATTTTTGAAGCTGAGACAGAAATTGCTAATTGTTATTAACTACAATAGTTTTCCTCATTCATAGCAAAAAAAAAAAAAAGTTTGAATATCTGTAAACACTTCTCTTTTAAATAATCACATATATGGCTTTAAATCAATATAATGAACCTTCTTGGGAAGGGGCCAGGAAGCCAGTAGGAACTCCATCATGGGGTAACATAACAGCCCCAGGTAGGTCTTCCCAAGGCATAACACCGGTTCACCAGAGCTACAGGAATGGCAAACAGATAACTGGCCAGGAACTGTCCCATTGGCCCCTCCGACGGAGCACAGAGTGACACCTGTGCCACCTATAGCATGAAACTTGGGGAACCAGCCCCTCACCCTTGAGCTATAGAGCTATGACTGAAAGCCAAGTTGGCATGACTTTTTCCATCAGCATCACGTTAAAATGTAATGGGTTCTGCTGCAATTACATTCCCTGCGGTGAATTCCCCCATGGAGAAGCACTTTTATAATGTCAGAAATTACCCACTTTTTAGTTCTGGCTGTAGGGTTTTAGAATTGTAATGCATCACATTCTTATAAAGGCCAGAACAGCAGGATCTGGCATTGTTTTCGCAGGGGGCCAGCATTTACTGCACTTCTACACTGGGCCAGGCACCAATTACATGTTATCTCTCACACTCAATTCCTTTCTTCATGAAATATATATAATATCTACTTCATGAGGCTGTCAAGGAGTAAGTTAAATGAAATAAAATAATGTAGCCATGGACACAGCTGAGATGAAAAAGAAATGGGGCCACCCCACCAACTTCCTGGTTTCCCCCATGAGCTTTTCTCATTCCCTCCACACAACACAACCCACCTCATGGAAGGTGCTAGGTCAGGGGTGGCTCTTTTGATGGCTGCATCTGGCTCACAGACAAATCTTTAATAAAAATAATAATAACGTTAAAAATATAAAACATTCTCATGTATTACAATCCATTCATTTCCTACCGCTATGTTCATGGTTGCGGGTGGCTGGAGCCGATCACAGCTGTCTTCCGGGACAACATCAAAGTTTTATTGGATAATGTGTGCCGTACACGGGTCGTTGTATGGCTCTCAGGGAATTACATTTTAAAATATGTGGCGTTCATGGCTCTTTCAGCCAAAAGGTTACCGACCCCTGTGCTAGGTCTTCCATCCCTGTGAGTTTTTTTCTCATTCCATCATGTGACTAAGCTTTTCATTCCAAATTGTATCAGGTATTGAACCAATAATCTGTTCCCTACATATACATTCACTTAAAATAGCACATCCTTAAAAGTTAGTTAATAATAAGAGAAAAGGTTGTGCCCTGAACTCCATTAGGAAATTTAAAATTCATTCATCAATATCCACCATGTTCCTGCAGTGTGTAGAAACTCCTCTATAAACTGGGGATGTCAAGGGTCCAGTACTCTTGAGCTGACATAATGGGAGATGAGAGGACATAGACAATGAACAATCAACAAATCAAAAAAGAAGAACCATACAGGTGTTCTGAGTGTCATGCAGAGAATGATTTAAACTGATGTCTAATAAAAGCTTCTCTGTAAAGGCTGAGTTTTATTAAAGAGACCAGGAGGAGCACGCTGCTGGCAGAGAAAACAGCTGGTGTGAAGACCCTAGGGCAAGAGCAAGCCTCTGTCCTAGAGGAACAAAGGAAGGTAGAGTGGCTGGAGAGTGTGGGGGAGGGGAGCCGCCCAGGTGGCTTCAGGAGACAGGCCAAAGCCAGGTCCCGTAAGGCTTTATGGCCAATGGCAGAAGAATGGGTTTTTCTCTATGGGTAATGGGAAGCCAAAGGGTAATGTTAAGCAAGAGAATAACATGGCCCATTGTGCATTTTGTTGTGCTTTTAGATCACTTTAGCTGCTGTATGCGGACTGGGCCTGGGAAGTCAGGTGAAAAGTGGAAGCATCTTCAGAGGAAGAAGATGATGGCTTGTCCTGGAGGAAAGGGGAGGGGGTGTATAGAGGGCAGCGGTGGGGTATGTTCTGGAGATACAGGCAACAGAACTTGATGAACAAAACAAGAACTGTGGTTGACTGAATCATTTTCTCCAGTTAACCCATCCCACTCTGAGTATGGCTCCTGAGGGGAGAGCATGTGTCTTCTCCATTCACGTTGGACGTGGCCACATAACTTCCTCCAATCAATGGGATGTGCACAAATGTGACAGTGTGCTAGATACAGCAGAGAGTTTAGAAGGCACCTCCTGAGTCTGCTGCCCTTGCTAAGCTTCTACCTGCAATATGAGTAAAGCATGCCCAGGCAGTGACTGCTCTGCCAGCCTGGGTTTTGCTTGGATGAGAAGACACTTAGTCTCCTGTTAGGCCCAAAGGACTTTACTCAAGAGCATCAGAGCCCTGGAAGCTTCTGCCTACCTGCTGACCCACGAGCAAGACGCAAATGTTCATAATTGTAAGCTTCAGAGATTCTAAGAGTATTTGTTACTGTGGCAGAAGCTACCTTCTTCAAGAATATCTTCTAGATGTTTGTCTTAAGCAGTTGTGTAGATAGAGGTTCGGTTTACAGACTGAAGGGTTGACATAGTGGGGTAGCATTTCATTTTGGAAAACATGTAACAAACAAGAATACTGGATATTTTATAGATGACAAGATACAATTTTCACACTCCTCGTGTATGTAGGAAAATCAAATTATTTCTGTTTGGAATTTAACATCCCAAATAAATCTTTAAATCTTTTATACTCAATCTACTCATTGTCAAACATTTTATTCCCTGAAATTGTTTAATTCACATTTATTTAAAAACAAAGTATATTTAGAGTTAAAACTAGTTCCGCCCAAGAGGTTCTAAAGAGTTTTAAAATGGGATTACAAAGGATGACACCCACTAACTGTCATCATCTCGTCCTCATCACTCAGCTGTGTGAGGCTGGGGAGCAAATCTGTTGAGACTGAGGTGGGAAAGTGACTGTCCTTAAAATCATACCCAGCCCTTCCTAAGAAATAATACCCACTGTGTTATGGATGGCCCACTGTGAAGATGGCCAAAGGCATCTTTCCCAACAAAGCTAATGTGTTTGTTTGGTTGGTTGGTTTTTAAATCAAGACAAATCATCTTTTTAAAAATTGTATTAATTTTATTGAGGTGATATTGGTTTGGTTAATAAAATTATATAGGTTTCACATGTACAATTCTATAATATGTTATCTGTATATTACAGGGTGTGTTCACCACCCAAAGTCAAGTCTTCTTCTATCACCATAAATTTGACCCCTATACTTTCTTCTACTTGCCCCCAAGCCCCTTTCCCTCTGTAACCACCATACCATTGTCTGTGTTTATGAGTTTTAAGACAAAGTCATCTTAAACAAGATAAGAAAAATGGGGTTTTTTTGGAAATCCTAACCTGATATTGGGTTTATGAATAATTTTATATCATGCTCCATTCAACTGAATATCATAGTTTCACATAACAATGTAATTTTTATAATTAACTATTTAATGGAGCACAGTAAATAAATATACCATGGTATATTTTTAGTTTATTTTATTGTAACATAATTTTTAACAAACAATAATACACATCCATGGAAAGTTGTTGACTAGGCATTATTAAGTGGAAAAAAGAGATATAAAATTTTTGTATGATATAACAAAATTAAATATAATAATAAATAGTAATAATAAATATAATAAAAATTAAATATTATATAATGAATACTAAATATAATAATAAATATATTAATAAATATATACATAAATAAATATCTGAACAGATTAATGTTAAATTATAAACCTATAAGGATTTATGAGGGGGGTTCATTTCTACATCATTTACATTCTTTAGAATGAACACATTTTTTCTAGAATCAAAAACCAACAGCAAAAACATTTTTACCAAGAAGAAATAGAAGAAGAAATTGTTCATACCAGAGAAGACTGAAACTAAAGCATTGCAGCTAAAATGTTCTGAAATAGGCCTCCAAGCAAATGCCTTCAGTAGCGAGGCTTTCAGTCCATGGGATAATGAAGAACCCAACTTATATTCTCCAGTCCATACCTCCTGGCAGCCTAACACATGTTTACTGCTGCTTAGTGCACTTTCATATGGATACAGTATTAATATTTAATGTTCTTCTATTGTTTCTCTGTTTGTGGGTATCTACAGACTGAATGAGTAAGTTGTAGACTAGAGACAAAAACACACAGGTAAATTCACACTTCCCCTTAACGTCAGGAACGACGGATACATTAAAAGGATGATAGGGGATGCAGGTACACTTTGACAGTTTTATCTAACCCATTTCCACACTCAAAGGGTGCTTTGAGAATTACTTATAAATACATAATTGTGCACTTAGCATCAACTGAACACTTGCTTGAAGTCATAATTGGAGATTTACAGTAACGTGTCAGCCGACACAGTGACGGGACTTCTGAGCTCCGAGAAGGGCTGGCGAGGTGCCTGCTGATGAGAGTGGGCTCTGATGGGATCTGTTTATGTCTCTTACGCACCATGAAGGTCTGCCTTTTCCTGAACCCTCTCTGCCCCCTCTCCTTCTTGCCTTACTCCTCCGTTATGGGAAAGGAAAACCAAGAGGCAAACAAAATTCAATTCAGTTCTGCAGCAGATGAGTTGGTTTCAGACTCTCAGTTGTACAATCTTCACTCAAGAGTTTGTAATCCATCCACTCTCCCTTTGCCTTTGATGGTTGAGCTTGAATGAAACCCAAAGGCCACCTAAAGCTACAGGAGAAAATTACACTGATGACTGAGTCAAAATTCCAAATTTAGCCTGGATCTGTCTTCAAATGCTGATTCACCAGGCTTTGAAGTTTGATGCTTCCAACAAGGCTGGCTGGCCATGGGAAGTTAGAACAGAATCTTAAACCTTGAGAGTTTCAGCCTATTGCAAGCCCCACCCCTCCTGAGCCCCCTGCTTAATAACCAAGTGGAAGTGCTAATATTGAACAAGGGCCATCATTATAATTTGATAGCATCTCCAAGAACAGTGTCACACTCAGAATAGCCCACTGTGGATGCTTGTCGGCCAGTTAGCCAGAGACTGATGCTCTCTGTAGGTTTCTTTCAATTTTCCTGTTTCTTATAAGATTGTGGTTGTCTCACAAATTGCTGTTTTAAAAAAGGAATCTTTTTAAGGTTGATTCAAAAAATTGATTTTCCATTTTTAGCTGTAACATTTTAAAGTCAATAAATGCCAGAATGTTCCTACAACTCTTCTAGAACATGGACCAACCCAAAGAAGTGTTTTATTAAAAAGTGTCAGAAAGAGATGGTCACTATAATATACTTCTTCCTCTGTGGCCAGCTATCCCCTGGGCCTTTGGGCAGATGTCATAATGAGGCTCTCAGTTCCACCATCATGGAAGATGGGCTGTTATTACCTTGGTGAGCTGAAGGAACCAGGTCCACGGCCATGACAGCAGTGTATTTGTAACCACCACAAAGCTCAGGATCCCACTGAAATCATCTGAGGCTCTTAATAAAATACAGACACTGAGGTCAAACCCAAATTCACTGCATCAGACGCTCTGCAGGTGATGGTACTGGTTAGCCAGGTGCGGGTACTGAGCCTGCACTGTTCACTGCCCCCCTCTATCAGTGCCTTATTTTTCTGGGCCCTGACATCCTGGAAAGGAGGTAGGCAGGTCAGGCAAGAAAGCAGGAGTTGGAGCTCAGCATCACAGACTTTGCAACCTCATTAAAGAGACAACACTACTAACTACTTAGAGAAAATGTGGTATAAAATGAATGCCCAAGTGTAGCATTTAGAGAGTTAGAGACTGAGACAGAACATGTAACAGGAGGATGATTATGCAACTCGAAGCAGCTCTGCTCAGCTTTCTGCCCAGCCCAGTCGCAGAAAAACCAGAGTGCAAAGAAGCCGCATGGGTTTCGCAGAACCCGATGGCGAGCTGGCTTTCCAGTGAGCCTGGTACACAGTGCTCCAATTCCAGCTCCATGTGGCCCACTCAGCATGGAATGAAACACTCAGACCATTTTCTGTGTAATTATGGGTGCTTTTTCTTTAACTCTCATCTGATAAATGCACGTAATTGACCCCCTAAAAGTGATTTCTTTTCTTTTTGAATTATCCGTATAATTGCCTTCATTTTCCACTTCATTTTGCTTATGTAACTATAACCTCACTTCCCATTTTGCATAGTAAGCATGAAGCAAATTTTTTCCCTGAAAATCCACAGATGTTGACTTACCATTATATATAAGGCAATTTAATTGGTATGGTAAGGAACTGTGAACACAAATCATAAATAAGCATATCCAAGGGCCCTGCCTTTCATAAGCTCATAGCTGTTCCATACATAGTCTTAGGAGAAGGTAACTCACAAGGTAAGCAAGGCATGATGGGTGCAGGGGGAGGACAGTGCTGTTTGGAGGAGAAGGGGAGAGTGGAGAGCGTGAGAATAGTTAGAACAGAGATGAAGAGATGGAGAGTTAAGCTGGGTTGGGTGGGTCCTACGGGTGCTCATCTGAGTGAGAGGAAGGGGGTGTAAATGCCAGTCTGTGGGGCATTGGATGTCCAGCTGTTTGAAACCAGGTTTGACTGGGCTCTAATAGCTAAGAGCTGGGTGATTTGTGCAAGTCACTTCACCTCTCTGGACCTCAGTTTCCCATTTGTAAATGGGTGTGATAATAACTTTCTTTGTTAGGTTATTGTCTTAGTTTGGGCTGCTACACCAAAAACACCACAAACTGGGTGCTTAAACATTTATTTCTCACAGTTCTGAAGCTGGGGAAGTCCAAGACCAAGGACTTGGCAGATATGATTTCTAGTGAGGCCCTACTTCTAAATGGGTGCCTTCTGGTTGGAGCCTCAATGGCTGAGGGAGAACGCTCTAGTCCCTTTATCTCCTTATAATGGCACTAATCCCATCATAGGGGTCCCAACCTCATGGCCTCATCTACCTCTGATCACCTCCCAAAGTACCCACTTTCAAAACCCATTACACTGGGGACTAGAATTTCAACATATGGATTTGAAGAGAACAGAAACACTTAGTCCAAGGCAGTTATTTTGCAGATTAAATGAGTTGATATCTTTAAATCATTTCGGGAGGGCCAGGGGCATCGTAAGCACCATGTGATGGTGGTTAGTTAACTATTCTACAGATCCTAGGGCAGGGGTCCCCAAACTACGGCCCGCGGGCAGCATGCGGCCCCCTGAAGCCATTTATCCGGCCCCCGCCGCACTTCCGGAAGGGGCACCTCTTTCATTGGTGGTCAGTGAGAAAAGCATAGTTCCCACTGAAATACTGGTCAGTTTGTTAATTTAAATTTACTTGTTCTTTATTTTAAATATTGTATTTGTTCCCGTTTTGTTTTTTTACTTTAAAATAAGATATGTGCAGTGTGCATAGGGATTTTTTCATAGTTTTTTTATAGTCTGGCCCTCCAACGGTCTGAGGGACAGTGAACTGGCCCCTGTGTAAAAAGTTTGGGGACCCCTGTCCTAGAGACTGGAAGATGACCTTCATTCTGGGCTCTTTCCAGGGGTGTTGCGTGACAGTTCACCATGGACTCCATCACTCCTTTGCAGACTGGAGGGAGCCAGGATGGACGAGCAGCAGCAGCACTATGCCAGGGGAGAACCAGGGAGCCCTGACCTGCGGGAGCCTGGAAACACCACCAAGTCACAAACAAGAGATATGTGGAAAGAACGAAGGAAGAGGATGCCCTGGGTGGCCTCCTACTGAGTGTGAGGCAGGCCACACAGAGGGCCTTACAGTCCTCTACCGCTGGTTCGGCAGAAGAAAAGGAGAACCCTTAGTCTTTTCTGAATGAGGTCTCTCATGGTCCTCAAGTGAGAAAACCAGTGACTATTAGAGCAGAGAGACCAGAGGCGGTTGGGAGTTTGGGAGAGTGAAGGTATGCTGGAGGCGCGTGCTACGAGGAGGGAATCCAAGAAGAGGTAAGTCACGTGCTGAGGCCTGGAGAGCCAGGAAAGAGGCTTTGTTACACTGTGGGGAGCAGTGGTTCCAGGGAGGGTGGAGGTGACAACCAGAGCTCTATATGGAGCCCATATATACACCAACATACGTGGCACTGTGTGGGAAATACTACATCAAAGACAGAGCTCCAGGTGGCCTGTACCTGGGAGCATTCGCAGATCCCGTGCTCTGAACGCAGTCAAGATCCGGGGCTCGTGCCAGGAGTCAGTGAGGACGAGGGGGGTCATCTGACGCTGGCTGGCCTAGTGAGCCTCTTTGATTATTTTTTTAAACTTTCAGTTTTGACCATTTATTTAATGTTTAAATCCACAGGAGGGACCATGACTTTCTAGATATATTAGCAACCCTGAACTGAATACATGTTAAAATCTATCAGTTATATCCACAATGATACTTCTGAAGGATTTGTGAAGCCCCTGAAGATAAAGACTAAAAAGAGCCAGGCTGTACACAGAGCATCAAAACGCCATGAGGAACCGGAACTGGGTCAGCATTCTGAACAGAAGCTACTACTTCTGCCAGGCGACACACTGGTGCCCTGAGTAGCTCTTTTTTTTTTTTTAACCTCAAAAACCGCAGAAAACCTTCTAAATGTTTTAGCTAATTTTTCAATAAGTATAAAAGAAAATGGAAGGAGGGAGGGAGGTATGGAGGGCTGGAACAAAGAATGGAAAGATAGAAGGATGGATGGATGGATGGAGAACACTCTAGATCAGGGGTTGGGAACCTATGGCTTGCGGCTCATGGACAAATCTTTAATAAAAATAATAATAATAACGTTAAAAATATAAAACATTCTCATGTATTACAATCCATTCATTTCCTACTGTTCATGTTCCTGGTTGTGGGTGGCTGGAGCCAATCACAGCTGTCCTCCAGACAACACCAAATTTTTATTGGATAATGCGTAAAGTACACGGGTCGTTGTATGGCTCTCATGGAATTACATTTTAAAATATGTGGTGTTCATGGCTCTCTCAGCCAAAAAGGTTCCTGAACCCCTGCTCTAGATAATAAACCTTCCAACCAAAGTAAGCCTAAAACTTATAATAACATTAGTTTTCCATTTGTGAAATAAAACTTTCTTTCTATAGTTGTTATCTTTGTCTTACAGAGTTTGGTTTTAATAAATGAGGTAGCATTCCCTATGTTGTACCCCAAAATGCCCACAAAAAGCTCTTCTAAACTCTATTTGACCCATCACCTTGTTCCCTGCTTTTTTCTTTTCCAGTTGAACTCTTGGAAAGCAGGGCTTGCGCATGGCCAGAATTCAGAGTCACTGCCCTCTTCAGCACCCTGCACAAAGTCACCCAGGTTTGGTTTCCCAGCCTGAGTCCGAGTGGTGTCAGGTCATGTTCTCAGTGGCTGACGAGCAGTTGTGTGGTTGTTTGTGAATGTGTTTCTCACATTCTGAAGGTACTGAGTAATTAATTCCACAGGTCATGGCTTGAAGCTGTCTGCACATCAGTTTATAATTATTATTGATAACAATGGGGAACAAAATTTTTGTTGCATCCACAAAAACACTTGTTCTTACCTAGTTCAAGTGAGCTGATCTCAAATCTGACATTACTTTTTCTCTGTAAGTTACAGTTTTTTTTGCAATTCAAGATTTTAGGTTTTCATCTTGTAAAATTTTCAACATTTAGTTTAACATAATAAAGTAGAATGTCTTCTTGGGCATCATCTTTGTGAAAATATAATAATTTATATAATGCAGTAAATACACTAATACACTAAAAGATATGACTGCATCAGAATTTGTCTACAATTTCAAAATAGAACATATTAAAACACTTATTTTGATCATAAAATTTGTGCAAAACTTATTTAAATTCTATTCAGGCAAAAATTTGCGTTTGTAGCTGTTGCATTTGTGTACTTGTTGAGGACAATCTCGTTTGATGCTCCAGCAGTAGTCTGCTCATCACTAACAGCTCCAAGATTTTCGGGAAACTTATCAAGGTGACTGTTCAGGAAGTGAATCTTAACGCTCATGTTACATCCAATGTCGCGTAAAGCCAACAGCATCCTTTGAACCAGAAGTTCATAGATTTCTGCTTTTCAGTAGCCAAGGAAGTTCTTTGTAACTGCCACAAAAGACTGCCATGCTGCTTTCTCCTCCTTATTCATCTTCCTGGCAAATTCTTCGTCATGTATGAGGGTTTGAATTTGAAGTCCATCGAATACACCTGCTTTTATCTTCTCAAAAGACAAGGCAGGAAAAGCAGAAATAATATGTTGGAAGCATTCACTTTCTCTATTCAAAGCCTGAACAAACTGCTTCATTAAGCTAAGTTTGATGTGAAGTGGGGAAAAAATAATCCTGTCTCGATTAACTACAGGTTCATTCACAATATTTTGCATCCCTACTTCCACAGTTTCACGTTTCGGCCACTTCTTCTATGTCCAGTGTTTCTCCCGAGCTCGGCTGTGCCACAAACACAGAAAGCAAGGATACTTTGTGAAATCTTTTGGTTGTCCTAGAAGAAAATTTATCATTTTAAGATCCACACAAATGATCCAGTTATGCTCCTCATACTTCAGAAAGTCAAGGACAATTTTTATGTCATTCTTACTAAGTCATTCAATTTGGGTTGGCTAAACTGCTGAGGGGTTAATGACTAGCTTGGCATCAGAAGAAGACCCTTCAGATTCTACAATCATTTCTTCATGCATCTTATCAAAATACACTTGATCACCATGTTCACTTTCTTTGTCCTTAGAAGAAATAAAACCATTGAAAACTGGAACCGGGAGTGTCTCAGAGTGTGGGATAGGTCGTATTGCTGAAGGAATATTAGGATATGCGATCATATGCCATTTTTTCTTGCCGATGCCCTTTGTATGGATCAGACAGAAATAACAGTCACTGCTGTGGTCCTTAGGTTCATGCCAAACCATGGGAATATCAAAAGACATTCCTTTGCATTTTCATTTTGTCCAGTCACGAAGCATTTCCTCACAATTATGACACACAATATGAGAAGCCCCATTCTTGTCTTGATTACCAAGGGGGACTTGAAAATAGGCAATATATGTATGTGTCACAAATGATAAAATATTGCGCTTTTGACGTTGAAGTGTGTAACAGCCACATATAACAGAAGGTGTCAGGACTATTCTTACATTTACGCCTACTCGAAGAAGCCATGACTCAATCTTAAAACAAAATAAGAGGGTGTTTTTATTAGATAATAATTTTTTACATTTAAAAACAACTATAATTATGTAAAAGTAATGTTTGTAAAACATTAATTGCCTTGTGGTTATGTTCAATCCAAGACTCACTGCCCTTTAACTTCAGTTTAAAAACCAATGCATTTGTTCACAGTGGCCAGGACATGGAAACAACCAAAAAGCCCATCAATAGATGACTGGATAAAGAAGATGTGGCACATATACACTATGGAATACTACTCAGCCATAAGAAATGATGACATCGGAACATTTACAGCAAAATGGTGGGATCTTGATAACATGATACGAAGCGAAATAAGTAAATCAGAAAAAACCAGGAACTGTATTATTCCATACATAGGTGGGACATAATAGTGAAACTAAGAGACATTGATAAGAGTGTGGTGGTTACGGGGGGGGAGGGGGGAATGGGAGAGGGAAAGGGGGTGGGGAGGGGCACAAAGAAAACAAGATAGAAGGTGACAGAGGACAATCTGACTTATGGTGGTGGGTATGCAACATAATTGAACGACAAGATAACCTGGACTTGTTATCTTTGAATATATGTATCCTGATTTATTGATGTCACCCCATTAAAAAATAAAATTATTAAAAAAAAACAAAACAAAAAAAAACCAATGCATGCCATTAACTGTAATAAAAAGAAATTAAAGTTGCATAAAAACTAGAGTATACACCAAAAAACAAATTTCAGATTTGAAATCAGCGATGCAGAAATATATAGAAACAGTTCTAAAACCTCATGCAACTAAAATGAAAAGAAAAATTGTTCCCTAGTGTTATTAGATAAAGGAGATGGAAGGAAGGAAGGGAGGGAGGAAGGAAGGAAGGAAGGAAGGGAGGGAGGGAGGGAGGGAGGGAGGGAGGGAGGGAGGAAGGGAGGGAGGGAGGGAGGGAGAGAGAGAGAGAGAGAGAGAGAGAAAGAAAGAAAGAAAGAAAGAAAGAAAGAAAGAAAGAAAGAAAGAAAGAAAGAAAGAAAGAAAGAAAGAAAGAGAAAGGCATTCCGTGGGTTTTTCTTACACCATGAGAAGACAGGCTCCCATCACTCAGTGTTAACTCTGTTTCGACTCTGGAAAAATAAGCACCAGGAAACATGGAAATGAGACTAAAGGTAAAACTCTCTAATGTCTGGGAAAATGTAATCTGTTCACTTTCCTAAATCTAGCACATGTCGCTGCATGAGCTAGAGAAATCATCTCAAAATATTTGTGAATTATTATTCTGTCCAGAACATTAATTGCATCACTGTAAGTAAAATGATATAGAATGCATATTAATACTAAGGTATATTTTAGTGTTCATCATAATTGAGCTGTTCAAATGATATCTGATGACTAAAATTAATATTTGTTCATTCCTAATCTTATCAACATTAGGTTTAATATCATTTCAGTGGGTTTTCTAGTCAGTGGACAGGACAATTCTGAGGCAATTGCTTTTATAATATTTTTGTAAAAACTTCTTAAGTAAGCATAAGTGGCGCCAATTAAATTTTCCTTTGAGTTCTAACCAGCATTGTTCAAAACAACAACAACAAAAAGCTAAACATAAAAGTCACTAATTTATTTTATGAAACTCATCGAACACACAGCATGAGACACTATGATGAGCCCATATGCACAGGGTCTGAACCTTCTCACCAGTTCCGGTTTGAGATTATACAGCATGGCTCACCAGACATTCAGCACGAACATTTACCAAGAAACAAACATTTACTAAGGAGGCCACCTGTCAACTACTCCAGAGGCGATGGCGCCTGTGACAGGGGCACAGATATCTCTATCCAGGGCAGGTGGATGGAGACAATCTGTTACCTATAGGGCCAGAGTGGAGGCAGGAACGTCTTTGCAGAGCCAAGAAGGGGCCTCCTAGAGCATCTAAACTCGGCAGATGAGTGCAAGCAAGTCAGGGAGGCAGCAGCTGTGGTACAGAAACAGCAGCCCTGCAGAACGGGGAGACCCTCTGACGCGGGGCTGAGGGCACTGGGGTTGACAAAGGAGGCTCACAGATGGCAGGTGGCTGCACTTTGAGCCGTGTTGACTGGTCTGCCATGCTGGGCTGTCCAAGGATTGCTGAGGGAAGGGAAAGGATGCGAGGTGAGCTATGTCAAGGCCACCCTGGCTGGGCTAAGAGGATGGACTGGAGTGGGGGCGGGGATGGGACTGGGGGAGTAGGAAGCAGGCAGGAGGCAGCTGCGGCTCTGGCCTGGACAGTGAGAGCAGAAGCAGCAAGTGCCAGAGAAGCCAAGAGCAGACTCCCAGGACCACACATCAGTCTGTTGGAGCTGCACAATCGTGGCAGAAGAGGGCTTTAGCCAATGGCCAGGCTGTGGGCGGCAGACTGAGGTCATGGTCCCTGAGAGAAGCCCAGAGCAAGAGCACAGCTTCGTGCAGCATTGGGACTTCTGGCTGGTAGGATGTACCCAGGAGTCCCTGTGGCTAGTCACAGCGAGCAGCCTCAGATGACTGGTGACATTCTAGTTGCTGCTGTTGCTACTTCATCGAAATTCCCCACTACTTCCACGCAAACTTGAGCCACAAGAGCCTGAGGTGATGTCCCAGGCCTGAGGTTTGCAACAGACTGTATACCTAATCCTGGCAGAAGGGACCAGTCCCTGTCTCTTCCAGAAAAGAAAAGACAACTGGTGTCTTGGAACAAACCCTGGGGTTGGGACCCAGAGGTCTTGGATTCCAGACCCAGCTCTGTACCCTCTGAGCCCATTTAATCTCACTAGGCTCCTGTCTCCTTATCTAGAGAAGTAAGGCTTTGCTTGGAAATCTCTAAGGTGATTTCAGCTTTAAACCGTTGGAATCCCATCTTACTGCTGACTGACATTGTAATTTTACAGAGGCCTTATCTTCCCTGCAAATGATCTTCAGCTGCTGCAGAGCCTTTCATCCTTGCTTTAGTTTCCCTGACCTTTTTATCAAGTGGTTAATAAACACCCTGGTGCTGAAGGCGCTGTCCTGGCTGTGCGTGTGTGGTCCGTGGGGGGTCCTTCCAGGCGTGGGAAAGCCGCTTACATGATTAACACCAGGAACACAAAACTCCCTTTGGCTTGTCCTGCGGATTTCCCAAAGCTGAGCGCAGGAGAAGGTGGCCTGCAGAGGGGCCCTGGATCAAGAACACGGGCTCCCCATTCCTGCCTCATTTTTATCTTCAGAAGGGCTTGTCTCTGGGAGAAACCACATGAGACTGTCTGTCACCCAAGGAGCAGGTTGCAGATGTGACCAGAAGAGCCCCGCATCAGAAGGTCAGTCTCATCTTGGTGCCAGGAGAACCTCGCCCACTGGACACCTGTGCTCATACAGGTGACAGGAGGGGGCCAGTGTGAGTGTGTCTGGACAGACCAGGGGACAGAGCACATGAGTTCCAGGACAGGGCAGGACAGGGGGTGCGGTGCCCAGTCAAATCTCCTGAAACAGAGGCACACGTGCAGCAACATAGACCTTCTGTCTCCACTTGCCTTGCATCCTTATTTCAGGATTTCATATTATCAATTGGCCATTAGTGGATACAAGTTTATGAGATAAGAAGTAGTAAATATACAGGTTATCCTCACACACACACAAAAATGTGTATCTATGTATGGTAATGGATATTAATTAACTAGACTACTTCTGGTGGTCAGTTTATAACATAAATGGTATTGAATCATTATGATGTATACCTTAAACTAATATAATGTTATATGTCCATTATATCACAATTAAAAATATACATATATATGTTAAAACATTAGGGAAAATGTTCAGTATAACTAGCCGGTCTGATATCGCTGATCTGGTAGCTATACATACTTGTCTTATTAAAGGCACTAGGACATGAATGTTTTCTTTTTCTCACACATTATGCAATTATATAGGAGATATTGCCTCTATCTGTAGCTTTAAAATCATTACACTTGTCAAACTGGGCAAGTGATAAAAGTGGAATACTACTTCATTAGTTAGTAAGGCATTTGCAAACTATTTAATAATAAGCTTCTTTTAATTGAATCTCGTTGTTGGTCTCAGAATAATTCTGACAATATTACCTACCACCCCCAAAAGCAATAATAATACCGAAAAGCAATCATCTTTGGACCTGAGATTTGATTGTCTATGAATTACTTTTCTTTTTATGGCTGGAGCCCTAAAATAATACCAGTGACCAGTGGAGAAGGGGGGAGGGGAGGTAGAAGAGACACAGGATTTGAAAGCTGCCGACAAGGAGGCAGAAGGACCTGCTGTGGCTGCTGTTGCTGTTTGTTCTGCCTGAGCTTCATTTTATAAGGTCCACATAAGGGCATCACTCGGTAAATACCAGGGAGCTCTCACAGCAGGACTCTGGGCTCGGTAAACACACTTGTGCACAAGGCTCATAAACTGGCTGTCACTCACAGGGCTTCTGGAAGAGCAGACTTCCCAGCAGGGAACGAGGGTCACGTGAAGTTCACCACCCCTTAGTACCTTCCCCACCCCTGGCTGGGGTCGCTCTCTGTCCTCCAAAACCATGGAAGGAGTGTTGAGGGTGGCCGGCAGCTTCTTGAGCCAGCCCACAAACACTTGATGACCTCTTCATTTTGAAATGCAGTATTGTTCTAGGGCAGGAGTCAGGAACCTATGGCTCATGACCCAGATGTGCCTCTTTTAATGGCTGCATCTGGCTCACAGACAAATCTTTAATAAAAATAATAATAACGTTAAAAATATAAAACATTCTTATGTATTACAATCCATTCATTTCCTACCGCTCATGTTCATGGTTGTGGATGGTTGTGGCCAATCACAGCTGTCCTCCGGGACAACACCAAATTTTTATTGTATAATGCATAATGTACATGGGTTGTTGTGAGGTCAGGAAGTAAACTTCCCCCCTTTTAATCAAGTAGTCAGCTAGCTATTTGCAGAAACCCTTTTGACAAAGAAGATGGCTAAAAGAAAAAAAGATGAGGAATATCGTACTTTTCAGCAGGAATGGACAGAGGAATTCGCCTTTGTGGAGAGAGCAGGTTCTGCAGTGTGTCTAATATGCAGTGATAAAATTGCATCAATGAAACAGTCAAATATAAAGCGGCACTTCGACACATGCCATACTACATTTGCCTCGAAATATCCAGCAAGGGACAGCAGGAAGAAAGCATGTCAAGAGATACTGTGCAGAGTGCAAGCTAGTCAGCAGCAACTTTGTGTTTGGACCTCACAAGATGACTGGAATTTGGCTAGCTTTGCTGGTGCTTTACAATTGTGAGAAACGGAAAGCCATTCACAGATAGGGAGTATGCCAAAACATTCATGCTTGATGTTGCCAATGAACTTTTTGACGACTTTTCAGATAAAGATGATAATCAAACAAATAAAAGACATGCCTTTGTTGGCAAGAACTGTTCATGATCGTACCATCATGATGGCAAATCAAATTGAGGCAACACAAGTGAAGGATATAAATGCAGCACCATTTTTTTCTCTCACTTTGGATGAGTCAACAGACGTAAGCCATTTATCCCAGTTCAGCGTGATTGCAAGGTATGCTGTTGGTGACACACTACCTGAGGAAAGTCCTGCTGTTTTGCCTATGAAAGAGACAACAAGAGGGGAGGATTTATTCAAATCTTTCACTGAGGTCACTAAAGAAAAAAATCTACTGATGGATAAACTTATTTCTGTGTGTACTGATGGTGCTCCGTGCATGGTGGGGAAAAACAGAGGATTCGTAGTGCTTCTTCATGAACATGAAAAGAGACCCATCCTAAGTTTTCACTGCATCCTACATCAGAAAGCGCTTTGTGCTCAGATGTGTGGCGAGCAGCTTGATGAGGTGATGTCGCTGGTCATTCGGGTGGTCGACTTAATTGTTGCCAGAGCTTTAAATGATTGCCAGTTTAAAACACTGCTGGATGAAGTTGGGAATAATTATCCTGGTCTGCTTCTGCACAGCAATGTGTGTTGGTTGTCAAGAGGGAAGGTGCTCAGCTGTTTCACGGCTTGTCTGAGCGAAATCCAGACTTTTCTTGAAATGAAAAACGTTGAGCATACTGAGTTAGCTATCACTGAGTGGCTCCTGAAGTTCTATCTCATGGACATGACTGAACATCTGAACCAGCTCAATGTGAAAATGCAAGGTATTGGAAATATAGTCTTATCCCTTCAACAAGCAGTGTTTGCATTTGAAAACAAGCTGGAACTCTTCATCGCCGACATTGAAACAAGACGTTTACTACACTTTGAAAAACAGGGAGAGTTTAAAGATGCATGCACAGCAAGTGACCCTGCTCAACATCTTGATCTCCAGCAGCTAGCGGGCTTCACATCTAATCTCCTGCAGTCATTCAAAGTGCGCTTTGGAGAATTTCGTGAGCGCACTTGTCTTTTTGAGTTCATCATCCATCCACACAAGAGTGCAGTGGACAGAGCCGACCTGAGTTACATCCCCGGTGTCTCCATCAGAGATTTTGAGCTACAAGCTGCTGACCTGAAGGCCTCAGATATGTGGGTGAATAAGTTCAAGTCACTGAATGAAGATTTGGAAAGACTTGCATGACAGCAAGCAGAGTTGGCAAGCAAACACAAGTGGGGAGAAATGAAAAAACTTCAACCCACGGACCAGCTAATTGTCAAAACTTGGAACGCGCTTCCCATCACATACCACATACTGCAGCGTGTGAGTATTGCTGTACTGACAATGTTTGGTTCTACATATGCATGTGAGCAGTCTTTCTCACATCTAAAGAATGTTAAGACCAACCTACAATCACATTTAACGGATGGAAGTCTCAACACCTGCATGAAGCTTAACCTCATCAGGTATCAACCAAACTACAAAGCCATCAGCAAAACCATATAGCACCAGGAATCACATTAATGGTAAGAAGTACTTTATTCATCATTGGTTAGCAACAGTGTAACAACGTTAATAAAAAGAATTCAGAGACCTATTGTACTTTAAAAATGTTGGTCTTACATAAAATGCGCACATTTACTTGTATTTAGTGTTAAACATATTGTATGGCTCTCAAGGAATTACATTTTAAAATATGTGGCGTTCATGGCTCTCTCAGCCAAAAAGGTTCCCAACCCCTGATCTATACCACAACTTGACACACTCTGCACACTCACCAGAGCTGCTGAAGAGAGAGTCAGTGCCAGCTGTGGGCAGAGCGAGCGCCAGGCTTTGGTCCTCCCCCGGAAAGTGGACTCAATGCCTTGAGAGCAGCATCTACAGATGCTGAGAACATGCCTCCCTCTGGCCAGCTCTCACACTCACACTCTTTTTTTGTTCGTTTGTTTGTATTTTTGTATTTTTCCGAAATTGGAAACCGGGAGGCAGTCAGACAGACTCCTGCATGCGCCCGGCCAGGATCCACCCGGCACACCTACCAGAGGGGGATGCTCTGCCCATCTTGGGGCATTGCTCTGCCACAATCAGAGCCATTCTAGAACCTGAGGCAGAGGCCACAGAGCCATCCTCAGTGCCCGGGCCAACTTTGCTCCAATGGAGCCTTGGCTGTGGGAGGGGAAGAAAGAGACAGAGAGGAAGGAGAGAGGGAGGGGTGGAGAAGCAGGTGGGCTCTTCTCCTATGTGCCTTGGCCGGAAATCAAACCCGGGACTCCTGCACGTCAGGCCAATGCTCTACCACTGAGCCAACGAGCCCGGGCCTTTTTTTTTTTCCTTTTTTTTTTTCACACTCACACTCTTAGGTGTTCAGCCACAGCAATGGGTATGTGTGTGTGCACCAAGAGATGTTGAACCCACAGTAATCACAGCAGCACATTTGTAGTGGCTAAAAAAGAGAAACAATCCATCCCCTACCAGGGCAGAATGGATCAATACCAGCGGTGTGGTCACACACCGGAGGAACACCAGGGTGAGAGTATAGGAGCTACAACTGACACAGGATCAATTTCACACCTGACAGCTAGAGAAAGAAGTGGACACTAAACATATTCATGACTCCATGAGTATGTTGTTTCAAACTAGGCTGTTCAGAGGTGGTAGAGGGTCCCCCAGAGAGGGGGGAAATGCCTGCGGGAGGCACGGGGTGTTCTAGGATGTCTGCAGTGTTCTGTTACTCCATCTATATCCCATTTGCCTGGCTGGGTTCCATCTGCAGCAATTTGCTGAACTGTACACTCAGGATTTTCCATTTTCCTGTATATTTGGGTATAGTGGGCTGGATGGCGGCTGCCAAAAAGACATGCTCACATCCTGCTTCCCATAATCTTATGTGACGAAAGAGTGAATATTACCTTATGCAACAAAAGATGTAATTAAGTTAAAGCTCTTGCGAAGAGGAGTTTATCCAGGATATCCATGTGGATTCTCAGTCTAAAATGATAGTGTCCTTATAAGGGATAGAAGGACACACAGAGACACAGAGAAAGCCATGTGAAGACAGAGACAGACGCTGGGGTGACAGTGCTTTGAGCCAGAAGCTGAAAGAGGCGAGAAGAATCTTCCCTGGAAGCCTTCAGAGGGAGCTCCGTCCTGCTGACACCTGGATTTTAGACTTCTGGCCTCCAGAACTGTGAGAGAATAATTTTCTGTTGTTTTAAGCCACTACATGTATGGTAACTTGACATTACAGTCACAGGAAACTAGTACTCTTATACTTCAATGAAATAGAAAAGAAAGAAAAAGTAAGACCTAAGGATGCCTGGACAGCCCCCACCACCTCCACCAGACCACACAAGGCAGAATGGTTGGGAGATGGGGCCTTAGCAGCCATGGACTGATGCCAGTAATACTTTACTAGGTTTAAGAGCCACAAAGGGAGCCACACGCCTGCCCAGCGCCCCCGAAAGGCCCTCAGAGGGGAACAGAAGATGCGGTCGATTTCCAGCAGCACGGAGGCCCTTGTGAGCCTGGCTGCTGTGGATCTGAGTGGGAGCACAGTGAGGTTGTGTCATTTTCTCCTGCGGTGTTCAGACACTCGGGGCAGATGGATGGGTTTAATCAGAGCTGGGATCTTTTCGAGTGAATTATAAAATGGAGGAAAGAGGGCAAAGGAATTGAGAGCACTTAAAAGGAGTGCCTCCAGGAAAAACCGCAGCATCTCAGCTGGATGAGGAGGGAGACGAGGATGGAGCTGGGTGATGGACTCGTGGTAAGATGGAGCCCCGAGGAAGGTAGGAGGGCACAGCAGTGGGGGGCCTGGGGAGACTGGCTGGTGGACCAGACCGTCAAACAGAGGACGCTTGCCAGAGATCTTGGAGGAGGTGAGGACTCCGTGGGGATGACAGGTCTCAGGGATGGCCGTGGGAGTAGGTAGCCGATGTGGGCAAGAGAAGGATAGTTGGAGCTTTGAGGAGGTCACAGAACAGTGACCTGGCATTCCATGGGTTATCCTTACGAGGACTAATGACACAAAAATGGCGACTGAAGTGAAAATGTTGGGAACACCATGATCCAGGAGTCAAAGTCTCAGGGAATGGGGTGAGGACCCACAGGTCACTATGACAGCAATGAGATGTGTGCTTGAGAGAGTGATGGTGAAGGAGGAGAAAGGAGACGGCTCAGGGAAGAGGTAATAGGAAGCGAGGAGGGCCTACTCCACAGGGACCATGGACAGGGAGAAGTCCCTTTGGAGGAGCACAGGATGGCCGATTTCTGCAAAGGGAGCTTTCAGGGACAGGGCTGAGGAGCACACTGGCCTCTAGACTTTATGGAGAAGAATACATCAGGGAGAAAATGGATGGACACCACTCTTTAGCTGTGGGAATTCTAGCACCCTGACAGATTGACAAAAAAACATGAGAGGCAGCTTCCCAGTCATTCGGCCCTGGGAGTTCACAGAACAGGTGCATGCTGCACTACTGCCTCCTTCAAACCCTCACATGCGGGGTTCTCTCATTACGACCCTGCAGATGTGGAAAGTAGGTGACTGGGGACAGAAAGAGTCTGTCCTATCCCAGGAGACATTCTCTGGTCCCTACTCTGTGACATCAGCTGGGAAACAAATGTAGCTCAGAGCACCTCCCTGGAAGACACCTCTCATGGTTGCTCTCTGCTGGGGCTGAGCAACTTGGGGCTGCATTGCCTAGACCCACGCCCTCACTCCAGTGCCTGTGGGGTCTCTCATGCTGCTTCTTGCTGGGCTGCTCATTGCAAGGGCCGTGCTCAGGGCCTAGCAGCCCTGTTCTGGCCCCAGCCGCAGCCCCTGCAACAACAGTTTCCCCCTGTTGCCCTCTGCTACAGCCCTTCCCTTCCTTCCTTTTTGTGCCGTGGCCATCCTGGTTCAGATGCACACTGCTGCTTTGTATGCAAGAGTGAGATCCCCCACCCCACCCCCTGCAGAAGCCAAGATGTCCCTGGCTGGTAGAAAGTGAATGACCTCGGTCGGTCGGGGTTGGGGGAGACTTTCAGGCAATCTCATGTATTAGTTTTGTGCTGCTGCTGTAACAGCTTACCACTGTCTTAATGCTTTAAAATAGCAAAAATGTATCTTTGTGTTCTAGAGGCTAGATGCTCAAAAAAGTTCTCACTGGGCTAAAGTCCAGGTGTTTTCAGGGCTGCATTCCTTCTGGGAGCTCCATCTTTGCATTTTCCAGCTTCTAGAGGCTGCCCACCTCGTGGCTCATGACCCTTCCCTCCATCTTCAAAGCAGCAACCTTGTCTCTTTGCGCGCTCTCTCTCTCTCTCTCTCTCTCCTGTACTCCCATCACCCTCTAATTCTCTTCCTCTGACTTGCGGTGGCATTGGGCCCACCCTGATAATCTGGGGTAACTTCCCTATGTAAAGATCAGCTAATTAGCAACCTTGATTTCCCCTTCCTCGTTCACCTAACATATCCACCAACTCCAGAGGGCAGGATGTGGACATCCTTGGACGCCATTATCCAACCTATCACTCCTCAGACACAAGCTCTCCTCCTGCCCAGGCTTACGTTCTTCCATTCAGTTCCTGACGAGGCAGGGGAAAGACGGGCTTCCCCAGCAACACTGAATAAGACTGAAGTTATCATGATGGAATGGCCCCCTCCAGGGACTACGCAAGTTTGTGTGGGAGCCAACATCATCAATACGTAGAGAGAGCTCTAAAAGTACAACTGCCAAAGGGCCTGACGTTCTAAAATTTACCATTAAAGACTGGAGAGTTTTTGCAATTTGTGCATCGCACCAGGGAACAAGAACCCGCCAGGACTGAAGTGGCGTGTGCTCCAAAGCAAGAGACGGAGGCAAAGCAGAGACTATGGAGAAACAGGAAGGTGAGGGCAGAATAGACCACAGAGAGAAGCAGGATGAAGACAGGGCCCCAGCCTTCCCGCTGAAGGGCCTTCCTTGGGCGAGGAGGAAACATCTGGCTACCTGCATGTCATCAACAGCCAATCAGGACATTTACTGAGAGTTGATTTAGTTGTTCAGTAATGGTACCGTATTCATTCCATTCTCACCCAAACCTCCTGTGTCCTTCCCAGCAGAGGAAAAGAATGAATAAGGCTGGTACGGGTCAGACCCCACTCCAGGTGCCTCCCTGCTTGCCTGCAGGCAGTGCTGAAAATGCAGACCTGGACCTCAGGAACCAAGGGCCACAAGGCTTAAACTTCTAGCAGCCAGTGCTCTCACAGTCCTGCTCCCTGCTTGCCATGCTTCTCGGCCAGAGGCCATGAGTGCACCGACGGGTGAGAATGCAACAGGTAAACAAGGAGAGATTTTCAGGCCATTTTTCTCAATGCAAATAATTTTTAATCTATTTTATTTAAAACAAATACAAACCTATTAAGCTACAGATAAGAAAGATATATATATATTTTTAAATCTGCTGAGGCAGGACCTTGATTTTTGCTTCCCGACTATGAATCCAGGCAGAAAATACAAGGGGATGCTTTGCTGGAAGTTTGAAGTTCACTGTCAGAGCAGCTGCTCACCCTCCTTTTCTGCCCAGCTGTGACAGTCCAGCATGTCAATCTCTTAACCCAGTTGTTCCTCTCAGAGCCTCACACCAACAGAATGAGAAATGTCTACAGAACCAGGCTCCAGTGGTGTATGACTATCTTTAACTTCCTCTCGGAGTATAGCACAGTGTTTATGCTCATGAGCCCTCAGGCCAGCTTCTTAAGTCTTCCTCTGTGACACTTGTGTTAGACTCGGTAGGGCAGTTCTGGTCTTGGCTGGGCTCACTCAGAGATCTTGGCTCACTTGCCAGGTTGGCTGGGGGCTGGCTGGTCCAGGATGGCTCCGGCTGGGTACTTCACTCCATTCCACAGGGTCTGTCATCGTCCAGCACCCTGGCCCTGACTTGTTCACAGTGGTGGCTGGGTAGGGCTGTCTGAGAGAGTAGAAGCGCATACAGCCCCTGAAGCCTGCACACGGGGCTAATACAGCAGCACCTCTGCACCTCTGCCACATTCTCTTGGACAAAGCCAGTCACGATGTTAGCCCAGATTCAAGGAGTGGAGAAACAGACTGCTCCTCCTGATGGAAGAGCTCCAAAGTCAGACTTCACACAAGGAGGGGAATAATGGTAGCAGTTTCTGCAAACATGCAGTTTTCTCTGTTCTCCATAATCCAATGTGGGGTTTCCAGATTAAAACTTTCTCACAACCGTTCCCACAGAAGCACAGACAAATGCTCCTCAGAGATACGCGTGCACATGTTTGTGTGTGTGCTCTCACATATCTGTGTAAAGAAGAAACTAGGGATTTCAGCAACTGTCTTTGTGGATAAAGCATTTTATAAAATACATTTCATTAGTTGGAGAGTTCATGCATGTCTTATATTTTCCTATTTTCCTACGACCACCAGAACACATCTACATGTTGTATTCTGTTTCCTTTGCTAATAGTTGTCACTGACATGGTTCATCCCTACCTACAGCTTGGCTCCCAGCTCTTTTCTTTTTGATTTGCTCTACCTGATACTTGTGCTGTATCCAACCCAGAAAACAAGGGCCATACCAGAGTTCAATAAAGGCCATTTGATATTGAAAACTGGTTACAAAGACATTAGAAAAGATGGGAAACCAAATCATGAGGAGATCCAAGAGCAGGAGGAGCCCCCTAGGGCTGGAGGGATACCAGGAAGAGGGGGGTGTTTGGAGAGCCCAGAGGCCAGGCCCTCTGGTGGAAGCTGGGTCCTCAGGAGGGGCTGCCAGCGAGAGCTGGAACCACAGCCAATACCCAGAGAATACCAGAGATGCGTCCTGAAGCCGAGAAGCAAGAGGGTCTCTGGCTGCTGCAGCCCTCCTGCCAATGCTGTTGGTGGCTAGCCGCAATCAGGAGCCAAGCCGCAGGTAGGGACAAACCATCTCAGTGGCTGACAAGAAAGGACTGTTCTGACTCACACAGATTGCCATGTGCTGGCTGCAGCTCTGCTCCACCTCCCCATCATTGCCAGATCTGGGCTGAAGAGCAGGTGTGCTGTTCTCATGGCAGAGAAGGGAAGCGAGAGTTGGCCAATGACCACCACGTAAGGCTCTGCTGGGCCCCCAGCAGTACCCCACATCCCTGCTGCTCACACTTCGCTGGCTGAAGCGAGACACATGGCCAAGCTCAGCATCACCAGGAGATCCTCCTCCTTACTGCAGAGAGGCACCACAAGCCACATGGCCATAGGCAGCTCTCTTGTAGAAAGAACAGCTTTATTAGTTTCCTGTAACTGCAATAATATATCACCATACATTTAATGGTTTAAAACAACACAAATTTATTCTCTTCCAGTGCTGGAGGCAAGAATTTTGAAATTGGTATTTCTGGGCTAAAGTCAAGTTGTCATGAGGCTGGTTCCTTCTAGAGGCTCCAAGGGAGAATTCCTTCCCTTGTCTTTTGTGCTTCTGAGGGTCACCCATGTTCCCTGGCTCATGACCACTCCTTTGCATCACTCCAACCTCTTACATCCATTGTCACATTTTCAACTTCCTCTTCTGATATCCTGCATCTGTCTTTCTTTTTATAAGGACGCTTGTTGTTACATTGAACCAGTCTGGATTATCCAGCATGATCTCCTCATTGCAAGACTCTTAACCTCATCTGTGAAGACTCTTTTGCCACAATGGTAACATCCCCAGGTCCTGGGGATTAGGGTCTGGACATCTTGGGGGCCATCATTCAGTTGACCACAGCAACAATAGCATGATCCATAAGTGAGGGAACTGGAACAATCACTGTTTGCAAGGGGAAAGGAGTAAGAACCTTACAGCACATCCTGGCCACTGCGTACTGACAGCTAGCCTGAGTTAACCCCACACATGCTGATAAGGGGGGATCCCAGAGATATTTTAAATCAAAAAGGTTTAAGGTGAAATGCTATACAGTACATATCAAAAGATCCATTTGTATCTGTATAAGCATAAACATGAATATATACTCAGAGAATTTCTGGTTTGCCTAGAAGGATACATGTAGTTAATAAAGAAGAGACTGGGATCTGCTGGGTGCCAGGTACACTGCACCATTTGCATTTCTCACCATGGAAAACACACACATGAAATAACAGTAGTCAGGCCTGACCAGGTGGTGGTACAGTGGATAGAGTGTCGGACTGGGATATGGAGGACCCAGGTTCGAAACCCCGAGGTTGCCAGCTTGAGCCCACGGTCACTGCTTCGAGCAAGGGGTCACTCGGTCTGCTGTAGCCCCCCAGTCAAGGCACATATGAAAAATCAATGAATGAACAACTAAGGAGCCACACGAAGAATTGATGTTTCTCATCTCTCTCTGTTCCTGTCTCTCTGTCCCTATCGGTCCCTCTCTCTGACTCTGTCTCTGCCACAAAAAAATAAAATAAAATAACAGTAGTCACTGTACTATCTGGTTTTGCTTACTGCATAAGATAACATCTGTACAAACAAAAGACTACAGAAGCTTAACAAGAGATGTAATAAAAACTGGTCCAAATCGATACAGTTTAAGCTCCCTTATATATATGAGGAGGCTGCCATGCTCTGTGCTGAGTAAGATTTCTGGTTGCACACTCTGGATAATGAATACAATATTATTAATAATGGTAATGATAATGACCTCCATTTGCTCCTGCAATACAATTAGTTTCACAGTGGGGTATGATGTACATCTGAGGACTAGCATTCAATTTCCACTTGTGTCCCCAACTTAAAGGGGTCAGACAACAGTTTACATAAAAGACCCATCCTGTGTTTCACTTTGTGCCTTAATTTCATAACTCAACTTCACCCAGGGCCCCAGCTGCTTCTTTTGATTAAATCAGTGGACAACTGTGTGAGCATCCCTTTGGGACACGGATGCAGCAGCCTACATCCGCTGGAGAGTTAATAAACACCATGGCACAAACGAGCTGCCCAGAGGGCACCTTAAAATATGTGCATCTTCCCCCAATATACTGCTAGGGACAACAAATAAGGGTCCCAGCAGGGCTGACTGGGGGTGGTGCATGGGCATCGTGTGCAAAGAAGGGCGGGACCAGTATCTTCTTCATCCTGAGCGCATCTCATACTCAGTCCCTTTGTGGGAGGGAGGGTAACTGAGAAGGGCACAAGACAGAGCTCAGGGCATTTGCAGGGGAAGAGTGGGGGGGAAGGGCAGCAGGAAGGGGAAGGAGGAGAGGAAGAGGGAAAGAGTAGATGGGAGGCCTGTGAACTCTGGAACTGTCTGCATTCATTACCTCCCGAGCCTTGAGAAGGTAAAGGCACAAGGAATAGGAAGGTCGGAAGAAATGATCGCACAGGAAGGAGAGAAGACGAGGAGTTGAAAATTAACTGGGTGTGATGCTGTAGAGGTTGATGCTACTGATACAAACCGGGGCACTGTACCCAATGTAGGAGGACAATGACCACTGTCCTCCTGGCTTCCCAGAGCCCTGGTCTCCTCCCCGTCCACCCACACACCACAGCAAGTGTTCTAGAGCCCCTGTACTTCCAGGTCCTTTCGGGCCTATACAGGGGAGTTGGCCCCCCTCAGACCACCAGTGCTGACACCTTCTGGATCTTTTAGCAGTTTGCGCATCTCAGTTGAAGTATCTGGACACTGACTTGGGACTACACAGACGGGGCAGGGGTGAAACCAGAGTGGGAGGCATGGCGTGGCCCTGGAGCAAGATGCTGAAGGTGCCACTCACCTGCAGCTCGGGACTCAAGGAGAAATGGGCCATGGACCCCAACTCTGCTCCAGCTCTTTACCATCAGTGTTGTTACCCAGCATTCCCAGGGTGAGCCCGTGGAAGACCCCATGCCCAGGTCCTCCTCATTCCAGACTATCTAGACAGTGGCATGTGACACATCCTTCCTTGTACCTTCCTGTACCTTTCATTCTTAATATAATAGACCCCACATATTTGCCAAATAAACAAAACTTGAAAAATGCATAACTCTGCATCTGGGATCTATAGTTACTTACACAAGATTAAAATTTTTAGCATTAAGTTACCCCTACAAGTAAGTTTCTGCAGGAGCAGACCAACATCAGCACCTGGTGTGTGGGGGAATCCAGGTCTCTTTGTCCTGAATGTGCCAGGCCCAGCCCTAGGGGTTATCTGACAACTCTCATTCCCAGCAAACTCCCTCCTTGCCTGCCTCTGCTCTACAGACTGTGAAAGCTAAGGTCTAGATCACCTTGCCTCCCTTGAAACTAGGGGTGGCTGTGCGACACCCTAGTGGTCAATGACATGTGGGCAGAAGTCTCTGAGAGACAGCCCTTCCTGAATGGCCGTGCCTCCACAAGAGGTGTCTTTTTGCTCATCACCTTTTGCTTTTCTCTTCTATGTTCTGATGCCTGGAGACACAGCAGCCTTCTTGAGATGTGAAGACAAAGCCACTTACTAAAAAGAGCGGAGGAGAAAGGCAGATCAACATGGGTCCTGGTTGACATTTGTGAGGAGCTACCGCTTTTTTGGACAGACAACTTTAAATTGCTTGTCATAGGAGAAAAACTAACCTTTATCATTTTAACTCATTATTAGTTGAACCTTCCCTAATTTGAAGCCAATCTACATGAAACAGTAAAGGCCAATAATAATTATAATAAAATAAAATTGGAATAAAATGATTGTATACACATATATACATATATATAATTATTTTCAATTATCCAATATATTTCATTTTAAATTATCCATTGAAATCTAGTACTTAAAATTGTTTTTAAGTTTTAGAGTATTATTGGTGTTATATAAGATTGCTTGCCCCTAAAAGCCTTTGAAACTTCAATGATAGTGAAAACAGAAATATATGACTCTGAACCATTGTGGAAAATCCTAGCCCAACAGGGACCCACAAAAATAAAATGTCTGAAGAGCCCTGTTGAAAGAAAGATTTTAGCAATCCTGCTTGTCTTGGACAGTCCCTTAATTGCCGGGCAGAAAAAGGCCCTGTGACACGTAACTTGGTCACAGAACACCAAGGAGCCAAGGCAAAAAAATAACACCCAGAGCAGAATGGGGACAGGGACAGGAAAGAAAACAAAGGGACATGTCTGACAGCCTGAGCGCCAGCAAAGCCTCCGCAGCGATGGGACACGTGGGGGCAGTCCTACCTCTCTGACACTTCGCTGATTTCTGATTCTGCACCATACGATGCTATAAATAAAGTCAGAAATAAATATTCCGCCGGCGCGTCCCTTGTTCTCAGCCTGTGCGTGTTCAGCTGCAGAGCGAGCCTGGCCTCCCTTCCTGTTCTCATTATCTTAATGGCTCCGCCATAAAAATAACAAAAAAAGACTGCTCCTATGACCCCACTTGTCTGTGCCCACATCTCAGGAGCGGCCACTCTGTCTGGCTTGGTGTCTTGGCAGAAATAGTTTGGAAGGCAACAACAAAGGACCTGCGCGCTGGCTTCCCAAAGCCTGTCGCTGCCCAGCATGGGGATGTCACAGTCTCTCCACCTTGCTCCTCACCCTCCTCCAACCAGTGCTCAGCACTGTGCTGGGCCAAAGAGTTAGGAGCCAAGAAAATCAAACAGCTGCTTGGGGAACCAAGACTAGCAGTGAGACCCAGTAACCTTGAGAGAGAAATAATAAAAGTGACTCCCTACTTACTAGTCACTACTGACTGACTTATTGAGCGAGGGTCTAAAATGTTCCAAGCATGGTAGCGAGTCAACACGTGTATCTGTCTGTTCAGGTGCCATCACATCTGCGCATGTGGCCACAAGGACATAAGGCACAAGCTCTGCATAAAATAAGAAACAGTGAATGATGAGTACCGAATCGGAACCAGAATCGGAACCAGCCTCCTCCTGTGTGTCCAAGGCACTTTAAAAGTAAGTGGATGCTAGTGTCGTGTTTGTGTTTGCAGTGTGCTTACCAAATGAAACCAGTTATTTCCAATGTTTGTTTTGAAAACAGTCCTCATACACAGGCTTAGTGACGCATATAAAAGCCTGTGGATGACGTGCTACCTGAGGGAAACTGTCCTCCCCAGCTCAACACAGACACCAACATCCCCTTGGGTAGGCTCAGTATCAAACGAGGACATGCAGTTTGGGCCACTTCGTGTGTCAGCTCTCTTCTCTCAGAGCACTGACAGGCATGGGGACTGGAAGGACCCCCATCTCCAGGAACCTTCCTCCTGAAGGTCTGGAACCTCCCGCAGTGCCTGTTAATGTGCATCAGTGCGTGGCAGCTCATATCTTTCCCTCACCTCTGGGATTTCCTGCACTTAGAAGCCGGTCCCACCCTCAGCACATTTGCAATAATGAGGATTTACTGCAATGTGTGTGTGTGTGTCTATATCAAGGCTGTCTGCAAGGATTTCTGCTTTCTCAGCATTGTAACTTTCACTGTCACCACAATATTTCTTCCTTATAATCAAGCCAGAAAACCTGTGTCTTTTTTTCTTTTTTGTTGTATGATTCATTTTTTTTTGCTTTCAAAAAGCAGAAAAGGATAATACGGGACAAGGGAAAAGGCAAATGGTGCTTCTTCTCTACATGGACATGCACTGTTTTGCGTTCTCCCAAGTCCTCTGCCTTAAACTATGAACTCATGAGCCATGCCTCTGGGAAAAGGGACACAGATGTGTACAGTGGGCAGTGGCTGGGCTCTGGGCAGATCTGGGAGAATGGACATGGAAATCCCAGAGTAAGACTTGACTCTCACAAGGCTGAGTCAACAGAGCCAGGGCCCTGGTAGCTGACCTGCCTACAAGGGCAGATTTGTGGGTGAACGGTGACTCCCCGAAACCTCTGTCCATGGGGATCCTGCCAATGTGATCTTAATTAGAAAAAGTCTTTGCAGATGTAATTAGTAAAGATTCTCAAGAGGAGGTCATCCTGGATTATCCAGGTGGACCCAAAGCCCAGTAATAAATGTTGTTACAAGGGACACCCAGGAAGGATACCTAAAGATGAGAAGTCCGTGTGAGATGGAGAAAGACAAGGAATGAGCCACAAAATACCGGGAGCACCAGAAGCGGAAGCAGGAAGGACCTTCCCCTAGAGTTTTCAGAGGGCGTATGACTGTTCCAGCACCTTGATTTCAGACCTCTGGTCTCCAGAACCATGAAATTGGGTTTGAAGCCACCCAACTGGGGCACTTTGTTATGGCAGCCTCAGGAACTCATCTAGGTAGCAAGCAGGAATTGCAGACACTGTCTTTACCCTCAGCTGTCCCTTCCTACTTACACAGCTCCTGATGGTCTTGCCATTGTTCCACCTCAGATTACACTTCAGCTCTCCTCGACCTCTCTGGAGAGAGTGATGAAAATTCTCACACACGTCGGAACAGAAATTAGGTCTTGAGATAGGCCTGCTATTTCTAATCTCTGCTCTGCAAAATGTTTCCCAGGATGATGACTTCATACATATGAAGTATTTTGAGAACTTTAGGTTAAACAGATAATGACAATTAAACCAAACTATAAATATTAAATATAGCCATTTCATTCAAAGGTCAGTGAATAGATTGCCTCTTCTATCCATATTATTTCCCTCATCTCTTTGCTCAGTTGGGGTATTAGTTTCCTGTTGCTGCTGTAACAAATTAGCACACATTTAAACAACAAAAATATATTACTTTACAGTTCTGGAGGTCACAAGTCCTAAATTCAAGGGGTCTAATAGGGTTACTTTGCTTTCGGAGTCTGTAGGGAAAAAAATTGTTTCCTTTTTTACAGCTTCAAGAGGACACCTAAACTTAACTCATGACTCATGGCCCCTTCTCAGAAGCATAGTATAGCATCTCTTTCTCCCCCTCTCTTTTTCCCTCTCATTCTTTCCCTCTCTCTCCTCTCACCTCCCTCTCATTTCTTCCCCTTCCCTCTCCCTATCTCATCGTCACATGTCCTTCATACTGTCTACTCTTTAAAAACCATTGTGATGACTTTGGGACCAGCTGGATCATCCAAGATAATCTCTCATCTTAAGATCCTTATCTTAATCACATCTGCAAAGTGCCTCCCCTATGCCATGTAAGGTAACAGTCATGGGTTCCAGGGATTCTAATGTGGATGTCTTGAGGGGCCACTGTTCTGCCTACCACAGTGAGATATGATGGTCAACGGTATAGTGGATGACCATGTAGGGAGATGGAATAAGGGAAATCTGGAAATAAGGGTGGGTAACATGGCAATGAGAGTCAAGTTGGAGAAATAAATTAAATGTGAAAACACTGCTCAAGAGTTTTATACTCAGCTAATTGCTTCTATAACTTTAAGAATGAAGTCTGCAGCTGGATTTTTCCAAAATTCTTTTTAATATGAATGAATAATCTAATTGCAAATAATTCAACAATATGTTTCATATAATAAAAAAGAACAGTGGGCATTTTATGTAAACATATGCATTGATAGTCTCATAATGAACCACACCTCCCAGGAATCATGCCCTTGACTCAGGGCTTTGTCACAGGGTGAGCTTTGGCCAGTGGGACATCAGCAAGCAAGACACAAGCAGGAGCTTGTATAATGGAGAGTGCCCTTTTAGATCTTTCACTCTTGGGACCCTCTCTCTCAGAACCCAGCGCCCAGGTGATGAGAAGCCCAACCTCACCACTAAGAAAGGGCATGTGGAAGAGAACTGAGGACCCAGCCAACAGCCCAGCTCCCAGCCCCAGCAAGCACCTCCTCACCAGGCATGTGAGTGGGCTACCTTGGCAGTGAACCTGCCAGCCTGAGGTGAGTGTCCTGCGGAGCACAAGCTGTCCCCACTGAGCCCTGTCCAAATCAAAGAATCATGAGCAAATAAATAATGGTTGTTCTTTTTGGCTACCAAGTAGAGTTTTTTTTTTTCTTTTGAGTGGGTGGAGCATGAGGAAAATAAGGGAGGAATTGGGTGTTATGCAAAAAAGGCAACAGAAATGCCCTCTATCTTTTCCCCCTTCCATCTTTTTTTCTATACATCTATCTCTCATTAAGTAGTATATTAGTTAGCCATTGGTAGGTAACATTACTGCTAAAATTAGAGATTTAAAACAACAAACACTTAATGGACCAGTCAGACTAAATGTAAGAGAAACTATCTTAACGTTATTTTGGGTCTCCCTGTTACAATGATTTCACCTTTACCTTAATGCAAAACTATGACTTTTCATTTATAACCAAAAAATAGAAGTACACGCATTTAAATTTTTACATTAAAAATCAATAAAATCTAGATTTGGGATACAATAATTCAATGATAATAAATGCTATGTACTCAAGTTATTCTGTACTTATTATAGCCCTGAACCAAAATGGTATTAAAATAGATTCTTAGAAACTACAATAACTTGGATATGGAATCATTTTAGAGTCAAATAAAATAAACATATGGCTGTCCCCTTTAAGGGCAAGTAACACTCTTTTTATAATAACAGGAATACTTATGACATATGTGGATCTTTTCGTCAACAACTGAAACTTGGCCAAAGGCTGTGTGAGGGTCCCAGAAGGGAAAGAGGCAAACAAGAGAAAGGGCCACCAGCGCTGCTCCAAGGACAGTAGCTCCACTGAGTAAAGGCAGAGTTCATGGACCAGAAGAAGTCCCTGCAAACAGCCTGGCCTCAACAGATCCCAAATGGGCAGGATGAAGGGAGTAATTGAGAATATGAAGCCATTTTGAACTGGGTCTTTTTTTCTGTGCAGAAACACTCTGGGTGGTCTGGGAGGATCATTTCACATCTGTCTCCATTCAAAGTTTCAGCGTCAGACCCCTCAGCCACCCGACCAGAACTCCTTTTGATGGAGTCTGGCCGTTTTCATCATCTCATGAGCTCTGCCCCGTTAACATCATAAAGGGTGGATGGAAGGTCTGGGCAACACCCAGAACATTCCTTCTGTGGGGATACAGGGGTCCCCAAACTTTTTACACAGGGGGCCAGTTCACTGTCCCTCAGATGGTTGGAGGGCCAGACTATTAAAAAAACTATGAACAAATCCCTATGCACACTGCACATATCTTATTTTAAAGTAAAAATCAAAACAGGAACAAATATAGTATTTAAAATAAAGAACAAGTAAATTTAAATCAACAAACTGACCAGTATTTCAATGGGAACTATGCTCCTCTCACTGACCACCAATGAAAGAGGTGCCCCTTTCGGAAGTGCAGCGGGGGCCAGATAAATGGCCTCAGGGGGCCACATGGGGCCCGCGGGCCATAGTTTGGGGACCTCTGGGATAGGACATCCTCAAGGTCCAATGCAATTATGATATTTCACTTCCGCGCTCTATCACACCATCACTTTATGTCATTTCACTTGGCCACTGATAGATCCATGCACGATTTCCCAAATAGCTAACCTTGTGCACATCACATAATTTGATTGCTCACTGTTCAGTGACTAACAAGCACCATTACGCGTCAGACACATAGTAAGTCCTAAAGCACAGGAATAAATAAGGCCTGCATGATTCAGGCTCTGAGGGAGATTAGTCTTGAAGCGAAGATGTTTCCCCTCTCAGTGTCTTTGATACTGAACATCAAAGAAAAGATTAACAAATAGACCAGCTCTGCTCTGAAGCCTCAGAAAAGGTAAGCTAATGAAGGTGCTTTTACACTGCAACCTGGAAGATGAGTAAAGTAGCCAGGTAGGGAGGTGGAGCATGAGGGAAGGGATGTACTATATTGGGAGAACCAAATACTAGCATCGCTGGAGTAAAAACAGCAAAGAAATGGAGTATTTAGGAGACTTAGTGACAGCTTCCAAAGGAAGGCAGGAGAAGCGGTGAGGGCGGCAAAGGAGGTTACAAATGATGGACCTAGATAGCCAGTGGTGCCACTGAGGGGGAGGCACAGGGGGTGATGATTGGGTGGGAAAGATAGTGAGTCCAGCTTTAGGGACACTGAGTTGGAGGTGCCTGGGAGACAGCAAGTGGAGAGAGGAACAGAAAGCTGGGTTAAAGACACATTGGACTCACTTAGCAGGGATGTAGACAATCCTGGGAATCTTGTCACAAGACTGTAACTGGAGTCATGAGATGGACGAGATTGCCCAAGGAGAGGGTATATAATAAAAGAACCCCTGAGGAACCCAACACTGAATGTAAAGGTCAAGTGTGTTGTTTAGAAGTCAAGGTTGTGGGGAAGGACTCCAGTGCAGCAGCCCTGGTGGAGAGATTCAGTATTCAGCATTTTTTTTTTTTTACAGAGACGGGTGTGTGTGTGTGTGTGTGTGTGTGTGTGTGTGTGTGTGTGTGTGTGTGTGTGTGTGTGTAGGGACACGACACGACAGATAGGGACAGACAGGAATGGAGAGAGAAGAGAAGCATCAATCATCAGTTTTTCGTTGCGATACCTTAGTTGTTCATTGATTGCTTTCTCATATGTGCCTTGACTGTGGGCCTTCAGTAGACCAAGTAACCCCTTGCTCAAGCCAGCGACCTTGGGTCCAAGCTGGTGAGCTTTTGCCCAAACCAGATGAGCCCACTCAAACTGGCTACCTCAGGGTCTCGAACCTGGGTCCTCCACATCCCAGTCTGATGCCCTATCCACTGCACCACCGTCCGGTCATGCAAGAGTCAGCATTTTTAATAAGCTCCCCATCACAAGTTAAGCAGATCACCTTGGAGAAACATTCAGGCTGGCATATAGTCTACAGCAGGAGAGCTTTAATCAATGTCTGTTGAACAAACTTGTTTTTAAATAATTTAATATTAAAATCTTGGCAATTTTTCTCTTTATTTATTTATTTTTTTGTATTTTTCTGAAGCTGGAAACAGGGAGAGACAGTCAGACAGACTCCCCCATGCGCCTGACTGGGATCCACCCGGCACGCCCACCAGAGGGCGACGCTTTGCCCACCAGGGGGCGATGCTCTGCCCCTCCGGGGCGTCGCTCTGTTGCGACCAGAGCCACTCCAGTGCCTGGGGCAGAGGCCAAGGAGCCATCCCCAGCGCCCGGGCCATCTTTGCTCCAATGGAGCCTCAGCTGCGGGAGGGGAAGAGACAGAGAGGAAGGAGAGGGGGAGGGGTGGAGAAGCAGATGGGCGCTTCTCCTGTGTGCCCTGGCCGGAAATCGAACCCAGGACTTCTGCACGCCAGGCTGATGCTCTACCACTGAGCCAACCGGCCAGGGCCGGCAATTTTTCTTTATCATTTCACAAAGACTTTCTTTTTCCTTTCATTCTTTTTAATCATTGTATAGTACTCCATCAAACAGATAAACCATAATTTAAGCTATTCTTTATGGGCATTCAACTTCCTGCCTTTTTTCTTTTCCTTCTACTTTTCTTCTAATTATAAACAATGAACATCTGCTTATTCTTTCATAAGTTTGTCTTCTTTTTCTTATAAGAGCTCTTTGTACAGTACATATTTAGCCCTTTGTCGTATGTGTATTTTTCTTCATTCTTTTGTCTTTGGGTTTATTGTGTTTTTGTAACTTTACGTTAGTTTGGAGGGTTGTTTTTTTTTAACATTTATGTAGCCAAATATATTAATCTCTTTCGTTTGTAACTTCTTAGCTTTGTGGACACTTGAAAAGAACAGCTGTCCCCTAACATCACCTGAGTCTATGAAGGATCAAACTTTGTATGTTGTGTTGCTCCCTCTTGGATCAATGGCATTTCTATCACTTGGACAATGGGTCAGTCCTGTCCAGGTGAGTAGCAAAAAACAAGAGCAGGCTATCTGGTTGTTCAGGGTTACCATGTAACCTTATTAGTAGTCAGCATCTGTCTTCATTGACTATAGTAATACTTCAACAAGCTACCGGTATTCATATATTTTTGTTTGATAAGAACATAATTAATCAACTACCCAGGGACATTACTGATATCCCCCATAGATAAACACTTGCCTTTGAAACTAACACCTGGTTATTTCAGAGCTTAAGGGCAATAGAAAATGAGTATGGCACCCTGAACAAGTGTAAATCCCATGATCCACTTCCAGGAACTTATCCTAAATCATCATTGAACAAGGGGAGGAAACTATATGAACAAAGATAAGGATTTTGTAGTAGTAAAAAATCGTGAACCACATAGAATGACTTCAAGAGGCAGGGGGGCCAAGCAAGGTTGATTTTCTGACTCCGCAGATGCAAGCCACACTTCACCCCTTGTCAGCAGAGTGATCTAAGCAGGTTACTCAACCTCTCTGTGCCTCAGGTTCTTCACCGGTTTACTGTGGGGATTGAGTCAATGCATAGAAAGGGCTTAAACCGTGTTTGCCATACCAATTACAACATATAAGTGTCTGCTGTTGTTACATTAATTGAACACTAAGTACTAACAACTATTATGTAGGAGAAAGTTTATTGAACTCTCCCAGATTTTCTTGGTACAGTATTTTTAAAAAAGGGCCTGATCTGTGGTGGCACAGTGGATCAAGCATTGACCTGAAACGCTGAGATCGCCTGTTCAAAACCCTGGGCTTGCCTGGTCAAGGCACATATGGGGGTTGATACTTCCTGTTCCTCCCCCCTTTTCTCTCTCTCTTCTCTAAAAAAATGAATTAAAATAATTTTTAAAAAAGGTTACCAACTTATATGTATAGGAATAATTCTACATCTAATTATTCATGTGCTTATGGGCAAAAAAAAAAAGTCTAGGTATAAATAGCACAATATTAACATTAGGGCAGCAATATGGTGCTCTTCTTGGCTGTATGTTTCTATTGATGGGGCTTAATATTTATTTTTCAATTTTCTCCACCACGGAGGCAGCTCACAGCCTCAAACAGTGATTTAAAGCTCAGGCCCCATGTTTGTACCAGGACTCACCCCATGGCAGAGGTATAGAGATGTAGGTGTGCAGAAAACCACTGGGCTAACTAGTTGGCTGGTTAACTGATCTGTGTTTGGAGAAAGGGGGTGGAAGAAAAGTTCACAACTGAAAGGAGAATTGACAACACACTTGAAGATAATGGGTAGAAAGGACCTAAAAACCAGCAGCCCATCAAAATGACTACTTCAACAGGCAAACTCCAAAAATTATTGTTTTAACTGAAATAATGCCCTTGAGCCTGACCAGGCGGTGGCGCAGTGGATAGAGCATCGGACTGGGATGCCAAGGACCCAGGTTCGAGACCCCAAGGTCACCAGCTTGAGCACAGGCTCATCTGGTTAGAACAAAGCTCACTAGCTTGGACCCAAGGCCGCTGGCTCGAGCAAGGGGTTACTCGGTCTGCTGAAGGCTCAAGGTCAAGGCACATATGAGAAAGCAATCAATGAACAACTAAGGAGTTGCAATGCGCAACGAAAAACTAATGATTGATGCTTCTCATCTCTCCATTCCCATCTGTCTGTCCCTGTCTATCCCTCTCTCTGACTCCCTCTCTGTCTCTGTAAAAAAAAAAAAAAACAGCCCTTGAGGACGGGTCAGAAATCCAAGGGAAGGGACAGTGAGTTAAGTAAGGTGGGCACATCAGCTCTGAGGTGTGGTCCTAGACCTTCGGGTGGAGATGTCTGGGAGACAGTGGCAGTTACAATCAGCATCACACCTTTATTTTTGTTTGCAAGAAGGCGGTCTGTGGACCGTTCAATGCTGCTCTGAACTCTCACAATACCATGTCAGTTCTGAACCGAAAGGTTTACAAGTGACTTGCCAGGTACAGTGCAAAACAGAGACCAACCCATGAACTTAGGGAGAACACAGCATAGTGTCATGGCATCATGAGCTGCCAATTCCTACTCATTCCTGGGATTCCACTGTGGAGGTGGTGTTTAAGAGTTCCAGGGCCGTGAACCCATACACCTGAACCTGTAGTGAAAAAGGGACCATGATTGTTCCAGCGTGACATGTTGTAGCTACATCTGCACTGCCGGGCCAAGGTCAGCATACTCACAATGCTGGCAGGCTTTGCATTATCATTGGCCATACATAAGCATCTCCACTAACTGATGGCAACCCCGCTCTTCTGAAGGTTAGGTATCTGTATTAAATAGCCAAGGCCACCTGTAACTCCTAGGCCCACCATGCGGAACCAACAGCTTCCCTTTGCCAGCTATGCATTGTAAGTACAGAACCAGAGAGGAACGAGGGACACCATTGGCCCCACTAAGAACCACTACAGAGGATGGAAATGCACATTCCAAGAAGGCTGGGGAGCAAGAAACCAAAACCTGGAGCCATGGTACAACGTTTTAAGCGCCACGATCTGGAGCAATTGGGCTACTGCTACAACTGCAGAATGATGTCTATTAAGGCAACACAGTGCCATGGTTGAGAACACAAACCCTGGATGAGGTCAGCCAGCAATGAACATGTAGCTCTACTACACATCAGCTGTGCAAGTAGGCATGCAATTTAGCCTCTATGCCCAGTTTTGGATTAATAACATGCAAACAACAGTTCCCGCAGCTCAGGGGTGTGGTGAGGACCAAATGAGCTGACTATGGGAATGGTGTCTGGGTAGGGCTTAGCAAGCCAGGCCCCCAAATCCCCTGCGGAGCAGCTAATAGGGAGGTTAGAGCAGGGGTATAGTCAACCTTTTTATACCTACCGCCCACTTTTGTATCTCTGTTAGTAGCAAAATTTTCTAACCGCCCACCGATTCCACAGTAATGGTGATTTATAAAGTAGGGAAGTAACTTTACTTTATAAAATTTATAAAGCAGAGTTACAGCAAGTTAAAGCATATAATAATAATTACTTACCAAGTACTTTATGTCAGATTTTCGCTAAGTTTGGCAGAATAAATCTTTATAAAACAACTTACTATAGTTAAATCTATCTTTTTATTTATACCTTGGTTGCTCTGCCACAGCCGACCATGAAAGCTGGAACACCCACTAGTGGGCGGTAGGGACCAGGTTGACGACCACTGGGTTAGAGGCTGGAAAACCGCTGGCTCTAGGACCTAATGGGCAGGGGAGTCCCCTTATCGTGAAGAAACCATGTCTCCAAATGGGAGACCTTTTCTAGTGTTACTCTGGAGAAAACAGAACTACTAACAAAGTAGCAACTTCCTAAGGGGTACTGCGGGACTCCCAGCAAGACCCTTTGAGAAGCAGTGGCTATGCACAAGTTCCCCCATTCCAGAGGGGCCAGTGAAAACACTGAAAGCTGGACACTGACCCTCACACTTCACTAAACCATTCCTACGGTCTCACATGACACAGACCACTGACACTGCTGTGCACATCAAAGTCCTCACGGTGTACTGGGATCTAAGGGGCCCAGAATCACTCAGGAAGCAAATCAGCAACACAGGTTCCCAGGCCACATCCTTAAAGCCTCTAACTCAGCAGGACTGAACTGGGCCCACCTTTCAAATAAACAAGTCCAGGTCATTCTGATGCAGATGACCCGCAAGTCACCCTGAGGGACGATGCACAGGGATATGCCTCACAGTGCAGCCCACAGATGCAAAAGTACGGAGAGTTTGTAAGACAGGCAGGCCCCAAGGCCCACGGGGACCCACGGAGTCAGACACTGCGGTGAACAAAACCACCTGCGATCAGTAAGCAGTCCACAGGGTGTTCTGCAATAGTGTCCCTAAATCTGCCTTCTTCGGTATTTGCTATGCTCTCTATGAAGAAGGCTGTGAAGAAATCAGAATTTTGCATTTTGCTTTAGCTTTTCCTGCCTAAATGCCTGAAGAACCAATTTTATAAATATTACTCACATTTTGGGGAATACTTGAGTATTTACAAGACGCACTGTACTATAAAATTGTTATAAAATAATTACATGGAATAAGTCATATAAGTACTTAAAGACTTTATTATATATGCTTATGTCTAATTGAAATCCATGTAAACAGTTACATTGAATACATTCTTTATGCACTATACTTGAAAATAGAAAATACAAAACCAAGTACTTCTCATATTAAACCAATTTTTTTTTTTTTGGCTTTCTTTGACACCATAAAATGGGACAGAAAAGTACACAAACAGAAAAGAATTAGGTAGAATTCTCAAAACCTTTTACTTTACCTACCACATTTAATATTTCCAAGACGACGCTGCCTGGATCAAAAGCGGCACACGCAGCTGGGAGGGCACCAGCCGTCAGGAACAAGGCTCCAGCAGCACAACTCCCAAAGCCCTCGAGGCCCTGCCACCCCCAGGCCTCTCAGTCACAGGCTGCCTGAAAGTCCCCTTGATTCACACAGGACTAGGAGGATCTTCAGACAGAGGGTGGAGCAAGTTAGGAAGGGGGGTGGTCCTCCCCGCGGATGCTTCGGTATTTAGCCATGTCTTCTGGAAATACTTTAGAAAGTTCTTGAATCAACAGGCTTTTAAATTTCTAAGGAGAAAAATGAACACTATCATAATATCTCTGTTTGTGACCCATCACCCAAGTTAAAGACCACACCTACCCCCCAGCCCTCCCTCCAAAGGAACAGACTCTCCCTGCCTCACCGCAAACCCATGGCCCCATGCCACCTGCTCATCGATGGCCCATGGACATAGTATTTGAAGAACTAGCGGAAAGTAACATTTGCAACTGACTACATTACAGGTACACTAAGAACTACCTGAAAGAGGAATACACATTCAAATACCACTTCTTCCCTCCTGTTCCAAAGTAAAAAAGGTTCTCGAATGGGAAGCCAGTCACACAGGTGAAAATGATTTTTGCACATAACACACGTAACAGGAATCTTCAAATAACATTACTTAAGCAATTGATAATTGGAAGCATACAGCACTCTGTGTGCAAACAGCTCGATCAAAGCTTTGGAAGCACCTGGAAACCTGTCTATGCTGAATGCCATGGCTCCCTGACCCTACTAGCCAGCATAAGATTTGTTTGATGCCACCCTTAAAGGCAGCTAAGTCTCTATCAGCATCTCAAAATCTTTTCTTAAAAGCTACACTAGGAGGAAGCACTGTGGATATAAAGATATAATGCTTACACAGTTAAGAATACATTCTCAAAGGAGACTGCACTTCAACAACATAATACCCACCCACTAAGTAAAGGCAGGCCAAGGAACTGCACAGTGACTTTCACGGGTCTTGGAGAGAATGAAACCAAGTGACTGAAGATCAATCACAGAGTCCCCATGTAGTACCACCAGCAGGAAACCTCTGCATCCCACAGGCCCCAGAGTCGCACAGAAAAAGGACAGGACTGAGAGAACACACATAAACCACAATCCTGTTCACAGAGAGAAGATTTCTGCTGAACAATGTGACTCACTCACAAAACAGTCCCAACAGTCACAGCTTACTACTGAATGAAGCTATATTATGTCCCGAGGGTGATGCCAAGTTCATCAACAATTCAGTCCCAAACTGACAATAGAGAAATAAAGATACAGTAACAGTCACAGCAAATGCCACCTCCCAGGCATGCCGCCTACCTTCCGCACAGATTACCTGGGGGGACACTGGGAAGCCCTGCCTCCTCAGGGCAACATGTGACGCCCATCACTGTCACCCTGAGAGCGTCTCTCTGCTGACTCTTCACACCTTATGACCTAAGAGGTCACACATCAGACACAAAGTGTGTACACCTGTGGGTGTGGGCATCAGCAGGAACAGAGCACTCATGCCTCGAGATCCTGGAGTGTAAGCTGCATGAAGAAGACAGACTAGGAAAAAAGAAAAGGAGGAATTCTGCTCAGACTCTCCGGAAAAAGGTTTGGGAAAGGCTCGTCCCCATGGCCTCTCTGAGCAGGTGACACACAATGACCCCAAAGGAAAGCCAGTTTGCAAAGAGAGCACACAGGAGAATCAAATCCTCCTTCCTAGGAGAGGTTTTAATGAGTTCCAGAAACAGAAACAAGACCAGCCTGGCTGGGCCGAACGAGGAACGGGGGTAAAGAGGCAGGAGGGCTCGTTGTATGAGGCCAACAGAAATGGGAGACCAGAAAAGGGATGGCACCATCCAATTAGAGGAAAAATCAAACCACACATGCTCCAACTGGGACCTAATTTAACTGAATTTAAGGAAAAACAACATAAATCATGTAGATGTACAGAGTTTTCTAGACTTCATTACAGCAAAGAAACAGAGCCAGTTCTCTGTGGAGACCTGTGTGACAGGGGATACAGCACAAAGGAGCCTGGAGTTCAAAGCTGGAGACCACCACCAGCAAAGGAAAAGGGAAGGAAGAATCCAGACTCCTCCAAACCAAAGAACCACAAATACAGGAAAAGGCCCAACAGAAGGCATCCCTGGTATTTAGCTCTGTTTACTACCTGTTGCCCAATTCAGAAATCTCAACTGTGTTATAAAACAGCTGATGTTTTAGCAAGCATGAAAAAGAAAGTCTACTTACTAGCCAAATTTACTTTCTAAGGATTCCTTTCTGTTCTGACATTAATTTGTTTACAGGAGGAGCCTTACCTTCATTGTGTCGATCTTGCCTTTAACTTGTTCGTTTTTCGCTAGAGCCCTCTCCAGGCACTCTTTGGTGTAGAGTTGCGGGTTTCGACCTTGATCTATGTATCTGGAAACAGGAAACATCTAATTAACACTCTCCTGGCTGATCTCTATTCTGTTTTCTCATCGAAAAAAAAAAACTAGCTATACATAACTTCACGCATGTGGCCCTGTTCAGAATAAACTACATCCAGGAACCAAGTAAATCAGGATTCCTTCATTTATACAAAGACACATGAGGTGATCCCGTACTATTTGTAATACCATGAATGACATATAAAATCAAGGCATGATCACTTATAAACCCAGCAAGCTCCATGGCCACACCACACACATTTGCAGCCTCCTTGCTCCCCAAAGGCTTCATGGCCAGGACCTTCGATCCTCATAACAACCTGTGAGGTTAGGAAGCTCTTGACAAGAGAACTAAGAGTGGGCCAGGGCTTCAGACCCAGCAGCATGGCGGAGCTAGGGAGAGCCCTCCAGGATGCAGCCTATACTCCAGGGCCCCCATCCCCTTGGGAGCCGTGTGGAGGGGCCTCAGGCCACTGGAGGGAGAAAGGAAGAGAGCTGCAAGCAGGACAGCCGGCCCTGCTCTCCCCAAAATCATTTTCCAAAGCTTCAACTGCTTTCAGGGGTGGGGGGCACAGCATAGTACTAAATACCCTATGTAACTCGGATGTAGCAAAGAGAAAGTTTCTCTGTAATTATTTCTAAACAATATAAAACTGCTTCTTCAAATTTTTAACACTTGTTCCCAAAATGTCTTCATTATCCCAAAGATTTCATCAGCATACTGCCTAGATGAATATGCACATTTTACCAGCTGTAAGCCACCTGTCTATTTCTGTACCTTGAAGATCTTCATATCACTCAACTAAACTGAATTATTCATTACAAAGAAACTACCACCACACAAAGTTCAATTTGTGCACTTGAATGCTTCAGTTAAAAAAATATATATCAGTTCAGATGAAAGGCACTGTTAAATTACTGTTAATGACATGAAAATTGGCCATTATGATAGCAAAAAATAAATCATGAGTTCTAGAAATTCCATTATATTGCAATGTTTTTGAAATGATGGAATGAAGGAAGTAGAATTATGGTTAATTCTAAACAAACTCCGTCCATTTCTGGAGGAAAAAAACCCCTACAGGTTCAAGTGTCCTAAACAACCATTCATCAGCAATATTATTTGAATTAGGCTCTTCTGCTAGGGCCTAAGGAATGAACCCCATTCTGCCAACACACCCACCCTGTGAGGTAAGAATGGGCTGGACAGAAGGGACCAGGCTAACACCTTTATCTGTTACAGACACAGTCTCAAAGTGTGTGCTAAACAGGCCACCGTGGGCCTGAAAACTTCTCCCACCTCATGCAAAAATGACTGACAGTTTACAGTGCTGCTTATTAGAGCCCAAAAGCTATCTCATTCCCAACACCCCAAGTGAGTCTCCTCTGTCTCTCTGCCCACCTGCTGGGGCTGGGGCTGAGAACTCCCCGCTGTCCTTCAGCGATCTCTACCCATCACCCTACTCTGATTTGCCCCACATCGAAGATTCAAGTAGTTACTGGCATCTGTCAATATACCCATCTCGCACATTCATAACCAGAAGAGCACTGATGAGAAAAGGAAAGAAGCCTCCACCTTCCTGCCCTACACAGCCAGCATCATCACCCAGGAGTCCAGAGCTGTAACACATACACGTGACCTCCACTTCCCCCTGAAGCAGGAGAACTCACTGGGGCCAGCTGAGAACTCGCAGGAAAAACATGACACCACGGCCAACAGGCAAGGATGGAGCTGAGCCTGTGAAAACTGCAGCCTACTTGGACTTTTATCTCTTGATTTTTGGGGATGTAAAATACAATAGCTAGTCCTTTATTGCTCAAGGAAATTATTGGTGGTTTACATTTGCAGTTTTGCTGCAATAAGTACTAACGTGCTTTTGCAGATTAGAGCCAACTCCAGGAGGGAGAGGCTGTTGGTCATAGACAAAACGGCCCTGGTTGAGGAACAAGTCCAGGATTTTAGTCCTAACTCTGACACTGACTAGTAAATAGCCCACTGTAGTTACTTATCAGTTCCTTCACTTATAAAATTAGGGGTGTGACAACCAACCAGTGTGATAAAATCTGGATTAAAAAAAAAAACAAAACAAAACCTAAGACATTTATTTCCTGAATGAATTCTCTGGGTCACGACTATGGTAGGCACAGATAAGTTTCCTGGAGAAAATCTTGAATAGCCTTCCCAAACTTACTTGGCCTAAGAACTTTTTTTTTTTCAACAGAGCATATATGATCACCTCCCAGAACCAGTAGTCCCAGGGCAGTACGGGAGACACCAAACCAGATTCCTTTTCAGGTTGTTTCTGGCTGTTACTTATTTTTAATTTAAAATATAACCCGCCTGACCTGTGGTGGCGCAGTGGATCAAGCGTCGACCTGGAAATGCTGAGGTCGCCGGTTCGAAACCCTGGGCTTGCCTGATCAAGGTACAAATGGGAGTTGATGCTTCCAGCTCCTCCCCACCTTCTCTCTCTGTCTCTCTCTCCTCTCTCTCCCTCTCTGTCTCTCTCTCTCCTCTCTAAAATGAATAAGGAAAATTTAAAAATATATATATAACCCACTCAAAATTTTCTACCTCTTTTTTCTATTTTTTAAGATAAAAAGGCAGTTATATAGCTGTCCTTCTATCTAAACAAAACTTTAAGAATCTATGGTGTTTTTCATATTTAATATTTAATACATCTCTATTCACAAGGAACTCTTTTACAACAATACAAACATTGAGTTTTTTTTTAATTGTTAATCTCATCGGAACATAAAATTTCCTGAGGGCAGGTGCTTTTGTCTGCTTTTCTTCACTGGCATATTCTCCTGCATGTAGGCTGTGCCTGCCACAGAGCAGGCACTAAAACAGCCACCACAGAAGCAGTCATTATACCACAACTAAACGAGAATTATACTTGAATGTTGAATGAATATCCGAAATGGTACTTACTCAAAGACTTCTAAAGGTACTGTAATGTCATGAAGTTGCTGTCGGCACTTATCAATATCCTGTAAGCCAGTCACAATAAAATTCCTGGGGGAAAAAGCAAAATTGGCACATGTGGTTAACTCCATGACACCATGAGCACCATCCACCTGGCCAAATAAAAAAGTTCTCCTTCCACATATAGGGGTTTACACACAGCTCATAACTTTTTTGTTACCTACAGAATTCCGAGAAAGGGTCTGGAATTACAGAATACACTCCGATCTTTGTTGATTTCCTTTCTAAACTAGAAATTGCCAATACCGGGGAGAGGAACTAACCCCTATGAGAATCTGATGAAAAATAGGAACCTTCTCTCAAAAACAATTACCTTGATGTACATATGATGTTGTGTGTGGGTTTCAGAAAACACATGGAGCAGTGGACTCCAGCTTAAGAACCCTCCTCAAAGTCTGGGGTAAGAAAGTCATCTCTGCCAGGTTGAATTTCAGCTCCCTTAAGGAGTCTTCCTAGATCACCTGGCTAGACCCACAGCACTGGGTACATAAGGCAGAGTTGCACTTACATGTTTATATGCCTACGTGAGCCCTTCTCCAGAGTGTTCGTGTGTTTGCCTTTGTCCATCCCAGGGCTTGAGCACCATGGCTGCAAAACGCAGCGGCCAAAAAGTATAGTTAATAAACGGCCTGCGGCCTTTCTCACCGTTCCTTCCCCCAATTTCTCCATACTCTGGCCTATGCAGCAGGTGGAGTCTGCAGCCCTCGTCCTCCCGAGCCCACTTTAGTGCACTCCCACGAGTCCCGCCTCCACTCTGGGCACAGACAGGCTCTGAATTCCTCACTGTTCAGGAGGAAACGCTGAGAGGGAGTTACAAGTGCGCAGAGAGAGGCTTAGATCATAAAGAATGACTCCCTGGATGTGGCCCCAAACAGAATCCATTTTGTCTGCCATGAAAACTTCTCCAAATGGGCCCTCAAGAAAAGGTCCCAGCAAGGCAAAGCGGGAAGGAGGCGGGTCCGTAACAGGCGGCAGCGGCTAGCCCGCCCTGGACGCACAGCCTGGAGCGAGAGGAGTCCGGGAGGGGCCAGGCCCAGGAGAGGCCCAAAGGATGTGGCTCTCCGCCCGGCCCTCACGCCCCGATTCCGCTTTCCGATCCCGGTTCTCCAGCCCCATCCCGATTCCCATCCGGCTCCCCGAGCGGACGCTGCCCCGCCGGCCCCGGAGAAACGCCGGACTCTAGTCGCCACTTACAGTTTTTGGTTGAGCCCGGCCTGACTGCTGGGCTGGAAGTCGCTGACGATGATGCCGAGCTGCCTGATGTTCTCCACGAACTTCTCCAGATGCTCCTCCAGGTGGTCGAACTTCTCCGCCATGGCACAATACTCAGCACCGCTACGGGCGTCCCTCTACTCTGCCGCTTCCTGCTTCCGCCCGCACCCGCTACCACTTCCGTTTCCTCTAGGGGGGCGGAGAAGTAGCTGGGTGGTGGGAGGGGCTGGCAGTCGGGGGCGAATTCAGGATCCTGGAGCGCCTCGGGGGCGGGGCTTGGGGCGGGCTTTAGATTGGGCCCGCCCCAGCAGCCCTAAGCAGTACAGGTGAGCGGACCAGGCAGGTATCAGTAATCAGGGCTCCCCAACGGACCAGTGGTGAACACCCGCTAGAGCTAGACCTCGTTTTGCCTCCACTGGCCCTGAACAAGTTACTTTGTCCCTGAGCCTCTGTTCACATCCATAAAAATCAGGAAAAGAAGACTTGACAGTTACTTGAAGTTAGAAGAGGTACCACCAGGAAAAAAAAGGGAACAGAGGCTAGGGCTTGGAGAGAGTAATTTGTACTCACAATTAGAATGACTTTTCTTAAATATATAAATTACAGGTATTCATTGTAAATAGTTAAAATAATACAGAAAAATGGTATAATGAAGAAAGCAGAAAAGACACCTGAAAGCACACCCCTCTGACTAAAGCCATCTTTAAGATCTTGGAGAGCATCCCTTCCTGCATTCCTTTACACACAGATGCAACGGCTCTGGGGGTGGAAGGGAGCTTGCTCAACCTTTCATTCGCAAACCCCTGTTTGCTGCTGTGCAGGATCCAGCAGGCCTGAAAGGCAGCTCAAGGTGGTCTTCAGACCTGTGAGTTTACCAGTAATGATTTGCCATCCCCAAATAAATAAATTAGCAACCAAGACAACTCATCCTGACTTAAACTTTAAAGCCTAGAGTCACGGTTGATACCTTCTAGCACTAATTGTTACTAGTCCCACCAGAGATCTTGGTCCCCTCCATGCTCCATACAATGTAGCATCTTCACAAATACCCACTGGAATAAAAATCCTAAAGTTTGCATGAAGGACCCAATAAAGACAGTTTCCCTGCACCTCAATTGAAATCCTTGGGTCAGCTTCCCTTCTTTCCTCTTGTATATAACTAGCCACCATCTCTTCTAACTCTTGTTTTCCCTAATTTCTGCCAAGGTGAGGCACTTACCTCCTGTGCCAACTCAAATAAAACAGCACCTTCTGGAGTTTCCTGTTGATGAAGAAAAACCTCTCCTACTTCACTAAGCTTTCAGTAAACTGCTGTTCGTTGATCTTACTATTTTCCAGTTTGATCACATCACTCTTGCACTTAAGAAATTTTTTTGCTCATTCTTCTAAGACTAGTCGATGTTTGCTCATACAATAGCCTATCTGAAATCCTCAAGCCAGAGTGATTTCACTTTACTGAATATCATGATATTCATCACCTGTACTTTTCTATTCCTAGGAAAACTGAGGGAGCTCCTTTTCTCAATAATCTGCAAAGTTTTTCCCAGTTGTTACCAGAAATGGGAACCCAAAGAAGGTAAGTGATTTGTTAAACTTACTGAATCAGGGACTCAATTCATGCAGTGGCCAGAATGGACATGGTAAATCTCTGTTCCCACTCTGAATACACAGAAAATTTACACAGGGGAATTAATCCCCTGAATACACAGGGGAATTTTAAAACAAAGTGAAAACAAAATATTTGATAAAAGAGAAAAAGATGTTTGGGGAAAGATCAGAATATGAAATTAACAGTCTTTTTGTAGAAAGGAAGAGATATTGATGTAACTTAGTTTTTACTAAGAATATATTTTTAAAAACTAAGGTTACCTCTGTCCTAGAATATAAATTTTCCAAGCTAGTAGAGTGGGTTAAGAGAAAACAATCAATTAGATAAAAGGCAAGAAAAAGAGGGAATTAAGTGAAGCAAAGAACAAGCATGGAAATGAAAAAGCACAAAATAAGATAAAAGAATTAAAGACAAATAAGTTGGTGATAATGGTGAATGTAAACAGATTTGACTACTTGTTTAAAGAAGAGACTCTTAGATTGGAAGTATTTCTTGTTGTTTCAATCTAACTATGTGGTTCTTGAAAAGCACACCTGAAGCAAACATAAAGGAAGGAGAAGATAAAGAGATACATTAAGATAAAATATGCCAGGCAACCAAAAGAAAGTTGCTAAAGCATATTATATTAAAAATTAATGGAAATGTAAAAAATAACTTTTAATGATAAAGGGAAAAATCACCAAGATAATATTCTAATATCAACGCATAAGCAAACAAAAACATAGTCTTATAACACCAAGCACAAAATTTGACAAATTGTGGGGAGACATTCAAAATTTATAATCATCACAAGATATTTGGATTGTCACTATCAGAAAATGTTAAATCAAGTGGACCAAAAATATATAAAGAATATGGAAACTTGAATAATATGACTAATAAATGTAATCTGTGAGAAACATGAAGACTGAAAACAGATTGCATCAATCACATATGGAATATTTATAAAATTTGACCATTCAATAGACCACAAAGTAAGTTTCAGCAAATTCCAAATTCTGTCATATAGACCAGTTATTCGGATCTCAGTGTAACTATAGTGGAAATCAGTGAAGTGTATGCTTTTTGCACACACACTTCAAAACCAAAACACACTCTGAAATCATTTATGAGTGTGCATGCCTCTAAATTTGTATGGGCATGACCCTATTTTTTATGCCTGTCATCCTGACACAGTATCAAAAGTGTTTCAATTTGTTTGATACATTATGTGGTCATTCATCCTTGTTAAAGGGAAAATTGTAATTGGTTTAGAACTGAGTGACAAGCACTTCTTATCAAACTTTTGCTCTGTTTCTGAAGTGATACTTTGAGCAAAAATAGCCTGGAAATAAGTTAGAGTTACAACTCAAAAGGAAATAAATAGGAGGAGGCAAGAGAAAATGAAAAGCTCAACAATCATATAGAAAAGAGTGATGAAAGTAAAGACATATAGTGATGAAAAGAAAAACATTTCACTAGTTTTCTTCCTACTCTCATTAGAAGCTAGAAAGATGAACCATAAAGAAAAGCTGATGCTGAAAAGCCGAATATGCATACTTTTGGCAAGTCTCATCAGGGAGGCAGAGAAGGAGAATAAGCAATATTATAAATGAATAGGGGAATATAATTTAGTTACAGTGAAATTTGATGTTCATATTTAGAAAGCTTGAAGGATGCAGACAAGTTTCTAGAAACTATCAAAAATTAACTTAAGAAATAATAGGAAGTCAGAATAGATCCTAACCTTTCAACAAACTAGCCAGTAAACAAAAATCTTTTTAAGAAATGAAAGGCATCAAGCCCTGATAGTTTTTTGTATTAATTTGTCTCTCTTTTTCATTAAATTGTAAAGAAAAAATAATTTCAATCTTACCCAGATGCACTTAGAGACTAGGGAAAAAAGGAACACATCCCAGCTCATTTTTAAAGGGTTGAATAACTTAGATATGAAAAGCAAACAACAAGGACAGTGGGGAAAATAAATAGAAGAAGAAAAGAAAATATAGTCCAATCTTCCTTCTGAGTGAGGGCTTCCTGTAGAACTGTACAAATAGTTAAATAACATAGACTCTATTCTATAATTAAGTCCATGCAAAAATCCTAAATAAAACATAAGCAAACTGAATCAAACATCATGTGTCAGCTATCTGTTCTTACATAGCAAACCTCCCTAAAACTCAGTGAGTTAAAACAATTGCCGTCTCTTCTAATTCGTTCTCAAATCTGCAATGTGAGCTGTGCATGGCATTCATAGCTTGCCTCTGCTCCTTGTCACATTGGTGAGGGTAGCTTCACTGGGGCTGGAGGATCTGCTTTCAAGGTGACTGACTCACTTGGCTAGTGGATGCCAGCTGGGAGCTCAGCTGGACTCCAGGCTGAAGACCAGCATTCCCCTCCGTGTCAGTCTCTCTGCGGGCTTTGGGGGGATTTCTCGCCTCACTGTGGCTGGGTCCCAAGAGCACACAGCTCAAGAGAAGCAGGCAGTAGCTGTACTGCCATTTGTGACTTAGCCTTAGGAGTTCCATCATGTCACTCCCATCAGAGCCATGGCACATTTAGATTTCCAGAGAGGGAACCTAAAACCATGCTGTCAATGGAAGATACAAGTCACATTGTCAAAGAGCAGATAAAATAGGAAGTCTTATTAAAGCCATTTTCAGAGAGTACAACCTGTCATGCTTCATATTGAAAAAAATTGTAATGACCTACTGGGCTTCCTGTAGAACTGTACAAATAGTTAAATAACATAGACTCTATTCTATAATTAAGTCCATTAAAAAGTACAGAAAAAAAATCTCCAGTAGATTTTCAAAATAGACATTTGATAAAATTCAAAATGATTCGTGATTACTTAAAAAAACAAAAACAAAAAAAAACTCTGAGAAAACTAAGAATAGAAAGAAATTTCCTAAAATCTAAAAAAAGATAAATACTAAACATTTGCAGAAGGCATTGGACGTAATGATGAAACTGGCAGCCCAACTACTCAGTAGTACTTTACACTGGAGTGCCAGTCAGCTTGGAAACAGTTATGGAAGTAAGTAGCACTTGGCTATTTTTTGTGTACTTGCTATTGTCTGCCTCCCTTTTTTTTTAATTATTGAACCTCCAGTGTTATCATTATAATTTCTTTTTTGTACCTTAGCTTCCCAACTATATTTTAGGCATTTTGAGGACAAGAATCTAAACTTACTTATTCCTCAGACTCCTAAATATCATATATGCAAAGTAGCCCAATAAATGGTTTTTTATTATTTTAAAGCTACAGAAAAAGGAGACAAAGCAAGAAGCAAAAGGAAACCCAATGCCTCTTTTCCCACTATGAGTGTTACTCCCCAGGAAGTCGTTCTTTTCTGTGGGGATGGAACCTGGCAGCAACTTGCTTTTCAAATAATTAAGAGGAATAAGTGCTTCTGCAGTTTTGACTTATGGCCCCATATGCTGTATTTCTCTCCTCTCTTCTTCAGCATTTACTGTGTTGTTTCTGTCTTCTCCTGTACTTGCAGGTATAGCCTGCAAGGGCCAGTCTGTAAGAGCAGTTTATCCAAAGAAAAGCTGGCATGGAGATGTCTGCTCTGCCACTTTTGCCCTGCTTGATATCAGTCACACTGGGTCTGTTACGTTACCCTACTATTAATTCCCTAGGGCTAGAGCAACAAAATATCACAGACTGGAAGGGCTTAAACAACAGACAGTTATTCTCTCTCAGCTCTAGAGGCCAAAACTCTGTGATATGGTGTTGGCAAGTTGGTTCCTACTGACACAGAGGGAGAATCTGTCTCAGGCTCTCCCCTAGCTTCTGGTGGTTTGAAGGTAACGTTTGCAGTTCCTTGGCTTATAAACAAATCTCCCTGGTCAGTGTCTTCATGTTCTCATGGCTCTCTCCCTACATGTGTCTATCTTAGAATTTCTACTTTTCCCCAGTCATTTTGGATTAAAGACCTGATCTTTAACTTGGTTATATCTACAAAGACCTTATTACCAATACAGGTCACATTCAGAGGTACTGGGAGTTAGGATTCCAACTTATCTTTTTTTTCCAGACACAAGCCGACCTGTAACACCTTCCTGATCTGTTCAGAAACACTAGACCCAGCTCTGCATTGTGATGGAAGGATGTTTGTGTCATGTGGTAATGAGTACAATGATCAGTGCCTACATTTTTGTGATCCATGATTAGACATCAGCTCCAACTTTCATTTCCATAAACTTTCTGCTTCTGCTCCTCTCTTATTCGCATTGGCCAGAGAATAGAAATTGAGGTTTTAAAATCTGACTTTTGGAACCATCCCAAATGGAGCCTTTGAGCTAGATCCCCTGAGTACATAGGACTTTAAAAGCATTTCTAAATTACTTCTCTCCGAGGTGTCCAAAACTGACTATTGTACTCTGCTAAAACCAAAAGCATTCAGAACCCATTGAAATCGACATTGAAATTCACCCTTTTCCTCCTTAAACAGCTAAATAGTAGCTGCTTTCCCTTTACTTAAACATCTTAAATATTGTTGATTTGTTTGTAGGAACCATTTTAAAATTTTAACACCCCAGGCTCCAAATGTAAATGAAATTAAGCTGGAAAATTCCAGCAAGCCAGGAGGTGTACCTGTTAAGACTGCTGCATACAGAAAACCTGCAGAGCTCTGCTGACAGTAAACCTGGTCTCCCTGTTTTCACTCTGGCAACATGATCTGCCACTGGGAAACTTTCTAACTTCTATACCTTCCTGACCTTGGAATCTCGAGCTGTACCCCCCCCCCTCCATTCACATTATTGTTGCTCCATCAGCACTTTGCCCTTAGTGATGCCATTTGGAACATCTTTTTGCCATTCATTCTAATTTATTCTGAGAACCAGATCCAGCTTAATTTTTTTTTAAGCAGCTATCCTGCTAAGAGGGCAAAACAGCTGGGTTTTTGCTTTGCACTCTGTGGATTTTCAGCACATTAGCAGTTCTAGCAGAAGATGATTTGTAACTTGGTTGCTTTGATGTGATGATGATGATGATGATGATGATGATGATGATAATGATAATGATGATGGCAGTGGTCATGATCAAACTGACGACAATATCTAGTAATTTATATATACTATCTCATTTATTCTTCATAACCCTAAGAGAAAACTACTATAATTTGCCTCATACATGGTCAAATATAGGCTAAAAAAATATTCCCTAAATAGAGAATTGGGAAGCAGAATAATTCCAGCTAGTAGAAGATGCCGATACTATTTTTCTTCAAGTATCACACTGACACATGAATGTTCACATAAATTAGATTTACCATTCATTCTAGTATGTTCACAAATCAATGAGAGGGCATGACTTGTGCAATAAAAAATATAAATTTTGTCTTGTTTTTACACTAATAAGTGTTGAGAAACAGTAAGATTTCTCTTCTATTTTCTTTTACATGCAAGATTTGTGGTTGGTTCTACCTTGGAATTCTGTGTAATGAAACTATGACAAGGTTTTAAAAGCTCCAAAAGGAGATTACACTTGTAAAGGCTATAAATTGGCATGTGAACCAATCGGAAATGGAAGTGTGCAGTTGACTTTCACTATCAAATTTCCATGAAAAATTTGTCACAAATTTAAGGGAGGACAGGAAAATATTATAGAAATGAGGATGAGGTAAGACATCTAACTCTTTCAATTATACACATAGACACACAAACATAGAAATATAAACTTTTTAGACTTCATACCATTTTCACCCTACTATGTAGTTCCTTCAGTACACTGCCTAAGTTAAGACATCTCATAGTCTTCTGTAAAAACTAGTGACCTTTAGCTGAAGTCTAATTTAGTCTTAAACATGCCAAAGAGAAATGAGTTATGTTCAAGTATGCTCTTCTAATTCTGATCATCCAGAAAAGAAAGTCTTACCTTGCAGAAAATCAGAGCACATGTGGACCCAAAACACCTTCTTCTGGTTCTGGTCAAGAAAGATAGATTACCAGGATGCAGTGCAGCAAAGAACACCTGAAAATAAGCAGCTTTTGTTATAAAACTAAGTAAAACTATATAAAACTATATATTATAAAGTAAAACTATATATTAAAACTCTTCAGTATGAAAGATGGAAACTAAGAAGGGATATGATCAAGGTCTATACCACTTTGAACAGACATGCTTGTTAATGCCCAAGATGCTAGAACTAGTGTTAACTTCCTTAACTGTCTAGAAAATGGCGTTAGTTATGCTAGTCCAGGTACTGTGAGAATCAGATCCCAAGATGGGATTAAACATGTAAGAAATTTTTAAGGAAGCTATCTATTAGAGAAACTGGGGAAGAAATCAGAAAAGGCTGGAAGAACTATCAGACCAAGATATAGGTTTGACCTCAAGAGCAGGAGAGAAGGAAGGAAGCAAGGAGGTAAGGAGGAGAAGAGAGAGAGTGAGGGAGGAGGGAAGGAAGGAAGCAGGAAAGGAAATAGGAAGGAAGGAAGGGAAATGAGAAGCATCTAAGGCAGTTCTTACAAGAGTTTGATAAAACCACTACAGAGTCCTCAAACCCAAATACTTCATCACCAGGTCCCTGGTATCTCAGGATGAATAAGCTTTAGCATCCCTGACTTACTCAAAGTTGATTAGAAGTAGCCCACCAGAGTAAAAACTTCTATAGAGTTCAGAATGGAGCACTGCAGCCTTTGGTCAATTTAGGACCCTGCAGTTGGAGACCTGAGAGGTACATTTTCATGGGCACCACTTGAGCACAAATAACAATCATAATCACAATAATAGCCATTTATTGACAGCTTGCTCAGAGCCACGTATTTCAGTAGATATTTTACATATATAAACATAATTGTCAAAACAACCCTCAAGACTAGGTATGATTAACCCCCAATTTCAATAAGGCAACTAAAGCTGAAAAGGGTAAGTGCTCTGCCTAGACTACAGAAGTGGTTGGTGTGGAGGTGACATTGGGTCCTAGCCCATTGGGTTTTAAAGTCCATATTCTTACTTCAACAAACAAATGAGAGGACTTCTGCTTCTATAATAATAAATAATGAATTTACTAAACTTGTTAAACCAAAAGGTTGAGTTTTTTAAAAATATAAACAAATGATGCATGTGTTCTACATAATTCATAAGTTACAAACTTTGAGACCTATACCATCACACCTTGAAACCAAATGACTCATCATCCTGCTGAGCCCTCAATGACCCCAAATGGATTCCCTATGTCCTTCTGACTGTCTAAAAATGGAATTTAGGTATGGCCAGAAAAGGACAAAGTCCCAGCTCATCTTTGCTATATGACTTTGCACCACATTTTAACTTACCGTAGACGTCAGTTTTCTTCCCATGTAAATAAAGGTAATGTCTATCAATGCATAAGACTTCCAGAATAGCAAGCACCTGGACTGTGGAAGGCATTTGACAAGTCTGGTTACCTCTATCAGCTTAAATGCAACATGCACAAAGCCAACCTTTATATCTTGTAGCATAAACCGGCTCTTTCTTCCAAAAATGCAGTAATTATATCTTTGCTCAACCTAAAATCTTCTGATATCTTCCAGTTATCTACAGCAGGAGTTTTTAAATCACACTAACCCTATTCACATGCTCCACAAACTTGCTCTGTTACAAGGCCCCAATTCTGTGGATGGGGCAGGAGGGGAGCGGATACATGTGCCTTGGAAGAGCCATGAGACCTTCAGAGGAGTGGAATATGTAGTCTGGAAATATTAATCCTACAGGAAGTTAGACTTCAGCCCTCACCTTCCCTTTGAGAGTTCTCAGTCCTCAGAATAAATTCCAAATCCTTATCAGGGACCTAAAACTGCAACCCAGACCCTAGGGCTTTGGTGGACCCCACAGTCCCTGCCCCCTCACCTTCACAATTTTCCTCCCTCTGCTTGGAAGTCCTCTTTTGTGCTTTGGTCCATACTTGCGAAAACCTACTTGTTCATTTCCATGAAGCTTTCACTTACTTACTTAGGTAAGATTATAACCCCCCCACTCAGAGTACTGGCATATCTGAGACCTATACCTTCCTCAGAGGTAGTGGATTATAGAGGTTAAAAGAGCAGCCTCCACCTTCAGGCAGATATATGTGATGGAAACTGTTTCAATCCCAATAAAGTCTGCTTTCCTTTCTTCCACAGAAATGGAAGTGAAGCCAGGCACATGGCTTTCCCACTGCTCCACTTTCCCAAGCTTGCTTGAAGTTACTTGTGGCCTTGATACTAAAAAACGTAGGCAGAAGTGATGTGTGCCAGATATGGGTCTGGGATTTATCCCAACCCATGAGTCTGCCTAATGATCCCTTCCTTCATCTCTCTGGCTGGACATGGGTGTGGCAGTTACTTCCAACAGAACTTTCTGAGATGAAGAAAATGTCTTAGATCTGTGTTGTACAATAAGGAAGCAACTGGGCAGTTGAAATGTGGCTAGTTCAACTGAGAACTTAAATTTTTATTTCTATTTTCACTCATTTAAATAGCCTCATGTCACTACTGGCTACTATATTAGATGTTGGCAACTTTGAGGATAGAGGACAAATGACTTGGAAGAAATATGGCACTTGGAACGTCCAGGGGAACAGAAGTACCCCACCATAATAGAATACTTAACTTGAAACAGTTGAGTGAGAGAGTGAAAAAAAGTGAATGCTTTTAGGATAGTTAGGGTAGCATGCATCATGGTTATGGCAGAGATCTGGAGGCTCACTTTCTGAGTTCAAATCCCAATTCTGCCACTTAATAGCTATATGACCTTGGGCACATCACTTAATCTCCTTGTCTCTCAGATTTCTTATCACCTCACTGGAGAGATTAAGTGTACACATGACACCTCAGGTTGCTGTGAGAATTAAATGAAGTAATAAATGTAAATCACATAGAATATTATGTCCATTATATAATTGTTATCTATTGTTATGAAATTTTGGGCTTCCTTGTTATATAGCATGTTAGCCTTCTACTAACTAATACATGTGGGTTTGAATCATCATTCTTTCATTTACTTGTGTGATATTGGGCAAGTCATTGACCCATGTTATGAACTCAATATTGTAAATATTACTATAAAAAATATCTTATACTGTAAGTAGATGTTTAGATATCTTTCTTGTGAGCATCTCTAGGATAGTGATTGTCATTTATTTGTTATTCATTGATTACCACAGTGAAGATGTCCAACAACTGTTTATTGAATAAGTTAATAAATGGATCACTAAATCCTCTGGCATTAGTTTACCTGAAAACCCAATACTTTAGCTGTTGAAATGCTGCTTCTGAGACTTCCTCTGGACATAAAATCCCAATGGTACTCTAAGGGCATGCCAGAACAAGGGTGTTCTGTCCCTTCCACCCAGATCATCCCCAAGGATAACAGCTCTTTATGACGCAAATAAAAGGGTTACTCTTTGGGCTCAACCCAGCACACACAGTGGCCAGCATGACTCACTCAAGCTCCTGCTGGCAGAGGACACCTATGGGATCACTCTCATCAATTCCTGTTTATTAAGTGCCTGCCTGAGGGGTGCCAGGGATAACTGGTGGCATGTGGCTGGAATCTACAGTCTTGGCAGGCCCAGCAGTATACCCTGACTCATGCAAATAACTTGCTCTAAGCAGGAGCTGGCAGGAAATCTTTTTTCAAGCCTTTCTGGAAGGGAGGTGGCTTGGAATTTTTCCTATAGTCAGGGCTGGAGAAGGGGAGAGCTGGGCAGTCATGTCCAGAGCCCCAGGCAGTGATCCCTGGGGTGAGGTGGTATATTAATCTGGGTTCCAAAGAAAGAGAACTAATAGGATGAATGGAGAGGGACAGGGAGAGGAAGAGGGAGAGAGAGAGAAGAGAGAGAGAGAGAGAGTTTATTTTAAGGAATTGGCTCATATGATTATAGGAGCTAGCAAGTCCAAAATCTGCAGGTATGCCAGCAGGCTGAAGACCTAGAGAATATTTGATGTTGCAGCTCAAGTCTGAAGGCTGTCTGGAGGCAGAATTCCCTCTTACTTGGGATCCCTCAGTCTTTTTCTCTTCAAGTCTTGACCTGATTGGAGGAGGCCCACGCACATTGGTGGAGGGTCATCTGCTTTAGTAAGTCTACTGATTTAAATGTCTATCTCATATTAAAAAAATACTTCCACAGAATCTTCTAGAATAGGGGTCCCCAAACTTTTTACATAGGGGGCTAGTTCTCTGTCCCTCAGACCGTTGGAGGGCCGGAATATAAAAAAAACTATGAACAAATCCCTATGCACACTGCACATATCTTATTTTTAAGTAAAAAAACAAAACGGGAACAAATACAATATTTAAAGTAAAGAACAAGTAAATTTAAATCAACAAACTGACCAGTATTTCAATGGGAACTATGCTCCTCTCACTGACCACGAATGAAACAGGTGCCCCCTCCAGATGTGCGGCGAGGGCCAGATAAATGGCCTCAGGGGGCCGCATGTGGCCTGCGGGCCGTAGTTTGGAGACCCCTGTTCTAGAACAATGTTTTACCAAATATATGGGTACCGTGGCCCAGCCGAGTTGACACATAAAATTAACCATCACTACCATATTACTTTATAAAACCAGAAAAACAGAATGCTGATACAGGTCTGGGGTCACACCATGGTTTTGGACAAGGACAGTGAGCTCTGTCCAGCAAAAGCCTCTGGTCTGGTGGGATGAGTACTGTCAATGGAAAGGACCAATCAGCAGGGAGCTTAGCTTTCGCCCAATGGGGAGCACCTGAAGACGTGAGCGGTGAACATGTGTCACCCTCAGTGCACACTGGTCCCATCTACAGCAGCAGCGCATGTGAGAAATAATGACGAGTAGGACAGAGAGATGGATGGTAGTGAGAATGTTCAGGGGGGGAGTCAGTTGAACAGAAAGCTAGTGTGAGGTGGATTTGCACATGACTCTGTGGCTCTGGCTTGAACATCTGGCCAAGAGTAAATGGTAAGACAAGACAGAAGATTCCAGAGCAAAAAATCAGGGGAGCACAGGGGGTTTTAGGCATGAGGTTGAGGTGTTTGGGGGATGTTCAAGTGGAAATGCCCAGCAGGCAGCTGAGTGAATGGCCCAGTGCTCAGTGTCAAGGTGATGGCCGAGCCATGGCACAGGGGTTTAGGAGACCCAGATTACAGGTCATTAATGTCATGTCCAAGGTGAAACTCTCAAGGGAGAGAGTATGGAGTGCGACCTGGGGCCCACAGCAGAACATGGACGGTCTGCCGTGCACAGGAAAGGGCAGAAACAGCCACCAGCGAGGGATTAAGAGGGGCGTCTGAGAGGTGTGAGGGGAGCCGGAGAAGCGGCGGAGGTGCTGAGAGAGGGGCCTGTCTCTAGTACAGAGGACACGGGCACAGGAACGGAGTGAGAGGTGTGAGGGGGAGCCGGAGAAGCGGCGGAGGTGCTGAGAGGGGGGCCTGTCTCGAGCACAGAGGACATGGGCACAGGAGCTGAGTGACCACAGGAAAGAGCAAGAATGGAAACGCACCCATGGAGGGGAGAGAGGCGACTTTGCAGGGTGAGGGAGAGGTCTTCTCCAGCATCACGTGCTGTGTGCGCAGTGACTGGGCCTGCGGGGTGATACAGCTTGTGGGTCTTGCAAGGTCTCGCTGCATGTCATAGATGGCAATTGTGAAAGGACAGGAGCTACCCGGCAGACCTACCAAGCTGAGTAACTCAAAGTAACTGAACAGGTTGTTATGATCATAAAAATTCCTAACTGAGCAGCTTATAGTGGGAAGTCCTATCCTAAGGCCTACATGATAGATTAATGTTTGTCTTGAGCAAGCCCTGTCCATCATGTTTGTGCATCTAAGATAACATGCTTAAAATATCAGAATGATCTTTTCTCCAGACCTCCAGAGATAAACGCCTGGTACCGGGGCAGATGACCCCAACATTCCTCATCGTTATCTTTTAGCTGCATACCTCTGTAAACTATGCATGCTAAGTGTTAACTCCTCTGCACCCACCAATGTAAAGGAAGCGTGACTCTCTCTATTTATCTTTTTATCCAGTCCTGGAGATTTCCCCAGCTTGCTTTTTCCGGGCTTCTTAATCTACCGCCAGTGGATTCCATGCACCCTTCCTTACTTTCTCCTTTGGTCCTAATATATAAAATAAGCTACAAAACTGCTATTTCTTGGAGCGTTTCTCAATCCTTTGGGATTTTGCTCCCAGGTCTGGCCCTCAACGCTGGCTCAAATAGCCTGTTTAAACCTTTATTTAAGATTGAAATGTCTTTTGTTAACATAGTCACGGGCATCTCTGGTCGTGAAAAATGAAACACATGCTCTAGAGCAGTGCTGGTCAACCTGCTCCCTACTGCCCACTAGTGGGCGTTCCAGCTTTCATGGTGGCGGTAGCGGAGCAACCAAAGTATAAATAAAAAGATAGATTTAACTATAGTAAGTTGTTTTATAAAGATTTATTCTGCCAAACTTAGCGAAAATCCGACATAAAGTACTTGGTAAGTAATTATTATTATATGCTTTAACTTGCTGTAACTCTGCTTTATAAATTTTATAAAGTAAAGTTACTTCCCTACTTTATAAATCACCATTACTATGGAACTGGTGGGCGGTTAGAAAATTTTACTACTAACAGAGATACAAAAGTGGGCGGTAGGTATAAAAAGGTTGACTACCCCTGCTCTAGAGCCTGCCCTGGGCAGGCTATCTTGTCATCACTTCTCGCATATTACCTTCTACAATCCTCACAACCACCTTAACATACAGGTGTTAGCAATCTTTCCAACTGTCAGATAAGGGGACAGAGGTAGAAAGTAGGTAAGTAGCTTGTTCGAGGCTGTGCAGCTGTTGAAGCGCCACACCAGACTGAGCACTGGCAATGGGACCCAGGGTCTAATTCCTATGACACACTGTTACCTACTCACTGAGCAGCTGGTTAAGATGCCACCGGGAAATTCTACCTGACAGCTGTGCTGGGTTTCAAATAACCTTTATAGTGGGTTGCATGGTGGCATCTTACCTCCAAAAAATATGTCCATTGTACTCCTGGAGCCTGTGAATGTGACTTAATTTGGGGGAAAAAGAGCCTTTGCATACAGAATTATTTTAAGCATTTAGAGATGAGAATATCATCCTATGTAGACTCTAAACCTAACGACAAGGGCTCTTATAAAAGGGAAGGGAGGAGAGACAGGGGAAGGTCATTGAAAAGAAGGATTGGAGACAGAAGTTAGACAAGCTAAAGAGTGACAAGAGCCATCAAAAAGCTGGAAAGTACAGGAAAGATTCTCCCCTAGAGTCTTCAGACACAGAGATTTCAGATTTATGACTTCCCGAACATTGAGAAAATAAAGTTCTGTTGTTTTGAGCCACCACATTTGTGGTAATTTGTTATGACAACAGTAAGAAACTAACACACTTTTATCGAAACCATTTAGTACAGTATTTCCCTGAGTCTGTCTTGAGTTTCTTCCCTGATAACTCTGAGACTTGAACATCGCTGTTCTTGTTACCACAGCTGGAATTCTAGGAAGTGAGGTGTCCAGAAAGTATTTTAAAATTCCACAAGCAACAGGCATTTTAGACTAGAATACTCAACTTGAAATGTCTGAGTTCAGGATTTGCTCAGTTTAAATGTTTACTAATTATTTTGATACTATACAAATTTTAGTGCCATCACTTAAACCCATGCTCACCACCTGAAATAATTCTGTGCCACACAACAGGGGACAACGCATCCCAGACATCCTGTTGTCCTTTGCTGCCTGCCTCCCAGAACTGGGACTCAAAGTGTGCCCAAGGCACTAAATCTGGGTCACAGAGTCCCTTCCCCACATACGGCATTGAGGCAGGATATTAAGAAACTAGGAAAATTCCTGGGCAAGTGGAATGGGAAAACTGAGACAATGTAATTTAACAAGGCCAAACAATTTGAACAACTTACAGACAACTAGTGAATCGCAAGACCTTATCTTCTCTAACAAAGGACACTCGGGAACAAATGGTTTACACATCTCCTCCCTGACCAGAGAATAAATATAATAGATTAAATTGCCCTGGTCAGAGAGCTAGAGCACAGAGACCCAATCATTGCCATTTGTGCCAGCTAAACCCAAGGACAGATGAAGTCAGGGGATGAAATGATAAAAAACGCAATTAGAGCCAGACAGGCCCAAGATAAAAGTAAAGCAGTGAAGTTGACCAGAGAATAATCCCAAACTCCCCTATAGGCTCAGTATGATACATCAGCATATTAAAAATGCACCTGGAAAGCTGATGAATATTCTATTGAAAACCTCCCCTAAGATTCTGGCCTGCAAAAAGAGATAAAACCCCGCAAGACAAAGGATGCTGGCAGGGGCTCACTCTAGAACACCATGACTTTCCTTGGGCATAAACTTTTGTCTGCCTCCCTCCTAGACTCTAAGGGTCCCCATGAGACTTACAACCAGGGAGCAACAGGCAGCGGCAGCTCTTCAGGAACTACTTCCTGAATCTGTTTCCAAGGCCCTTTTCTCTGACTTCCCAGTGAGCTGACAGCAGCCCCGCCTGGTTCACTTGTTTCCTATCATGTTTCTAGGGAGCCAAAGCAGCACTGCCTAGGCTCTCTGTTTCTTTGTCTACCCTAAGTCCTCCCTTTGCTTCACTGTCCCCAGCTTTAATAAACATACTCTTAAAATCACTTCGATTCCAGTTGGGAAATCTTTCCTGCATGAAGTCTAGAACCCACACACTATAGGCCGGCCCGAGGCAGACTGCTCTGGGCCTGGTCCTTTTCCAGTGACAACATCACATCCCCCAACACCTTTTATACATATGGCAGTAGCTAACTAGTAGTTAAAAGAGTTGATTATTGGCTCACTTCAATGCCACCTTGTCCAAATTTTAGACAGAGATCTAATAATTTGTTAGCCATGTAAAATTGCTTAAAAAAAAAAAACTTAAACGAACAGTGACATGGTATGATTGGTGGTGTCTGCCAAGCTAAATTGTGTACATATATTCACAGCCAGAAAGTGATCACCCAAGAGTTGTGATTTCCTAACCTTTATTCCTACATGTCAATCTCCAGCCTGCCGATCTGAGCAACAGATTAAAATCATCACAGAAATTATCGAGCTTTGTTCTGATTAATAATATTTAAAAATTTTTTTTTTGCATACTCATGATAATAAATCAACCAAGAAATGTCTGGCCACTAAATTCTCCAAGGACTTTCGCACCTAACATATAAACCACTCTGAACAGTAACTTACTCTTAGGCATATATTTTATTGGGACTTCTGTAATCATTGCTAGCTTTCAAAATTTCATATTTTCCAAATAGCATGTGAACTCTTATTCCTTGAAAACGTAAATTAACAGTTTTCAAAGCCTATTACTATTTATAGATGCTAAATTGGGGGCAGGGACTTCTTTTTAAGCTAACACATATTAAAGAACCACTCTATGGCAACCATTGTACATATGTTACTATAATAATTTTAGAAATCTAATTTTCCTTTTATTATTACTTGGCAGTCCCTTAGCTTAATTCTTATATTATCTCTTCTCTGTAACAGATTCTTTCTTCATGGGATCCCTCTCGGCAGAAATAGTGATTTCCCCACACACAAATTTTCCAGAACCTCTCCATAAAGTGCTGAGGTTGTAAGACTCACAGCTGATTAATTACTTTATGCAGTGGGACTGGTGTTGGCTTACCAGACACAACTCTGAGAAGTCCCTACAGGTCAGGTCCTAAGGGGTCTAGGGGATGCCCTGACATGCATATGTGAGAGAGTGAATGTGTAAGTGTGTATAGATGTGAATGTGCATAATTGTAAGCATGATTGAGTGTGCATATATGTATGCATCTGTATGTTTGAGTATGTGTGTGTTCATAGGGATGTTCAGAGTGGAGAAAGCCACAAATAATTAGTGAGACATGACATTAAATTTTGGGTTGTTTTTTTTTTAACCTAACAACAAAGGTGACAAAGCTCAGCTAATAGGCCACCTGGGATGTCTAGAAATCAAAACAGTGAATTAATGGCCTCTTACAAAACTAAAGGCAGCCTGCATCTTTAAACATGGTTAGGAAAGGCAGGGAATTTTCCAGAGTGAGGGTGAAGGTGGGAGGGAGGTAGAGACATCAAGGACTTGAAATTTGGCACCCAGAACTTGGATAAGAACAGAATCTCTATTAAGAAGAAGAAGAGCTGTTTACTTTGATAGTTTGACTGGGTAGAGAAATCTTGATCAAAGTCTTTTTTTTTTTTCTTTCCAGAACTTGAAAGATGTCTATTCGTTATCTTTTCATAACCACTGTGGATAACAAGAGATCTTATTTCAAAATGATTCTCGTTTCCAGAAAATCTTTTCATATTCTTGACTTTCTGAAAATTTTCAAGAATATATCTGGGCCTAGATCTTCCATTCATGGCACTGAGAACTCAGAGGGCTTTTTCAATCTCATACTTGTGTCATTTAATTCAGGAAAATCTTCAATATCTCTTTTTTATATAATTCCTTCCCCTCTTTTTTTTCCATGAGTTTTTTAGTCACATATTAGATCCTATGCATTGATATTTTAGTCTTTCATTTCTTTTCTCTATGTCCTGTCTCTATTATTATTATTTTCTTGTCAAGGAATTTTTTTATATTTTATCTTCCAATGCTTTACTGATTATTTTTCTTTTTTAGTTCCATCAATTATTTTTTATTTAAACAGTTTTTTTCTTATTCTCTATTTTCTCCCTTTTTCTATAAAACCCTTTTCTTGCCCTGGCAGGTTGGCTCAGCGGTAGAGCGTCGGCCTGGCGTGCGGGGGACCCGGGTTCGATTCCCGGCCAGGGCACATAGGAGAAGCGCCCATTTGCTTCTCCACCCCCACCCCCTCCTTCCTCTCTGTCTCTCTCTTCCCCTCCCGCAGCCAAGGCTCCATTGGAGCAAAGATGGCCCGGGCACTGGGGATGGCTCCTTGGCCTCTGCCCCAGGCGCTAGAGTGGCTCTGGTCGTGGTAGAGCGATGCCCCAGAGGGGCAGAGCATTGCCCCCTGGTGGGCAGAGCGTTGCCCCCTGGTGGGCATGCCGGGTGGATCCCGGTTGGGTGCATGTGGGAGTCTGTCTGACTGTCTCTCTCCGTTTCCAGCTTCAGAAATTTAAAAAAAAAAAAAATTTAAAAAAAAACAAAACCCTTTTCTTGCTTAGCAAAGAGCAGTGTATCTTGAATTTCTGAAATACAAATATTGAGTGCTTTTTCTAACAAAAAAAAAAGGTGTTCATTGTTCCCTGTATTAGCTCTCTTTCTTTTGGTATAATTTTTTTTCTTTTTTTTTTTCCTGTTCATATAGCTGGTCTGTAATCTCTGGTAGGGTTTTCCTCATAAGCTAGTGGCCCTACTTACTTATTCTCAGTGAAATGTGAAGTTGCCTGTAAGTTCAGTATATGTAGATGGGACTAGTCCACGTCACTTGGCCAGCAATGGTGGGAGGCAACCATATTTTAAGGCTTCTATATGCAAGAAAGAAAGTATGTTTCTCAGCAAACCAGTTCCCACAACTAGCTACCAGACATTTCACTTAATGTCTTCAAAAAATAATTCTATTTTGGGGAAGGGAAGTGGATAAAATTATGAGGATCACTTGTATTTGTAGTTTTTGCTAGGAAATAAATCCCTAGGGATTAGAGAGTCCCATCTTTGGAAAGATGGGGAACTATTTTCTCCTTTAAAAAGTGTAACATATCTTGCAACCACTTCAAAATCCCTTACTGTAATGAACAAAGGAATTAAATCAGATATTTCTGATAAGTCCATAAAATCAGAAGAATTCAAACCTATACTGAAAATTGGTCGAGCTTCCTCAGGTCATGAAAGAGCTAAAATTGGTATGACATCCCTGATGAGTTCAAAAACCACAGTACTTTCTGGCATGTAACATTTGAACTGAAATGAAAAAGAACTTTTCAGCCTTGTCAAAATGGGAATACAATCTGTCCTCAACTCCATGTTTCTACTATTCATGGCTTTCTCTGGCTTATTTATATCAGCTCCTCAAATTATGAATGAAACCAGATAACTTTACTTCCTAGTGTGCAATCTTAAAAGTAGGCTGCCTTAATAATCACCTGGGTTAAGTTCTAATTTTAGAGATGAAGAAACCAAAGCCTAAGAAATTTTTTAAAGTGCAACATCAAAGGTCACAATACCAGCTGGTGATATAATAAAAGAAGGAACATGGGATTGGAGCAAGAAGGTCTGGGTCTAGCTCCATTTTTGCTGGTTTAGATTGGTTAACAAATTGGCTGGAATGTGTTTCTGGTAGGTTGATAATGTGAACATGAGTCCTTATAGCAGAAATTTGGAGTGTTCTGAATCCCAGATCCTTCAAAATTTCAAAATTATCTGAGAAATATAAACTTAGTGTTCCAGTTGGCACAGACCACACCCCTGAATACATTTGCCTAAATCCAGTCTAATCATCATTGTTTGAACATGTAGGTGAATTTTCAGAATCCAAGTGGTCCTTCCACTCCCCATGAGGCTCTCAGAACTAATCAAGAAAGACCTAAATTGAATCAGATCTTTGAACAATCATTAAGTTTTAAGATTCCGAAGAGGCCTTAAGATGATCCATTCTGATGCCTTCATTCTACAGGCATCAGAATACATAAGTAGTTTCACTAAATTAACACAGTGAGCTAAGTGACAGAGGCCACAGAGCCATGTACGGGGCCTTCCCAGTCTGGTACTTTTCCACTCACCGTGCCTCTTCACCAGCAGAACGTTATCCACAAACCAGCCTGTGGGTTTCAAACCGTGAGAAACCAGATGTGTGAATAAATATTCACTGCCACATTTCCCAAGACTGTTTATTCCATATATACATGGACCATTTAAAAAAATAGATTCATGAATGGCCAAGATATCTCTGCGTGATTAACATGCTTATAGAGAAAACATGTGACTATATACTAATTAACAATTTTAATATAATTCTAGAGTGATAAGCTTCTTTAAATGCTTCTTAAGATCTTAAAAATGTAAATTTCTTCAAATAGCTGCTTTGAGAAATTATTTTCATGCCATTTTCTCAGAAATCAACTCCAGATTCTGAAGCTTTATGTATACTTAAAAAAATTATTTCCATTCTGTTATTAACTTTCCTCAATTTGGTTTGCTGTGAAATTCAGTGGGGAAATGAAAGATGATGCTTCCAGGCTTTAATTTAATTTGGGAAGCACACCCTCTCTTTAGAGTGTTTTGATGGGACCATAGAGTGCATATTTTATATGGGGCATTTGTTCCACTAAGAACTATAAAATTTTGTTAGTTTTTAATAAATGCTACTCAGGATACAGAATCTCAATGGTAAATATTTGTTTACCAAACCAACTGACACAAAAAAGTGTCTATATCCATCGACCTGGTACTTTCCCGTTGTCCCATTTTGATACAGGTAGTTTCAGACAAGACAGTGCTAACTGAATGTCAACATAAAAGCTGCTCATGATAATGGATCTTTTGACTCTTCTGTCTGATTAATTTCTTCCTAGAATTCTTAGGAAGTAACTGAATATTGACAAACTATGAGATGGAAATTTCAAGCTCTGAAAAGGTAGCTTTGAGAATAACGAGGTTTCTGGGTACAGGTGGGGTCCAGACCATCCAGTTGAGGCCAGCCTCCCCCTGAGCAACAGTGAACACGTCGACATCACCCGACTCTCCACTCCAGGGCTCATCCTCAGCACAGTTAGTAGCAGCCTTGAGGGCCACTTGCCCCCCTCTGGCCTTCAGGTAGCTCGTTTCTGAGATGAGGCACTGGGGCCAAGACCCGTAGGGACTGTCTCAGCCCTGGCATTTCATGTTCCTATGTCACAAAAATGTATTTTCTGTGGAATCTGGTTCAAGAAACAGCCACTTAAAATTCCCTCTCTGCCTCTAGCAGCAGAGTTCTTATCTGAAAACTACACTGTTCTTCACCAATGTGCTGACGCATTTCAGGTCACACAAAAGTTGGAAAATCAACATGCCTTGGTGAGAAGTGCATTCAAAATCTTTTAAAAGTGTTTATGTCAACGTTAGCATTTCTATGGCCCAGGGTCATATTTTATCTTGAATTGTGATGTTGATGTTTAATTATAAATACTAGACATGCAAATATGTAAGTCCAGTTATATAATACAGATGGACAATCTTGTTTAGATAAGTAAGCATAATTTAAAAAAAGAAAACCTTGTGCATGACCTATGGACATTCATATCAGCACTTTGAAATTGATATGGGGACTTATTTTTGTGGCACAAGCAGTGTGAGCAAGAAATCTTTGTAATAAACTCAGTTCCTCCTTGATCACCTTGATGAAGTCTCAGTCAATAAACGGTCTGTCTCTGTCATCCTGAGTTGACCGTGTGACAGCTGATTCACAGAAATGCAGGATATAACTTGTAGACAAAGCTCAGCTCCCTGGGGGATGGACACCCTCTTCTCAAGGTCACATAGCTGTGGTCACCCCTGCTCTCAGCAAGGACACTCAAAGAGGCATTCTGGCCCCTGGCCTCCTGCCCCCACACAATTCCAGCAGCTCCAGGAATGCCCGTTCTACGCCAAAAGCTTCCCTGGAAAAACATAGGTTAAACCAAAGCCAGCTGCTATGTGGTCATTGACCTGATTCACCCCAACAACAAAGGCAAAGTCAGGCGGGAACGGGTGTTGAGCATAGAGAGCGATGGCCTCCATTCTTTCTCTGCATCTTTTCAGTCTCCCTGGACCCTAATTTATGTACTTGTTTCCTAGGATCTTGTTTTAAAGAAGAATATGGGGTCTAAAATGAAAAGCATATTTACTTTGACATCAGTCCAGAGAACTGTAGGGCAGGAGCCAGTGGTCATTAGGAAGAAGGTGCATGTTTTCAAGTGAAGAAATGAATAAAACTCTGAGCACGGATTTCTGAGCCTCACGCAAAGCCTGCCCCGGTCAGCTAAGCCGCACGGCCCTGCACCCCCCAGTCAGCACAACACCCACAGGACCCTGGACCATTCTGCTTAACCAGCTCCAGCTCCCAGGACAAAGCAATAATGCTGGTGGGAAGGGAGACAGGGGAACATGTCTGCTCCCTGATGGAATGGGACAGGAGACTAATAAAGAGACCCTGGAGATGAAGTAAGTAAGTAACCCCTCAGACTCTAGAACTTCAGATATTTGGCAAATCTTACCTAAAAGTTAATTTCTTATCTCCCATCAGGCTGGGCCTTTTGAGAATTTCACATAATCCTATCTAAAATGAATTCTCTAAAGTCTAAGTCCAGAGCAATTCTACTTGAGAAAAAGAAGTCTGCCCAGACCTGCAGAGCAAACCAAGCAGGAGTGACCAGAGCCACCGCATTGGTTTCTTGAGAATCATGATTGATGATGGAATACCCACAGTGTCACCAGCCCTGGGCACATCAGAGCACAAACTCTACCTCTTATTGAGGACAGCACAACCTTGCCATGAGAGGAAATGCCAGCTCAGTCCTGGGCTGACTCTCCCAAGTGAGGACAGGCCTTCAAGAGCTAGGGGCCCAGATCTGGCCACATGGTTCCCATGAGGGTAAGTAACACTTCCTCCCCTGTAAAGAGGTTCAACTAGAAATGAGTACTACAGGTAATGCTGCTGCATCAAGAGATTTTAAATCAGAGAAACAAAACCCCAGGCTTCCTAGGCAGAGCTCACTTAATAATTTCCTGACTCCAGTTTGGGGTTTTTTTTATAACACTATTGATATTCCCAAGGTGGGGGGGGGGGTGACTAATGACTAAAAATCCATCCAGAAAGCTTGATTTTTCAATGAGATTGTCCCCAGCATGGGTAACTGAAATAATTGTTAAAGATATATGGTGGATTTGCTTTTCTTTAAACAATCAGACCCCACCCCATCTCCCCGGACCTAGCTAGACCTTTAAAGTCATAAGGCTCTGCTAGTAAAAGCACCCAAGGTAAAGGCCTAAGAAATGATCTGTGTAAGCAGGTGTCTGAAAGTGACAGCCGAGACCTAAGAAGGAGTTTAACAATGTGTTTGTGACAGATAAGTTTGCACATGCAAGATGGAAAAGATAACATTTCTCAACTGCTTCTGTAATTATAGCTTTGAAAGAGGAGGTTGTCAGTTCCACCTTCATTCAGGAAACTTTCTTGCAATGTCTCCGTTAATTACCACTGTCTATGTATTTATTGTCAAGGAAGTTCCTTGTTCCCTAGCCTTCTGGTAGCTCTTGGGCTGGGGAAGAACCTTATCCATGGGTGGTCAGTGCAGTTCTCCAAAGGAGGCTGAACTCAATGGACCATCCACTCAGAGTCATGCAGCTCCGGCTGCCTTTGACAAGAAGCCCATCAATCAGCACAAGTGCCATACCACCTACACAGCACTGGTCCCTGAGCTCCAAACACCAGCATCTTTCATGCTCATTAACATTACTGAGAGAGCTGTCTCAGTCACTGATTGTTTTTGGCATTTTCATTTGCAAAGCAGTAAATAAGTTTAGGGAACACTTGGACCCACCTCTCAAAACAACTCACTTCCAAATGATACATGAAATGCCTACCTGTCTAGAGGGTGGAACTTAGCACCACCCCCACCCCTTTGAATATGGACTTGACTTTGTGACTTGCTCCCAAAAGATAGAGTACAAAAGGGGAGAGAGAAATGTTCCGGTGGAGAAATCTGGCAGACTCCACCTGAACCAAATGGTCAACGTTATTGTGCCCAGCGTTGTCACATCACATCATGTGTCCCTGATATGATGTGATGCAAAGGGACCTTCAACTTTGCAGTATTCTTTCCAAAAAATCCCCAGGACCCCAATGTAAACATGAGAAAGACAACAGAGAAGCCAAATTAAGGGACATTCTCCAAAATACCTGCTTAGCATTCCTTACACTGTCAAGGTCATCAAAAACAACAAAGAAAAACTGAGAAGCCATTACAGACCAGAGGAGCTTAAGGACACACTAAATGTAACAGGCTGCCCGGGTGGGATCTCAGACCAAAAAATAGCATGAGTGAGAAAACTAAAAAAATCCAAACAAAGTCTGATGTTTGGTTGATAGTAATGCAGCAATGTTAATTTCTTAATCTTGGCAAGTGTAGCGTGGACGTGCAGGAAACTGGGTAAGAGATATGTAGAAATGGGGCTGGGACCGGGTGCAGGTGAGCAAGTCACCTAGGGTGCAGATTTAGGGAGGTGCTCACTCTTGGGATCTCTACGTGCAGCTCTGCTTGACCTTGTGTGGGCACTCTGTGTGTGCTATGTTTGCAACTTTCCTGTGAATCTAAAATTATCCCAAAATTAAAAATTTGGAATTTTTATAAAAGTAGCATTGGATGAAATCTTGTCATATCCCCAATAGGATATTCCTGGAATAGTGATGTTGCTGGCAAGAGAGGGGGGAAATCTGGCACAATGACAAGACAGGGCTCAGTCTATTCCAAGCCAGAGTGTTGGGATCAGCACGCAGACCTGCAGCATAATGTGTAGCACAAAGAGACAGTGACATTAGACTGTCCCAGCAACTTGGCATAATACCCAAGCAGGAGGTCCCCACATAAAATATTCATGTCTTACCATACCAAAGGGACTCTTTCACTTGCAGCTTTATAAACCCAATTGAAGTATCTGTCCAGCACATTGGTCCACATGCCATTGGATGTGTATTAATGAACTATATTTATTGTTCACAAGGATGATAAAGTGTGATTCTGATAAGAATTCCCGAACAACCAACTACAGACCCAAATCAAAATAGTGTCCAGTTGGGTCCTGACTTGTGATACACGTGTTATTCTGGCCACACATGGTCTAGACTGGTTGGAATGGAGCTGTTCCCTGGAGGCCCCATGGCCAGCAGCTATTGGCCTTCACTTATGGATGATAAGGGACCACACAGTGTTACAAGTCTCTCTTACCTTGGACATTCTATAGTGGCCCCTTGGAAGAATGAACGTTTTTAACGGCTTTGTTCTTGATAGATGGCAACCAGGCATGGGGCAGGATGCAGGAAGAGAGGTGGTGGGAGATTTAAGTTCTTTTAGGGAGAAGAGTCACCTCCTACTTGAATTGAGAGCTAAAAAACAGTTCTCCCATGTGTGCAGTGCCACGTAACTTCTACTGTAATGCCACAAAACACCCACACGTGGAACGCTGATGCTAGTTCTCCCTCCTCCGGTGCCCAGATCCGAGGGGGAACCAGGGAGAGCCAACCAGCCCTGGAAGCAGCTAATGCTGGTGTAGATACAGCAATGAACAAACAAGCTTATTTAAAACTGGCAGGGTGAAAAGGATTTAGGTTTGGGAAATCTTGCCTGAGGAATATCTGAATGTCACTGAGGGGAAAGAGCACGGAATAAACCCAAAATATGCTTTAAGGAAGCCGTGGAAATGCCTTCCGCATAATATTATCTCCCTCTGCTAGAACTGCCAATTTTGAGTTTCTCACTATTTTTATTTTCTTGAGAAATGATCATTTTTATAAATAGCTTTTTAAATGTCAGACTAACCGGTTGAAAAATCTATCTCTACTTCTTATCCCGAACAACTCAGCCCTTGTTCATTTTCTTGGGTGTCTCAAAAGGTTAGAGGAAAGGAGTTAGCTGGGAGTGGTCATCTTTTTAATGTCCCATTGGTTCTAGCTACTCAACAGTCACAACCCATAACCAGGGTCAGTTAAGACAGATTGAAACCACCGAGAAGCCACTACCAGAGGCCATGGGAGAGCTTCCTGCAGCCACAGCAAGACCTGGACTCTCGCTCCTCAGACAGCAGGAGGCCACAGCCCGTCCATCTGCCCAGTCTTGGGTACCGTGGACACTTTTCTCTAGAATGGCTCTGGGCTACTCTGTTGGGGCTATCATAATGAAAGGAGCAGGAGGTTTCTCTTGACCTAGAACATTGTTCTCCAAGGTCATGCCAGCAGCCTTGGGTCATCTGGGAACACATTAGAAATCCTCATTCTTGCCCCTCCCCCAAACCCACTGATTCAGGAGCTCGGGATGAAGAAGAGACAATGACCTGTGAGTTAACATGTCCTCAGGGTCATTCTGATGCATTTTCAACTATGAAGACCACCCCACCCTCCATCTACAACCCTGGTTCTCAAACCTAGCTGTACATTAAGACAAAATAGAACAACAACAAAATGACAACAGATCACCAGAGCTCATGATTGCACTGATATGGGGCATGGTATGGACGTGGGGATTTTCCAAGCTCCTCAGGTGATTCGGATCAGCAGCAAACCTGGAGAACTGCTGTTCAGGAACAACTTAGAAACTGAGTGCAGGTCCCTCCCCCACTTGGTGCACTATGCAAAACCTGCTCTGTCTAAAATATCCACTTCTCTCATTGGAGGTCAGCCTAGAGCCAGTGTCCACTGATCTGGCTGCACATAAGAAACTGGGGAGATCTCAGAAATTTTCACCTTATTGTTTTTAAAGTTATTTCATTATTGCTTCTCAGATAATATCCAACCAAGATTATGAATCAAAAGCTAAGGACCCATGCCCCGTTTTCATATGGGTAGAATTTCTTTTCTCCCAATAAGACCTTGAATGATTTCAGAGATAGGACTAGGGTAGTGTGATAATATGATTTATAATAAGAAACGTTGTATTTGGTTTTCGCCCACTGCTGGCACAGACTTCCTAAAAACCTTGGCATTTCCTGTGATGAGAGCTATAAAGGTATCCTTTGAGAACAAAAGGTTAATGAGGTGACTTTTGGGAAGCATCTAAGGATGCAGGCTGGTTGCCAGGAGAACTGACCATGTGATTAGAGGGTTGGAACTTTCAGTCCCACCCACTGATTTCCAGGGAGGGGAGAAGGGCTGGAGGTTGAATCAGTCACCAATGGTCAAGGACTTAATCACTCATGCCTATGTAATGAGGTCTCCTTGAAAAAAGCATAAGGAGGGGGTTGTAGAGCTTCTGGGTTGGTGAGGTGGACATCCGGGGAGAGCGATGCTCCCAGAGAGGGCGTGGGAGCTCCACCCCCGGTCCTGCTTACCTTGCCCTACGATGCCCTTCCATCAGTTCCTGGGTTACATCCTTCTACAACAAGCCAGTAACCTATTAAGTGAAATGTTTCTCGGGTCTGTGAGAGGCTCCAGCAAATTAATCAAACCCAAATAGGAGGTTGTTGGAAGCTCCCATTTATAGTCAATCAGTCAGAAGCACAGGTGACAACTTAGACTTGTGATTGGAGTCTGAAGTTGGGGAGAGGGTCAGTCTCCTGGGACTCGGCCCATAAACTGTAGGACCTAATGCTATCTCCAGGTAGATAGTGTCAGAACTGAGTTGAAAAGCAGGATACCCGGTTGGTGTGGGAGAATTGTCTGATGTGGAAAAACCACACGTTGGAATTAGGTGTCAGACTACTCAAGTGGGAACTCCCACTGAAACACTCTGGGTCAGAAGTGCTCTTTGTAGTAGTTTGAAACAGTTTAGGCCTTGGTTGTTCACAGACCACCACTCCTGAGTGACATTTAGGAGAAACCTTGGTTCCTGCACCTGTTCTGGGACCTTGGGTCACAGCAAACCAGAGACCCCTGTGAAAAATGCTCTCCCCGTCATTAGCCTGTTGGCCTGGTTTCATCTGCAAGGTCTTTTCATTTATGGCATCCTCATGTCTACAAAGAGAGAAGAATGATTCATCTCTTTTCCTTTAATACTCCCTGCTTGTATTCAGGGACATTGTAATCAGCAAAACTTTATTAAAATCCTTAAAATAAATAATCCCAAATTGCCTTTTAATATAGCCAGTTCACCGTAATTAAAGTGTCCTGGTGAATGTGAATCACCCAGAAGAAATCAAGGCTCCATTTAAATGTTTAAAACAAGCATGAAAATTAATACTTAGAAAAGCCATGGCCCAACTCTCACTTCCTCCATGAAGCCTTCTCTGACCTCCCCCAAAGGAGAAAAAAACCCTAATCAAAGGCTTTCATGTTTTGTAGACCTTTTTCCGCTGTCACTCACATAGCCATTAATTCCAGGGTGACTTGATTCCTTTTTGTCCAGTGAAGACATGGCCAGCTCGGGGATACCTAGGCTTTGGCCCAGTGGCCAGCACAGTCATCAGGTACATAGAGGGTTGTTCCTCCTACTCCAAAGAGCTTGTGTCCTTTCTCCCAGCTTGGCATCCTCCTCCAAAAAAGTAGAATGCACTTCACGTGGAATCAAGGGGACTGTGGGAAGTGCAGCACCCCACAAGGAAGCTTAAAAACAGGCATGAGGGCCTGGCTGGTTGGCTCAGCAGTAGAGCATTGGCCCGGAGTATGGAAATTCCGGGTTCGATTCCCGGCCAGGGCACACAGGAGAAGCGCCCATCTGCTTCTCCAACCTTCCCCTTTCCTTTCTCTCTATATCTCTCTTCCCCTCCCACAGCCAAGGCTCCACTGGAACAAAGTTGGCCTGGGCGCTGAGGATGGCTCCATGGCCTCTGCCTCAGGTGCTAGAATGGCTCCGGTTGTAATAGAACAATGGCCCAGATGGGCAGAGCATTGTCCCCTGGTGGGCATGCCGGGTGGGTCCTGGTTGGGTGCATGCAGGAGTCTGTCTTCTCCCCTGCTTCTCACTTTGGAAAAATTAAAAAATTTTTAAAAATTAAAAAACAGGCATGAAAGGGAAGCTGCCATTTCAAGAGGGCCAGCTGCACAGCCTGGAGGCTGTTGGTTTTGCACTGCTTTATTTTGGGTTGCTTTTGCTTAAGATGGTCAAACACAAACCAGGAAAAACGTCACAACTTCGGGGTCCAGAGAGCCCCCAACAAGACCTTGTTTAAAGAGGATGGGAGCTGTTTCTTCTGATTCCCTGTGATTGATTGAACCTTGGAAATTCCTGGACAAAATTATAATTTTAACATTTTTCCTAGACTGAATTGCATTCCTCAAATTCATACTTTGAAGGCCTAGCCCCCAATGTGACTGTATTTGGAGATGGAGCCTGTAAGGAGGTTAGTAACGATAAATGAGGTCATAACGGTGGGGCTCCTAATCTAATAGGACTTGTCTCATCTCCTTTAAGAAGAGAAAGTGACATCAGATCTCCCCACAACCACCTCCTCCACACACACAGAGAAAAGGCCACATGAGGGCACAGCCAGGTGTCCTGCAAGCTGAAGAAAATGTCTCACCAAAAGCCAACTCTGGCCCTGGTCAGTTGGCTCAGTGGTGAAGCATTGGCCTGGTGTGTGGATGTCACGGGTTCAATTCCTGATTAGGGCACAGAGGAGAGGCACCCATCTGCTTCTTACCCCTCCCCCTCTCATTTCTCTCTCTCTCTTTCAATCTCTCTTCCTCTCCTGCAGCCATGGCACAAAGGAGCGAGTTGGCCCCAGGCGCTGAGGATGGCTCCATGGCCTCTACCTCAGGTGCTAAAAAATGGGTCCAGTTACAATGGAGTAAGGGCCCCAGATGTGCAGAACATTTCCCCCTAGTGGGCTTGTCAGGTGGATCCTGGTCTGGGCATATTGCAGGAGTCTGTCCCTCTGCCTCCTCTCCTCTCACTAAAACAAAATAAAACAAAAGAAACAAAAAAAGCTAACTCTGATCTCCAGAACTGTGAGGAAACAAACTGTTGCTCAGCCACCCTGTATGTGTTTTGTTGTTGCCTTGCGGCATCCCTAGCAGACTAACACAGCGTCATCTATTCCTGCTTTATCAATACTATGTGTTTGATTTCATCATGTAAACCTAAAAAAATAAACTGACTTCAGCTAGTGCAGACTTGACTTGGGCAGCTCTCCAGGACCAGGCGTGTGTGTTGGCAGCTGAGGGTTCCCCCAATGATCCTTAACTCTTCTTTCCTTGTGTAGCCTTTCCCTCTTCCTATAACCCAGCAGTTCTCAAGTGAAGGGAATGCTGCCATCACCAAGGTCAGAGACGTTTTTGGGATTGCTGCTGGCATCTAGCAGGGATAACCCTGTAACAACATTGATAGTGCCGAGGTTGAACCTGCCTTAGTCCCCACAGACCCAGGTTCTAAGTTGTGACCATGTTTTCAAGCTCCAAATTCACTCAACTAAACCAGTCGTTGTTAGCTGAATTAAGTAAATAGTCCTATTACAGAGACCAAAAGAAAGTCATGGAGGAAAGTACAAAGGAAGGAAAGAGGTAGTCATTAAGATTCCAGTCGGTGTTCATTAAAATTAAACAATCTTATCACATCATAGTGCAAATTAAACATTAGGTACCATATAAGATGAGTGTTCTTTCTGATGCCGACTTTGTCACCTTGGCATGTTTTCTGACGTGTCTCACATTAGTAACAATGGCAATAGCCCAGGTGACATTACTCTGTAAATACAATGTCAATCGAAGGAGAGGCACATAATTAGACCCACAGGAGACCCAGTCTTCTCAAGTTCATGTTTTTCCAGCTTCACTTTTACAATTTAACGATTATTACAGCATGTGACGTCACAGGTGCACTCAAAACTCTTCCTTCGGGGGGGATTTCTCAGCGGCTGTGCTGTACCCAAACACTTCCCAATCTTCAAGCTGTTCCAGTCTTTTTATAGATCTAACTAATGAAAACAGAGAAGAGTAGCAAGGCAACTGCTAACATGGGCCTCTTTATGGTGAATGTTTGCGCCCTCCCTGCACCGAGTGTCCTGGTGTTTAAGGAGGTGAGGCTTACCTTGCACTTGGCATTGTGTGAATCACAGAGTGAAAACAGTCCCCAACTTGTGTAACAGAAGCTAAATTTGTGCACAAAGCCCTGCTTTTGTCACGCCCCAACCCCTGTGAGTTCCCTGGGGCTGCTGTACCAAAGTGCTGCAACCTGCGGTGGCTTAAACAGCAGGAGTAGATGACTTCCCGGACTGGATGCCAGGAGTCTGAGGTTAAGGTGCGGGCAGGGCTGTGTGCCCCCCACAGGTGCTGGGGAAGATTCTGTTCCAGGCTTCTCCCCCAGGCTCGTGGATGGCCGTTTTCCCCCTCTATGCCTGCCTGTCTCAACATCTAAATTTCCTCTTTTTATGAGGACAGCAGTCATATCAGATTGGAAGCCATCCTAATGGCCTTATGCTATGGACTGAATGTGTGTGTTCCCCACAGTTCATGGACAGAAGCCTAAAGCCCCAGTGTGGAGGTGTCAGGAGGTGGGGCCTTTGGGAGGTGCTCAGGTCATGAAGGTAGAGGCCTCGTGATCGGGTTAGTGTCCTTATAAGAGGAGACATGAGAGAGCTTGGTTCTCCTCTCTGCTCTCCACTATGTGAGAACACAAGAAGGTGGCCATCTTGCAAGCAGGTCTGAACTGGACACCGGATCTGCCGGCACCTTGCTCTTGGACTCCCAGCCTTCAGAACTGTGAGAAATAAATGCTTGTGGCTTAAGCCATCCAGTCTAGGGTACCATTTTACAGCAACCCACGCTGACGGGATACCTCACTTTAACTTCATTGCCTCTGTAAAGACCTGTCTCCAAGTACGGTCACATTGTGAGTACAGGGGGTTAGCACTCGAACATATCTTCTTTGAGGAACACAATTTAACCCATAATACATCACTTTTATCGGTTTGTCCCTTATTAAATGTGCTGTGGGGGACCCATTGCTGAGGGCCTACTCAGCGCCACACATCACACTGAGTCCTTAGAACTCATTCCCGAATTTAATCCCTCTACAAATTTACTGCCACTTGTGTGTGTGAAGTATCTGACCTGTTCACACAGCGCGGGGTCTTAGAATCAGACTGAACAACTGGGCTGACCAATACTAAAGGCCTGCCCTTGCCCAGTCCAACCTGCCGCTTCCAATTGCTTCTTTTTGTCCTTATAATTCAAGTCAATTAGCTTTAATTGAGCTCTTCTAAGTAGCTAAGAGCCCTACAGCTGCCCTAGACAACACCAGAAACCCCTTGAGTGTCACAAACGTGTCATCGGGAAACTCACTGCTAAGATTTTATATTTTCAGCTCAGGGGACAAGTACAGCCTTTCAGCTCTGTCATGATTTTTTAAAGTCTTGTTCTTATGTTACTGGAGGCCCTGTGTCTGATTATTTGTTTTCTCTTCTTTCCCCCCCCCCCTCAATACAGAATGTCTCACCTCTGAAGCAGAATGCACAACTCCAAACTCCAGAGGGACAAACTGTGACCGTGGTAAGGGCAGCTCCGGGGCAGTGCCATCCTCAAAGGACCTCAGATGAATAGGGTCCCGTGGGACCTTGACTTTGAAGCAAGTGCCTGAAGTCAGACCTCCAGATGATGTCATTGCTCTTCCTCCACTGTCTCAGTTCACCTTGACCCAGTTCCACCTCCCCAGAGTAGCCAGAACTGGAAGACAGACTGTGTACTTTGCCCCACAAGTTAAGACGTTCAAATTCTGCCCATTTAATTAACACCCGTGACGTAATTCCATACTGACAAATGAAAAACCACTCCCATGGGAACTGGGATGTATTCCGCGGGACAGCAGCAGCACACAGAGGGCTGTGGTAGTCAGTGTGCACACTCATACGTAAGATAAAGTGCTCTTCTGGTCCCCATGTTGTGTTTACCATCATCACCATCTCGTTTTTACTATTTCATTCACTGTGTGTCATATTCCACACAAGCATGTTATTGCATTTTCTCTCACCTGTTATGATTTGAATTGTGTCCTCCAGAAAAATATATAGAAGTTCTAACCTTTGGGACCTGTGACTATGACCTAATTTGTGAATAGGCTCTTTTACAGATGTAATCAAGGTAGGGTGGGTCCTAACCCAAAGATGAGTATCCTTATAAGAAAAGGAATTGCCATGTGAAGACAGAGGAACAGGGAGGTCACCATGTGGTGACAGGCAGGATGGAGCCATGCAGCTGCTAACCTAGGGAGCCAAGGGCCGGGGGTGCCACCAGAAGCCAGGAGGAGGCACCAAGGGATCCCACCTGGAGTTTCTGAGGGAGCACAGCCCTGCCGACACCTTGATTCCATGTGTCTGTCCCCCAGGCCTGGGAGAGAGAGCTTCTGCTGCTGTGAGCCTCTGGTTTGAGGAGCTGGCTGCAGCAGCCCAGGGAACCAACACCTTCTCGTAGTCAACTGCTATTCATGTTAGGGTTCATTAGGTCCACAGCTGAGGTGCAGACTGTTTAATTAAAAGTCAACCCAGAGAAATTTTGCTAATGGTAAAGCAGGATTCATTTTAGGAAGAAAAAAAAAAGGTTTTTTTTGAAAATTACTGCTTTCTTCAGTTTTGTGGGCACCTCTTCCTACCCTCCTGTCCTGTCCCAAGCTGGGATTGGTGGGAGCACACTGAGACCTAAGGGGTACAGACGCAGAGCAGGGTGCCTGGCCACGGTGGGGGAGGTGGGGGAGGTGGGCATGGCCAGCGGGGCAGTGGGTGCCTTTATCACCCTTCCCCGGATGGAGCAGTCACAGGCGGCACCCTTACCACTGCATGTATATGTCCCCACAGCCACGCTTCTCTGTGCCACCAGCCCCCGAGGAATACTCTGGACCCTAGGCTGCTAGAAAGGACTGCTTTTATGGAACAAGTGAGTATCCATTAATCTTCTTTAATAGTGACAGTTAATGACCCAAAAGTTTCTATCTAGCCAGAGCAGAGGAAGCAGGGGGTGCTCATTAATTCTGTTTCTAAGCAAGCATCTACACTGTAGCCAGGGACTGCCACCTACAGCCCTTTGCTCAGTGGGATTCCAGACTCGAGACCGAGATCACAGAGGGAGCATGGTCAGCTCACTGCGCTGTCCTAGGTGGAGAGAGGCTTGCAGGAGACCCTCTGTCCCCATCAAGGACGACTGTGTCTGATTCAGCACTGAGGCTCAGAGTCTAGACTCTAGACCCAGAGTGACCCAGAGGTAACCCCACCAGCACTCACCCCTCACAAGATCGTTGTGCCATGTGGCACAGGTCACTCCCTCAGAACCTGCCCATGCCCAGCAAATTGCCCTGGGACTCCAGAGCCAGCATGTGGCCCTGGAGGAGAGCATTGTCCACACCCAGCCACACTTGGCTCTAGCCACTCAGTCAGCCCTGCCTTAGGCGGAGAGGTTGGCTAACAGAGACCCTGAGGGAATGGTGTTGGAAGAGTGTGCTCACAAGGACTCGAGTCCATGGCTGCCTGTGGGAGTCATGCCCTCTCCGAGATGTCCAGCAGAATCATGCTTTCCCCTTCAGGACAGGCACTGAGTTAGAGCACTCAGCACAGCAGGAGGTTTGCTCCCCAACTGTCTAACCAGGCCGGCGATCCCAACCTCACTATACATTATACCCAGAGACTTTCAAATTACCCATCTCTGAGCCTTACCCAAGAGGTTCTATGTAATTGGCCCTCGAGGAACGGGCATCAGATTTTCCTAAGACAACTCTCCATACCCACCCAGGTGAGCGTGTAGCCAGGATGAGATGGCTGAACTAGACTATAAAGCCCTGAAATCCTTGGTATTGCTTTCTAGTCTTTTCTATCTTTCTTTCAATTATAAAAGCCTTGCATGGGCTACCACACTTAACAAATGTTTCATGAATGAGTGAATGAATGAATGAAGCCTTTATGTGGCTTCCACAGGTTAAGAGGAAGATCTGTTGGTTCTGACTATATAAAGCTGAATGTCACTTTCCTGTTTTGGGGTTTTTTTTTTTGTTTTTTTTTTATTTACTAGAATTTGTCATTTAAGAGGAAAGGGAAATGCTATATGAGAAGTGAACAATATATTTTTCACACCTGCAAACTGACTAACAGCAAAACATGTGACTCAAATAAACCAAGAGAAATTAGACTTAAGAATTAGGTTAAATATGGCGAGTTGCTGATAAAAGCCACAACTTGTGAAAATGGGAAGCAAATGAAAATTGGCGAGTAAAATGGAATTTCTAATGAAGCCATTTGTGAATGTAGCTGGAACTTACTAAACTTAAATAACATCTTACTTATCAAACTTCAAACAAACAATGTCTCATCAAATTCAACCCACTGTACCAAACATTTACGCAGTAGGACGAAAGTACCCTGCAGACTAGCAAGAGATTAAAAAATAATTTTGAGCCTGCCAGGCAATGGCACAGTGGATAGAGTGTCAGACTGGGATGCCGAGGACCAAAGTTCAAAACCCCGAGGTCCCCGGCTTGAGCACTGGCTCACCAGCTTGAGTGCGGTGTCGTCGCCTTGAGCATAGGATCATAGACATGACTCTATGGTTGCTGGCTTAAGCAACGGGTCCCTCACTCTGGTATAGCCCCCAGGTCAAAGCACATATGAGAAAGCAATCAATGAACAACTAAGAATCGATGCTTCTCATCTCTCTCCCTTCCTGTCTGCCCCTATCTGTTCTTCTCTCTGTCTCTCTCACAAAAAAAAGAAAGAAAAGAAAATAGAAATAATTTTGAAAATATGTAAGTAATGAAGGAAAGCAGGAATAAGTTAGGTGATAACAACCAATTTAGGACTCCCAAATTCTTCATGGAATGGGATCTAGCAAAACCTTCTGATAATTGGTAAAAATGCAAGCATTTTACAAGTGAGTAAAGAAAGGCTCAGGTCAATGAACTCACTGCTTAGAAAAACATAGGGAAATAAGTTTTCATAAGAAAAATAGCCTCTTTACTACTAATTTATAATTTTTACTTCACAAGAAAATATATGTTTAATAATGTAAGCTGCTCTCTTGTTAAAACTATGTTTTGCTAATTTATTTGCTGTGCTCCAATGGATTAAAATGTCGTTGGGAACAGGAATTATGCCTTCCTTCTTCCTAATGTGCAAGTTTTATGCCTGATGCCATTTTTATGGAGAACATATGCCTAGAATATCTTATTCTAATGATATCATTTATAATAATGTATGTATGTCTATTATGCTTACCTATAATTATTTGTTATATTTAATTATATACAATAATCATAGTTTTACATTATAATTATTTTGCCTTTTTAGATAGGTTGCCCCTAAAGATCTTTTGACAAGTGGATGGGTAGATGGATGGATAAGAGGATCCATTAATATGTACACATATATCTTAAATCAAATGACATTTGTAATAGAGAAGCTCTGTATAGGCAATCATGCCTGGTATAGCTACAGTATATAAAATTGTTTCAACATTTCTCTGGAAGCAGACTATGATTGAATGATCAGAGGATTTAAGGATACAGCAAATTCCAATGCATATCGTTTACTTTAGGGGTTGTCATAGCTTCAAAATCACATACTTTTACCCAAATTTCTAACTTAGTACTGTACAGTCACAAAGTAGTACTGGGAAGCATCTCTTTTCTATGCCAAGCACCCATCCCTCCCTTGGCAAAGACAGGCTAACATAGAGACAGGTATAGCATCTAGAGAAGGGGTCCCCAAACTTTTTACACAGGGGGCCAGTTCACTGTCCCTCAGACTGTTGGAGGGCCGGACTATAAAAAAAACTATGAACAAATTCCTATGCACACTGCACATATCTTATTTTAAAGTAAAAAAACAAAACGGGAACAAATACAATATTTAAGATAAAGAACAAGTAAATTTAAATCAACAAACTGACCAATATTTCAATGGGAACTATGCTCCTCTCACTGACCACCAATGAAAGAGGTACCCTTCCAGAAGTGCGGCGGGAGCCGGATAAATGGCCTAAGGGGGCCACATGTGGCCCGCGGGCCGTAGTTTGGGGACCCCTGATCTAGAGATTTCTCTGGACTTACTACATGCCTGAAATTCTGTAACTGGAAACTCAATCCTTTTAAGTTATAGCAGTGGTCAAGGGGACGACTGACAATATATGGAGACATTTTTAATTCCAGCTGGGACAGGAGGTGCTACTGACATCTGGTGGGTGGATGTCCACCCTAACTAAATATTCTGGAATGCAAAGGACAACCCTCACAACAAAGATTTATTTGGCCCAAAATATTAACAGTATCAATGTTGGAAAACCATTAGTTGAATTGATAAAGATTTAGACATTTGAAATAAAAATAAAGCTAAAGAGAAACATGTGGATGCCTTTTAGATTACTAAGGAAGGATCCACAAATATAAACTGAGTGACTAATACAATGCTGAAAATTGGGAAAATAGCTTGACTGGGCAGTGGCGCAGTGGATAGAGCATCGGACTGAGATGTGGAGGACCCAGATTCGAGACCCCGAGGTCGCCAGCTTGAGCGCGGGCTCATCTGCCTTAAGCAAAAAGCTCACCAGCTTGGACCCAAGGTTGCTGGCTTGAGCAAGGGGTTACTCGGTCTGCTGAAGGCCCGTGGTCAAGGCACATATGAGAAAGCAATCAATGAACAACTAAGGTGTTGCAATGTGCAACAAAAAACTAATGATTGATGCTTCTCATCTCTCTGTCCCTGTCTATCCCTCTCTCTGACTCTCTGTCTCTGAAAAAAAAAAATTGGGAAAATGTGTTATATCTAATACTTACACAATTCTTGGGAAGTAGGTATTATTTTCATTTTATTGAGGAAGAAACATCAGTTTCACAGAAGTTAAATAATCTGTCATAAATTAAGTAACTCATGATGATGTCCATAAAATTAACCCAACAGACTATTCCCTAATGCCTCTACTTACCACATGAAAAAACTTTACTAAAGCATGAAAGATGCAAGTTTAAAACTAAAAGGACAGCCTCACATGGTTGTGAGTAAATCTATGAAATTCAATACTCACAAAAGTTAGTTCAAGCTACATAAATGTATTAATAACATTATTAATGGCATTCTTATGGGAAGGTAGGCTGCTTAGGGCGAATTTCTGAAACTGACAGCAGAAAGGACAATCATACCCTTCTGGAAACCACCTTGAGACCAGGCTTAAAATCCAGTGTCTTTACCTCACTACTCACTCAACAACTGCCTGTCGAATTAATCTGAAATGTTTGGTGCTCTGCTCAAAGAAAAAATTCAATTGAATGGATCATAGATTGTTTGAGGCTGATAATTTGGAAAGAAGGAAGGAAGGAAGGAAGGAAGGAAGGAAGGAAGGAAGGAAGGAAGGAAGGAAGGAAGGAAGGGAGGGAGGGAGGGAGGGAGGGAGGGAGGGAGGGAGGAAGGAAGGAAGGAAGGGAGGAAGGAAGAAGGGAGGAAGGAAGAAGGGAGGAAGAGAGGGAGGGAGGGAGGGAGGGAGGGAGGGAAGAGAAAGAAAATGAGAAAGAAAGAAAGAAAGAAAGAAAGAAAGAAAGAAAGAAAGAAAGAAAGAAAGGAGGAAGGAAGGAAGGAAGGAAGGAAGGAAGGAAGGAAGGAAGGAAGGAAGGAAGGAAGGAATAAGGGAGGGAAGGGAGGAGGGGAGGGAGGGAGGGAAGGAGGGAAGAGAAAGAAAATGAGAAAGAAAGAAAGAAAGAAAGAAAGAAAGAAAGAAAGAAAGAAAGAAAGAAAGAAAGAAAGAAAGAAAGGAGGGAGGGAGGGAGGGAGGGAGGGAGGGAGGGAGGGAGGGAGGAAGGAAGGAAGGAAGGAAGGAAGGAAGGAAGGAAGGAAGGAAGGAAGGAAGGAAGGAAGGGAGGAAGGAAGAAGGGAGGAAGGAAGAAGGGAGGAAGAGAGGGAGGGAGGGAGGGAGGGAGGGAGGGAGGGAAGAGAAAGAAAATGAGAAAGAAAGAAAGAAAGAAAGAAAGAAAGAAAGAAAGAAAGAAAGAAAGAAAGAAAGAAAGAAAGAAAGAAAGAAAGAAAGAAAGGAGGAAGGAAGGAAGGAAGGAAGGAAGGAAGGAAGGAAGGAAGGAAGGAAGGAAGGAAGGAAGGAAGGAAAGGAAGGAAGGAAGGAAGGAAGGAATAAGGGAGGGAGGGGAGGAGGGGAGGGAAGGAGGGAAGGAGGGAAGAGAAAGAAAATGAGAAAGAAAGAAAGAAAGAAAGAAAGAAAGAAAGAAAGAAAGAAAGAAAGAAAGAAAGAAAGAAAGAAAGAGAGAAAGAGAGAAAGAAGGAAGGAAGGAAGGAAGGAAGGAAGGAAGGAAGGAAGGAAGGAAGGAAGGAAGGAAGGAAGGAAGGAAGGAAGGTGGGAGGGAGGGAGGAGACAATTAAACTGATAAGCAATGAGTTCAACGTAAGTGAGAGGACAGTTAGAAACACATAAACAAGTCTCAGCCACCAATTCAGGGACATACCCTTGAAGACAGGGTTATACTTTTGGGCATGGTTTCAAGACTTTCTCCATTTACATATTTCTAGTTCAACACTATTTTCAAATCTGGATATTTTAGTACTATTTCCAAATCTATAAAAAATTTTAAACTTACTATTTTATGAAATTCAGCAAATCCTAGACCTTTAAAAAAAATGAGTTTTCATGGGTCTTCATGACCTCAAACATGATGACGTTTGCAAATCGTCATGAGATGGGTCACATTTTCTGCTGTGAGCGCAACCTAGTTCTACGTTACAGGCACAGCTTTTATGTATTACTTTTAAAAATAGCTCTCTCTGGTTCCTCGCCGGAACTGGCTCATCGTTTGCGTCTGCATTCACTTGGAGAGGTTCCCAGGCAGGAGGGTCTGCGGAGCTGTGTGGGAGCTTATGGATCCCAGCCAAACCTGTCACAGCCCAAGGCTCAGGGACAATGCAGTCAACCAGAGGCCCAGGGAACTGCTTTTGGTTTCTGCTTTGGTTTCTTCACGATGTGGCAATGCCACTCAGAAGCTTGTCTCTGAAATCTAGGGGTTGGGTGAGATCTTTTCTCTGGTTGCATTCATCTGGGATATGCAAGCAAGCAGCTGCTGGCCCACGAGGTGGCTTATTACTCCCTACAGGTGCCAGCCTTAGCTCAGCTGGGCGACTCTCCTCTTCCCTGCACTTATCCTCCCTCCTGGCTTCCCTTATAGAGCCCTTCCGGCCTGCCCCTTCCACCCTTCAATAACAGTGCTGGGACAGGGAAGAAAAGATTTTTTAGCTCTCTGGGTAAGCTTGCACAAGGAAGGGAAGGGAAGGAGAGGAGAGGAGTTGCCCTCTGCCCCCTCCACCCTCCACTGTGGATACCACATTTATCACCACAGTCCCCAGGGACTTAGCAAGCACCTGCAGTGCCAGGCGCTCTGTTGGGCATCAAGGGCTACAGAAGAGAAGGCAAAGACCCTGCTCACAGATAGCTCATAACACTGGGGAACAAAATTTTTGTTGCATCCATAAAAACACTTGTTCTTACCTAATTCGAGTGTGCTGATCTCAAATATGACATTAGTTTTTCTCAGTAAGCTACATATCTTTTGCAATTTCAGATTTTAGGTTTTCATCTTGTAAAATTTTCAACATTTAGTTTAACATAATAAAGTAGAATGTCTTCTTGGGCATCATCTTTGTGAAAATATAATAATTTATATAATGCAGTAAATACACTAATACACTAAAAGATATCATTGCATCAGAATTTGTCTACAATTTCAAAATAGAACATATTAAAACACTTATTTTAATTATAAAATTTGCGCAAAACATTTAAATTCTATTCAGGCAAAAATTTGCGCTTGTAGCTCTTGCATTTGTGTACTTGTTGAGGACAATCTCCTTAGATGCTAAAGCTATAGTCTGATCATTGCTAACAGCTCCAAGATTTTCGGGAAACTTATCAAGGTGACAAGGTGATTGTTTAGGAAGTGAATCTTAACGCTCATGTTACATCCAATGTCGCAGAAAGCCAACAGCATCCTTTGAACCAGAAGTTCATAGATTTCTGCTTTTTTGTAGCCAAGGAAGTTCTTTGTAACTGCCACAAAAGACTGCCATGCTGCTTTCTCCTCCTTATTCATCTTCCTGGCAAATTCTTCGTCACGTATGAGGGTTCAAATTTGAGGTCCATCGAATACACCTGCTTTTATCTTCTCGAAAGACAAGGCAGGAAAAGCAGAAATAACATGTTGAAAGCATTCACTTTTTCTATTCAAAGCCTGAACAAACTGCTTCATTAAGCTAAGTTTGATATGAAGTGGTAGAAAATGATCCTGTCTCAATTAACTACAGGTTCATTCACAATATTTTGCATCCCTACTTCCAGAGCTTCATGTTTCGGCCACTCCTTCTGTGTCCAGTGTTTCTCCCGAGCTCGGCTGTCCCACAAACACAGAAAGCAAGGATACTTCTTGAAACCTCTCTGTTGTCCTAGCAGGAAATTTACCATCTTAAGATCCACACAAATGATCCAGTTATGCTCCTCATACTTCAGAAAGTCGAGGACAGTTTTTATGTCATTCTTACTAAGTCATTCAATTCAGGTTGGCTAAATTGCTGAGGGGTTAATTACTGCTTGGCATCAGAAGGAGACCTTTCAGATTCTACAACCATTTCCTCATGCATCTTATCAAAATACACTTAATCACCATGTTCACTTTCTTCATCCTTAGAAGAAATAAAACCATTGAAAACTGGAACTGAGAGTGTCTCAGAGTGTGGAATAGGTCATATTGCTGAAGGAATATTAGGATATGCGATCATATGCCATTTTTTTCTTGCAGATGCCCTTTGTATGGATCAGACAGAAATAACAGTCACTGCTGTAGTCCTTAGGTTCATGCCAAACCATACGAATATCAAAAGGCATTTCTTTGCATTTTCCTTTTGTCTAGTCATGAGGCATTTCCTCACAATTATGACACACAATATGAGGAGCCCAATTCTTATCTTGATCACCAAGGGGAACTTGAAAATAGGCAATATATGCACGTGTCACAAATGATGAAATATTGTGCCTATGATGTTGAAGCCACATATATAACAGAAGGTGTCAGGACTATTCTTACATTTATGCCTACTTGAAGAAGCCATGATTCAATCTTAAAACAAAATAAGGGGGTGTTTTTATCAGATAATAATTTTTTACATTGAAATACAACTATAATTATGTAAAAGTGATGTTTGTAAAAGATTAATTGCCTTGTGGTTATGTTCAATCCAAGAGTCATTGGCCTTTAACTCCAATTTAAAAACCAATGCATGCCATTAATTGTAACAAAAAGAAATTAAAAATGCATAAAATCTAGAGCATGCACCAAAAAACAGATTTCAGATTTAGAATCAGCGATGCAGAAATATATAGTAACAGCTCTAAAACCTCATGCAATAGAAAATGAAAAAAAAATTGGTGGGCAGAGCGTCGCCCCCTGGTAGGTGTGCCGGGTGGATCCCGGTCGGGCGCATGCGGGAGTCTGTCTGACTGTCTCTCCCCGTTTCCAGCTTCAGAAAAATACAAAAAAACAAAAAAAAACTAGCTGTTAAAATAATGTGCTTTCAAGTAGAGGGATGAAGACAGTCCTGTAGGACTCAGTTCCCCTATTCTCCTCCTTCTCACACCTGTCCCAGGCTCCATCTGGGGGCTCACCCACCACTTCAGCCCCACACGCTGGGGTGAGCCCAAGGGGAAGCTACCAGTGGTACTAGCAAAACAGAAAGCAGGTGATCGGTCGGGGGTCGGGGGCTGGGGCTTAAATGTGTGTCTCTCTGTCTGAGGGGTTGTGAGGGAGGGCACAGTGTGACTAAGAGATAATTCCATATAGTAAGGTCTGAAAGACCATTGTGGTCTGATACCTTATCAGCATACACAATAGTGTTTTTAGGAAAAATGCAATTTGTTCTCTAGTGCTTCCCAAACTTGCTGGAGAAGAACATAGAAGCTACAGCTGTCTTAAAAAGACAAGGAATCCATGCTCCAAGCTGTTCCCCTGTGAGTGCACAAATGTAGACTCATTCGCATCAACAAACTTCTTTGGGGAGGGGGCTGTTTTTGTTTACTGGGGCCATAACAAAGTGCCATTGTCTCACCATTCTGGAGGCTGAAAGTCTGAAATTAAGGTGTCAGCAGGGCTGGTTTCTTCTGAGGTCTCTCTCCTTGGTTTGAAGATGGCTGTCTTCTTCTTGCACCCTCACATGGTCTTCCCTCTGTGCATGTCTGTGTCCTAATCACCTCTTCTAAAGACACCAGTCATGCTGGAGTAAGGCCCCATCCCTACAATCTCATTTTACATTAACCACCTCTGGCCCTATCTCCAAATACAATCATATTCTGAGGAGTATTAGGTATTAGGTCTTCAATATATGAATTGGGAGGAGAGACACAATTCAGCCCAAGCCAGGGGGAAATTGTGAATGTATGTATGGGGAGAGGAGAGTTAACACATTCCCCTCTTCTCATCCCCACCATGCTTACATATACATGATTGAGGAGTCCAGGGAACTGAGGAAGGTGAGTGAGGACATCTCAGGCAGCAGTGAGACTATGGGTCAAAGATGGCACCATTTTCAAGTACAGAGAACGTAAGTGGGCGGGGTCAGGAACAGGCCAAACAAAGTGCCTGGAGGAACTGTGCGGGAAGGAAGGGGAAACAGGACCATGGGGTAGAAATAAAGGCTGGATCCCACCTGTTTCTCAGTTAACCAAGAACTGGCCCTGGTGGTTGGATTAAGCAGGTCATTCAACATACACATTTGATGTGAGTCAAGTGACTAATATTTATCAAAAAGGATCCATACTCAACTTGAGTGGTTTCTCCACCTCTCAAAAAATATGTGTATTTCCAAAATTGCTTTGTTTTACAAGACAATATTCTATATTCTAAATTCCTCTATCTGAAAACCAAAACAATGTTTATAAAGTGAGTTTGAAAAGAAAAATATTAGCTGTTCTTCATGAATTCTAATAAAGACATTATTCTGTTTGAAGGCATCCTAATTATAAAACTACACAATAAAACTCAATCCCAACAGAGTTACTCTTCTCTACCAGGCAGATGGTAATTGCTTTTTAAAATATATATACATATATATTTTATATATATATATATATATATATATATATATATATATATATATATATATATATAACTCATGGCTTATCTGTTTAAGTTATCTGTTTTGAAGAAGTAATAGCAATCCTTTTAAATTGCCTAATTTTTTATTCTGCAGAGGCTAACTCCGAATAAAATGTCTTTCCAAGAAAGATATCACTGCCTATATGAAAAAGCAACACTAAAAAAATGAATATTTTTTTTTTTCAGAAAAGATAAGATGGCAGAATGATAGACTCAGAAGGAGGTCTTACAAGCCTTTGCTCTCAAGCTACTTGTGACAGCAAAGAACAGCAGTGTGCAGTGTTTGGCGTTTGGCTGATCTGCCCTCCGGCATACTGGGCAGGTTGAGGTGGGAGCTAAACCACACCCCAGGGAGAGAGTAATGGCATGTTACCTCCATTTAGGAAAAACCTTAGTGTTGATTTTTCTCAATGGTCTTTGAGGACATTTTCCCTTTCTAGATGCTTTCATATAGAGTATTCCAACTGTAGCCCAAGATTCCTACTTATAAAATGTTTCACAGAGGGACATGTTTTGTGGTGTGTGGGAGGGAGAGGGGATTACGTTTTCTTAGTGGGAGAGGATGTAGGGCAGTGTTTTAATACTGCAAGGCAAAGCCTATTTTCTAAAAAAATGAAATAATAGACTATACCAGACTGAATTAGAATAGGAAGAACAAGAAAATATTACAGTGCCTTCCTTGCACAGAGGAAGGGTAAGCATTGTTGTGTAAGCCTTTAACCCTTACAGGGTTACACGACAATTTATTCTAGATGGTCACTCTCCAGTCACCCATACACTGGGCAGATATGATTAATGCTGCCCCGGGGCCATTTATGCTGAGACAAGATACTGGGAAAGCTGGAAGGGGACTTAGACTAGCAAGTGTCACAACATCACTATCTCTGCTTGCTTGCCTTAGAGCAAACAGGCTAATCTAGTTTTGTTGGTTGACTCAAGAGTTGGTTTTAATAGAGAGATACAAGTCTGAGGCAAAGGGGAAAGGGTCACCACAACATCAACGTGCACTAAAACTTACCACCTTTTCAAATAGGAAAATAGGACACTTCAGACATTTTCCAAAAGGGTCCCACTACTTCTAATAAGTTACTATAGATTTTTCTCATCATCGTGCATGTGTATGTTATAGCCCACTTCCATATCCCATGTGCTCAAAACAAATAAATTTCTTCTTGCACAGATGTTTATAATTACAATTTATATTTTTTAACCAGATAAAGAACAAAATAAAATCAAAGCATAGGTTTAGAGGTATTGAAGCAGCTAAGAGTCAGCAGCAGCAACTTTAAAATATCATTACCAAAATAAATATTTGACGTCTTAAAACACCAGCATCACCCCCCAAATATCTTGCTTTCATTCAGATAAGCAAATACTCTTGTACTCTTTGATACTAAGTGATTCTAAAGTCATAATGGTATGGTAACAGCCATACACCTTAATTACAGCCTCTGCATTCCATCAAAATCATCATGTGTGACACTGATTTTTCCACCTTTTTACCTAGTTAACACTCACTCTAAATTAAGCAAGAGTTAGTGTCTTGTTCTCCACCTCCATCCCTGTCTGTGTATTTGAAAGAATTCTATGCCACAGCTCTTTTGCCCTCTGATTTTCTGTCAAAGAGGTTCTTGTCATATATTATGGATAAAACCCTTTCCTAAACCCCATGTCAAAGATTCTGAGAAAATATCTGAGCTCAGTGACCCTATGGCATTGCCACGGTCTTGGCTTTCAAACAGCAGTTGCGACTTGTTCTGGTGTGGGATGATGCCAATGTCTCTTCCACATGTTGTCTGTGTGGTCACATCAATCCAATCAATGTGGGATTTCTCAGGGGCATGCTGCCCCAGCTGGGAGGCACTGAGAATCAGTCCCCTGCTTAGAAAGCAAATACATAGGTCAGTGGGGGCCATATATCACTACAACCAGAACAACAGCAAAATGACGGCTCAAGTTCGACTGTTGTCCCTCCTTGTCTTCAATATCTGCCTTTCTACTCAAGAAAAGCTACACAAATTGTTTCTGGTGAGACAGCAGCACCTGTGGGGATTGCTTTGATCAGGACACAGACTTTCTGATTTCAATACTCATTCCTGGATTAATGCATTTATGCACGTAGTCAATCACTCAGTAAGAATGCATTTACAAATGTATCCACTGACAGAGAGCAGACTAAACTGTATCTCACATTGCTCTGGAAGATGTTCATTTTAGATATTAAAATCTCTTTTTTATTCTTCTAACTTTATTTCCTCAAATGTTAGTTCTTTGGGTAGGGTTGCTTTTTCTCGAATGTTTGGTAGAGGTTTATTTCTGTGAATATGTGATGGCTCAGGAATCCCTGCTCATCCCCTGGGAGATGCTGATTCTGAATTTCTGCTGTTCTATGATTGAGGATGAAGGGCACATTCCACAATAAATGACGTGGAGCTGGTCATCCAGATGAGCAGTGTCTGGTCAACCTGGGGTGTCTAGCTGCACCAGGCTTTCTCCCAAGTTTAGGCGCATCTTCCTACTGTTGGCACAGCCAGAATCATCGTGATGACTATCTAGGGTCCCCACCCTGTTCTTTATCTCACTCACTCTGAATTCCCACTTCTGTGCCAGGGTTTGCATGCTATGGCTTCCATAGGCTACTTTCTCTGACAATCTGCTGCAATCTGCTCTTGTTTCTTGGGGATCCCACCAAATTTTACTCCCACTGATGATCCTCTTTCTTGTTTTCCAATGGGAGCGCAAAATGACACAATTTGAGAAAGAGTTTAGAAGTTTCTTGTGAAGTTAAACAGATGCCTAGCCTTTGACACAGCCACTGTACTCCTTGTCATAACCCAGAGAAGTGAAAACATGCGTCCAGAGACTCACACATGAGTGTGCATAGAACCTGTACCATGATATTCAAAACACAAAGCAACACAAATGTCCTTGGATGAAAAGATGCATCAACAGAAGGTGATATATTTATGCAATGACTACCACTGATCAATAAAAACAAATTACTGAGACACACATGACATGACAAATCTCACCACGAAATCATATACTGATTATGTATCAATTGATAGAAGCCAGATATGAAAGAGTACCTACTGCATAATTCCATTTATATAAAGTCCAAAACAAGCACAACTAATTTGTGCTAACAGAAATCAGAACAGAGGGTGCATCTGTGGAAGGGTGCAGGGAGGACTTAACAGGAAGGAACATAGAGAAACTGTCTACAGTGATGGAAATATTCGATATCTTGATTGGGGTGTAGGTTACACAGGTGCATACGATTTTCAAAACCCATCAAGTTGTGAAAGTAAGACATGTACATTTCACTGTATGTGAATTAATTCTCTATTTAAAATACTTTTGAAAATAAGACACTACTTTTAAGTGCCAAATTTTCAAAGCCCATTTTGATTATGTTTTTTAAGCTGACATAAGAGCAATAAGAATTTACTGTCTCATACTGTTGGCAAGATAAATAGCAAAAAGGTTCAAAAGATTCCATTATATTCTAAAGCTTTGAAAATGCATAAGATAAATACAATCCATGTTCTCACTTTCAACTAATTATAATATTTCACTTACTACCCCTCAACACTGCCAGGAAGCAGAATTGACCTTCCTTTCTTGGAATACTATATTTGGACCTATATTTAGACCTAAGATTTGAGGTAGCATTAAATAGAGATGCCACCTTGACACACAATATCAACTGTCATTTCACACTTCCACACAACCAGAAAGTAACTGTCTTTGCCTCAAGCAAAGATGAAGAGGACAGGGAAAATGAGATTACTATCTCTGGAAATCTCTTTAGGACCAAGCCATTTCTTCTTCAGAAAAGAATGCATGACTCTTCTCATCACTCAAGCATTCCTTCAACTGCCAGAGAGAATCTATATTCCATAATTACAAAAACCATCTTGGGTCTTTTCTTCTCTGCTCAAAAAGCTAAGTACTGTATAGCCCAAGAGGAAGCCTCCATAGATTGTCATGGTGATGGTTCACACAGGTCCTCTAGGCCAGTGGTCCCCAACCCCCAGGCCACGGACCATTACTGGTCCATGGCCCATTTGGTACTGGTCCACAGAGAAAGAATAAATAACTTATATTATTTCCGTTTTATTTATATTTAAATCTGAATGATGTTTTATTTTTAAAAAATGACCAGAGTCCCTCTGTTACATCCGTCTAAGACTCACTCTTGACACTTGTCTTGGTCACATGATATATTTATCCGTCCCACCCTAAAGACCGGTCCATGAAAATATATATTTTCTGACATTAAACTGGTTTGTGGCCCAAAAAAGTTTGGGGACCACTGCTCTAGGCAGTCCACCCAACCCAGGATTGAACCACCTGACTTTGGAGGTCATAAATTAAGAAAGGAGCTATGATGTCATGCTAGCTCCTGGCAGTAGCTGCTGGGGCAGCAGAGGGGAAGCAGCTGTGGACCGAGCAGTCCCAGGGATGGAGCCTCTGCAGCCACTCCAGCAGCACCAGCAGCTTCAGATACAGTCCTCCCTTGCCATATTGTGGTTCACTTTTCACAGTCTCACTGTATTGTGGATTTTTAAATTGTATATATCTAATATAGTATCATGGATTTTTTGCTATATTGTGGGATTTTTATATATTTATTATTTGAATTATTTAGAAAGTGTTTAAGAGCATAGGAAGTGTTTATAAGAGTGTGAGAAAGGCTAATAAGAGTGTGGGAAGGGTTTATAAAGCCTTAAAATATATATAAATAATAAAATAAATATAAGGTCTCTACTTCATGAATTTCTGCCTATCGCACGGGGTTCTGGAACCTAACCCCTACGGTAGACAAGGGACCACTTGTATAGGGCCTTGCACAATAGTTCTGAGAGGTGAGGGTCATAAACTTTGTAACCAATGATCCAGATTCAATCTCTTCTGTTCAAACACTTAGCATCTGTGAGTTCCTCACTGGACCATGACAGGTACAGGGCTTGGGATCAGGAGCAGGTGAAGATTGGAATGACCATCTAACATCATTAACCATGAGCACAGTGAAGGTCTCAAAGCCAGTGGAAAATGAAAAACTGGCTGTAGCAATTCTGTGATTAATACCACCCGTGGTTCTTTGAGACATGCCTTGATGACAGCTTTGGGACAGCAAGTAGCTGCTTCCCTTGACCCTTACTGTGGGAATGATGATAGTGGCAAAGCGTAGGACAGGCTGCCTCTGACTGAGGTGGAGAGCTTGCAGAAGAGAAATGGTAAGCTCCGAGATCAAAACTCTTGGCTCCAGAAGAGTCAGAACAGCAAAGCTCTCCACGATGGCTCTAAAGACTCATGACTCTTAGAGCTACAGGACTGGTACAGCTGCAAATCAGTCCCAAATTTGATGCTTGAGATGGCAAAATTATAAAATATATTGAATTTACATCTATGCCAACCCTTTGGTGAGTTAGGGCATCAATTGTAAAGGAGTAGCACCCTGACAATTGAAGTGAGGCCATTTGGGTTGACTCAGAAAGCTTTGAGTAAAATACCACCCTACAGCCCCTGAGCATCCTTTGCCAGCAGAAGTTGTTTCTCCTCACCTGAATAAGAATGCCAGCCTTCCTTTGCCTGAAGACACCACACTATCTGACCGAGGGAAGATGCCTTTCAAGGGAAGACCTGCTCTCCTCAACACTCACCCATCACTCCTCATAGCCACCAAACCAAAGCCCAGTTCACCCTAAGGCAGTGGTCCCCAACCTTTTTTGGGCCATGGACTGGTTTAATGTCAGAAAATATTTTCGCAGACCAGCCTTTAGGGTGGGACGGATAAATGTATCACATGACTGAGACAGCATCAAGAGTGAGTCTTAGATGGATGTAACAGAGGGAATCTGGTCATTTTTAAAAAATAAAACATCGTTTAGACTTAAATATAAATAAAACAGAAATAATTTAAGTTATTTATTCTTTCTCTGTGGACCGGTACCAAATGGTCCACAGACCGCTACCGGTCCGCAACCCGGGGGTTGGGGACCACTGCCCTAAGGGACAAATGCCATATCTGACCCAATAGAAGAGAGTTTATGCTCCAAAGGAATTGTATGACAATGTTAATTATGCTGGTAGGAACCTGTGTCCCAAACTGAAAAGGAGAGTGGAAAAGGGCTCAGGTACAGACTAAAGGGAATGCTTAATGAAGACAGCATGTGGGCATGATCTGAAATCCTTCATTTTATAGTTTTACTCCCTTAAATTGAGCCACTAAAAATCCACTGAGGAACGTAGATGTGGCAAAGACTCCTAACTGACCTCCAGTGTCCAAACTCCCTGTTTCTTTCTAGTGAGTTTAAGCTGGCACCTGCTTTCCAGAGAAAACTACAGCTCCCCAATTTCTTTGGATCTGGGTATGGAATGGGATATGAGTAAGGATGGTGTATGTGACTTCCAGGGTATCTGATTACAGTCACGTCTAGGATCAGCAAAAGGCAACAACTGAGGCCACCGTGGAAGCCATGTGCTAACTGCCCTATTTCACTGCATATAAGAGAAATAAACTTCTTAGTTGAACCTCTAGATTACTTTTTTAAAGCAACCTCACCAGCATTGGAACTAATGAAAGGTGTGTTATTTTAAAATATAAATATTCCTAGGGAACTATGCATTAGTTTATATTTTGTATGAATTAGTTTAACCAAGGTGTTTTCTCCCAGAATCCTTGAAGTTGTCAGAGACAGCCTAGTATGTGCAATGCTGCTCCCCCAGCACTCCCAGAGGACATCCTTCACCAGTGGCCACATTCTCTTCCCAGCGCAACACTCCTCCTTCCGGACACCATGGGCAGCTTCCACTACTTGATCCAAGTTGGCAAGAAGAGAAAATCCATCTGCCACACTGAGTTAGGGTTGTATGGAAAACAGCAAACTAAAAGGGTCACCGAGCAAAGGTTTTGAGAACCGAGATCAGTATGAGGGCTCCATGAGTTAAGTAGTGGTGGACGATACACAATGAAAGATGCCACTAAGCCTGTGCTCTGTGCAGATGCCATTTCTAGCAGGGGCAGTCTCAGTTAGACAGAAGTTGTGTAAGTCAGAGTTCTTACAAACAATAGTGTTCATCCACCAAAAGGAGTATAGAGATGTCCTTTGAAGAATTGCCAGGATGGTCACAACCTGACTAACACCAAGATACCACTGACCGCCCCAAGGAAGACACTATTGTTCTAGCCAGGGTACAAGCATACAGGTAGAACCATCCATTTGGAGATCCAAAGCCCCAGGAGAGCTGGCTGCTGCCTCTGAAAGCTGGATCACCAGGTCCATTCACCAGGACCGACCCTCACTGGGTCTCCATCTTGTAACCTAAATATCCAATCTGTTGCACTGCATCGGCTGAGACCATTCAACATGCCTGTGCTTTGCTGCATGGGAGTCTGGGAAAGCAAGTTTCTGGCTTCAAGGAGGTAAGAATCATTAGGAGTCATATTGGTTATCTATTGTCCATAACAAATTGCCCCAAAACATGATGGCCTAAGTGAATAATCTTTCTTAACTTTCAGTTTCTTTAGGTGGAGAATTCAATCAATACATAGTGAGGGACAGCCTATTTTGCTCTCCAACATCTGGGGCCTCAGCTGGAAGCCTCAAAGGCTAGGGACAGAATCATCTGGGAACCAGTTCACGCATATGTCTAGTGGGTTGAAAGCAAGCCACTCTTCACCTTCCCCCTTCATGCAGCTTGAGCTTCCACACAACATGGGGGCTGGGTTCCCCAGTCAAGGATCCTGGGAGAAAGCAGTCAGAGCCTGCGATTTTTTATAACCCAGCCTCAGAAGTGACATCGCTTCACTGCATGCTCCTACTTATTCATCAGAGCTCTCAGAGCCACCTCTGCCCAGGCTCAATAAGAGGGAACATAGAACCCATCTTTCCATGAGAAGAGTGACAGACAGTAGGAATAAGAATAGGTGGGAAGAGACCAATATACTGGCATTGCCAGATTTGGAAATTCCAATCTGCCACAAGAGGGAAATTCTCCAAACACAGGAAGGCTGTGCTAAAATGCTAGCATGATGGAAGTCCTTCACCACCTCTTTCAGACTAGCAGTGCTTGCCTTGCACTCCGCTCTTCTTCCCTTCTGTCCTTTCTGGCCTTCCTCTCCTTCTTCTCCTTCCTCTCTTCCTCCCGCCTGCTGTTCACCTGGGAAATATGGCACCTTGAGCATAAGATAGCCTTACACAAACCATCAGACTGAACTCCCTCTCTCCCCACCTCTGTGCAACTTTGAGCAAGATCATGAGTGTAGTGAATTCAGATGTCTGTGCTGAAAAAAGATTGATATTTCAATTAAAAAACAAAAAATTGTTTGTCTGTTGTGTGACCATATACAGAGGCGAGTATGGAACATTTCTTTGTGTCCTCAGCTCTTTCCTCCTGAGAACCTCAGCTCCAGACGGGATTTCCTTCACTGCTGTCTCCACAGTAACTACATGCTGTAGGTGCTCACGGAACAATAGTTATAACACCATCTGGAACCAAAGATGTCTGGGTGAAAATCCAGGCTCTCTGATTCTGTGCATTGGTTTACTCATATATAAAGTGAAGATAAACATGGCACCTACTTAACTAGAGTGTTATAAAGATTGTTTGGGAAGGCATTTGAGATATTGTAAGTGCCACTAAGTGCTAGCTTTAATGATCAATAAATGAATGGCATAATAATGTGACCTGGTAATATCAGAGATCCACACTGTTGCTTTGCAGTGAATTCTTTTGGCAAAATTTAAAAAAAAAATTTTTTTTGACAGTGATCTTAATACCTTCATTCAAAAGAATAAACAATGCAGATGAATTGGGGGTGGGTCTTTTGAGATATGGTTGATGCCTTGGTGATTCTATGAGATTGGGGCTCAAGAGGAAACAGGACCAATTGGAAAAATTGGGATGCAGTCCTCTGAGGCTGAAAATAAATGGGCAAACTCAGTTTTGCATCTTTTTACAAAAACTGCCACTGGAGACAGCTGACTCCTGGAACCATTGATTCAAATGATCATGGGAGAGTCACTGGCAGGAACAGTGCAATTCCACAACCATTGACCACTGTGCTAATCAGAATCCCTTCTCCTCCCTTTCCTCCTTTCATGGTAGACTGGCCCAGGATCTTTCTGCAGACACTCCCTAACCATCCTCCTTCCCCACTCCTGTCACTACTTGTGAACAGTGGTGAAGCTACAAAGCCAGGCATGGCCAACATAGGGCCCACGGGCCATATCTGGCCTGTGTAATGAATTTATGCGGCCCACAATTTAATTTTTAATATTCTTTGCTACTTTAAAATCTCAGCTACTCAGAAGCGGAAGCATCTTTGATTATTGGAAATTGAGATACTTAAGAAGATAGTGATACACGGAAAAGAATTCCGTGTGTGACTAACCTAGGGTTAACTTCCAATAATTGGTCGAATGGATTCTCGATACTTCTTTATTTTTTAAAAAAATTCCATTATAAAGATTTACAACTTTTGTACTCATTTGTACTTGATATGAACTGTTTGACATTTAGCGGCGATGTGAAACCCACATTCTTTTAGGCAGAGTTCACCAGTGCGCACCCGAGGTCAAACAGTTCGTTATTTTTGTGGTCAAGTGTGCTGAGTCAAGTGGCATTGTAGCGTAGCCAATAGCTGCAGTTGATAACTGAAAACGTGTCCAGGCTGTTTGTAAAATGAAATAATTGTTTTATTTGCAATATAACCCTTCAAGCTCATTCTATTAATTAAATATTATTTCGATTGATTGCGATACAGTTTGGATATTTATATGGTATATAATTATATTTTTATTAAAATATATTTTTATTAAAATAATATTGTATATTAAATTTTTTTACTCACATTTATTCATAAACAAATTACATAATAAAATTTTGTTTACTTAAATGAATCGTTTTTGTATTTAACATTTTTTAATTTTAATATTTCGTCTGGCCCATGAAAAAAGTTTTCTTTCTAATCTGGCCCAGGGGTAAAAACTGTTGGCCATTCCTGTACAAAGCCACAGTTGTCCTTGGAGATGTTTTTATTTCTCTCAATGTTCTCAATTCAACTGTCTTAATGTTGTAAACTTCATCTTCAATAAGCTAATTTTTAAGGTTTACTAACAAATTCTTTCATTATAACTGCAATATATTCCTTCTCAGAATATTTGAACATCAAAAGAAGAGAATAAATACAGCAATAAAATATAATCTCTACACTTTGCTGAACTGGTGAAGGGGAACTTTCTAGACTCTTTCTGGCCTAAGAGAAGGAGGGGGCTTTACAAACCACACAGGCTCTTCTTTCCACACAGCCCCTCTCATCCTGTCAGTGAAGCAAAGGTTTGGATCCATGGACTAGAACAGCACTTCTCAATCTTTTTCATCTCATGGAACATAAGCTAGTCACTAAAATTCTGCAGTACACCAAGAAATATATTTTTTGCCAATCTGACAAAAAAAATAGGAATAATTTTGATTCATTCACACCAGATGGCTATTGTTGTGTTGGCTGTTGTCATTTATTTATTTGACAATCTAAGGGAAAAGAGATCAGTGCCCCTGACTAAACAGTCAGGTATTGCATGTGTTAACAGTTCTTGGGGCACACTGGTTGAAAACTGATAAATGAGAGGACTGAGCGGGGGAGTAAATTGAGGATACCTACCTGTACTAAATGTCACACTTGTTATCATTTCAAATTTTTTTCCTTTTAATCTTTTTTCCTACACTTAGTTTTATATAGTTGTACTTACAGTGTGGAAATAATTTTGTACTCTGCCTTCTCACTTAAAATCGGTATGGAAATCATAAATATTTTCATTTGCTATATAATTATTATAACTATAAAGTTATCTTATCGCTGCATAATATATCCTTAAGTGGATTAGGTATGATTTACTTAAGACTTCTTCTCTAGTAATTTTAGACTGTTTCCAATTTATTTATTTATTTATGTATTTATTTATTTATTTTATACAGGGACAGAGATAGAGTCAGAGAGAGGGATAAATAGAGACAAACACACAGGAACGGAGAGATGAGAAGCATCAATCATTAGTTTTTCGTTTTGACACCTTAGTTGTTCATTGATTGCTTTCTCATATGTGCCTTTACCGCGGGCCTTCAGCAGACCGAGTAACCTCTTGCTCGAGCCAGCAACCTTGGGTCTAAGACGGTGAGTTTTTTGCTTAAGCCAGATGAGCCCACGGGTCTCGAACCTGGGCCCTCCGCATCCCAGTCTGGCGCTCTATCCACTGCGCCACCGCCTGGTCAGGCTGTTTCCAATTTTTAAATAACAAATGGCTTTAGCCCTTCTAGGAGTTGATCAGAGATGCTGTGTGACAGGTAGGTAGAAAGTAAGATAACAACCATCTCATGTGTCAGTCCTGCTTTGACCTCTGTTCCAGCATCTGTATTGTGATCCTTTCACTCTCAAAAAAAAAAATCTGCATCCAAACAATATATTATATTATCACCCTAATAATAATTTCATTCAAAAATAAAGGCCTTACAGACAGCCACTTGGGATTTTGGTTAAACCTTCCCAAACCACACTAGATAACATCCTTGAGACTTCATCCCCCAGGTCAGCTGGTTCTGTGACAATGATAATCACACCTGTGGGGGCTTTCTTATCTTTGCCTCAGGGACTGGGGCTAATAGCCCTTCTGGTAATGTAGATTGCTGTCTGAGACAACTGGTCAACCTCCAGCCGAGGACCTGGAGGCACAGGTATCAGCTGCTGAGATTTTTCAAAGCTTAGCTTCTTCACCAGTAAATGAGACCTTTTCATATCTCTTCTTCCCCCATGTTAAGTGATCTCACAGTACTTGGACATTTTCATCTTCTCAAACTATCTTTTAAAAACAGAGCTGTATAGAGCGGAGTTGCCAAAAAAAACTCATGAAACCTTCAAACCATGGCAGCTGAAATTCCACCACCAGCCTCCGGTCTTGCCTGGACCACTGCGCAGCCCATTCCCACCCAATTGAAAACAGCCCCCGTGGAAATGCACCTCGTATACAGACACCTCTCCAGGTAAGGGCACTCAGGGAGCAGGTGCCTCCTGCGCACCTGCCACAGCTTGTGAGGATTATGCTGACAACTGGCTCTCCTGTTGGACAACCCCAGAAAACCAAACCCCAGACTTGTATTAGTGTCCACAGCGGCCTAAAGAATTATTTTTCACAATGGAATTTTGTAATACAGTGTAATTTCAAAAAAGTGAAAGTGTTAAAGGACGTTTTAAAAAATCATGGTGGCATCAGAATGAATATATGGCGCTGATGAACTCCGAGGCTCCCCACGTTGGAATCCCACCAGGAACAGCTGTGAAGGGTAGAGTCCTTAGCCATTTAGGTGAATGGGGTAATTTTTCCTATATTTCATAGGTCATCTCTGCCTCTCACCATCGCGAGGCTTGACCAACGACTGTGCACGGCAGCGCGCTTCCTGTAAATGCTGAAGCTTCACCTTTTCCCAGGTACTTTCAGCATCTGAGGCTCTGAACATGCATTTTGCTCGAAATTTTCATATATAAAAATAAGTTTCAAGAGTTACAGGCAGAAAGGGAGGGAAAGAAGGAAAGCATCCAGGCTGAAGGAGGCTCGATTCCAAGCCTGGCATGGGTACCAAGGACTCCGGAGTCTCAGAAGGACCTGCCCCGCGCCCTGACCACCCATGTGAGCCAGCTTTGGACACGTTTCCCCGCAGCCGTTTGGAAAGGAGCCAAAGCCAGTGCTTGGCGATCCCCTCCTCTGGGGGCCCTTTTTCAGAATGCAAGGACCTTAATGCGCGGGGACCGAACAGTAGCCCGCCGGAGCAGAGGCTTTAATTCGCATAACATTAACCCTTTAAGGTTAACTCAAGAGACTTCAGGAGGTTTGCGGTGAACACGGTTCCCACATTCTCCTCCTCGGGCCCTGATTCTTTGATCGGTCTTTATAAAAGCGTCCCTGCCGCTGATCCCTCAGTCCCAGCCCCTGCCGACTCCGGACGGCTGTGCGGGACATAGGGCTCCATCTGGTCCCAGGGAATCAGTAATCAGCTGCTTCCCATGCTTCATCTCTTCCCCTTCGGATTGTTCTAACGAGGTTAAGTGAGGTCGGAGGCTCGGACCGGGGGGCGCAGCGAGCCCGGATACCGGGCATAAGGACCGGAGTCAGTGACATCCCCATTAGCGTGCTCACACGCCCCTTCTCCCTCTGGTCCCCACCTTCGTCCCAGCTTCTGCCAGCTGGTCGGCCTCCGCACAGAGACCCCCGCCCCCAGCCCACACCCCGCCCGTGGGGCGCGCCACTGTCTCCCCCCAGCGGCCGAGCGCGTGTCGCCGCTGGAGACGGGCGGCGGGAGGGCGGCGGGGCGGCGCGGCGCAGGCAAGCCCGCGGCTCCGCCCCGCGCCCCCCCTCCCCATCCCGGCCGGCACGGCCGCCCCCTCCGCGCCGCGCTCGGCTCAGACGGAGCAGCCGCCTCTGCAATGTCAGCAGCCGCAGCAGCGGCGGCGGCGGCGACGCGAGCGGCAGCGGCCGGGGCCCCGCGGTAGCCGCCAGCGCGGCACTGCCCGGCCGGCGCGCACGGCGCGAGCCCGCCGCCACCTCGCTGCCTCCGGGGCGCTGCGGGCAACTCTGAGCGCCCCGGCGCAGCGCTCGGACGTCAGGCCAGCCCGGCTGCGGCCACGCACAAAGGACGGCGGACACCGGCTCCGGGGGCTGCACCCAGGGACCAGCCCGGAGACAGCCAGCAACGCCGCATCCCCTCCTCGCCTCCGTTCCTGGGGCGGCCGGAGCCCAAGCCAGAGAGGGCACCGTCATATGACAGCGGCGATATAGCGGCTGGTGAGCGCGCTTGCTACCCTCTCCGCTGCGCCACGGCCGCTGGCGCTGGAGGTGGCCCCCTGAGTGGTCAGCTCTTCGCCACCAACCCGAGCCCCCCGTGCCCCGGCTCTCGGGCTCCGGGGGCAGGATCCGAGAGAAGCCCCAAGCCGGCGCCGAGCCTAAAATGGCCACGCTGCTTCGCAAAATCGGGCTGATCCGCCTGCACAACCGGGACACCGAGGACCCCAAGCACCACCACAACCACCGCGGCGGCGGCGGCCAGCAGAGCGCGTCGTTGCGCGGCAAGGGCGGCGCCAAGAGCGGCGGCCACAAGCAGCAGCAGCACCCCCCCGGGGGCGCGGGCGACGCCAGCCCCGGGCCGGGCAAGGGCAAGGGCAAGCGCGCGCCGGAGCTGGCCCCGCGCGACAAGCCGCCGCAGCCGGCGGCCGCCGCAGCAGGAGCAGCGGGCGCCGGGGGCCCCAAGGAGCAGGCGGCGGGCGCCAGGGCGGGGCCGGGCCCGGCGGGGGCGGCGGCGGCTGCGGCCGGCAGCCTGGTTCCCGCGGCGCGCCAGCAGCACTGCACGCAGGTGCGCAGCCGGCGGCTCATGAAGGAGCTGCAGGACATCGCGCGCCTCAGCGACCGCTTCATCTCCGTGGAGCTGGTGGACGAGAGCCTCTTCGACTGGAACGTGAAGCTGCATCAGGTGGACAAGGACTCGGTGCTGTGGCAGGACATGAAGGAGACCAACACCGAGTTCATCCTGCTCAACCTCACCTTTCCCGACAACTTCCCCTTCTCGCCGCCCTTCATGCGGGTGCTCAGCCCGCGCCTGGAAAACGGCTACGTGCTGGACGGCGGCGCCATCTGCATGGAGCTGCTCACGCCGCGCGGCTGGTCCAGCGCCTACACGGTGGAGGCTGTCATGCGCCAGTTTGCCGCCAGCCTGGTCAAGGGCCAGGTAAGCGGGGAGGGGCTGGGGCGCGCGGCCCGCGACCCTACGCACCGGGTTGGCCCCTCCGGCCGTCTCGCTCCTGGCAAGGCTGCCTCGTGCGCGAGGCGCCAACCGGGAGATTCCGGAGACTTCCTGGAGCCTCCGACTTTCTAAAAGCGTGGTCCTCCCTACTTTTTCATCTCGTTTCTCCCGGTCCCCCGCCCTGACTCCTCCGCTGGTCTCCTCACTCTCTCTTCTTCTCTCCAGAATTCGCTCTCCTCCTTGCTCCCTTCCTGCCCTCTTCTCCCTTTTCTCCTCTACTTCTCCGTCTTACCCCCTCTCTTTTCCCTCAGCCCTACCCCTCTCTCCTCGGTCCTTAATCCTCTTCTCCGCTCGCCCATTTACTCTTCTTTCCAGCCCCCCACCACCTCACCTCTCTCCTTCTCCCTCTCTGCCTTTCCTCCCTCTCCACTCCCAGTCTCCCCCATTCTTTTCCCCCTGCCTCTCCCATCCCCTCATCTGCGTCTCCCATCTTCTGTCCCCATAATGTCAGTAAAGGTGGAACTTTATGTGTAACTCAGAATTCTAATCTCCAACCTAGTTTACTACCCCACCACACACACACACACACATACACACACACACACACACACACACACACACACACACACACATTCTCGGGTGGGTGCTCTGCAGTGGGTGCTCTGCAGAGACCCAGGGACCCAGTGCCCCAGCTCCCTGGCTCTGCTTGCTTGTCCTGAGCAGCATCTAGTGTAAAGGTGAAAATTTTGCTCTTGAGAAATTTCACTGGAGAGGCAGAGGTGTGGTGTGTCTCCTTAAGTAACAAGACCAGACTCTGTCAAGGAAATGCTTCTTGGTACCTGCCCCTTCTGGGACCTTCACCTCTGGGGTAGATGTTCAAGGTCTTGGTCTTTCTCAGACGTGTTTCTTTCTTTGGTTTCCTTGTGCCCAGTGGTCAAATCCTTTACCAGGGCTAAAGATTTTTTTACTAAATACTGAAATAAGGGGCGAGTTTGATGCCCGAGTCTCCTCGACTGTTGGCACCAGATGGCAGCTTTACAGAAGAGAAACCCCAGAGGACTGGAGAGCAGAGAATGAATGAATCTGCTGAAATATGCTCCCACCTGGCTGCAGGCAGGCACATGAGGGTTTTATCTTCCCACATTATGTTCTCTTGATCACATGTTCAAGTCAGTTGATGATTTCCTGAATCAATATTAAACAACATTTAATAAAAATTATGTTTTATTATAGGCATCTTTTAGATTTACGAAGAATCATTGTTTTGTTTAGAAGACTCTGAATGGTCTCAATTTGATCTTTCTACAGCCAGCTTATCAGGGGAGATTAGTCCCCTGTCACCTGCCTCTGTCTCTTTCACGGCAGGATCTTTCACACTAATCAAATAATGCTTGTTCTGCCAATTTCACTAGAGCTGGAGCCCCTGGGATACCAAGCAGATAGCATCCTAACTCCAGTGGAGAAGGGCACTTAATTTCTGACTGAGGTCTGTTGTTACCAAGTAACTCTCCTGCTAGTTTATCTTTTCTGGGGTTTAAGTTCCACTTATTTCTTGACTTGGAATAGGATGGATGTGACAGGTCTGGAAAGACATCTCTTTCGTGAGACATCTCGCTCAGAACTGAGTAAGGTTTAAGTTTTGACGTCAAAGGTTCATTCTGAACCCTGCAGTTCAATGCTGGCTCTGAGGTCAAGTGCCTGTGAATTGAAACAAACCACAGGGATGGGAGGGGGTCTCAGTTTATTTTTCAAACAGAATTTATACAAATGATGTGGAAGATTATTTTTCAGAAATGCCTTTGTTATTTGTTTCTGAAATCATTGCTAATCAGAACTCTCTAGAGCAGTCTCTTATCTTTTTTCATTCTTTACAGTGAAAATGACTTTGTGGATCAGGAGGAAAAGAATGTCATTTTGCTTTATAGAATCACAGACTCATAACATTTTACATTTGTAAAAGATCCTTGAGGTCACTGGGACCACAGTCTGTATCTTAAAAGATGCAGGAAAATAAAGATCTCAAATAAGAACTAAGGAAATTTCCTTTTTAAAGAGATACGTCTTAGTTAAGTGCTATTCACGTTTACATTGATGTTATGAATAGTAGTTCTGTTGGTGCCCATATATTTCTATTAAAATAGGCACGTCTTTGTGTCTATATTCCTTTCCATTGCAATAAAAATTGATAGTCTTGCATATAGCTTGCAAATTAGAGACCTCAGTGTTGAAAGTAATTATCAATACAATTTTTTTAAAGACTTTATTTAAATTCATTTTAGAGAAGAGAGAAAGAGAAAGAAGGGAGGAGCAGGAAGCTTCGACTCTCATACGTGCCTTGACCAGGCAAGCCCAGGGTTTTGAACCAGCGACCTCAGCACTCCAGGTTACAATTTTATTTCTTAAGTATAAATCTCACCTGACTGAACTCAGGGTCCTCCACCTAGCATATCATGTTCTATTACTTATTCTAAATTCTAGCACATAAAATATCTGAAATGAAGGTGAGAACTCAGCAAGTTATTAAAATACCACTTCAGTTTCTTTGCATTTTCCATGCTGACTACAACATCCAAAAGAGAGGAATGTTGGGTATACATCAACTATTCGAAATGCAGTGTAAGAACAGGAGAAATGAAGTCATTAACGTTTCAGTATTCTGTGCACAGAAGTGTTTTGGGAACTTGAGCATTACTGTGCCTTTCCTACAGTTATGAATTTCTCACCTATAGATTACTCATTGCAGTACTTGTAGGTACCAAATCATTCCCATAGTAAATGGTCATAGGCTCTGGGAAAGAACGCAAAATACCTGATCAGGCATTCCAAGAGAACCAGAACTGCTACCAAACCAGTAATTATTTTAAAAGAATGAACCATTCATTCTAGTACATTCCTCCATCTGTTGACATTTCTTTTTAGGATTTTTTTTTTAAGTGACCAAGTCAGAAAAGGCTCCATTTCCTCTTTGATAATTGCTCAGCTTAACTTTCTGAATTGAAGATACACCAAGTTGATTTTGTTTTATACCTTTCAAGACTATTAAGGGTTTCATTGGTGATATTATAAAGAGATCAGCTTAATCATTTTGTGGAAAAAATAAAAGTTGGAGTTTATCACACAATATAATCAATTTAGTTATTTCACAAAGCCTTTATTTGACTCTTTGGTCCATGTTGTCAAAATCTCTGCTGTGCTGCTTTATGGATGGTGGCTGACCTCAATTAAATGAACATGAATTTCTTATATGCTATATTCTGCGTGGATTCAGCAACATACATCCTGACCTTTTTGTCTACTTTCCAGGACAAAGCCTATGTTGACTAATAGGGACATTTTAAGTAACTCTCTTGCTTCTCTACAGTTGGATGAAAATCCTTGTACTTCAAACATGAACTGGTGACAATGTTCAAAGTTTAGACCATTATTTATACCCTTTATCATTTACTAGACCCAAAGAAATAGTCTGCAGATCCTGTACATGAACTTGACATTCAAAGCTGTAGGAAGTTAGTCTTAGAATTAACGTCAGGTACAATGTCAGCACAGTGCATGCCCCTAGCAGGCAGCCTAAGGTGAAAATGACATTGGACAGACTCAGCAGACCAGACATTGGAGGACCTGCCCGGAAGTGCCCCAGAGCTCACTGGCTTGTCTTCCAGGTATGGTCTGGGATCACTGGAGGACTGGACAGAGACCCTCTTCTTGTAGCTGTGTGAGCAGAAAGGTCCCTGAAAGCCACTTAACGCTACACTTAACTCAGGGTTCTGTTTTCACATCTGCTTACCTACTGAATATCTCTTTCTATTTAGTTAGATGTGGCCAGGGGCAGGAGACCAAATGGCATTTGAAAGACAGTTCCTCACTCCTCCTCTATCCTCTCAGAGCCAAAACCATGAAGATGATATTGACCATATTAATAGCAGCAGCCTCTAACATCTAATGTGTGCTCTGTCTGGGCCACACTCTGGGGAAGCTAAACACTTGGGCTGTTTCACCTCACTTGGTTCTGCTGCTTTGATGGTCACTGTACAAGTGAGGAATCCACCGCTTCATGCAATCAGGTGACATTAATACGACTTCATGTTCTAATACTAGCAACCAGTGGCAAGACCGTTAAAATCAATCCATGCCAAGAAAAGCTGTCAGGAATGGCAGAGTCCAGCGCACCCACCTGAGCATCTTACACTCGCCAGGCAGTCTTCTGGACTGTGACCTGCATGATAAGCCTTTTGTCCACAGAACACAGAATGTGCAGCCAGCTGTCAGTAGAAGACTGAAAACAACAAGACTGAGGCATCCTCAGATCTTAGTGTTTGAATTAAAAATTGGTAAGCGGTTGCCATGACAGTTGTTTGCCTGACAGCACAAGTTTCTGGGGCTTTTGAATAAAATAAAGTGGTAGACTTGGCCATTTGTCAGAATGTGATGAGGAGGTAAAGGGCCCTTCAGATCAACTTTGGTCATAATGTGCATCTCTGAGGTTGACTTTAGGTCTTAAAGGGGCCTGTACTGTGGGTGTCACTGGGAATCGTGTGAAACACACACACACAGCTGTCTTCAAAACTTCTTCTAAAGTACGAAGCCTAGAAACAGCCTTTTACTTATGACTGCAACCTCTCCAGGTCTTATCAGAAAAAGTGGTGAAGATGAGCAGTGCTTTGGTTTCCTAAAACAGATGGGCTTCTAAACTGTTTTCATTGACATATGTTGAAAAGCCCTGGATTCGTTTGCTAGGGCTGCGGGGGCCTCAATCAACAGAACTGGATTGTCTCACAGTTCTGGAGGCAGAAGTCACATCAAGGCACCAGCAGGGTCGCTTCCTTCCCAGGCGGTGAGGAACAAGCAGCCTTTCCTTGGCATGTAGATGTCTGTCTTCTCCCTGTTTCTCTTCGTGTCTGTGTCTTAATCTCTTCTGGTTAAGGACTCTGGTCATACTGGATTAGGGCCCACCGTAATGACCTCAGTTTAACTTGACTGTCTCCAAGTACAGTCATATTCTGATGTGATGCGGGTAGGACTCTACCATGCATTTTGTTAAGACACACTGCAGCCCAGAGGGAGTAACTCCTTAACCAATTTAACCTCCCGCTTCCCTAGAGGCTATGCTGGTTTTCAAAAGAACATAAATAAAGGCAATTGTGTAAACACAGGGGGGACCACCCCATGGAAGGTCAGGAGGACCAGCCTGGAGTGCAGCTTGGAACAGAGAGACGGCAGCCGCTCTAGAGAGAGGCTGGAGATCTTAGAGCGTAACCAGTGATAACCCCAGGTGGGTACTGCCTGTGCTCACCCAAGGAGAGTGGACTTGCGGGGGGGGGGGGGGGGGTCTGTGAGTCACCGTGTGCTTTTGTTCTGTGCCACGTGGAGATGAAGGAGAGATTTACCCACCAGGATGACTCTGCAGCTTGAGGTATCCAGGTGCTTGACTGCTCAGAGGAAAAAATAGCTTGTTCTATCAAGTAGGACAGGCAGGAGGACGCAGACAGGACTCTGCATCCTAAAAATAGTTCCACGCCAACTTGGCGGCCCCACAGCTCTGCTCCTTGGTGCTGCGCTCCTTCCGGGGCTGGTGGGACAGTTAATAATAGTAGTGACTTGCTTTGCCCTGAGCTGTCCACTTCTGAGAATCTAAACGTACAAGAAGAGGGTGTAAATACATTTCTGTGTGCTTTTCTGGTTTTCATTAGGGATGTGAGGGGTTTGTTTTTCTTTTTAAGAAGCAACATAGTTCGATGAGGTTATGTTGGGTTTTTTGGGTTTTTTGTTTTGTTTTGTTTTTTCATGGGAAGTGTCAGTATGAACAATGAGTTGAAGTTCATTTTAATGTCTAAGAGTCACAATCCAGCATGTCCTTTCTCACCCCCAGGAACTGTGTGAATCCAGTAAGGCAGACTCAGGTACCATTTTGGGGTGGCTTATTTATTTATTTATTTATTTATTTATTTATTTATTTTAAGTAGCCACTAACAGCGGTCTCTTTGAGCCTTCATATTTCAAATCTGAATCCTAGTTTTTTGCAATGTTGATATAATGGTGTGGAGGGAGAATGAGAATGGCTGACAGATAGAACTCCTTCTCTCTGTCAGTGGTTCTGGACTGGTGGTCAGTTAGATGCCCTGGGAGTGTTTTAAGTTATTCCAATACCAGGGCCCTACCCTCAGAGATTCTGACTTCCTGGGTCTAGGATCGAGCCCTGGTAGAAGCTAGTTGAAAAAATGCTACTCTGGCCAGTGGCTCAGAGTATAGAGCATCAGTTGGTATATAGACATCCCGGGTCTGATTCCGGGTCAGGACACACAGGAGAAGTGACCATCTGCTTCTTCCCTCCTCGCTCTCCCCCTTCTATCCCTCTTCCTCTTCCACAGCTGTGCTCTGTTGGTTTGAGTGTGGCCCTAGGCACTGAGGATAGCTCAGCTGGTCCAAGCACATCAGCCTCAGGTGCTAAAAATAGCTCGGTACTCAAGCATTGGCCCAAGACAGGGTTGCTGGGTAGATCCCAATCGGGGCACATGTGGGAGGCTGTCTCACTATCTCCCTTCCTCTCACTTAAAAAAACAAACAAACAGGAAAAAAAAAAGAATGAAAGAAAAAAGAAAAGAAAAAGCTCATACGTGATTCTACTGGGTGGCCAGGGTGGAAAAAGCCACACTGGAACAATAATTATTTTATCATTTCTAGGTCCACTCATCAGGGGTGCATTCTCCCAGCAGCGATGGCAGGGAGCCTCAGGTGGCAGTGGGTATAATGCAGCCTCCTAACCTTCCCGCCTCCACCTTAATTGGACTCATGCTTCTCTGTCAACCCTGATGGAGCCCCTTTGAAGCCCTGCCATCATAAAACAAAGTCCTTCCTTCCTAGACAGCATGCATAGATCAAGGCAGGGTGTGAGCACTGCAAAAGGACAAGTTACTCAAGACAGACTACTTGCTCTTCATTAGTCACAGCTGGAGGACTCGTATGGACCGCCCAGAATGCTGGATAGTCAGCTAATTCCCATGGCACAGGTATGGAGTGCCTGCCATGTATCAGGCACTTGCTAGGTACACAGGTGAATAGAGACACGTAAAGTGCCTGGCAGGGAAAACTGACTCTCCAGTGGAGATAATGCAAATTAATTCATAAGTCTTTGACGTGGCAGGCGGCCTCACAGTTATATTTTGCTTGATATTTGGATAATTGCCCATGAGTTCACTATATATGGGCTGTGTGTGCACTGGGGGCTTGGGAGAGGTGGGGTCCTGGGGTCAGCAGCATCTTCAAACTCCTGTGTGACTTCCCCGAGGGAACACTGTACTCACAGGTGGATGAGACTTGACTCTAATGTTGAGGGCTAGCCTATTTTCTGAACATTGTTTATTGCTAATAAATGGAAAGATCAGGTATTTCTCAAAATTCACAAAGCAGTAGTTGTAATAGCAGAAATATTTCTAGTAATGTCTATTTTCCTATCAGGGAGTCAGCAAACTAAATTAAGGTTTTATTTGTTTTTTTCTTCATTGTCATATGTCATTCATTCATTCAGCACCCACTTGCTGAGGGTCAACCGTGACTTGGGCGCTGTAGCCACATCACTCTTGGCTTTCCCAGGGTGACCCTTCCCCATTCTGTGTGTCATTTTATCCTCTTGGCTATCTCTGAAACTGGCTATTTTGGAGAAGCCAGGAAGAAGCAAACTGAGTTATGCAAAAGAACCAAAGACCCCAGATTGAGAAAGTTGGGGGACAAAGCAGATCTGGGATGAATCATGTGACAAAGGACTGAAAAAGGAGGGCAGGGCACAGGAACCAAGAGAGGTTGTCCCCACCCAGCAGGTCTAGGCGTGGTCAGGGAGCAGGAGTATCTTCCTTTCATGTGTGTCAAGCCCAGATTTTCCTTTCCACCTTTTTCTCTCGCCTCAGTAGATGCTTGTGACCTGCATCTTGGATGCTGCTTGGATTCCTGCACTGCCCCCATCCAGTCACTCTGTCCCCTTCCTGGTTCCTCTAAATGCAGACCTGGCATCCTTATACCCTTGATTGTGACCCTTACAGCATGCTGTCCAAGTCCCCATGGTGACACTCTTGTACTGCCATGGCCCCCACAGAAGTTCCTGTCCCACCAGCCCTTTACAGCCATAGAACATCCACACTAATTGGTTCTCTCCACCCCTGTTTAGCTCATAGGTGTGCCCCCACCTGGAAATCCCCTTCCCCACCACACACCAGGGGAGCCCCTGGGCATCCTTCAAAACCCTGCCAAGATGCTCCAACCCCTCTGCAGACAGCACCTCAGCCACTCCTGCAATAAAGCAGTGGCTTCCTCCTCTGAACCACCTCTGCATTTTCTAGAAGACGTTCATTTCTGTGTTCTCCCCCTGAAATAATGCCAGACACGTGAGTGCCAAATAAATGTCTCAGGACTGCTGGTCTGAGCGACATCCCATCCCTTAGCTTTAACCCCCTCTTGCAAATGTGAATGTGTATCAGATGCTGTGCAAAATGCTTTATGGGGCATTTGTTTAAATTCTTGCCGCAGTCTTTGAAATGAGGGTTGTAGTTATTCCCAACTTACAGAGGAAGAAACTGAGGCATGCTGAGATCAAATTCATGCCCGAAGCGAATGGCTAGTAAAGAGAAGAGCTGAGTTGCCATGAGGCAGTCCAGTGCCAGAGCCACCTGGTTCTGATGAGCTGTGGGATTGGTAAGTGGGAGCCACCCCATCAAGTAGCATACAGCTTAGTTATTCCCAGATGTCCTATGCACCTTTGGAGAGCCTTGGCAACGATGTAGTTCTTGGTTCTACTGCAGCACCCAGAATTGACCCACAAGGAAGGAGATATTATATCTGTCAAATCTAACACACGGTACTGAATTATCAGCAAAGTTGGACAACTAGAATGGTCCAGATTCACCATTAAGCTCTTCTGCCCATTGTGTATAATGGAAGAATGTTTTAATTGTTTCAAACTGTCGGAGGAAGTTAATTATTGCTGCTTTATTTCTTCGATACACAAAAGGGAAAGACATTTTAAAGATTCTGATAGTAACTGGAGAAAGAAATGCTTTTTGAACATAATTGTTACATTGGCGGAAACCACTCAGATTGAAGAAATTACTTCTTTAAAAATAACTTCTGTAAAATAAATTCTATTTCTCTGTCACAATATTTGGCAAACATTCTCGATTTGTTGTTGTTGTTGTTAAAACTTTGATGAGAGAGAGAAGGAAAAACTGTCTTGCAATGGATCAGATCGCTCTTAGGGTTGACATGTGTTCAGCTCACTTGGGAATTGAAGGGAAAATATCCAGACAAATATTGTTAAGGGGATGCTTGCCAATTTTTTATCTTGAAATTCAGTGATTTCCAAAAATCAATTATAAAGCTACAGAATTGATTATATTTGGTTATACAGTAATAGAAAGCAGTTATTACTATTGCATAAAGTTGGACATAATTATTAGAACAGTTAGTTTTGCCTTACCTATACATATGAATTAGGGTGAGTTTTGTGTGTCAAGCTGGGCACCCATTTTGCTTCCCAAGAGACACCAGTCAGGAATGAGATGTAACTGAGCAAAATACATACAAATTGATGCCAGGGTTGATCTGTGCTGAGGCCTTTCACGTTAGTGACATACCCTACTCTCCTCTGTTTCCCAGTCAGGGGAAAGTAGAAATATGGATGGAGGAAGCTTCCACTGAATTTGTTACAAGCTTAAATTAACAGTAGCTAGTTGACTATTATAAGCCTTTAAAATGTAATTTTTTTAAAAAACTAAATTAATCATCATTTCTTTAATCTCACTTTATGACAAGAAGACTACTCGCAGAAGCAGCTTCTGCAGCCCGGTGTGGGAGGATGCTCCCTGCGATTCGTGCCGCCCCCCGCGGGCTGGGCTGTGTGGAGGGCCCTCTGCGGGGAGCGCCAGCAGCCTCTGTGAACAGGGCCTGAAACTGATGTACATGAGGGGCCCAGGGGGACCGCCGCCATCCCATCCCTCACAGACTCGCTTGTTTTTCTTTGATCAATTTTATAATGTCTATTATGGAAGGATCTTAGCTCATAAAAGTCAGTTTCTCTAACTGGAGGATCAACCAGTAAAATTACATAAAGCTGAAAGGAAATGATTTTAATTCATAAATAAAACTAATCTAATAAAAAGTAACTTTGAATGCTGCTGGATTGAACTAGGGTGATTTATTTTTAGTAATTTTACTTAAAAGAGGATGCTGGCTGGCCCTGGCTGGTTGGCTCAGTGGTAGAGCGTCGGCCTGGCGTGCAGAAGTCCCTTCTCCCAGCCAGGGCACACAGGAGAAGCGCCCATCTGCTTCTCCACCCCTCCCCCTCTCCTTCCTCTCTGTCTCTCTCTTCCCCTCCCGCAGCCAAGGCTCCATTGGAGCAAAGATGGCCTGGGCGCTGGGGATGGCTCCTTGGCCTCTGCCCCAGGCGCTAGAGTGGCTCTGGTCGCGGCAGAGCGACCCCCCCCCCCCCCCCCCCCCCCCCCCCCCCCCGCTAGGGGCAGAGCATCGCCCCCTGGTGGGCAGAGCGTCGCCCCTGGTGGGCGTGCTGGTGGATCCCGGACGGGCGCATGCGGGAGTCTGTCTGACTGTCTATCCCTGTTTCCAGCTTCAGAAAAATACACACACAAAAAAAAGAGGATGCTGGCACCTGCCTTTTCATAGATAGGATAGGAGGCCTCTTGTTGGTTATTCCTGAAGATCAGTCAGAGAGGAGCAGGAGACCCCAGATCCCCTTGCTGCCCCCTCTGGCGCTCACCAGGCACCCGGAGAACTGTGCGGCCCCTCGGCATCTGGAACACTGCCGACTCCTCAGAATAATGTTTTGAAATAGGTAAGATAAAATTCATAGGGTTTCAAAGGAAATGTAGTTATAGTAGTTTACCTTTATTTACAATTGCAGTCAACCTCAGTCTGAAAATATTAAAATGGAAAATTCTAGAAATACACAATTTATAAGTTTTAAATTGCTCGCCGTTCTGAGTAGCGTGACGAAATCTTGCTCCATCTCACTCTGTCGCACCTGGAACATGAACCGTCCCTTTGTCTTCAGTCTCCACGCTGTAGATGGCCTTGCCCGTTAGTCTCTGAGTGGCTGTCTCGGCTATCAGGTCAGCTGTCCTAGTATCACGGTGCTTGTGTTCAAATCACCCTTATGTTACTTAATAATGTCCCCAAAGTACAAGACTAGTGATGCTGGCAATTCAAATATGGGCGAGAGAGGCCATAAAGTGCTTCCTTTAAGGGAAAAGGTGAGTCTAATACATTAAGATGTGAGGCAGACCACATTCACTAACACTTGTTTCAGTGTGTTGTTATCATTGTTCTATTTTATAATCTATTTAGTTATTGTTGTTAATCTTTTACTTGAATAATTTATAAATTAAACTTCATCATAGGTATGTGTGTATAGGAGAAAACATAACACATATAGGGTTCAATACCATCCACAGTTTCAGACATCCCCTAAGGGTGTTGGAATAAATTCCCCATAGATAAAGGGGACTACGGTATACTAAAATACAGTTATAATTCTTTTTAAAAAAATATGATAGCTAAAATATGAAATTAAAAAGCACATCTTTATTAACTCAATATCAAGATCTACAGGCAGGTCCAGCAACTCCCTCCCTAATTGGACATAGTAACAGGCACTGATGATATATATATATATATATATTTTTTTTTTTCAGAAACAGAGAGAGAGTCAGAGAGAAGGATAGACAGGGACAGACAGACAGAAAGGGAGAGAGATGAGAAACATCAATTATTAGTTTTTCATTGCGCATTGCAACACCTTAGTTGTTCATTGATTGCTTTCTCATATGTGCCCTGACTGTGGGCCTTCAGCAGACCAAGTAACCCCTTGCTCGAGCCAGTGACCTTGGGTCCAAGCTGGTGAGCTTTTGCTCAAACCAGATGAGCCCATGCTCAAGCTGGAGACCTCGGGGTCTCAAACCTGGGCCCTCCACATCCCAGTCCGACACTCTATCCACTGCGCCACCGCCTGGTCAGGCAGCACTGATGATATTTTAAGATATGTACAATTGTAATGTAATTTTTTTTTAATCTTGGATTTTTGGTGACAAAAATCAAGGCATTGCCGATACTGCTGTAGTTTGTTACTTTCCATTATAATTAATTGAAGTGCTAAATTGCAGTTAGGACTTAGCAAAAATAAAGACATTTTTCCCACCCACGTTAATATAACCTTGGGGGTATGTGGCCCTGGGTTAAGAATTCCAGGTAAGCCCTAGCTGATTGGCTCAGCAGTAGAGCATCGGCCTGGAGTGTGGAAGTCCCAGATTCGATTCCTGGCTAGGGCACACAGGAGAAGCGCCCATCTGCTTCTCCACCCTTCCCCCTTTTTTTCCTCTCTATTTCCCTCTTCCCCTCCCACAGCCAATGCTCCACTGGAGCAAAGTTGGCCCAGGCACTGAGGACGGCTCCATGGCCTCTGCCTCAGGCGCTAGAATGGCTCTGGTTGCAGCAGAGCAATGCCCCAGAGGGGCTGAGCATCGTCCCCTGATGGGCATGCCAGCTGGATCCTGGTCGGGTGCATTTGGGAGTCTGTCTCTCTGCCTCCTCACTTCTCACTTCAGAAAAATACAAAAAAAAAAAAAAAGAGATAGAGAGAGAACTCCAGGTAGTGCATGGCTGTCTTGGGGAAGACCTTAGAGCTAATTGTGAAGCTCATGACCAGAATCAGTGGGAACAAGGTTTAGGAGCTCAATATGTGACTCAGTTTCACCATGGCTCCACTTAGGTGGGGTTGGTATAAAGTTTGGGACCTAGAGACAGAGACAGGGCTTTAGTATGGTCCCTCTTGAGTTTGCTTACCTGACCTGCTGACCAGGTAGAAACTTCCCCAATCCTACTTCACAGGTGAATCATGATATGTAAAAGATGCACCAAGTGTCAGGCATAGAGGAGGTGAGGTGATCAATAGATGTTCCTTCTTTTAAAAAAGCAGAATATTAGGCACTGGCTGGTTGGCTCAGTGGTAGAGCATCGGCCTGGCATGAAGGAGTCCCGGGTTTGATTCCCGGCCAGGGCACACAGGAGAAGTGCCCATCTGCTTCTCCACCCCTCTCCCTCTCCTTCCTCTCTGTCTCTCTCTTCCCCTCCCACAGCCAAGGCTCCATTGGAGCAAAGTTGGCCTGGGCGCTGAAGATGGCTCTCCATGGCCTCTGCCTCAGGCACTAGAATGGCTCTGGTCCCAACAGAGCAATGCCCCAGATGGGCAGAGCATCTCCCCCTGGTGGGTATGCCGGGTGGATCCTGGTCGGGCACAAGCAAGAGTCTGTCTTACTGCATCCCCATTTCCAACTTTAGAAAAATACCAAAAAAAAAAAAATCAGACTATTTATTGAAATAAATACACAGGAAAAGTATGACCAAAGACGCCGCATTGGGCTCCCATTCAACATCTGTGGCACAAAATTCTGCTTTTGCAATTATTAGCACTTCAGGGCAATATGGATATCCAGTTTGCTCCAACTTTTTTATATATACTTTCACAAATATTCACAAAAATGACAGGATAGACTCCTTTGTATAATTTCATTATGGACTCTTGTCATTGCCTCTGTTGGCTTTCTATCAAGTTATTTTGCATCATCAGGATTTGATTTCTGATAATGACAGTGATTAGGTTATTGTCTGGCTACAGGTTTGATAGCCTTTTTTTTTGTTTGTTTGGGGTTTTTTTTTTTTATGCCTTTACAACATTGGTCTCTCAAGAATTTTGTTGTTGGTAGTATCTTTAAATTAACTTGATTTCCTTTGCTGCTGCTATGTTAGAAAACTACATGGGAGAATATTATTATTTAAAGCATTTGCCTCGGTCATCTCTAAATGCATTCTAAAGGTCTTTGGTAACGATTAAATATTGTTGAGATTCTTCATTTATTACAGAATACCATGTCCATTTGAAAGCTTTTTGGCTATCATTTTGTCTCAAGATGAAAAGCTGGTTCAGAAATTGAATTTAAGATTTTGTAAAATGTAGGCTCTAACGATTATCACAATTATTGCTTCGACACAGCTGAAAAACTGAAAGAGAATTTCCCTGTAGTCAGTTATCCTTTGTCTTTCTAGTACCTAAGTAAAGGTCTCTCCTTGAGTGAAATTCAAGAGGCATCTAGTTGAAATGCTGAACATGCAGAAATTATTATATTTTTTTCAAAAACCTCTGGAGTATTTTACTTGATATGAGAATTGGAGGTAGTCAACAATGGAACACCAATGCCTGCCTCCTTCCTTTTAATAGCTAAATAGGGCCCTGGACATTGGCCCCACATCTAGGGTAAGGCTATCTATATTGGTAGGAGAACAACTAAATGTCTCCAACATTTTTTCCAACTCTTAGGACTTGGAAGGGTAGAACAGCATTTTCACAAGCAGAAGGAATGGTACATAGCTCATTGATCTGTCAGGATTTTTATGCTGTTTTGTGGTACTCACAGTGATTTTCCCATAGTTTAAGCACTATTGAAATCTGAAATCCACCATCAGAGATCATTAGTGGCATGAAACATCCTATCCCCAATGTGCCTCAGCCTGCTGTGCAACTCATTGTAAGAAGGGATGTGATGTTATTGTCTACGTGGAAGGGAGTCTATAGCAATATCTAAATCAGTGCATGGGCCTGAATGGTGTTGCCATAACTACCGCTGTAAGTTTGTAATGTTTTCAGCACCTTAGGTCAGGAAATAGAAAGGGATCTACCCAGCATGGCTCAGATTGTTTTTCACATTTATTTATGTCTCTTTTTCTCTCCTGCAAGCTAATTATTTAGCTGTCAGTGAATCTTTTGGCTGAGATCATTTCAGTTGCCCTACCCTAAGAGAAATAATAAAGGCCCTCAAGCCACACCTTGATGCCAACCACACATCATTCGGAGTCTCTGACGTTGCCAGTTTTTCCGTTCTGTAAGTCGGTGGGCTTAGTTGGAAAGGATGAACCCAGCAGCCTCTTAGCCAGCACTTGACTTTGTTGCCCTTGAGGGGCAGGCCAGTAGACTTCACAACAGCAGGCGACCATCATCTAACCCTGTCAGACCTGTTGAGGGAGGATATATGGTTCCACCCAATCACTGTGGCCAGAAGACCTTCAGCCAGTGAATAACTTGGTCTTGGTCAGCACCCAGCCAGGAAAGACACCCAAGGCCCAGGACCCCAATATGGAAGGAAGTGTACAAAGAACATAGCCAGCAGCAGACCTGAGGGGCTTTGGTCTGCGTGGAGAAACGGTGAGGATTCTGCCAGCAGGTACCAGCCGGGGGCCTGAGAGTGAGGCTGGCTGGCGAGAACAAGTTGGATCCCTTATCCCAGAGCAAAGCTTGCATTCCTCTTCAGTGTTCACAAAGTACTTCCACGTGCATGGCTGTCTGGAGGCCTAAGACAGGGTGGCATCCTGGCATGGAAAACAAAGCAGCTGGCACACAGAAGTGATGAGGCAAGTGCCTGTTTTTTGAGTTCCCACCAGTAACATTATTGAACCAGACCATTATGTCCCTGTAGAAATGAGAGGCTTAATGAGAATTTCCAAGGGGCTTCTTCCCTCTATTTAGCCTCATGTTGTAGCATCAGTAAATATTTATCAAATATCCAAGTTGAGAGACCAGTAAGTAGAGAGCAGCTGGTCTACTATCAAAAGCTGTCAGTATGAGCATGCTACAGGACTCAGGAAGTAAGAGATGGCCTCCCCCTCAGCTTGCATTCAGGACAGAATACTTTATCCAGAATTCTTGCAGATGGTCCCAATAAGAGTTAATGGAAACTTCCATACTGTGCCATTAAATTAACTTATCCCAAAAATGTTGAGGGAAATGTTAAGAATGCTACCAAACCGCCCTGGCCAGATAGCTTGATTGGTTAGAGCCCCATCCTGAAATGTAAAGGTTGTGGGTTTGATCCTGGGTCAGGGCACATACAAGAGCAGATCAATGTTTCTGTCTCTCTTTCCCTTCTTCTTCCTAAAAATCAATCTTAGAAGAAGAAGAAAAAGAAAAGAAGAATGCTACCAAACTGAAGAGGGTCTGCCCACCTGACCTGAATCAGAGCCAAACACTGAACACTGAGTTTTGCAGTGGAGAAATTAAAGCAGTTTATCGGCAGGGCATCAAGCCAGGAGAACAGGAAGCTATCAATTAAAACCTGAACTCCCCGAAGTTTTTTAATCAAGGGTTCTTAAAGGCCAAGAGTGTGTATTTGGGGGTCATGGGTGACGTTGCCTGGTTAGTTCTTGTGTAAGCTTCAGTGGTTTTCCTTAGTCTGTTTTTAGTTCCTGACATCATCTTGTCTGGTGCCTTCGTCACTGTGGTCAGGTGATCTAACTGAGTGGAGGAACCAAGATTCTACAAAACGTCTCATAATTATGTGTCAGTGATGCTATCTTTAAAGCAAAGGCAGAGACTAAACACCTTGTGATCTCTGTAATTGTTTAAGCTATCAATTGCTTTGTGCTTAACTAGGTACATTTTTCTATTATCTCAAACAAAGTGTAATTTTATATATTTTTTTCTAGAACGTGGTTTATAGGCAGGCCTCCAGGACATGACTAACATACTTTCTTAATCTTTGTCAGATACTTGACAACCAAAGCAACTGAAACATGTAGTTGAAGCCTATACCTACATCTCTAGAGTCTGTGATCTAATACCTAAAAATGTTTACTGGTAACTGTCAGTTTCAAAATCTAGCCACAAGGCAATGAATCCTTCTGACATATCCGGCTCCTAAACCTACAGTGAAATGTTGCTATTTTGTCATTTGTTTGGTCTTAAGAAGAATATAGTGCAGTAATGTTAACTAGCCTTCTATATTTGAGTGAGAAGAGAATTTTTCGTAAGTAATCTTAGCTTTCGAAAGAATTACTCTGTAAATCATCTATCATATGCTACTTAATATTTTCCATTTTGTGTAATTTTTCTCTACATAACTACAGTGACTATTGGTACCTTGTACAGTCTTCATTTTCTTCCTCTCCTGCCAGTCCCGTTCATTTCACTACTTTCTACTAACCTCCTAAGTCAGTAAGTCACAATATTGACAGGTAGGTAGTGTTTTAAGAAAAATATTTCAGACTATCCCGGAAGGTTTCACTCTGAGGTTGGGTGAATAAATGCTTTAAAACTTATCTCTTGGAAACCCTGAACATACACCATATGTCAAGTTTATAATGCAGTGACGTCTGGGGAAAGAATACTGATTTGATTAGTAACTGGAAGGGAGAAGAAAGAGCCCCTTGAATAGATCAAGAGAAGCATAGTTTTTCCTCAGTGCGGGCCCTCAGATGGGACGTCCTCCATTTTCCCATGCTGAGATAGATGGCAAAAGTTATCTTGTGTGTGGCTGATACCTCCTTCCACACGCCATGAACATGTGACTGTGGTCAGGTCACCAGGGACCAGGAGGCAGGCATTGATCTGAAATCCCCCAAAACCCAATTAGGCTCCATATTTGTGTTGTGTTTTTTTCCTTTTTCCTTTTTTGCCAGAGAAACAGAGACAGAGAGACAGAGAGAAGAACAGATAAGGACAGACAGGCAGGAAGGGAGAGAGATGAGTAGCATTAGTTCTTTGTTGCAGCACCTTAGTTGTTCATTGTTTGCTTTCTCATATGTGCCTTGACCAGGGGGCTACAGCAGATTGAGTGACCTCTTGCTCAAGTCAGTGACCTTGGGCTCAAGCCAGCGACCTTGGGCTTCCAGCCCGCAACCTTTGGGCTCAAGCCAGTGACCATGGGGTCATGTCTATGATCCCGTACTCAAGCCAGCAATTCCATACTCAAGCTCGTGAGCCCATGCTCAAGATGGATGAGCCTGCACTCAAGCCGGGGACCTCAGGATTTCAAACGTGGGTCCTCTGTGTCCCAGTCTGAAGCTCTATCCACTGCGCCATCACCTGGTCAGGCTGTGTCATGATTTTTAAACTGGAATTTTTGTTCCAGAATATTCTAAGCTTTCGAAAAACCAGTTTGTAGAACCACATAATGAAGCAGAGTTGGGAAATATAGACATAGTGCACACATTTGCCTGTAAACCCAGAATGCCACGATAACATTTGGCATTCCCTTGCCATTCAGAATAAATTCTCTATCCAATATGCCATGGTTTTAAATTCCAGCATATTAATAAGGAAGCTACATAAGATTCAAAATCCTGCAGGAGACAAAAATTCCTGAGTCAAGGTGGTGAGTCATCTCATCAATGGAAAAGCACTGGGAGTCAGCTCCCAGTTGGATCCCGGGACTTGTCAGCACACATATTCCATTTGTTTGCTTGTAAGGTGCTGAAGGTCTTTATCAAAAATAGCTGATTTCCATGTCGCGGTGTGAGGGTTCTTGGCCACTGCTGGCTGCCCTTCTCAGAGCTGGACTGGAACAGTTACGAGGTCAGAGAGAAAATGGGGAGACAGCTGGTGCCATACTGCAGGCAGATCTGGAAAGGCCACCTTTGCCCTGGCTTCACCTGTGGGAGCACAGCAGCAAGTGCACACACACCTGCCTCAGGTAACCCCCAGCTGGATTTTAAATGCCTTAATGATGTTTGCAAAATAGAGATTCCTTTTGATTGGGTGCAGCTGTTTTTCCGCTCTGGTTATTTTAAGCAGGTGCAGTCAGAGGCATTCAGAATTCTGAAGGGACACCTATCCTGTGCCTCAATGACAAGTCTCACCTCTGATGGATTAATAATGTCACCTTCATATGCAACCTGTGGAGGAGGTCACCAGAATCAGGCACTTTTTTTTTTTTTTTTAGAGAGAGAGAGAGGGAGAGGAGAGAGAAAGAGAAACATCAATTTGTTGTTCCACTCATTCATGCCGTCATTAGTTAATTCTTGTATGTGCCCTACCTGGGCAACCTTGCATGATGCTCCAACCAACTGACTAGTCAGCCAGGGCCATCAGGCACTTTTTTTTTTTTAAGATTTTATTTACTGATTTTACAGAGAGAGGAAAGAGAGGGATAGAGAGAGAAGTACCAATTCATAGTTGCTTCATTTTAGTTATTCGTTGGTTGCTTGCTGTATGTGCCTTGACCAGGTAAGCCCAGGGTCTTGAACCAGTAACCTCAACATTTCAGATTGATACTTTATCCACTGTACCACCACAGGTCATAATTTATAGCTGTGTTGATTTTATTTCTTTATTATTATTTTAATGTTTATTTTATTTATTTTAGAGAGAGGAAGGGAGAGAGCGAGAGAGAGACAGGAACATCCATCTATTTCTGTATGTCCCCTGACAGGGGATTGAACCGGCAACCCTTGTGCTTCAGGACGATGCTCAAACCAACCGAGCTATCCAGCCAGGGCATAGGCACTTTTTAAATGTAACTGCCTTTCTGTTGTTCTTAGACAAAGTGAAGTGGTAAACAATAACTTGATGATGTCTAAATAAGAGTGAATACTTTAATTTTGTAACAGAAAAACCAGGTAATTAGCAAAATATAACTAAGTTGCTATCTCACAACCTTGCTTCCACTGTGCATAGTCGGATACTCTGTGGAGCCCACGGAGACTGCACTGTCCCTATAATGGGCACTGTGTGGGGTGCTCTGGGATGCTTCTCCCACCCGTCGTGACCTAGGATGCAGCAGCTCGGTGTCAGGGTGCGGAGGGAAGCCGGACCTGGAGGACCCCAGCTCACTTCCTGCTTGAGAATCACTGCGGGAACCTGAGAGCTTGGTCTCCAAAGCAGCCCCCACCTTACAGCGTGAGTCCACACTGGAACCCGCACTTAACTGCAGTGACTGTGGAACCTTGGATCATCTTTCTCCTTTTTCAAATCTTTCTCCTCCCACCTCCCTTGCAGAGCATTTACTTATACACTTTTTATTTCTATGTATGTTTATCACCTTCTTATTCACTACTAGCTGCCTCCCTCTGCTGTTCAGTCCATGAGGTAATAAGGTAGCCATTTTTCTTCGATTCTCCCCCTGCTCTCCTACCTCCCCTCTGCTCCCCCGACCTACCCCCTGCTCCTCTATCCTCCCTTTGCTCTCTGTCCTTCCTTCCACTCCCTCATCCTCCCCTCTGCTCCCTTGTCCTCCCCTCTGCCCTCCATCCTCCCCTCCACTCCCCTGCCCTCTCCCCTGTCCTCCCCTCTGCTCCTCCATCCTCCCTTTGCTCTCCGTCCTTCCTTCCACTCCCCCATCCTACCCTCTGCTCCGCCATCCTCCCCTCCACTCCCCTGTCCTCTCCTCTGCTCCTCCATCCTCCCTTTGCTCTCCGTCCTTCCTTCCACTCTCCCATCCTACCCTCTGCTCCGCTGTCCTCCCCTCTGCTCCCCTGTCTTCCCCTCCACTCTCCGTCCTCCCCTCCGCTCCCCTGTCCTCCCCTCTGCTCCTCCATCCTCCCTTTGCTCTCTGTCCTTCCTTCCACTCCCCCATCCTCCCCTCTGCTCCCCATCTTCCCTTCAGTTCTGGGTGTCCTAGCAGTGGGTCTGCTTGTTCCCTCTCCTCCCCATTTCCTTTTCTGAAAACTGAAACAGGGTCCATCTACCTGGTGTCTTGGTGAGGATTTAGTGAGCTGCCACGGGAAAAGCTGCCCCTTCCACACTCCAAGGCCGAGTCCCATGTGGGAATCCCAGCCACCAGGCCCACCTCCAGGTCACATCCTGCTGGCAGCCTCTGCTTCTCCCTCTGCCCTGGCTCTCTGTGTGGCCCAGAGCACTCGGCCCCCAGCTTGCTGTGGCATGTGCTTGCTCTTGGAAGCCTTGCTGTCTCCCCACCCCACCAGTAGGTGTTCCTCACAGTGGGGATAACTCCCCATAGGAGGAGCGGTGTTTTTGGACTCCAAGCAGGTGGGCATTTGGGATCTGTGGGGATTGGCACAGACCTTGCACCAAGCAGGCACTCCTCAGCTATTGTAGAGTGAAATTGAGTTGATGACTTTCAGATACCGCAAGATCATGAATCATCAAAGAAAAATTATGGGTGTTGAGTGCACTGTAATTGTAGTGTCAAGAAAGTGGACATTTTTAGCAGCAAAATGACACTGGGGCAAAAAGGCATTGTCTGGTGGACACTGAGTGTCACAGTAAGTTCACCTCCGGCACCCTGTGTGCCTCCCATGCAATCTGAATTTTCCGTTTTTCTCTAAACACTGAATTTATTGATCATATTTTAGTAAATATGAGAATTGGTGTTGTGAGTTTTTTATTTTAATCATGTACCCTGGAAATGTCATCAAACTATTTGCTAGAAAATACATGAGGTGGACACTAGGTGAATGGAGATTTGTGTTCAGGGTCCAAGAAATAGTGAGCACGGGCCTCTATTCCCTGTCCCCGGGTCACCAATCAGCATGTTAGGGTTGGGTACTTATTTTGTCATTTCAGTGTGAGGGGTGTTATTTAAAGAATTTGTCTGTAAACATCTTCTGTTTGCTTTCTTTTTTCTCTTGTCCTGATTGCAGGTTGCTATGCTACTGTGTTCTCCTTTTTATCTCCCTGTCTCCCTCCCCCAGATATCTCTCTCTCTCTCTCTCTCTCTCTCTCTCTCTCTCCCTTTCTTTTACTCCCTCTCTCCCCTCTATTTCCTTCCATCCATTCAGCTGTGGCTTTTCTTACTAGAGCTTGTATTAGCCTGTACTATTATTAGAAGGCTGCTGGGATCACAAAGTACTACAGACTGGGTACTTTATTTAAAACAACAGTTTTAAATCAGACCTAATCTCCTCTTCTTATAAAGACACCAGTCAATTTGGATTAGGACTCACCCCAATGACTTCATTTTTCCTTAATGACCTCTGTAAAGACACTTGTCTCCAAATACAGTCACATTCTGAGGTGCTGGAGATTAGGACATCGTCATATAAAAGCTGGAGTGGGGGGATGCAATTCAGCCCCTAGCAGTCTTTCTTTCCAAACATGTATTAATTTAGACTATTTACTTTTCCTCTTGTGACTTTGATCTTAGAATTCCCATCTTTCTGTCATCATCCCGAAGCCCGCCCTGGGCCCTTGCTGCCTGCAGGTCTCTGGTGTCAGGAACTGGACTCTATCTCCTCAGCCCCTCTCCCAGTGCCTCCTGCAGCCTTGCTCCAGATGAACTGGTTTTCCAAAATTGATTTTTCTTAGCTTTATTTTTCTTAACTTTCCCAGAATTTCTTTCTTTTCTACCTTTACCCATTAATCATAATTACCTTTATTATTTTTTTTTCTTGCTTTCCTTTTTCTTTCTACCCAAAGGATTTCTCCTGACTTTGCTGTGGGTTCTTCCTTTGCTTTTAGCAAAACCTATGAGCAGGGCTCCCTCCATCTTCTCCAGCATTCTCTCCATTTTGGCCTTTTATTTCTGCATTCCTGGTGACTCTCTATCCCACTTTTCCTTCTCACAGTCCCTGTAAATCTCCCCGCCCTCCTCCCATGCCACGCCTCAACTTGTCCAAGATTGACAGGGTACCCTTTACTCCTTTCCAGCCCACGCTGGACTAGTCACCCATCCTGTTGCTTCTCTCTGGTTTGGTATTTCCTCTCCTCGTCTTGCATTCTGGGTCTGCCGTTATCCCTCTGGGTCATCTCAGCCCTGGAAGCAGGTGTCTGAGAAAGGGGACATGGTGCTCCATGTATTTACCTGGGGGCCTGCAGAGAAAAAGCCAGGGTGCTGAGGAGGTGGCCTGGGGCAGGTATTCCAGGTGAACAAAACAGGAGAGGGGCTGATTGCTTGATGATGATGTCAAACAACAGCTTGAGGATCAGTGTTCCTGGAAGGCTGCACTAGTGGAGCGACTGAGGTCGAATTTTTGTGAATGTTTTAATCCGATTGGTTTTTATGCTGATGCACACAAGTTTTTTTTTTACCCCAAGTTATTTTTATTGATTTAGCAAACTCAATGTAGAATGCTTTCTGAAAACCCTTAATTTCATTTTTATGGTCATTTTAGTCATTCAGTTTATAGTTATACCAGAAAACAATTCTTCTTTGGTAATTTTATTGACCCAACTGTTTGAAACAAGCACTTAACAAGAGTTTGAATGATGCATCAGATTCAACGCAAGACTTGAGAAGAACAGTTTTGTTTAGCCATTTGCATTTTGCATACATTTCTTGTTATACTCAAAAGTAGAAGAATTCATTCAGCTATCCCCAAATATCTTCACCAGCCTGCCGCCTAGACCTGAGAACAGGCTAGCACAGCCCTGAGTGGTGGTTCCTGGAGGAACCTAACCCGATGTGTGAGCACAGCCACCCCCTCCCACCAGCTCCCGTGGACACCTTGCATTCAGCTGCAATCCATCTTGAACCCTCCCTCCTGTCTCCTGTCTTCTTGGGACCTTGAACTCTGTAGAGCAAGGACTTGGTTTTATCACCAACACTGACAGACAGGGCAGCAGCGCTGACTGAGCCCCCACCACCGCGCATCACCTCCGTCACAATTGTGTTACTTCTGTGTGTCTAGATGAAAAGCTGAGCAGGTGACACTCAGTGTCTTTTCCACGCTTGATCACCAAAGCCTACTGTTTCCAGATGTAGAATTGCTCCATGAGAGGAGGGATTTTCCACAAACTTTACAAATATCAGAGCCTAACAAAATATCATAAGACTGGGTACTAATCTGTATAATCCAAGGCTTTTTCTAAAGTAAATATAAAATGTGTAAAGTATTTATATAATTTTCTTATTCAAACAGATATGCTTAGATATTAGCATTTTATTTTCAGAATGGCATCACTGACTTTCACAATATCATAATTAAAATGATCTGTTGGAGTTTTTTTTTTTCCTTCCAATAAATGCATTTAACCCCCAGAAAGCCAATTTTTTTTTCAAAACAATCATGTTTTTTAAAATTATTATTAGTTTTTTTCTTCTTTTCCAAGTGAGAGGAGGAGAGATAGACTCCTGCATGCACCCCGACCAGGATCCACCTGGTGTCTCCCATCTAGGAAAGATGCTCTGCTCATCTGGGGCCATGCTCACAACTGAGCTATTTTTAGCACCTGAGACAAAAGCTCCTCCATGGAGCTATCCTCAGTGCTCTGGGCTAATGTACTTGAACCAATTGGACCATGGCTATGGGAGGGGAAGAGAGAAAGAGAAGGAGAAGGAGGAGGGGTAGAAAAGCAGATGGTTGCTTCTCCTGTGTGCCCTGACCAGGAATCGAACCCAGGACATCCACATGCCAGGCCGATGTTCTACTGCTGAGCTAACTGACCAAGCCCATAGAATGCCAATTAAATGAAAAATAACAAATGGGTTTTCTGTTACCACCAACTTTGATCTGCCCGCATGACGACAATGCTTTGTGAGAGAAGTCAATTGCTTCAACTCGGTTTCACTTAACAATGGTTACTGGGTTGGAATCAGATGTCCTTCTGCAATGAAAGTGAAAACAGGAGACATTTTAGGATAGAGACTCGACTCAGGCAGGATCCTGTGTTTGTTTCTGGTGATCACAATTGACAAGTGAGCTACGGCAGCGGGCCAAGCTGCAGGTCTGTCTGTGCACCAGGTTTTGTCCAAATACTCGGAACTTAGAAGACAGAATAGGGGTGAAGACTTTGCCTTCTAAATGAAATATGGGCCACTCAAAAGACTGTCCTTCCCAAAGGGCAGTTTTGGTAGTGCAGCTTTGTCCATCTCCAATGAGATTATGATAGTGTAGTTTTTATCATCATCATCATCATCATCACCATCATTATTTTTTTTGATTGCATGGCTCAGTATTTCGTGAAGGCATCTGAAAAAGCATATATCTTGTGATCATGAGCAAAGTTTTTATGGTGTATGTTATTCTACCTTATAAAACTCTTAAGAGCTTTTTCTGATTACAGAAAGTACATGCTTATTATACAAAATCCATACAGTCTCAAAATGTAGGAGGGAGAGAATGCAAAGCTCCATGGTTCTCCCTGTCAAAAATAATAACCACGTTCCTACAGACACACACACACACACACACACACTCTCTCTCTCTCTCTCTCTCTCTCTCTCTCTCTCTCTCTCTCTCTCTCGTACAGTCACAGTGGGTAACTGCTCTCACAATAATGGGGTCATGGCCCTGGCTGGTTGGCTCAGCGGTAGAGTGTCGGCTTGGCGTGCGGGGGGACCCGGGTTCGATTCCTGGCCAGGGCACATAAGAGAAGCGCCCATTTGCTTCTCCACCCCCCTCCCCTCCTTCCTCTCTGTCTCTCTCTTCCCCTCCCACAACCAAGGCTCCATTGGAGCAAAGATGGCCCTGGCGCTGGGGATGGCTCCTTGGCCTCTGCCCCAGGCACTAGAGTGGCTCTGGTCGCGGCAGAGCGACGCCCCGGAGGGGCAGAGCATCGCCCCCTGGTGGGCAGAGCGCCGCCCCTGGTGGGCGTGCCAGGTGGATCCCGGTCGGGCGCATGCGGGAGTCTGTCTGACTATCTCTCCCTGTTTCCAGCTTCAGAAAAATACAAAAACAAAACAAATAATAATAATAATAATAATGGGGTCATATTCTTCGTGAAGGTGTGAGTTTGCACTTCAGTTCTCACCAGTGCACCGTGGACCTCTTTCTGGTCAGCTGGTCTACATTAAGCTCACTCTTAAACAACTGCCGAGCACCCCAAAGTGGCAATGCCCTGTCTCCTCTCTCATAAACCACCTGCACGGGCTGCCCTCTACATCCGGTTTTCTCGCTTATGCCTGTCTGGCCATGAAGGAAACCACAAGGAGTGGGTTACTGGGTCCAGGGTGTGGACACCCTATATATAGATCGGATACACATTGTCCAATCCCCTCCCTGGGTAATGCCAGGTTACACTCCCATCGACCGCATGACCTAGATGCCTCCCCAGGCCTCTCCAGCTTCTACTCCCAATTGTTCCTGCCCAGTCTCACTGAGAAAAAAAAAAAAAAAAAGTATTTTTAAACTTACATATGTCCTTTTTTATTGAGGCATAGCGTCTGTATTATTTTTCTAGGGCTGCCGTAACATAGTACCAGAGTCTGGGTGGCTTAAACAACAGAAATGAATTTCTCACAGTTCTGCAAGCTGGAAGTCTCAGATCAAGGTTCTGGCCTGGTTTATTTCTCCGGAGGCTTCTCTCCATGGCTTGCAGATGGCAGTCTTTTGCCTGTGTCCCCACGTGGCCTTTCCTCAATGCGTGTCTGTGTCCTAATCTCTTTCTATAAAGATACCAAACCGATAGGATTAGGGGCCCACCCTAACGATCTCTTTAACCTGGATTACCTCTTTAAAGGCCCTGTTTCCAAATTAGAGATTAAGGCTGTTTTAGTGGAGAAATCTAAAGGCCTGACCAGGGGAGGATCTGCTGCCAAGATCACTCTCATGGTGGTGACAGCATTAGGTTCCTGGACGGCTCTTGGCTGGAGGCCTGCCCAGGTCCTTGCACAGAGGCAGTGGCCAAGGGGCAGTTTACAACATGGCAGCTGGCGTTCTTTGAGGGCACTCGTGAGAGACAGCCCACAACAGAAGACTTGTCGTTTCGTAGCTCAATCTCAGAAGTGACATCACATCACTTCTGCCATAGTCTGTTCATTGGAAACAAGTGACAGATCCCGCCCACACTAAAGCAGAGGGGACTGCACAGGGGGCCGGGGACAGGGTTAGAGGCTGCCCAGAGTAGGGTCTCAGAGTATTTGTTGATAGTGTCAACAAGGCCTTGTTTTTATTTTCTAAACAATCATTGATACATAGGAAAAGTACCGAATTTTCAAATACTGTATACATAATACATTTATGTGGGTAAGTATGAATGTACACCTACCTCACTTTTTTAAAAAAAGATTTTATTTATTCATTTTAGAGAGGAGAGAGAGAGAGAGACAGACAGACAGACAGACAGACAAGGGGGTAGGAGCCAGAAGCATCAACTCCCATATGTGCCTTGACCAGGCAAGCCCAGGGTATTGAACCGGCAACGTCAGCATTCCAGGTCGAGGCTTTATCCACTGCGCCACTGCAGGTCAGACCCTACCTCACTTTTATTGTGACTTTTTCTTTTTTGCCTCAGTGGCAGAGAGAATTAGGTTCATCACCCACCAGTCCACATGAGGCCTTTTTTGCCCATGAGAATCCACTCAGTTTTTAATAGATATTCTTAAATAAGCTTGGGTCCTTGTAAAATGTGTACCATTGTTGGGGGCTTCTTTCATTGTCATGGATGGGACTGTCCTCTGCACTTTATTCTGAGTCATCGTCTCACCCAGAACTCGGATGTTGCTCTCTCTGTGTCTCGCTTGTTGCTGCCACACTCGCATTGTGTTATGTTATAATTGTTCACAGAGTGACCATTTACTCAACACTCCCTGGGGGGGGGGGGGGGACCTGCCGTTCCCCTGCTGCCTGCTGTCACATGAGCGTTGCACCTACTATTTCAAACTGGCCTTCTTAGGAACGCACGTGCATTTTGTCTGGAATTTGTGCCCAGGTGTGAGCTCACAGGGCACAGGTCCTATGCATGCCAACTTTCTCTGGATATTGCCAGAACTTTCCAAAATGGCTTCCCTGGCCATTCCACAAACCTCCTCACAACCCCTTGGCAGTAATCCCTTGTCCTAAGTTTTGTACCTCAACAAGTATTTTCCTTTTTTTTTTTTTTTGTATTTTTCTGAAGCTGGAAATGGGGAGAGACAGTCAGATAGACTCCCGCATGCGCCCGACCGGGATCCACCCGGCACGCCCACCAGGGGCGACGCTCTGCCCACCAGGGGGCGATGCTCTGCCCCTCCGGGGCGTCGCTCTGCCGCGACCAGAGCCACTCTAGCGCCTGGGGCAGAGGCCAAGGAGCCATCCCCAGCGCCCGGGCCATCTCTGCTCCAATGGAGCCTTGGCTGCAGGAGGGGAAGAGAGAGACAGAGAGGAAGGAGGGGGTGGGGGTGGAGAAGCAAATGGGCGCTTCTCCTATGTGCCATGGCTGGGAATCGAACCTGGGTCCCCCACACGCCAGGCCGATGCTCTACCGCTGAGCCAACCGGCCAGGGCTGTATCTCAACAAGTATTGAGTGATATCTTATTGCTGTTGTAATGTGTTGTCCTCCGACTACTGCTAAATTTGAACATCACCCCAGATAACTTGTCAACTATTCAAATTTTTTCTTTTTTTGAACGGCCTGTTTATATCATTTTCCTACTTTTCTCTGAGATTTCTGGTTGTCTGGCTTTTTCCAGTCAATTTTCAGGAATCCTTTCAGTTTTCCAATATTCATTCATTGTGTAGGTTTTAGATATTACAAATATTTTCTTCCAATATATAGTCATCCTCTTTCTCTCTCTCTCTCTCTCTCTTTCTCCGTCTTTTATTGGGAAAAAAATTAATTTTTAACTAGTTCCATTTATCCATCTTTTCACGGTGAAAACTGTATGTGAAGGCCATTTCCTCCCCATTATATCACAAGATAAGCCCCTTTTCTCTCCCAGTGTTTACATTCTAAGTTTAATCTACTTTCTTTGTGCGCTCTGTCAGGTAGAAGTCTGGCTCCATTTCTCCCCACGTGGTGAACAGGTTTCCTCAGCACGGGCTCTTGAAGCACCTGGCCTTTCCTGCTGCCTTTAATTTTTTGTCATTGTTGTCCTGTGCAAGCCCCATATTAATATGATTCTCTCCAGTTCTATACATCTATCTGCCTGCTTCTGTACAAATAGTATGCGTAACTCCTTTGAGGAATATGGCTGCCTAGTCTGTCTAACATCGGATAGGAAAGACCCCCCCACCACTTTTGCTCATCCTTTTCAAAATCACCTTAGTTTTTGTAGATCATTAATGTTCCCTGTAAATTTTGCAATAATTTGTCAAGATTATTGCTCACAGTAGTGAGCTCTACTTTCCACAACAGAGCATACCCTGACATCTCAGGATAAAGATGTCTTTCCTGCACACAGTCTGATGCGGTTGGCTGCCCTTTTCCACTGGGGGGATGTGGCCCCAAGTTCACAGCCATGGGAGATAAGAATGAGTGAGCACATCAGTTCATGAATGCTCCCACTCAGAACGAACACGCATCAGCTGTGCTCACAGTCCACTGGCCAGAGCTAACCCCAGGGCCACATGTGATTGAGAGGGAGGCAGGATATGTAAGGAAGCTCACGGCTGCTTGAGGATCATCAACACACTCTCTCACATCAAGTGTACTGGTGGAGAAGACCATAGCTTAACTCATCAAATTGCACACATGCAATATGCTCGGCTTTTTGTACATGTATCAGACCTCAATAAAAGTGGTTTAAAAAAATATGTGAGCTTTAGGATTTTCGATGTAGGAAATTCTCTCACCTACAAATAATAAAATTAAGAGAATATCACGTCCTAGTAGCACAGAAATATTGATAATATCATGAACAAAACTATCATTTTTGCTACCTCTAATATGAAGATTGAGTAAGCTTGATTCTTGTATATTTGAATCTTAATGTAAGCCAACATAAATATAAAATAACAAAGCCAAGAAAATTAATATGTACATTTTTTTTTTTTTTTTACAGAGACAGAGAGATAGTCAGAGAGAGGGATAGACAGACAGGAACAGAGATAGATGAGCAGCATCAATCATTAGTTTTTCGTTGTGACACCTTAGTTGTTTGTTCATTGATTGCTTGCTCATATGTGCCTTGACCGAGGGGCTACAGCAGACGGAGTAACCCCTTGCTCAAGCCAGTGACCTTGGGTTCAAGCTGGTGAGCTTTTGCTCAAACCAGATGAGCCCATGCTCAAGCTGGCAACCTCGGGGTCTCGAACCTGAGTCTTCCGCATCCCAGTCCGACGCTCTATCCACTGCGCCACCGCCTGGTCAGTGTACAATTGTTCTTATGACATCTAAACTATCACTGCAAAATATACCCGGAATTAACTTTTTCTCATTACTAGAGAAAAGGTAGTTTTGATGATTTACTCTTTAACTTCCTTGACATCTAGTTAGTGCCCATCACAAGAAGCCTACACAAATTTATTGACTGCAAACTTAACACATTGCATGAAATGTTCTCAGTAAAAAATGAAAGATTTTAATTAGAAATTCCAGTTTTCTGAATGTATTTACCTTATTAAATACACTTCTTGGAAAGCTAGAATCAGAACTTGACTGCTAGTTGAAATTTTTAGCCACTGGGGCTAAGATGATATTGGCCTGAGCACATGGGATCTAATAGGCACTGTACACTCCTGGAATCTGTGACTTTATGGAGATTACCTCCACAGCAGAAACACTCATTCTTCATTTGTTACTAATGACTGCTGCAGGCGGAGGGTGGTATGGTGGGAACAGGGCAATCTATGGCCAAATAAATCTGATATATCCTGCCTTATATAAAGTCATTAAAAATTCTTAGAGTCAACAGTATGCTGGTATTTCTTGTCAGTGTTCAGACACAGGTTCTATAATGTACCATTTCCCAAAATTTTGCATCACAGGGTTTCAACTCCAATTCCAGGATAAGCTTGGGTTGTTAAGGGACAGTGCCATTCACTACCATCACTGCCACAAAGAAGTGATTTGCCCCTTTATTCTTTACTTGATCATTTGCAAAATTGCAACAAGTATGTCCATCTCCTGGGTGAGGATTAGATGAGCTAATATTTATAAAAGACTATGTGGGACACATTTGGAGAAATGGTGTCATGTATACTACCTTTTCTTTGGAATTCTATCTGGGACATGAAGAATACTTCATATCAGTTTCACTAATTTTACAAGATTTACATTTCTCAGGAGGTTTGAGCACTCATTGGGTGCTGAGTATGTGGTGGTGTGATGCTTAAGACAAGGACTTGAATATCCAAGATAATGAGTGAAAATGCAATGTCCTTGAGTTTTCTCATGACACATAATAAGACGTGTTTTTGTTCATTTCATGTTGTGCCCTCAGTTCATAGACATAGAAATAGATAACTGTGGGAATTAAATAACCATAACTGACCTGAACTTGCCATATAGAGTATATGCAGCCATTATATTCATGATCAAAATGAAGTATCCAAACTTTAAATATAATTTATTTTATTTATAGTAGCATAGCAACTAACAGCCAACTAAACATTGTCATTTTCCCAGAAACTTGAAAGCAAGAATTTTTAGAAATATTTGATGTATGATATTTTTAATCAGAAATCTTATTTACATAAATTACTTCATTTACTTTTTATTATATTTTTGATATCTTGAAACTATATTTGTGCTCAAATTTAATAGTTTTTATTAGGATTAATATCAAGTTCATTTAAATAAAGTTGTGTGTCAGCAAAACATGCTGTTGAGTTGCATTGTATGTCCAAACATATCTCGAGAATTTGTTTTTTATTCAAGGATGTGTCTCTATAGAGGAACCATTTGTCCATTTGTGGCTAAATCAGTTTTCTTGGCTATGTTATTTATTGTTGTGTACAGTTATATTGACCAAATACAGTAGTTACCCAACCTAGTTTTAATAAAGAATACTAGAGTATTGGCCTTGATCCTGCAGTCTTGATATTGAGATTATGTAACAAATAATGTATAAATTAGACATTCATTTTGGCCCCAATCTTAGAATTCCCACTATTGGTGGGGTTTAGTAGAATCTAGGAAGCTATGGCTTAGAGTCTTGAATGATGTAGAAGGAATATTTAGAAGTGCTCCAGTTCAAATCCTGACTCCAACATTTCCTAATGGGGTTACCATGCTCCCCATCTACCAGCATCAGTTTCCACTCGTGTATCAGGAAACATGATGGTTGCTCTGTTTGCCACACCAAAGAATGAAATGCAAATAAGAAAGGTGATTTGAAACAGATGTAGAAACACGAGCAAGCTCTGTGAGGATGATGATCAAGCCATAAGACACTTCCTTTACTCAGCATGGTGAAGCAAAGTAATGCCCAGGTAGAGCAGAAGTAAACCTGGTAATTCCGTTGCCATTGTAATGCCTGCATTGCTGCTTTACCACACTCATTCGCAGCAAGAATGTGTGACACACATGTCATTGTGGGGTCTGTGGCTGCCATTCTCAGCACTCACATGTGTTTTGATTAAAGACAAGACCCAAGACCCTCTCTTCAAGTCAGTATCATCATAGAAGAGACAGGAGGAAGGGAAAGGCTTCTTCTTCTGGCCCCAAACTCAAAGCCCCTATACAAAAGAGGAAAATTAATTTGGGAGAACAGTTAAATGAAGCAAATATAACCATGACTGGATGTGTGGGGGAAGGAATGGGTAGGTCTAGGAAATGATCTAGTAGTCTGATATAAATAAAGTGACCTTATTTTTCCCCAAAGAGACTAGCACAATTGGACATATTGCTTAAAAATCAACTTAATATTCAAATGTAATTGTAAAATGCTCACTTAAAAATTGCACTGACATTGTGCAAAGCTACTGACAGTCTTGGCTCATTTGAATGCAAACCATAACAGTGGGCCTCCTGGTATTTATACTTTGATCATTTGTTGTTACTTTTTCTAATAGAGCAAAGCAGTTGTTAGCAGGGACTCCGGAACCCAACTTTGTGAGATCAGATTCCAACTCCACCTGCTGCATGAACTTTGGCACTTTAACTCTGTGCCTCATGTTCCTTATCTGAGCAAGTTTATGCCAGTCCCTCCCTGGTAAGGACTGAGCATGCTCATACATGCAAAGCCCTCAGAAGAGTGGCAATACAATTATTGTAAACTAGGTATTGTTTGAAGATTGCCAGTGATGTGTATAAAAAAAATCACTGACTGAATACATTTCTTTTATTATAATTCTTATTCAATCAAAAAGAAAAGGTCCTGTAGCAACACCCTTATACAAATAATATAATTGAAATCAGAGCATCCCCAAAGTAATGACCTAAAAGTAATAATAGCCATCCCAGTTGCTTATAGAAAATCACTTTTTAATTTTTATTAGGTCAGTCAAATCGGTCTCTTGGTTTTCTAAGCTTTTGAGTCAGAGACTAGAAATTTGAATTTACAACCAACTTCTTTCCTTGAATACAATCTTAAGACTATTTTATGGTAATAGAACACTGTATTTTTCAGGAACATTCCCACCCCCTTCCCTTCTCAACAATGAGTAAGCTATGTAATGCCATGTGTTGGCCCCTGCATTTTCTTGCAAACAGAAAGGCATGTACTGGGCTTCATCTACACTGGAACCTGTGTGTCACCAGCAAATCTGGGAGGTGGGATGACAGTGTGTAGCCCTGCAATGGTTGAGAGCCTTCACCATTATCCAGTTATTCATGGCACACAGCCAGGTGGACTCCATGCTCAGACCTCTAGATTTAATAAGAAACCCCACGTAGGTGCAGGGTGGGAGCAGAGGGTGGGATTAGAAGGCAGAGGTGGGGTGATAGAGGGCTGGGAGCAAGGGGGAGCCCGAAGAGACAGGGGTGTGATCCAGGGGACAATAACTGCAGCCATGGAAGTGAAATGCTGACATGCCCACAGTGCAGAAATGAGCGGGCTTCGCTGAGCACCCGTTATGGCTATTGAATGTCATCACAAGGCCCTCCAGAAAGTTGTTTTATGAAACCCTTCATTTTTAAAGTAAAGTGTATTAGGATAAGTTGAGTTAGGATAAGCCATCACACCTCTGAAATAGCCTGGAAGTTGGGTGACGCCTGCTCAAGTGTTTGTGAGTGTCTGGAAATCTCCAGGGAACAGGGGTGCTGTCATGTTCAAGCTCCTCATCTTTCCGCAGGTGCACTCTAATGGCCTGAGGTGAGCCTCTAATTTCTGTGTGGAGCTGCGCTTCCCCCAGCCTCTACCACCCTGCACCTCATTAGCACCTCATTAGCAGCTGGTGCACAAAACAACCAAAAACATGTTCTCCACAAACATACCAGGCACTGTCAAGCTTATTATAAGGTGTTTGTTTTTCAAAGTTACCAGCACATAGAAGCCTGGTTTTCCCACTGAGGGAGCAATCCCATTTGAAGATACTGTTGGGGCCAGTCCTGATGGGCTGGCATTGCTGCCGTGAGGGGCTTCTGTGGGGGCCCCAGTGACTCATTATGGGATGGTTCCATGAAGCGGAAACTCTGGGGGTGGTGAGGAAGCATGAAAGAGTCACACACAGCATTGCTCAAATGTGCCAAATCAAAAAGAATCAGTTCTTTTCATACTTGTAATGACCTTCAGTCATATCCTGTTTGTGATGCCCACTTGCTAAATAGATTCCTCAGCAGGAACACATACTTTGGTTTTGTAAAACCAAACCACCATTATCTTTGCTGGATACTGGTTGCCACCGATAATTATTTGCATTTACAGGGCAAAAGTGGCCCCCCCTTGGGAAAGAAAGAAGTGAAAACCAGTGACCCCAACTTCAGGGACTCAGAAATCCCTGCCTCCACCCATCCTCACCCAAGGGGCCTAACCCATGGCCTCTGAGACCACCAGCTCACATCAGTGCTGAAGGCCTATGGTCACATAAAGTTGCCCTACTCTCTAAGGGGGCAGGGCCAGCAGGGCAGACCCTCCACACCTTCCATCAACCTATTGGCCCCCCACAGCCTTCTGCCTCAGACTAACTGGATGTCTGCCCATCTCCTACGTGTCTCCCCCTGACCTCCATGTACCAACAGAGCCTCAAACTGTGGACCCCCTTCAGTCAAACTGATGGAGGAGGAGCTGCCATCTTAGGCTAAGTTAAAGGTTTCGGTCTTGCCAAGGGTTCCTGGCACATGGCTCTGACACCAACCTTCTCACTGGGGCAAGCCCTCTGAGGTTTGCTGCAGGTGTGATGGGCTTATGTGGGAGACTGATAGGAACTGCCCCACTTTCTCCTCCCCAAGACGGGTGACTGGAGTCCCTGCTAACCACCACCTCCATCTTTTAAATCCAAGGGACTGGCTCCTGCCAACGGGTCTCTTTGGCTGAGGGCTTCTTGGTGATATTCCAGACTTTGAAGAAATGATTAACTACAAATTGAGTGGGCTTTGTTCAAAATAGGGATGTGATAGAGAAACTCTGGGAAAAGGTGATGAGTTTTATCCTAACAGTCTCCATATAGAAGCTGCAGTGGCTAGCCCAGTGGACATGACTGGCAGGAAGGGGACTGACATTTGGGAGTGAGGTGGAGGCTGATGGGGAGAATTCCAGAGTCCCCACCAGGGCATATGTGGACCAAAGATGGAATGGATGGGTGACCTAGACTGTGTGGTTCTGTGGAGGCAAATTGAATGTTCAGCGCTATTCTAGGAGGCTTCATTCATGTCCTCATAACAATGGGTTCCATCTTTAGTCTTCAAGAAGGAAGACTAAGCCAAAGACAGACCTTGACCTCTCCTCAGACCTGACCTAAAACAATGTGAAAGACAGCAGTGCGGCATCTCCAGTGGCCAGAGTGAAATTTCACATCTTTATGAGCATTGCTCCTTTATTAAAAATGTAGTAATTAGATAAAGTAAATAATCCACATAGAGTCTTTGTTATAGCTGTGTTTTTATAGCCAAATGGACTCTTCTCAAAAGTAATATATATTTTAGAGAATGTGTGCCCAAATCATAACATTTTTACAGTTGAATTTCTCCAGAAATTTTATCTTCAGATTTCCAATGACTCCAAAATCTCATCAGCTTTATTATTTATTCAATGTTGTAGGATTTTCTTTCACATTTTAAGGTTTCTGTGTTAACTGCGTCGTGGTGGCAAGTGTCTCTGTCTCTGTAAGTCACACTGCTTGGGGAAGACGGTGACGCTGTGAAGTGTCACCTTACATCGCATAGGCAGACATGCCTCCTGGGACGAGAAACCATCTTCAGGGTGAAAACGTGGGGCCGATGTCACTCGGATCTCTGTGAAAACCTTGTGTTGCTTCTTGATGCAATTTTTCCAAAACACTGTTCAGAATTATTTTGTCAGACTCATAATGAACTGCTGCAGAGGCAGAAGGTGGAAGGTGGCTGTCCTCTCTTTTGACAGATTAATTCCCAGCACCGATTCCTCTCATGTCTTCTAGTGATGGTCTGCATCTCCCTCGTTTCTTTACAGGTCCCCTCGGTGGCATTCCGTCACTGCTGTCCTCGCTACCACAGAACCACTTGTGTCGATGGGAGTGGGTAATGGGGAGTGTCAAGAGACCTGGTTGCAGAGGGTCATAAAATCAACAGCAAACCTGGGAGGACACCTGGCTAGAGGCGGGTGATCTCTAAAGCATGTGGGTGAAGCTTTCAGGCGTGAGTGACGCTTGTCAGCACAGCTGCATTCTGTGGGGAAGCCCACAGAAGGCAGGAGGTGCGGACAGTGGGTGTCCTGTCTCGCTGGCAGCCATCAGCTCATCTGGTTCTTCCTGACTGCCCAGGGGCTCTGCTCTCCCTGGAAGAGGAAGACCCAGCCTCTCCTACAAAGCCTTCCCTCCCCAATGCATCCTTTCTTTTATTCTGACTCCCAGCAGCAGAAAGTCCCCAGTGCCTTGTGCTTAATCAAGGCCACATGGCTATTTAGAGTTGGCTGTTTGGAGGTGGCTGTTTGGAGGTGGTTACAGGCATCATGGGTTGCAGCGAGTTGGAGAGGCATGGTCCCACCTTAGAACAGGAGCCTACAGTGTGATTAAGCCACTGAGAATAAATGGGTAGACTGAAAATAAAAACCAGGGGGCGCTGTGGGGAAGACTCTTGATTCTCAATCTTCTCCTAGTGTGTTCCAAGAAGACGGGAAAACATGGTGTTCTAAGGAAGCTCACGTGTGTAGGGAAGAGGGTTGGCCTGGGTTCTGACCTCAGAGGTCTGTTTGGGTGGGAAAATGCCACCATTTGCTGCCGACCTCTCACTGAGTGCAGGTAAGAGGCAGAGCTGTCCTCAGTAGGAAGGCCGGATAGCCGAGGCCAGTAAGGTGAACGCGTGTGTGCCCAGTGAAACCTGGTCCACTATCTGATGGCCCTCTGGGCCTGCCCGCAACACCAGGGGCAGAGGGTGTGCTGAGGGGCTTCTCCGAACCCCACATAGATGCAGCAGGAATTAGCCCTTAAGCAGAAAACACAGGAGTGGTTGTTTTGCGCTAAAGAAGTATTTTAGCTATGGAAGTGGAACATGGCGTCCTTGGCTTAGCCTGTTGAAAGCAGCATCTGGATGTAGCAATAATGGAACCACATCCTGACAGTCGTCTGTGGGAACAAAGTGCTCTTGTAGGAGGCCTGCCTGCCCCCATCACACGGGAACAGAGTCCAGGAGGGTCCATACGCCTGGGCCGGAGACCGGGCTCTCGGTGGTGAAGGCAGTCAATGCACACTGATCAGCTCAACGGCGTACAGGAGCTCCGTGGTGAATATAGGATGGAGGCCAGAGGCTCCATATTGAAAAGAGGATACAGAGGGCGGGCGGGCGGGGGGGGGGGGGGGGGGAGGGAGGGTTCAGTGACCGCAACTCATCCTTTGTCCAGACGGGGAAAGCCAGGGCAGACAGCATTTGTGAGGTAAATGGTCAGTATCTCATTTCTCTTCTCTTCCACAACCCTTTTCCGTGTTTCTGAGAGCCAGCTGGGCACTGGGTTCAGAGTGTGGCTTCCAGTCCTGCGCTGGAAGCCTGTGTGACTTTGAGCATGTTGTTGACCTCCCTGTGTCTGTTTCTTCATCCAGGAATCAAGGTTGATAGCAGAGCCCACTTGGTAAAGTTTCAGGGAGGTTTTAATGACTGTGTTCAAGCCCCATCCTAGAACACAGCAAGCATCAGACAGAGCCACCACGAATGCCTTTAATAAGTAGATCTGGCTGTCACTTACTGAGCTCCAGTGCAGCTAATGAAACCCACTGGGACCCGGATGCTTAAGCAGAAGTATAAGTATTGGTGGAATCTCCAAAAAAACTTTTTTGAAATAATTACCTGATATTTAAATTTTTAGCAAAAAAGTTCTTTTTTCTCTGCTTGCTTCTTCCAAGAAGACGCAGTGTCTCAAAACTGAATCAGTAATTGCTAGAAGTTTCTTCAAACTGTAATGGGAAGAGATGTTTCTTTTTTGCAAGCAGCAAAAATATCCACTAACTGTGCCTTTGGTGCTGACAGTGGCTTGAGGATTTTTTTAATGATAATGTTGAATATTATCCAGGTTTTTATAAAACTGATGCTGGCTTTGTCATCATCCTGAGAGTTTTTATAAATTTAAGAGCAAATATCTGAAGATGTTTATTACTTAACACTAGTGAAAATATTTTAGAGACTTTAATAAAGAGTCTGGGGTTACATATATTTCTCAATGGAAAATTCTAGAATGCTCCACTAAGGCAACAATCCTTCTTGAGTGAAGTGGCATTGCATTTTGGGCATTATTCTTGTATTTTGCTCTGATGAGAGTCATTGCCACAGGAGAGCTGGCCTGTGACCCTGCCAGGGATGGGAGCTGGAATCTGGCCACTTGTATCACTCATTCGCTCATTCATTTGCTGCCACCACCCACCAGGCCCCTGGTTAAGCCCCGCACATCTTGCTCACCCACCGTCACCTGGTGTCACCTGGAGTCTCCAGCAATACACACAAGGGCTGTTGGGTGACACACACTTAAAATCTGTGGGAAATACAGATTGCTGTCTTGGGGCATTTTTATTATTAAGCTGCACTTTTCTAAAGAACCAGATTTTTCTTTAATATACAAGAGATTGCTTTAAAAAAATAAGGTCAAGAAGAGTTTATAAAGCTCTGATTTTATTATAAATCAACCAAGCATCTTACCTCTGAGAGAGCTATTTCCTCCTAAGGGCTGGCACCAGTGCTTTTCGGGCACTATGCTCGGACCCTCACCCGCGCCCTCCATGACGCCCCTTGCCTGGCCCAGCCCCTGCACCCATGGCTTTCTGTTTCTTCACTGGCCTGACTCCTCCCACTGGCTCCCCAGGTTTCTTTCTGGAGCGTCTTCTAAGGCAGGGTCACCCGCAAGTTGTCCTGTGCCACTGGTTGCCCCACCACTGTGCCTGCTGAGCACCCTGCACACCAGACCAGTGAGTTTTCCTTCTCCAAAGGCTCACCCCACACCACAGGTATCAGGATTCAGATGTGGAGACTGAGGCACAGGGAGGATGACTTGCTCAAAGCCCATAGCTAGTGGGCCAAGTGGAAATGCATGACCCGTGCATTTCTCTTTATGGACCCTCAACTGTGTCCATCTCCCATGACATGAGAGCTCCAAGCACTATGTCCAATAGCTTCTTGCTTTATGTGCCTGGATTTATGATACACGGTCCCAATCCACCCAAAGGAACTCAATATCTTATCCTGAAAACCTATATACTTTCTCCTGGGTCAGAAACCTGTATGCCTTAGTCTTCCTTGCCCTCAAAGAGGTTCTTCCCAAGCCCTGCAGTCATCACTGTCTCTGGACTGCACCCCTTTCCTCCCACCTTGCCTCTGCTGCAGGCCAGTCCTTCACCCATCTTCTCTGGACTGGGACAATAACCTAACTTGCCAAAACCCCAGCCTAATGCCTCCCCCAAAGTGATTCATTCAAAAAGAGCCTGACTTGATGCTCTACCACAGGGGTCAGGAACCTATGGCTCGCAACCCAGATGTGGCTCTTTTGATGGCTGCATCTGGCTCGCAGACAAATATTTATTTATTTATTTATTTATTTTTCTTTTTTTTTTTTTTTTTTCTGAAGCTGGAAACAGGGAGAGACAGTCTGACAGACTCCCGCATGCACCCGACCGGGATCCACCCGGCACGCCCACCAGGGGCGAGGCTCTGCCCACCAGAGGGCGATGCTCTGCCCATCCTGGGGGTCGCCATGTTGCGACCAGAGCCACTCTAGCGCCTGAGGCAGAGGCCACAGAGCCATCCCCAGCGCCCGGGCCATTTTTGCTCCAATGGAACCTTGGCTGCGGGAGGGGAAGAGAGAGACAGAGAGGAAAGCGCGGCGGAGGGGTGGAGAAGCAAATGGGCGCTTCTCCTGTGTGCCCTGGCCAGGAATCGAACCCGGGTCCTCCGCACGCTAGGCCGACGCTCTACCGCTGAGCCAACCGGCCAGGGCCAGACAAATATTTAATAAAATAAATAATAACATTAAAAATATAAAACATTCTCATGTATTACAATCCATTCATTTCCTACCACTCATATTCATGGTTGCGAGTGGCTGGAGCCAATTACAGCTGTCCTCTGGGACAACACCAAATTTTTATTGGATAATGCATAACGTACATGGGTCGTTATATGGCTCTCACGGAATTACATTTTAAAATATGTGGCATTCATGGCTCTCTCAACCAAAAAGATTCCAAACCCCTGCTCTACCACTTGCAGGAGAAATCCAGATGCTGCAGAAGGGGGTTGAAGATCTTTCTATCCACTTTACTTCTTGTAGTGGGGAGAATTGTGTCCCCCAAAAGGACATATTGAAGTCCTAACCTTCCCCCACCTGTGCCTGTGAATGTGCATTTATTTGGGATCTTTGCAGATGTAAAGTTCAGATGAAGTCACCCTGGATTAAGATGAACCCAATTATTGGTGTTCCTGGTAAAAAAAAAAAAAAAAAAGGAAAATCTGACACAGACAGACACATGGGGAGAAGGCCATGGGAAAATGAAGGCAGAGATCAGGGTGACTTGTCTATAAGCCAGTTGCCTACAAACCACCAGAAGCCAGGGGGCGATGTGGAACAGATTCTCCCTCGGAGCCTCCTGAAGCAGCTCTGCTCACACCTTGGTTTTGGACTTCTGGCCTTCAGAGCCCTGAGAACATAAATTTCTGTTGTTTGAAACCACCCATTATGACACTCTGTTCGACAGCCCAGGAACTAATAGTGTACCTCCCATGCCTGCCTCCTCCCTCTCTCTGCCTCGAGCAGCACCTGAACACCAATTCCCAGTGCTCCTGCTGGCGTCCTGCATTCCGGTAGGGTTATTCCACCTGTCCTTTGAGTTCTGCTCTTGAACAACCTCCTCCAGGAAGTCTCCTCTGCCTGAAAGGAGCCCAACCTGCGTTTGAAACGCAGGTTGCAAGGGTTAGGGTTTGTGAGTGCGATTAGACTAACAATTAACTTTCCAAGGCTTTGAAAACAAATGACTACTCAGTAATGCAGCCCAGGAAATGAGTGAAGGAACTTCAAGACTTTACATGACTCGTCTGGAAATTCTGTTTTTAAAGGAGCAGAAGCCTGTAATTCATAGGTAAATGAAACACAATAATAACATGAAGCTGTGTTAGCAAAGAAAAAAAGAAAGAAAATCTAGTCAAAGGAGAAACACAGAATGAATGTATTTGTATCAGTCTGTTAAAATAGATATTATTGAAAAGGCTGAAAAATTAGCCACATAAATTCCAAATATTGGATTTTCCTGAAGACATTTATGTGACCAAATAATCCAAGACATAATATCTACCAAAAAAAAAAAAAAAAAAAGAAAATTTTGTGTATTTTTCAAGAGGATACAGTGAAACTACCTTTGCCAAAGGAGAAGACTCTCTGATAACTTAAAAAATAAAATGCACTGTTTATTGTGTTCACCCTCCACCTGGCATTTTGCCAAGCGTATCATATGCTTTAATATATTAAATCTTTATTAAAATCCAGTGTCATATAATACTATTATTATGCTTATTTTACAGATGAGGAAATTGAAATTCAGAGAGGTTAAGTAACTCAAGGTCACACAGCCAGGAGATATTGGAGGAGGGATTTGAAGCCAGATCTGTTGAATCTGCAATCCCACCCCAATACATACATAATCATGCACATGCACACATGCACACACATACTCTGTTTCCCAGCTTTATCAAGTGTCACTCCCTAAATATAGAGCTGGTTTATCAATCTCTGATTTGGGACCCCTTATTCACACCACACCACCATGTCCTGGTAAACACCCACTCATATTTCAATGCTCAGCTCAAGTGTCTTTGTACATAGAAATCTTTCTAGATGCACAGACAACTGACACAACTTCTCCTCCCACCTTTCTTTTTCTCCCTCCCCCCATAGACTTTATCCCCCACTCAGAGCTGTGTGAGGACCAGAATCATTTCCACCTTAAGCAGCCCTGCAGTCCCACTAACCAGCACAGTGCCTAATGGGGAAGACTTGTAGCTATTGTCTGCTAAACCAGTGGTAGTCAACCTGGTCCCTACCACCCACTAGTGGGCCTTCCAGCTTTCATGGTGGGTGGTAGCGGAGCAACCAAAGTACAAATAAAAACATAGATTTAACTATGGTAAGTTGTTTTATAAAGATTTATTCTGCCAAACTTAGCGAAAATTCTACATTACTTGGTAATTATTATTATATGCTTTAACTTGCTGTAACTCTGCTTTACAAATTTTATAAAGTAAAGTTACTTCCCTACTTTATAAATCACCATTACTGTGGAACCAGTGGGCGGTTAGAAAATCTTACTACTAACAGAGATACAAAAGTGGGCGGTAGGTATAAAAAGGTTGACTACCCCTGTGCTAAACAAACAGAATGAACTGACTCATCCTTGTTCTGGGCCATTTACTCAGGTAAATTTACTTCTGAAGGGACACTTGGCAATGTCTGGAGACGATATAGTTGTCATAACTCAAGGGGTGCTGCTAGCATCTAGTGGGTGGAGGCCGGGGTGCTCCTAAGCATCCTACAATATACAGGACACCCTGCCCCCTCACCCACAACAAAAAAACTTTCTAATCCATGACATCAATAGTACAGATGCTGAAAAACCCTGATCTGTATCTTCTGTCTCAGCAGCTGCAACATACCCAATTATCTCCCTATAATGGACTCTAAGCCCACAAGGACAAAGGCCTAGATCACTTTGTCTTTTAAGCATACAACAGAATGAATGAATGAATGAGTTAATTAATTAATTAATTAATGAGGGAAACGCAGAAGTGACAGAGCCATAGTGAAATTCAGTGTGCACATTGGGTAATGGAAATCCTGTAAAATCAGTTGGCTGAACTGAGAACCTGAATTTGGGGAAATGTATTAGCTGTGTAGGAATGTTTCATGTTTACCACTGTGAATGGCCCCAAAGAGGTCAAGCCAAGGCACCAACTAATGGTTTTGTTTGACAGATGCAGCCCCAGAGAGCTGTACTCTTATTAGCACTGTTCTGCATCCATATTATGGTGAGATTTTTCAGGTTCTTGAAGCAAAATTCTATGTTGTTTATAATTCTCCAATTACGGTCTGTGGCTCAGGAGTGTTTATTTCTCTAACTTCCTAATGACAGCAGTGTGAGCACAGTGAGTTGAGTATATTGACACATCTAGGTCTTTCAGCATTAAGTACAAGTAGGTAGTTTAGGGCAAATAAGAGTTATTCTAACAAAAATGCCCAGAATAGGCTCTTTGGTTATTAGTTAAATGGAAACAAACAAGTGAGAAATACATATGTTATGAGAATAAGGAAAATAGTTCTTCAGTGTATATACTTTAAATTCTCAAAGTATTTTCAAACTTAGTATCTTCTCTGACATGCATAGTGATACCATGAAGCGGGTGTTGTCTCCACTTCATAGAGGAAGACACAGAGTCAGAGTAGTTAGGCTGAAGGTTTCCCCAAGGTCCAGACTCCAGGAGACTGGACCATGGAAGGAAGAATTGAGACCAGTTCAACAGCAGCATGGCTATGGGCCTGGGATGGATGGAGTGATCCTCCCCTTCCTGGCACAGTGAGCACCTTGAGGGCATTTCACAAAAGACTCAGTCACCCTGGCAGGGCCAGGAAATGTAAGTGGTCATTTCCAAGCTCAGTGTCTCACAGGGTGATACTTAAATAGCCAATCAGTGGAGGGCAGGCAGTCTGTGAAATGGTGTCTGTTAACTGTGAAGTGGGGCATAGGAAACAGGAGCGGAGAGCAGAGTTCTTTGTGGACAGCTGGGTGCGGTGACGGCGTGGAGACCTCCGCTGGCTGACAGCAGGCTCTGTCTCCTGGCTGCTGAATGGACCGAGCGCTGGCGCTTTATGTTCATAATTCTTCCCAGGAAGAAAAGGCCACAAAGAGTGGTCTGTTCATGTGCAGTTTTGTCCATTGTTTTTTGTAACAATTGGGACTTTCAAAAAGAATAGGCAGTGTGTATGTTCATGCCAAGAGGGACAGACTATTCCAAGATTATCATGAACCTGTATTTGGCTGCTTTTAGTTCAGAATTCTCAAGTCATACCATAAATTTTCAGTATTATAGAAGAAAATCATAGAGGTGGTTAGAATTTTTATTTTATGGAAAAAACAAACAAACATAGCCTTTAATATATGTTCTTACTCATGTAGAAACTGGTGCCGATATTCCTACACAGATGCATCTGCATATGTTTAATGAAGTAACTTTGGATTTTTTATCTTAGCCCATGACGATGATGATAAATGTATTTGCTTTTTGGTGGCCTTCGTTCATCAAGTGTAACTACACCACATAAGCAACAGGGGAAAAAAATTGAAAGTAGGAGTCATATCCTGGTGAGACACAGAGAAGTTTCTAGAATCCAGTAAGTGGCAGTTTCCTGTCTTCTATTCCAGTCTTCTTTCATTCTTTTAGCAGCTCACTTGTGAATCAAGCAGCAGATTAGAAAAGTGCTGTCCTTGATCAACTGGTGGACAGGTTCATCCAGGGATGTCAGGGGGACAGAGAACAGCTACAACTCTGGATCTCTGACTCCTCACAGGGGCACTGGTTCGAGTATCCAGTGTTGAAAGGAAACATAGGCACTGAATTTAAGTATGTGGGACACTTTTCCCTTCCCAGTTTCTAGTGATCAGCTGCTGCTTTCTCTGTGGAGTGTGAGGCCAGTATAGTTAGCAGTGTGTATTCAGAGAAAGCTAAGACTGGGTGGAACCTGCCTGCCACGCAGAACCTGAGTGGTTGCTGCCCTCAGTGCCTGTCCAAGGGGACAGGTTTGCAATATGGCCCAGTGAGGCTTGGCTGATTCAGGTCGCCATTTGACATGGACAGTACCTGCTCGCTGGTGTGCTATAACAAAAATATTACATATCTGGAATGCAGAGGGCTCATTCAGAGAGAATTCTTAGTAAAACTTTATAAACAACAGGAGAACATTGGAAATAGTGTGTGTGCGTTTACTGGCTTACTGGTAGAAGAAATTCACCAAGACTTTCGAGGGTTTTTCCTTTTTTTTTTCTTGCAGTGAGAGGAAAGAAGGCAAAGACAGAATCCCACTTGTGCCCCAACCAGGATCCATGCAGCAAGCCCACTTGGGGGTGGTGCTCTGCCCATTTGGGACGTTGTTCCTTTGCTCAGCAACCGAGCTCTTCTTAGCACCTGAGGCAGAGGCCATAGAGCCATCCTCAGCACCCAGGGCCAGTCTCTCCAACCAAGCCATGGCTGCATGAGGGGGGAGAGAGAGAGAGAGAGAGAGAGAGAGAGAGAGAGAGAGAGAAGCAAGAGGGGAGGAGTGGAAAAGCAGATGGACGCTTCACCTCTATGCCCTGATCAGGAATCAAACCGAGGACTTTCACACGCTGGGCCGATGTTCTACTGAGCCAACCGTCCAGGGCGGGTATTTCCATCTCAGCAAGAAAATGCACACATGACTCACTTAGAACAGCCAGCGGGTGTTCTAGGAGGGGTAGGGGATATTCAGTGCAAAGAAGTGTGCCCAAGAGACTAAGAGAAAGCTACAGTTGCTCTGCCATCAAAAGATGTAGTGAAGAATGACTGAGGCAGGAATAATGGGAGTGACAAACACCCTGTCTGATTGAGGGCCCAGCGCTGCCCAGGCTCTTCACTGTCTTCAGCCTGCTCCTTCCCTCTGAGCCCAAATAAACTTCATTTCAGGGGAGCTCAATGGAAGGGTGGCGATGGCCTGAGACATGGTCACATGAACGGTGTCTTCTGGTTCCTTCTCTCTTGTGGTCTAGAACCTTCAGTGTGCATTCTCAGATAAATTTGACCTTGTCTACTGCAGACCCAACTGTTCCATAGTCAGTCCATAACACACCTGGTCATTGTAGGTGGTGTGTGGCCCTCTCCCTGGGCCCTCATCCATCTCCCAAGCTTGTGTGAGGAATTCTTGTCCCCTCACCTTTATCCCTTCACTTGGGACTTGAGCACTGACTTTCCCCTCCTTGAAAATGGCTCCACCTGCTCCCCCGTGATGTGATATCTAAGAAATTCACTAATCGTTCCTGAGCTTGAATTTAAAAAGTCAGATTTTTAAAATGTGTGTATGCATCTATAAATATGCTCATCTATATGTAAATATACCAATCTCTACTGTTATTGGAGAGGAACGGAAAGCTATAAGAAAAGGCATGCGCTGGTGGGAGAGAAGGACGCTAGCACAGTGCCTGCCTTGGGGATGGCAGACTGGGTTCTGCACCAAGGCTCATTGATAGAACTGGCCGTCCCTCTCGAGAACCGGCGGAGGCTGTGCTCCAGCTCCGTGGAAGGAGCAAGTTCAGAGGAAGCCAATGCCCTGGGTTTGTGAAGACAGCAGCCCAAGTGCCTCTCCCCTCTCCTGGAAGCTCACCGCCTGCTTGTCATGCTCTGTATCTCTCTCCATCAGATGTTAAGGATTAACCACGACTTTGGCTGTTTTAACCAAGGTGGTGGGAAACAGGATTCCTACCAGAGTTCTAACCTGGTTTCTTTTTCCTCTCACACAGGGGCGGATCTGTAGAAAAGCCGGCAAGTCAAAAAAGTCCTTCAGTCGCAAGGAAGCGGAAGCCACCTTTAAGAGTTTGGTGAAGACGCATGAAAAGTACGGCTGGGTCACCCCGCCTGTCTCTGATGGCTGATGCTTGCCGCGTTGCCAGAGGCTTACACAGCCTCTCCTCACACACAGACACCCGCCATCTCCTCCTCGACGCTGAGCATCCTCCATTCTTTTTTACTCCGGCCGGAACTGAATCCTGAATGCCAAGGAGACATTTAAGTTATTTATGAACAGATGTGTTTACAGAGAGAAAGAGGGAGCAAATGCTGTTCAGGATTAAGTTTCGATCATAAATGAATGATCATCTCTAAGTCACTTTAGAACAAATGTTGACATGGTGACGTTTCCCAGCCCACCTGCCCCTCCACCCCGGTCACATTGCCCTTAGCTTCTTTCCATGACAGCAGCTCCAAAGAGCAGGCAGGAAACTCAACGCCCGCTGCTCAGACCATTTCCATGTCAGTGGTGCCGTTTATGTTCTGTAGGAGCGCCCTGCATCGCCAGTCCATGTTTGCTGTGCCCCTCCCCCTCTTCCTGGCAGGGCAACATCACTTGAAGGCGAGTCTTTCTGTGGCCCTGTGTGACAACATGTAGACCTCATTTGTGCTATGACCTTTGGCTCATGAAAACAAAAATTTAATCTTGCCAGGTTCTAGTGATTTAAAACAACTGCCCTCTTGGTTTCTATGTGCTCTCTATGTTGATGGGATGGTGTCCACAGAGAAACCAGCGCCCTTAGGTGAAAGGCGGGCTGCTGCAGCCACAGCGGCACACAACCTTGCGCAGGCCAGGTGCGCGCTTCCTGGGGCGCAGAGCAAAGGGTGGTGACATGCGGACAGTCTCTTCCCATGTCCTGAGATGCTCCGACAATGAGTTTCTGTTCCTGTCTTCTCTCTGCTGGTCAACCTACCACCAAAAACAAAAGACAATTTTCCACTCACTGAAGTCATCGGGCTCATTTTATCATGTGTGCTAGTGACAGGGAATGCCAGAACTGCCAAAGGATACCAAGTGATCGTACGACAGTTTGCATGACCGGGTTTAATTCTTCACCCTGTAGTCACTTGTGTGTCCCCCAAGGCTGGGATGCCTGAGCACCCTGCTGTGATATAAACTTCCTGTTATTTAATCTCCCCACAGTTTCATTTCTCTCTTTTATTAAGTTACTTAGAACTTTCTAAGAAACTCCATGAAATGAAGAAATGCTGTTTATAATAGTATGCGGGAAGAGGAAAATGTTCACCCCAAGTGGAAAATCTTACTGGACACATTTTAAATAAAATCATGCATACCTGACACCTGCCTCAAGAATCCAATCATTGTGGGCTACACTTCTATTTCAAATATTTAACTTGGCCCTGGCCGGTTGGCTCAGTGGTAGAGCATCGGCCTGGCGTGCGGAAGTCCCGGGTTCGATTCCCGGCCAGGGCACACAGGAGAAGCGCCCATCTGCTTCTCCACCCCTCCCCCTCTCCTTCCTCTCTGTCTCTCTCTTCCCCTCCCACAGCCAAGGCTCCATTGGAGCAAAGATGGCCTGGGTGCTGGGGATGGCTCCTTGGCCTCTGCCCCAGGCGCTAGAGTGGCTCTGGTCGTGGCAGAGCGACGCCCTGGAGGGGCAGAGCATCGCCCCCTGGTGGGCGTGCCGGGTGGATCCCAGTCGGGCGCATGCGGGAGTCTGTCTGACTGCCTCCCCGTTTCCAGCTTTGGAAAAATACAAAAAAAAAAAAAATTTAACTTATTATAACAGTTTTAATATTTCAAATACTACAAATAGTATAAGAGCAACCTGCAGTGAAATACAAGAGATGAGTCTTAGGAACCCATAGTTTTTGCAAAAATCCATTGGATTAAAATGATTCCCACAAGCAAGTGGAGCCGTAACTAGAAACTGGCGCATAAAGGGATGCTTTGGCCAAATGTGAATGTTGCGAATTCTATTTTACCACTCAGAAGGAAGAGAACCTCCGCTGATTACATAATGTTCTTCAGGCAGTCTTGGCTACTCAGGGAACCACCTGCTCACTGTCCAGGGTTGTCAGAGATCTAACCTTGTTTCAGAGAACAGGGGTCGAATCCTCCCATCACGATTGGCCACTCACCAAATCTGCCCTTTATTGCTACTTTTATTTTTTTCAACATTTTTTTATGTGCCTCCAAATACCACATGCATCTCTATTTGGCCAAAATGGCTGTGTATTGAAAATGCCTGCTCTGCTTAAGTTCCCTCCAAGTAACAATAGTCTTGAAATTTGATGACAATGAACTTGGGGCATTCATTCATCTGATCCTCTGCAGAGGAATTCTCCGTCCTGGAAACCTGACATTCAGCAGGCGGTTTTAGACCCTTGGCTATTTATTTGTTGTCATGGAACCACACTGCAGGCATTAAAGAGCTAGGACAGGAACAGCTTGCCAGGGAAGCACTCGAGTTCATTTTTTCCAAACAATTTCCTCTTCTAATGTAAAATTAAAGGTAACTTCCTTTAAGAAACCATATGCATGTATCTGGAGATATTATATATGTCCAAACCAGGGTCACCTCGGGGCTGTTTGTTAGCTGGTAGAAGCACCTGTGCATGTTGGTTCAGGGGACCCATCCCTGAGGGGAAGCCCGGAGGGTCATTATTACCTAAGGTGGGTTAAGCTACTCTCAGCAGCAACAGGAGATATGTGGCTCAATTTCTACTCTTTGTACACCCTGAATTTGATATCTTATGCATGACATTTTCACTAGGTTTATTAGAAATTGGAAGTTACAGACAAAATAGTCTTTAGTGAAAGAAAGACAGTTTTTCACTTAAATTGATAAGACATTCTCATTTTAAAAGCAGTGGGAAGTGACTGGAAACTTGGCTCTTGCTTTGACCTTTAGTTGGAAGCAAGCACTCCCTCCCTGTTGTCTGGAGGTTTGTAAGCAAACATGACAGTGTTGGTCAAACAGCAGCCCAGGCTGATGTGCCTGAAGACCCTGTGGTTGGGTCATGCCTGCTGCCAGGCATGTCCCACTCCTCTGAAATGGACGTCTGTGTGCAGAGCTGATATGGGAGGAACTATACCCGGACCCAACTAGGGGGCTGGCTGTCATCACATTCCACACAGGCTGAGAAGTCCATCCCTTTTCAGACAGACATCAGGGAAGTAGGACTGAGTACAGATGTCCACATCTGCACTTACCAGTGGGAACTCCAACCTGCCCAGAGGCCGAAGAGCCACAGGAAGGAAAAAAAATACACACTCATGCTCACTTTCCATCAGCCCCAAACTTTTTCCATCTAGCGGTTTTCCTTGTATGGCTGTCCTTGTTCCCGGGGTCCCACCATCCCCTAGTGCAGGCCAAAGGCTGTGGATGAGACCTGCACATGGTTTATTAGCTTTTTGGAAGATCAAGATTACTTATGGCTTAAGACTTACTATATGAGCAACAATTTATCTCGGAGTTGCACACGTGTGTGTACACGCTCACATGCACTTATTCCCTAGAAGATTCACAATCTCTATAATCCAGCTCTCAGGAAAAAACAGGATTTAGGCCTAAATTGTTTAGTTCCCAAGTTCACTTCATTGATAAAATTTCAACCTTATTTTTCAAAAGGAAAATCTGTGGATGAGTGAAAAAGACCCTGGATAGGAGGTCAAATGCCCACTTTACCTGCTTCAGCCACTGTTCCCTCAGCTGTACCAAGTTAGTGTGAGAATTGACTACATAATAAAGGAAAGTGCTTGGGAAACACATAATTGTCATATGGACTTTACATGTCATTTTTACTGTTATTGGTAAATTTATATTACAACAGGCTTTAATTAGAACACATTGGTAAAGGTTCAGATTGAACAATTACAATGATTCAGATATAATTACCCTGTAGTGATATACTAGCCTTCCGTCTCCAGTCTGCTACTTTAAGTCAATGGACCAAACTCATTGACCAAACTGCCACTCACTCAGATATAGGGAATACAAAATGTAAGACACGTCTCCCTCTATGGAAGACCTCATAAAACAAGAAAAACAGGAACCAGCAACAAGGGAGTGGAGACCAAAGACACCCAAATGTTAAATAGCAGAGTAGCATTGTGCAAGCAGAAGATTTCTAACTGATAATCAGGGAAGTTTTCATGAAATAAATCAAGCTTGAGCTACATACAGTTGGGTGGGAGAGCAAGACAGATGTAGGAATGGGGAGAGGCTGAGGTTGCCTGCGTAGAGGTCATGGTCTTTGTCATACTGACCCTAGGGGGAGTACTGGGCAGCTCCTTGCCAGTTCTCACCTGCAGGGACCCTGTCTATAGATTTGCACAATGAAGTCCAACCTTACAACCTAACATGGCAGTGAGGTTGGCCCCTTATCTAAGAATTATATTCCAGTGTTTTTATCTGAACCTGTCTAACAGCATGCAAAATTAAATAGAATTTGCTCTCTAGAGAAGCAGAGCTAGTTTATAGATCAAAGGAAGGCAGAACCATCAAATTTAGGAGGCCATTTAGTGTAACTCTACAGTGGAGGAAACAAGCTCAGAAAGATTGAGTGGTTTTTCCAAAGTCAACCAGAGGAACAAGCCAAGGCCTTTGTCTTGCTGGTACTGTCTGATTGATCCTATGTGATGCCACCCATGAACCATCTGACAATTCATGTGGCCCGTATCCTTAGCCCAGTGCTGAGTTAATGCAGCTACAAGTCTTCCAAGGTGGCTGGGAAACACCCAAGTGATCCATTATGTGTCAAAAGCAAGTTGATACAAGGGACAGAGCTCCACTCTTGACTGCTTTGGGAAACTGTTGAGGGACTTAGACCTCAGCCCATGTGATCACAATCAGTATTTGTTTTTTTTCTCCAAAGTCATTAAAATAATATACAGCTCTGTTCCTTGGCTGTATGCTATATTCTACCTTATCTTTCTGATTTTGGCAGGCTCCAGTTTACACAGCATTGAATATCACTCAATCCCAGGGCCCATCTAACCTGCAGGATGTGGTTAACCGACTGAAAAGGCCAAATAAACACGGTTGACATTCAGGAAGGCAATACACAACGTTAGCTTCGTTCCAGGAGAAACACGAGAGCAAAGTGTGCTGGCCCAAGAAGCATAATCAAAACTGAGTATTTGAGAAGAGTGTAGAACCAAGGGAAGCAAGATTTTATTTCAAGGTCATAACAGGTCTAGACAAATAAAATGGGCTGGAGGAGATGACCTCCAGGGACACCTCCTTGGGGCAGTAAGGCAGTATGTGGTGAAGGGATAAATACTTGCATTGCTTCCACTGCTGACTAACTCTGGCCCTTCTCTAGTTCTCTACTGAAGGCAAATGAAGTGGCCATCCTTCTTTATAGACTCGCAATCACTGTACATCTGTAGATCTCAGGTGACCTCTAGTAATGACACTAATTGAACTAAAATAAAACTGCTATAACCTGATATGCTTGGTTTTACTCCTGCTTGCCTCCTGGACTGAGGCAACTTTATTCCATGAACATTCTCGCCCTATGACCATGGCAAGCTGCTGATCTACATACCACGGTTACTGTAAACTTTCAGACGATCCTCATAATTCACATTGTGGCTTTGGTGTACACTCCTCCCAAAGTTGTCCTATTTTGTGGTTCTCAAAAGGAGAGAAGAAAAATTGCATATGCCATAAAATAAATAGGAAAGAAACACTGACTATTGGAAGAGGGTGAATGCACAAGTCAAATAGTCTGCAGGCACTGATATAATGGGAAAAACTAGGATTCTCAAAAGCAAGACTTTAAAACCAATAAACGTCTTTCCATGGAATGTTTGTTACATCCTTGCATGGTCTATGTTCGGTATTTGTCCAAATTCCTCGTAGTTTCCATATACATTATTCTCCGTGGTCCATTGTGGGTAATTTTCAATCAGTTTGTGCCCTCTGATCTTTTGTGCTTTGATTTATTTGTGTTTTAAAACATACTGTGGGTATTCTCTATAAAAGTCAATGAAATGTAACTGAATCGAATCTAATTAAGCATCAGTGTGATTTAGAAGATTTCTCCTTCAACTTCTATTTGCATTATAAAGATTTATTAATGTGTTTGCCAAAGATCCCCATTAAAGTTTCTCAATGTAATTGAAACTGTGTGCTTAGCACAGCACTATAGCCTAAACTAATACTGATTTACAGAGATATTCCTCTGGAAACTGTTATGGAGCAGTAATTCTGCTATGACAATTTTCACATCCCTAAACTCAATCTATTTAAAGGGTACCTCAATCTACTTTTTACATGAATATAGAAGTTGGATTTCCATTTTTATTCTAAATTGTTTATCAGAGGAATTTATCCACCCTTGTGTCAATATTTGAGATTGTTTTCCAATCAAGAGTCCATTTTTCATTTAAAAGTTGACATTCTGATGATTTTCGTATTGAATAGACATAGGCTTTAAAATCAAACGACCTTGAATTCCCTCTGCCTTTCATTACCTGTGGGTAAGAATCTTAAGCTACAACACACTTAGTTTTCACTTTCCAAACTAAATTTATGAAGCTAATGTCTACTGTTGAGGGTTGTTGCTGTGACAAGGCAGACAATGTGTAGAAATTATGAAGCTTCATGCCTGGCATGTAACTGATACTCAACACATGATTTTGGAAATAACAATGAGATTGATCTGGCATGGTCAAGTTGATAGCTTGAGTTGGCTGTTGGCTCTACTTCAGGTGGTTCTTTCATCCCTGGTGAACATGTAACCTTTCCTTTGGTTGAAGACATGGAAGATCCACCATCAGTGAGGGAGCTGGCTCTGAATTTCTCTTTGGCAACGGAAATGGATGAGTGTCCAAACACTCAGTCTCCCCATACTAGCTGGGCGGGAGCATTCACTACGCTGGCTTGGGTCATCTGTGTCCAGGGCCATAGTTTTCTTAAGGCAAAAGTAAAAGAGCCAATAAGATTGCACTTCAGTTCTAACACTGAGAATTCAAGTTGTGGCCTCGGTGTCAGTAACAAAGCAACTAGTCCAAGTTACAGAAAATGTGTGCTGTTGAGCTCTGCTTTATCTGTCACTTAAGTGTTTGTAGTAATGAATTTTATTTCCATGCCAGAATAAATGCTACATGTTAATGGAAACAAGTTATTTTTTACTTAAACACAGGAAAGTGATAGTGATATTAAAGTAGATGGATACATAATTTGTTTGCAAAATTAAAGTCAATTTGGACAGAGTATAACCATCCACAGATTGGTGAGGAGGGAGGCAAAAGGGTTGAGATTCGGTGACTCCTGAAAATACAAATTTTACTTTGTTTAAACTTATGCCAGAGAATTTTCTAAATGTTTCCTTTTTTGAGTCATGTAAAGTTTTCTAATAAAAAATTTTGAAGGTTAAATCCAATCAAATAATCTTAACAACTTTCCCATGGGGAATCATTCCTATTTTATTTCTTTTTCCACATTTACAAACCTTTTAGCTTCTCAGAGACTTTCCATGCTATCTCTCGTATCACCCCCCGGGCAAGGCTGTGAGGTGGAGGACTACGCCAAGCTTGTAGAAAGGAAACAGGCATTTAAAGCATAACTGATTTTTCTAATGTGATTTTACTTCAACATGGTCAACTGCTTTCCTGTCACACAAACCTTACAGTAAGTCAGTCCTAAAACAACTTTGAAACCTCTGACTCTAAAGAATATTTGTAGGGACAACAGTTCAGATTTTACTCCTTTAATTAATTATTAATTAATTTACTTATTTATTTATTTTTATTGATTGATTGTCAGAGAGAGAGAAAGAAACATTGATTTGTGTAAAGCCAGTAGCCAGGGCCAGGGCCAGCACTACAGCTGCCTGGCCCATGCAGGTTTGTATCGGATTCGGACAGTCAGTAAAGTAACAACGGAGCCAAAAACTGGTGGGCCATAGTCTTTAATCCTAGCTTGCACCCGGCGGGCAAGTAAAAACACACACTGGGCTCCAAAACCTACTCACATTCAGTGCTCACAAAGCTACTGACTTAATCCGAGTTTCCTAGAATCAAAGGTTTCTAGCTCACCAGACTTATTCACCTCTGTTCCCCATCTCCTTCCAGCTCCCTGCACAAAGTCTGCACTAACTGGCTTTTCACTCAACACTCCGCCATCTTGGCTGCCTCTCCTGGCCTCCTCCACGTGGCCTTTCTCTGCTCTCCTCTCTGCTCTATCCTCTAATCTCAGGAACCAAGAGAGCAAGCTCCCGTTCTGCTCCCATTTTATAGTGTAGAAATCAAAACCTTTAATCCAATATACAAAATAGGGAAGTCTCTAATACAAAATCACTTATCTGAGGCATGATGGGATTGTACCACCCCACATCAAAAAGGATGGGAGGCCCTGGCCGGTTGGCTCAGTGGTAGAGCATCAGCCTGGCATGCAGAGGTCCCGGGTTCGATTCCCAGCCAGGGCACACAGGAGAAGCGCCCATCTGCTTCTCTACTCCTCCCCCTCTCCTTCCTCTCTGTCTCTCTCTTCCCCTCCTGCAGCCGAGGCTCCATTGGAGCAAAGATGGCCCGGGCGCTGGGGATGGCTCCTTGGCCACTGCCCCAGGCACTAGGGTGGCTCTGGTTTTAAAGGAGCGACGCCCCGGAGGGGCAGAGCGTCGCCCCCTGGTGGGCGTGCCGGGTGGATCCTGGTCGGGCGCATGTGGGAGTCTGTCTGACTGTCTCTCCCCGTTTCCAGCTTCAGAAAAATACAAAAAAAAAAAAGGATGGGAAAGGCTTAATCCCAAAACCAAGCCCCAGGCCACAAGGATTCTGCCTGCCCCCAACACACATTAATATCACCTGGGCAACGGCCTCCACGTGGGCATCGCCATCTTTAACAAAGTGAGCATAATATATTTTATCTGCCCAACAATCCACCCCTATGCTCACTTTACTACCCACCAATTTACATCATCAGCATCCCCCATGCAAGGAAATTAGGCACATTACACAAATTACAACATGACAAATCATACAGTTTCAACAATCACAAAGGTACACTTTACCAGTCTCTGAGCACTTAGCCCAAGGTGCAAAATGTCCTCGGCCTTCTTTCTAGCCATGGGAAAAGCTTCCCGGGGCAGGGGAAGGGCCTCCAGCAAAGCCACCCCCCACCCCCATCAGAGTATTTTACATTGTCCAAAATCTGTAATCCATAAGTCCATCCAACAAAGGAGTCAGTGCCCACTCTGGTTGTAGTCCAGGAAATCAGTCCATGCACATGGGCGTCAGCCACCCCCTCATCCCTGCCGTCCTCACAGGTCTTACACTGTCCCAAAGAGGAGCACATGGCAATGCCAGTCAGCATTTCCATCTCTGCTCCAGAGAGCATGATGGCATCCATCTCTACATCCCAAAATTGCAGACATACCAGGAGAGTAGTAGATACTCCTTGCTGCTGGGCTCTCACCTTCTGGAGACAGCGGATTGCAACTCCAGCCCAATTCTCCTCATCTTCCAAAGAGGAACTGAAAACACCAGTTCCCACTGCTGGGCTTGCAGCCCCAGGCCCTGCCTCAGCCCAGGCCTCAGCCCCGGCCTCCTGCCGCTGCTGGCTCTCCACAGCATCCAGGGCAATCTGCAACTCACGAACCTGTGAATCCTCCTCCAGCAGCTGCTCCATTTCCAGGCGAATCTCGCAAACCTGGTCGGCCTCCTCGTCTAGCGCTTCCTCCAGCTCCAGGGTCAGCATCTCTTTCTCCCACGTTTGCTCCTGCTCCTTCCACTGCTCGGTTTGCAGGTCCCAGGAAGCCTCTTCACAGAGCTCTCAGTTTCCTCACACATGGCTATAAAAGTCAGCCAGCCTACGGTCCCCAAAAGGTCAGCCATGGGGAACCATAACAGCAGTCAGTCCTCTACTATGCACATCAAAGGTGGCAGCTCCATACCGATCTCCAAATCCTGCCACAGACTATGCGCCAAATGTAAAGCCAGCAGCCACGGCTACCATCACAGCAGCCTGGCTCATGCAGGTTCGCATCGGATTCGGACAGTTGGTAAAGAAATAACGGAGCCAAAAACTGGTGGGCCATAGTCTTTAATCCTAGCTTGCACCCGGCGGGCAAGTAAAAACACACACTGGGCTCCAAAACCCACTCACATTCAGTGCTCACAAAGCTACTGACTTAATCCGAGTTTCCTAGAATCAAAGGTTTCTAGCTCACCAGACTTATTCACCTCTGTTCTCCATCTCCTTCCAGCTCCCTGCACAAACTCTGCACTAACTGGCTTCTCACTCAACACTCCGCCATCTTGGCTGCTTCTCCTGGCCTCCTCCACGTGGCCTTTCTCTGCTCTCCTCTCTGCTCTATCCTCTAATCTCAGGAACCAAGAGAGCAAGCTCCCGTTCTGCCCCCATTTTATAGTATAGAAATCAAAACCTTTAATCCAATATACAAAACAGGGAAATCTCTAATACAAAGTCACGTATCTGAGGCATGATGGAATTGTACCACCCTACATCAAAAAGGGTGGGAAAGGCTTAATCCCAAAACCAAGCCCCAGGCCACAAGGATTCTTCCTACCCACAGCCTGCCCCTAACACACATTAATATCACCTGGGCAACGGCCTCCACGTGGGCAGCGCCATCTTTAACAAAGTGAGCATAATATATTTTATCTGCCCAATAATTTGTTTTTTCGTTTTTTTTATGCATCCAGTGGTTATCATATATGTGCCCTGACCCAGGAGTGGAACCCGCAACTTTGGTGTATCTGGACAACACTCTAACCAACTAAGCTGTCTGGCCAAGGCCAGACTTTACCTTTTTTAAATACTAAAGACCATTTTGCATATAACAAATGCAATTTGCGGCAAATTCTGTGTATCTACACACCCAGACACACACATACACACCTGATTTATGTAATCTTGTTCTCATTACTTCAAGGATTCTCTTCTCAATTAACACTAGTTTCTACATTTTATGGTGTTGCTTTTTCACAAAATTGAATTTCTCAAACAACACACCATTCCATGCAAGCCTGCCTCCCCCGTTCACCTCTCTTCTGTGATCTGGAACCTCCAGAGGGTTTCTGTTCTCACCTGCTGAGGGCTATGTGCTCTGTCAACTGTCCCCAGAGCCTGAACTTCATGATATCCAGGGTCCCACCTTCCCACCACATTTAAAGGGTGGGACTAGAAGGGACTTTTGGTAAATGATAGCTTGGAGCTTGCTAAAGTTTACTCTAGAAAGTTAGTGTGGGAAACAAAAGCAAAGGCTCTGATTTCTAATCTCCATGCCATTTGTTTATTTAATAAATGAACTGGAAAAGGCCTCAGGGGTCAGTGGCAATGACCTTGTCATTGAATTTCATTCAGACTGCCCCAGGCTGATTCTTAAACTCAGAGCCTATTCACACTTCCTCCCTGTTACACAGAAGGTTTTAAAACTAGCCTATCCCAGTAACTTCTGATAGTGAAAGGATTCTTTATGATGAGGGAACTATAATCTCAAAATCTCATTTTTTCTTAAGGTTGCTTTAAAGTATAGGAAATTAAATTCAGGGTCCAGGGTCCTCATTTAATCTATTATAAAGCTAGGACCAGAATTAGGGACCATGTTACTTCTAGTCATGTTGCCTTAGAGTATAAAATATATCTACACACACATGCATGTGATGCATCTAAGAACTAGACACTATCTTAGAACATGAAGAGAAAAAATATGCGTGTATAGCACTAGGTTGAATAGTGGTGCCCAAAAAGTTATGCTTATGTCCTAACTCCAGAAATCTATAAATGTGACCCTATTTTTTCAAAGAGCCTTTGAAGATGTAATTAAGTTAAGGATCTCAAGATGAGATCATCTGGATTTAAGCTAGGCCCTAAATCCAAAGACAGGTGTTCTCTTAAGTATCCAGAGGTAGATCCGAGCACCAGAGGCACAGGAGAAGGTGACGACGTGAAGATGGAAGCGATGAGTCTGCAAGCCCACTCTAGGCGTCATTGCCAACGTGGTAATTTACATGTGTACCCAAACCAGCTCTTCCTACCACTGCCTCCACAGAAAAGCCTTTTCCTCCTCTATCTATAGATCATTCTCTCCGGGAGCTCTGTCCACACCTGCTCCTCCATGAACGCTGGACCTGGGAGTCCAGGTCCATCTTCTCAGCATCCCAGTGCTGGGGTGGGGGGTGGGGTGCAGGCCTGGCAAAGCCTCTCCCACTCACTTGGGTCACTTTACCCAAGGCCCTGCAATAGGAGGGACCCTGGGCCCGCTGCTGCTCCAGTGAAGGCTTTGGAGGGAAAGCAGGAAGCATGGCCAACATGATTCTGTTTGGTCTAAGAGGGCCTCTCCCAGTCAGCTCATTCCTGTGGGAGTCTCCATAATGACCCCTTTGGGAGGTGAATCCACAACTACCCAGTGCACCTTTTCCTTCAGCTAGATTTCCTTCTCAGTAATGAACACCTGAAGGGAGACATGTGCTGACTCATCAGCCGAGGCACCAGTCCCTCCATTTGGTCCTCACAGTCCTGACTCATCGCCCTCCGCCACCTGCCACCTCTGGGCTGTGAGCAGACATCTTCTGGGACCATCTGAATATTGAGAGGAAGAGGAAGGAACGTTCGATTTTGGTATAAAAAGGTAAATCTTCTCGAGGAAGGAAACTTCTAGCCTTATAAATCCATCATTCATAACCGTAAGGGCACCTTGTTGCCCTCTGAGAAACAGCCCCTCCCCAATTACCCCTCCAGCCCAACGCAGGCCCAGCGCTTCCGCCTGAACTCATGCAGCACCTCGGAAGGCAACACTGCCCAAAGCCTGGAGAAAAAGGCTGCCTCTTCCTCAGGTTCCCCTGGCCATCTTGGGAACTTGCTCCTCTCTCGCCATTGGCAGAAATTTCTATCTTCCCCCAAAATGAATCTATGGGGATTTACCCCACGTGTTTGTTGTCCTCACGGCCACTGCCCATTCCCGCCTGCCCCGTGCACAGCTCTGCTCTGCTGGACTTGCACATAGCATGTGAAGGGTTAACCGGAGAGAGAACGCTCTAGTTAGGGGGAGACTGGGACTAGGGACCAAGAAGAGAGAGGATCGGCCCCATCCCCCTTTTTAAGGCTGGCAGCTTCTGAACAGCATGTGCCAACACGTGGGCAGTCTGGGGGAGGTTAATTGCTTTTCTTCCCAAAGCTGACCCAGGCCAGGACAACAGGAGCCTTGGAGGGGCGAGTGAAGTCATCATACGGCGGTGGCGTCAGCTTCTCTCACCAGCATGAGGAGGGGCAGATGTGACTCCCCATTTGGACCTGGTTCTGGTGCTTCCCACTGAAAGGATGGTCCTGGAGACCAAGCTGCCCAGAGACCTGGGGTGGCCTGCTTGGGGGTCTGCTGCGAAGAGCTGCCCACAGGAGGACACCTGTCTTCTGTGTCCCAGCCTAAAACAGAAGGCAGCTCTCCTTTCCCACAAATAGTGCACACGCCAGCCACACTGGCAGGGCCCGGGCAAGAATATCCGTCTGCAGCTCACCCTGTAATTTACTTGCCCTCTCATACGGAGAAATATATATTTTTCTTTCAAAAGCTTCCTTTGCTTCCCTACAATTCTGAACATTGGACGGAAGTAGGAGATGCGTCAATGAAAGGCTCCTGAGATCTGCGTCTCCCGGGGACGCAGGGGGCCGTTGGAGCAGAGACGCAGCTGGGAGCGAGGCTGCGTGGGCCCTGAGACCACAGAATTCACAAAGAGTGGGTTGAAATGGCCTTCTTGAGCTTTCTAGTGTTCTCTTTCTGTGGGTTCTCTTTTTTATATTTTTCCGTTTCAGTGGGGGAAAAAATATATATATGTCTCGTAATTTTTACTTTAAAAAAACTGGTGAGAGAGACACGGGAAAACAGAAAGAGAAAATATGGAATCACGAGCCTCCAGGAGAGGGGCTGTGTGAGCGAGGGGGCAAAGGGGGAGGGAACTAGAATACAGGTGTTTCTGTCATGTCAGGTGAAACCCCAGATTTATGTTGAGGCTGGTACAGAGGGAGTGGGAGGAGAAAAAGGAATAAAGGAAGTTTCCAGCAAGATCTTTCCTCCAAGTTCGCCAGTGGCCTCTGCAGGAATATAGCAGCTCCATGCAAGCACCTTGCAGAGGTCTCCTAGAGTCCCTAACAGAGGCCCGGGCCAGCATGGCGACCCCAGAACCTCACTTACCCAGGAGCCGCCATTCGGCAGGTAACTCAGGAGTAGAACTCTCAGTGGTGAGGACGAATTTGAAAAGACAACTTACAAACTGGGGTTGGGCTTCTATGGGGTGGTGCAGGGCAGCAGGGCACGCCTATAACGCAAGCGGGCACAGACTGCCCACAGGTGGAGGCCCGGGATGGGTAGTGGACACAGGCCTGGCCTAGTGGGAAGGGCCGACTCACGGCCCACAAAGGCATCCTAATGGGTGTCCTACCCCTGGGCAGTGTGGCCTATGCAAGGAAGAGCCTGGATGGTCGCAAAACTATGGAGTGTGTCCCTGGGCCAAGCTGTCCATGATTGTCTTGTCCAGTCCGAGGGCACAGAGAAAGTGGGCACTCAGGGGGGAGGTTGAGGCCAGCAGAAGGTAACAAAGGGACTGATAGAAGTGGGGCCAGGTGTAGGGAGCCCTATGAATGGTGTGGGGACTGGGTCTAGGAGAACCTGAGCTATTAGCGCTGGACCCAACCTTGAGGAGGTGGGGAGCAGGCCAGGTATAGGGTTCCCTACAGGAGTATGACCTCTTTCTGAGATGCCCAATCCCCCAGACTGTGCTCTGGGTGCAAGATAAATCCCATGCTGGCTGGAAGTTGGCCTCTGCTGGAGGAGGAGACTCAGTAATGGAGAAACACACACAACAATTCAGATGAGCATAAGCATCATGGGCTAGAGTCACAGGGCGGGGGGGCCTGAGGGCTTGGACAGTGGTCAAAGACACCCACCTCCTGCATTTGAGTTGGGCACTGGTTGGAAGCATTTCAGAAAGAGGAGCGATTAGACCAGAAGACACAGAGGCCAGAAACGGCCAGACCAGTTGGAGGATCAGAAGAGTCCAGCGATGGGAGGCGCCAGGTGTCTTCTCGGGAAAACATGAGAGGACTTGGGGCCCAGCAGGGCCATCTGGGCAAGGGAGGGGCTGCAGTGTGTCCAGGAGTTTGTTCTAATGGTGTACCAAAGGCTGTATGGTCAATCAATATGTCAGGGCCATATCGTCCTCTGCCTGCTTTGTGCTGTGCCCAGAGGTAGAGCAGAGGCAGGCAGGGCGCCACCCCAGCCTCTCACTGTGTCCTGCGAGCAGGACTGGGGACTGTGGAGTGGACAGTAGCGTCGTCCAGTACATGTAAGCCCCTAGACAACCAGTCCTCTCTTGATTACCAGTATCCTGTCTCCCCAAAAAGGCCTCTAGTCTCCCAGAATGTCCCTTTTTTCTTTCTAGGGGCATCTCCATCTCAATGCCAGGATGAGACCAGGACATCTGCCTCGTGAATAGAACTTCCTCGCTGAGAATAACCACTACAGTTCTCTCCCCTAGTGGCCAGGTGAGCCGTCGATGGAACGTCTGTGAGGTTTGCAGAGGCTGGCGCCTGGTGAGAGAGCTCATTTTACACACCACAGAATGAAGGCCCGGAGACAGAGCAGGAAGCTGCGGTCTAGACCAAAACAAGCAAGGAGAAGTCTCATCGACACACACCTAAAATCCTGGGTTCACATTACAGGGGCCCATGGCTGAGAAGGAGGAAGAAGATCTGGGAGCCGATGGAGTGACACGCTGGCTGCTACCAATGCGTCCTTTCCGCCGGTCCCCATCAATTTAGGTGATACAGTTGCCGAGGCTGTGTTAATGGGACCACACAATGTAGATTGATTTTAATTCCAGACTCTGCTTCTCTCTCAACAAAATTGGGGAGAGGTAATATTCTGAACACCCTCCCATTCCAACACACCTAAAAAGCTTGGATATTTTCTATGTATATAAATGCTTAAATGCATCGTTGAGCTCACAGGAAAGTAAGAAAAATTCTCAGAAGGAACAAATAAAGTTAGAACCCAAAACCAGAGAAGTCAGGAAGCCCCGACCTAGGACTCTGCTGATTCCTGTCGCCAGAGGTGTCCGTTTGTCTGGATATGCGGGGACAGGACACAAACCCTCGAGGAGATGCCTCCCACAGCGCTGGGACACCCAAAGGACCCACGTCCAGTTACAGGAGATAGAGGCACGGTTTCCTTAGGATCCACTTGTAGAAGCAGAACTGCTGGACAGTGGGTATCCATATACTTAATTTTGCTAAGTTCTGATGGACTGCACTGAAGAATTTCACTGGTCCATGCTCCCCCCAAAATGCAAGAGTGTTTCATCCTTAGGCACAAATGCTTACCCAGCTTTCAAATATTTGCAAGTCTAGTGAATGTAAAGTGATCATTTTAATGGGTGTAGATAGGGTTTTTCAATTTGCAATTATTTAATTGCTAGTGTGTTTAAGTAACTCTTTGAAGTTTTCTTTGTAAATTGCCTCATTTTTCTTTTAGGGTTCTTGACTTTTTCTTGTTAATTTCACAGTTTCTTGTACTGTATAACTTATTTCTCAGTTATTGATTTTAAGCATTACAAGTATTTTCTCCCAATCAGGAATGAACAAAAATCTTAATCATGGTATTATAAATTCTTTAATAGTTTATTTTGTTTTATAGTATTGGGAAATTTTATTCAACACAGCCTTCTCCACCTCTGTATTACAAAGATATCCATTTATATTATATTCTATTTCTTTAGGGAGATGCCACGTCTATTTGTATATAATATCCCTGTGTGCCCAGGGTGTGTCTCTGAGCTCTGTCTTCTATTTCATTGGTCCCTTTTTGCCTTCAAAATATCGTATCGTTTTTATTACTACATCTTTATAGAATGTCCTGATACTTACAAGGAAAATGTCCCTTTTACTCTTCCTTTTTTTCCCTAGAGATTACAGACAAATTTTATAGTAAATTTATCAAATCCCTCAAAAGAAAGAAAAAAGTCAACTACAAATGTGTTCGTACTTTCATTACATGTATAGCCCAATGTATGATCTTATCATCCAACCTGGAACATGGATTCTTTTCTATTTATTTATTTCAATGTCTATGTCAGTCACTAGAGTTTGAAGTGTTTGCCACAGAAGTTTTATATAGTCTTAGATGACTCCTATACACTTTATAGATTTGTTACCATTATGAATAATATCTTACTTTTTGCTGTATTTCCTAATTGATGATTTCTGAAATCAAGAAACACTGTTGATTTTTTTTTTCAAGGTTAGAAGTGAGGAGGCAGACTCCTGCATGCACCTGACTGGGATCCACCTGGCATGCCCACCAGGGGGCGATGCTCTGCCCTTCCGGGGCATCACTCCATTTGGGGCCGGAGCCTTCTAGCACCTGAGGCGGAGGCCATGGAGTCATCCTCAGTGCCCAGGGCAACTTTGCTCCAACGGAGGGGAAGAGAGAGACAGAGAGGAAAAAGAGAAGGAAGGGTGGAGAAGAAGATGGGTGCCTCTCCTGTGTGCCTGACCAGGAATCAAACCCGGGACTTTCACACGCTGGGCCGATGCTCTACCACAGAGCCAACAGGCCAGGGCCAACACTGTTGATTTTTTAACTTAATCAGTATTTACCACTGCTAAGCTTTCTTATTGTTATGACCACTGTTGATTCTACTGTTTTTCTTAAAAAATAATCATATAATTTGCAAACACTAATCTTATATTAAGGTTATTCATGTTTCTGACTCCTTGGAGAAGACAGAATATATGCTTGACCCATTTTTTTTATCACCATGGCACCAAGCAAAGTGAAAAAAATGTTTAATTAATATTTATTGAATTTGCAAATGAATAATGAGTCATTAAAAGAACGTGGTGAGCATATCAAGGCCGTTTAGAAGTGAAATATTCAGTCAAATTGGGTTTTGAAATTAGATGGATGTCTGGTTGACTATCATGGGTATCTGATTGAATCTAATTTGGGGCCTGTGTCTTTGGGGACTTATTATCAAAGTGAAATCACAGTCGAATCAACAGACATAAAGACAGTAGTGCCTGGCCTGTGGTGGCGCAGTGGATAAAGCATAGACCTGGAAATGCTGAGGTCACTGGTTCAAAACCCTGGGCTTGCCTGATCAAGGCACATATGGGAGTTGATGCTTCCTGCTCCTCCCCCCTTCTCTCTCTCTGTCTTTCTCTCCTCTCCCTCTCTCTCTCCTTTCTAAAATGAATAAATTAAAAAAAAAAGACAGTATGGAAGAGTGATTAAAGAACAAACGATAAATAAATGAGTAACACAGTGGTACACGTCAGCGCCATACCAAACTGCACGGTCTTCACCACGTAAGGCCAGCAGTGTCTGGGTCCTTCCAGCGCCACCTCCCGCCTCCCTTTTAAACCCCATCCCAGCTGCCATAGTGGTTGTCCATCTCATCTGTCATCCTCACGCCCCAGCACTGACCAGGCACTTTTGCTCCTATTTAACCACCTGCTGGGCTTTTCATCAAACTCTCCTACCCACAGGACACAGCCTGTACAATGTCCTTAGCTCACACCAGGCTGAGCCCACCTCTGGCTGTGGGTGACCAAGGGACAGTTGGTCACCCTTTGGGGCACTGTGGGCAGGTCTTTGCCAGGCAGAGCTTGGATGGCCAAGAAGGAGGCCAAGGCAGGTACCAGAACAGGCCAGGCCAGGGCAGAGCTGGGCTCTGTCTGTCTTCTCCTGGGTCCACAGGCCGAGAACACCCAATTGTTCTGTTCTTCCCTGGAGTAGCTTTGTGTTCTGGAGATTAGAAGGAAACCATTCCTTCTCCAAGGAAGCCAGAGAGAACTGGCCTGGTAGAGACTGTGCAAGTGCATGCCTCTCGGCAACCTGAGGAGCTAGAAGCTGAGGCACTGCTGTCTTTACTCCCTTGGGACCTTCTGACCCAGGGCTGCTGGCCCTGCATTTCAGCCTCCATGAGGATTTTCACTGTGCTGGTTAACATCTCAGGTTTTTCTTTATCACCCAAAGCTGTCTACCCAGCACATCTGAATCCCCCGAGGGGCTCACTGTCTTGTCCCACCTCAAGTCATCTGGGTCCTTCTTTTCTCCACTGTGCATACTGAAATGCCCTAGAAGCTACCAAATGAGATTCTCCTTTCTCTGGGACAGTCTGAACTTAGACTTGTTGTCACTACAATAAGTGGGCATTTGGAGAACACCAAAAGGTACAGACCAGTCTGGTGGTCTTCTCTATCCTGGATCTATTCCTACAGAGCTCTGTGTCCAGCAACCTGCTTATGGCTGGCTGTGCTCCTGCCCTCTGTCCGAGGCTGCAGATCCTCAGTCCTCAGCTTGTCCAGGGCTTCTGAGGGAGCTCTGTCACTCAACCTTTGGTGGAGAATAAAAAATGGCCCAGGCCATGGCAGACCCTCTGCTAGCATCACTGGGTGGTGACTCTATAGCATAAGCGTTCTGATCTCTGACCTTAGTACTTAGAGCTGGCTTAGTGAGGATGCACAATCGCCACTGAGTCACCATGGGGCAAAATTTGTTCCTGTTCTGTAATAATAATAATAATAATAATAATAATAATAATAATAAAAAAAGTACAATGCTAGCAGATCTAATTTTTAGAAGAGGATAATTCTTTATAGAAATTTACAAATGGCAGTTGTTCTCTTCCCTGTGCAATGTGCACTGTATTATCTTCTTTGGGAAAAGAACATGCTGGATCTTACAGCAATTTGCTTATAAAAAATAGAAAAGAGCACCATCTTCCAAAATTCTCCTCTCCATACACGGAAATAAAAGAAAAACCTGGTTTCTCCCTGCCCCAGACACTTACCGCGTCGCCCACCGGGAGGGAAGGAGAATGTGTTCAGCTTTCATGGTATCTACCTGGCTTCTTCCCCACAGCTTAGCTCCCGAACCTCCCCCACCTTAAACAAGGCCTCTCAAATGCTGTGACTTGCTCCTGGGGGATAGGCGTGCCATTCCTGGGAACATATGCTAGTTAATTTTAAATGTCAACTTGACTGGGCCACGGAGTGCCCAAATATTTGGTTAAACATTATTCTGGGTGTGCCTGTGAGGGTGTTTTATTCAGTAGACCGAATAAAACAGACTGCTCTTCTTGATGTGGGTGGGCCACATGCAATCACCTGAAAGGCTGAATAGAACAAAAGGGCTGACCCTGAAGAGAGAGAATTCTTCCTGTTCAAGGGCCTTAGCTCTGGCACACCAGCTTTTTCCTGCCTTCGGACTCACACAGAAACATTGGCTCTTCCCAAATCTTCGGCATGCTAACTCAACCTGTACATCTGGAAGCTTGCCTGCCTTCATAATTGTGTGAGCCAATTTCTTATAATAAATGTATCTATCTACCTACCTACCTACCTACCTACCTATCTACCTGTCTATCTATACACATCACATTGGTTCTGTTTCTCTTGAGAACTCTGACTAATCCTGAGCATCAGCAATTCCTGTTTGATGGCTTCAGAAAATTCCTAGCATTGTTAGGACCTGCAAAGTGCTGGTGAGTTCACGTTGACCTCTGAGAGTACCAGGAGTGAAATCAGGACATGTGCATTCTTGCTCCACTACCTCCTACTCTTGATGGCCAAGTCCTCTTTCTGGGCATCATTGTACACATCACTAACAGGAAGGAATAGGGTTAATATTCCTTCACATCTCTTCATTTTTAACATCTTCTCTAAGTATCATGAAGGCTGGACCCTCGTCTTTCATGTCCACTGCTTATTATCAAGAGCCTTGCATAATATCTAGCACATAGTGAAAAGGCACTCAGTGAAAAGTTGTTAGATGAACAAATGGGTGGATGGATAGATAGATGGATAGATGGGTGATGGATGGACATGCAAGGTTTTAGTCAACTCTGATGAAAGCCTCAAACATAAATGTTCCTAACCATACTCTTGAAACAAGAATCCTAACTCTATTTAAACTTAGTACTAGTTGCCCTGGCATTGCCCAAACCCCACCTTCTGATGATGTGGTGGTGTGCAGGGAAGTCTTTCTGGCATATAGGTGGCTATGACTTTTTGAATTCTTGGTCTGATTGCAGCTTTGGTTCTAAATTTACCTCCTCTACCCCATTCTGACTTCCGGCATAGAGATTATGGCAGCCTGGCGAAGCAGCTCACAACCTTTATTGGAAATTTACCAAAAGTCAAAAACACAAACAGTGTCTGAGAAAAAGCCAGAGGGACCTTCCTGTGTTAAAAATACATACACAAACATTAGCAGGTAGATCCTTAGCATTAGCAGCAACAATGTCAGCAGCAGCAGCAGCAGCAGCAGCAGCAGCAGCGTCAACATCAGCATCAATATCAGCATCATGAGCATCAGCATTGGCGGCAGCAGTAGCGTTATCATCTACATCAGCAGCATCACTATCAACATCAGCAGCAGCATCTACCTAGCATCATCGGCAAGAACAACGGCAGCAGCAGCAACATCAGCATCTACATCAGCATCAGCAGGAGCAGCAGCAACATCAGCAAACTACATCAGCATCAGCATCATTATCTCAAACAACAACAGCCTTCTTAACTAGCTCAGGGCAAAGCATCCCTCATTGTGCCTCTGCCCATCTGCACTGGGAGGCTGAACGAGACTAATAGTTCTATAACAGAACCAGTTGTGTTGTGTGGCTTCCCGCGACCATGGAAATGTCTTTTGTCCATCTCTGAGGCCCCATCCTATTGCTGAGCCATGGGACCTTCCTGCTCCAGGCCTGTCTCATCCTTGGCACATTTCTGTCCACGACTGTCTTACTCTTTCCCTTTCCTGAAACTCCTCTGCCTCCTACAGCAGCCATCCTGGTCTGCCCATCTACTCCAAGAAGCCTTGCCCGCACTCACCCCAATTTCCTTTGATCTGCACTTCCTGTCTTGGAAATCACTTGCTGTCTTGGCCTTCACAGCTGGTGATCCCTGCTGTCTAACGCTGGATGGTTTTCTTGTGTTGCTTCCACTGTGTCCTGGTGCCTCTCGGGGCTCATCTCCCTGCCCTTCTCCTCAGAGATAGGGAGCAAGGGAGGGGACAGCCTCATCACCTGCCAACCTTGAGCATGACTCCTTTCTGTGTGCATCCTACCTTCTCCAACACCTGTATTCTTTTTCCCAGGATTCTCTTCATTTACTAACATTAAATCAGGCACTGAATTACTTGCTATTATAAACTATAGGTCGTTTATATGATGTTCACTTATCATTGACTCAGTTTTAATTTGTATTTCCTTTGCATGGCAGTATCTGACTATTCTGCAATCTAATTGTTCAGAGTGTGACCTCGAGACCAAGCACTCCAATTTAATTTTAGGAATGTGGAGGGTTATTGGTGTCTAATTTTGCATGTTTTCCTGCAGAGGCCTTGTACAACCATCTGGGATCTCATACTTGAGGACTGGTTAGTTGAGTTGTGCAACTGGCTTCCAGAAACTAAGATTTGCCACAAAATGCAGGTACAAGTGAGCTTCACAGTGCCTGGCCTAAGGCGGGCCCTGGACTATGTTTGGGTAGATGGGTGGTTCACCGAGAGAGCGCAGGGTGGAGACTCGCTTCCCTAAGTGAGCTGAAGCTGCTGAACCTCAGCAAGTCTCAGTTCTGCACTGCCAGGCAAGGGGTCCAGCCAGGCTCACCCCGCCTCCCAGCCAGGAGTTCAGAGGGTACTGGGCAGAAGGACCCAAAGCGGGTTCCTCGTCTTTCTGTTCTGAGAAATCAGTGGTGCTTGTTGTATAGACAGAAACCTAAAAATGTGACAAAGCTGTGGAGACCATTCCAGCATGCCCAAGATGGCAGTTGTTCTGTTTTTCTTTTGACATATAATGAGATTTAATTCTCATACCATACAACACACCCATTTACTGTATACAATTTAATAGCTTGGGGTATATTCACAGATAAATGCAACCATCATTGCGGTCCATTTTAGGACATTTTTTATCGCCTAGAAAGGAAACCTTGTGCCCCTTCCATCCCAACTCTCTGGCCAGCACAGCTGACCCAGCCATCCCCACGACTCTCCAGCCCGAGGGCACCACTCACCACCTCTCCACCTCTGCATACAGAGTTCCCAATTCTGGACATTTCATATAAATGGAACATTCACTATGTCACCCTTTTGTCTGGCTTCTTTCACTTAGCAAAATGTTTTCAAGGTTCATCCGCTCTGTAGCCTTCCTTTTTATGGCTGAATAAAAATGTAGATAGACCAAGATTTATTTATCCATTTGTCCATTGGTGGTTGGTGAACATTTGGGTTGCTTCCATCCTCTGCTATGAACAGCACTGGTATGCACACTGTGTAATTCTGGCTGCTTTGGTTTGTTTGTTGTTTTCTAAAGGAAGTTAAAACCTGAAGTGGTCTTTATCAGCCCTCCACCCACATGAAACCCCAGCACACACTCAGCACCCCTCCCAGCCAGACACAGGACTGATTCAGGGCAGTGACAGAGCAGACCCTGGCTGCAGGAGGTCACTGCATGGCCCCTACGCTGGTGGAAGGGGAATATATATATATTTTTTTTCATTTTTCTGAAGCTGGAAACAGGGAGAGACAGTCAGACAGACTCCCACATGCGCCCGACCGGGATCCACCCGGCACGCACACCAGGGGTGATGCTCTGCCCACCAGGGGGCGATGCTCTGCCCCTCCGGGGCATCGCCATGTTGTGACCAGAGCCACTCTAGCGCCTGAGGCAGAGGCCACAGAGCCATCCCCAGCGCCCGGGCCATGTTTGCTCCAATGGAGCCTTGGCTGCGGGAGGGGAAGAGAGAGACAGAGAGGAAAGTGCGGCGGAGGGGTGGAGAAGCAAATGGGCGCTTCTCCTGTGTGCCCTGGCCGGAAATCGAACCCAGGTCCCCCGCACGCTAGGCCGACGCTCTACCACTGAGCGAACCGGCCAGGGCGGAAGGGGAATATTTTAAGGACTAGTGTCGGAGGGCGGGGGCAATGTGGCCTGTCTGCCCTTCCTGGGCTCCATCCACCCCTGCCCCTTGGATCAGAAGAGAGGCCCCGCAGGCTCTCACCAGGTGTCTCAGGGTTAGCCAGTTGAGAATTGCCCTGTAGGAAAGGCTCAAGATTTTGAGGGGGTTAGCACCTTGTAGCTTTTGGGCATCTGTAAGCCAAGCAAACTGATGGACCCCCAGAGTTTGAGGGAAGGGGGAAAGCTCCCTGGCTGGAAAGTCTAATTTATTCAGAGCACTGAGCTCCCAATCAGGGAGGGGCTTGAGTCCTGCTGTTGACGGGGTTCTTCCGGTCCTGTGGCAGCTCCACTCTCCCAAGAATATAGGGAGAAGTAGGGATGTGCACCCTCTTCTTCAGACTTGAAGGGGGGGTGGCTGCTCAGAGCATACCCGCACCCTGCTGCTCCTGCTGTTTGAGGGGCCAGCTGTCCCCAAAGTGACCCTGCAAGGCCTGATCAAATTACCTTCCCTTTTTCCTTCCCATCACAATCTTTCTTCTGGGATAATGGAGTCGCTCAGACCAGAAGAACTGGAGGGTTCGGCTCAGGAAAATGAATACCCCTTCCCCCGTAGACTTTCGGCAACTCTTTTGAAATAACTTTTTTGGTTCCAGTATTTTTCAACAGCGTGAAATTTCCACCAGAAATTTTATGCTGGTCTGTGAAAGAGTTAACCATCCTGATGTTGTAGGAAGACTATAGAGTATATAATTATTAGGTCTCTTATCTTCACACATCAGGGTGGTTAACTCTTTCATGGACTGGCATGAAGTTTCTGAGAGAACAGCACCGGTCCATGGGTCAGTAGTAGAAAATCATTGATTTATACTAAAGTGTAAATATTTGGCAGGGGACAAACAGATAGTTGCTCTGCTATTCTGAGACTGTTGACACAGTGGTTCTGCCCAGAGGCCCACTCAGAACTGGCCCTACAACTGTGTGATTTTCTACTTTCCAGCAAGGGCACATTTCCTAGGGAGGTGGTGACAGGGACCCATGCTTCCCACTGGGGCTGTGGAGGGGAGAGGAGCTGACCCCCATGACATGGAGGCAGAGTGCTTACCACAGAAGGCCCTGGATGAACTTTAGCTGTCAACGTTACCTTCCCCAACCAGCAAACAAGTCCTGTATTTGTTTCTCTCTTGCCAGATGAGATCAGCTATTTGGGGAACCTGTTTACATTTCCAGGTTAAAATTTTAGAAAAGTGTCTAATTGTCGAGTTAGAGGAGCTTGGGGTTCATCCAGCTTATGGTTCTCTGCCCTGGCTGCACAGGGGAGCCTTTGAAATGTTGATGCCCAAGCCTTTCTCGGGCCCAGGAAGTAACGCTCTCGGAGTGGGGTTGGGGGTACATCTGAAGACTCCCAGCTGACTTTAAGGTGCAGTGGCAGCACCATCCACTTTACAGATGGAGAAAGTAAGGCTCAGACAGGAAAAGGACTTGTCGATGGGCAGCTGGGGTGGGGTTTCTGGTCCTATCTCCCCATTCAGTGCTCCTCCTAGCTCAGTTAGCACCAGGACAAAGGGGCTATATAGATGCCACCCATGGGATAGTGATCCATAATCTATCTATTCTACCAGTCTACCTTCAGGGTCTCTGCCCACAGAACATGCTGTGCCCCTAGAGGTGGGCACTGAGGCAGTTGAAACCTCAGTCCCCTTGTTCTCAAGGCCTCTGCAAAGAGCCACTTCACACAGCCATCAGCGAACAACCTGAAACCCATGGATCTCAGGGACACAGAGTGTCAGATGGACACAGAGTATCAGATGGACACAGCCGTGGGTAGTCTGGGGACTTACAGAAGCAGCTTGTGTCATATCTCACAGGCAGCCTGGGGACAGGGAAGCGGTGGTGCAGGACCACTGCTCTCCTAGGATGGCAAAGCAAGAGTGCCAGACGAAGGAGGTGTCTGCCAGCCTCGGCTTCCCTTGAACTCTACTGCAGAATGTCTCTGTTTAACCAACGGCGAAATTAAAGTGCACTGTGAGTACACAGTGGGAACCTGACTCCGTGCTCTCAATGTGTAACTGCACAGCTTTGGCCCAGACCAAAATGAAGACCAGGGATGGCTTCATGTGTCTCTTTTACTTTTTAGATTTGATTGCGTGTGTGAACAAGAAAGCAGGCGGCAGAGGCGAAGCGGGGCGGAGGGAGCCTGTGGTAAGGCAGACACCAGGCTTCGTGTCAGTCTCCACTGCCACTTGCTGGTGACCTACTGAAACCTCTACATCTCTCTGTGCCTTAGTTTCTTTATTTGTCAAAGGAGGCTGTGAGTTTTGTTGAAGCTACTGTCTGTGTTAAACGATGTAATCTGTGAGAAGTGCTTAAAGCAGTGCTTCACACCCTAGTGTCCTTGACCGTGAGCCATGGCCAGGAGCCCCTCCCTTTTCTGCTCCACTTCCTCTTCTGTCTAAGAATCCAAATCTCTGCGGCCCTGTGGTCACAGACAGAGTTTTAGAAACTTGTTTCTGCATAGATGCAATAGAAAGAAAAGTTATGGTAAAGCATTAATATCTGTCAACTGTTTGAAAACTGCTGAGTGCTAATAAAACGGCTAAGCTAAAGTTATGGTAGCCCCTCTCCAATGATCCACATTACAAAGAGCAGCGGAGGAAAGTAGAGAAAACTTTTTAATAAACTAGACATGAGCAGGCATGGAATTTTCCCCCAGCATTTACCAAATTGCATATTTTCCTTCCCCACGATAGCTATAAGCAAAGCTTAGTCAAGTGAAGAATGTTTCTTCCTGGGAAAACACTTCCTTTCCATGTTCTCTTACTATTTCTGCATCATCCTCCTTTGATGCTGGGGGAATGGAATGGAGAGCCCGAGTAACAATGGATATCGTCATGACCCCCCCACCTCTGCTACAGGAAACAGAGCAGAGCAGAGCAGAGCAGACGCCCCCATCCGTCTCTCTAGTTTCCTTCCCACGTGGCTAGCGGAAGGGGCCAGTGACCCTGGGCGTGCACACGGTGAGTACTCGAGGTCTTGCCTACAGGCCAGCTCCCCATCTATTTCCAATCTGACAAATAAAAACAAAGAGAAGCAAGATGCAAGAAAGGATGCAAGGGAGGGTGTGAAGAAGAGAACCCTGGGGCACTGCTGGTGGGGATGTAAACAGCGTGGCCACTGTGGAAAGCAGGATGGAGGGTCCTCAAAAAGCTACAAATAGAACTACCATGCAATCCAGCGATCCCACTACTGGGCATTTCTCTGAAGGAAAAATGCTACCCTGGACCTTGGGAGCCTACTCAGAGTTCCCGGATCCCAGCACTGCAAGCAGCCCCTACCATAGGGACAAACCCATGTGGCTGAGGCCCAAGCTGTCCTAGCTGTGACTCAGCTGTGACTTGACTTTGCCTCAGTGAGTGGCCCTTGGGTGACAATGATGAGGCCTCAAATTCCCAAACTGCAAACGGCCCCATTAGGGCAGCTCTGTCTTGGCTTGTTAGGAGATTGTGGGCACCCTTAGGAATAAGTCAGCTCCAGGAAGGGGGATGGACTTCCCTTATGGCCTGCTGGAACTCAGACGCTGCCTTCAACGCCCCCCCCCTAGCCCCCCGTCCCCCTGGAACCCACCAGGAGAGAGCAGGCCTGTCCCTGGGGAGGGTGCTGGGTCAGGGGAGGCCCTAGGTGAGCACAGCATGGGGCAGCCAGGGGAACTGGGAGTAGACAAGCTCAGCCCCAGCACCCACTCTGGCCTCCTCTGCTGTCTGATTCTCCTGGTTTCCCACTTTTATCTCTTCCTTGGGGAGCCAGCCTTCAGGCCCAGGAGTTCCTGGAAATGCCTGCTCTGACTGAACCCAAAATAAGCCTGGTGCCCATGGCTTCCCACTAACAACAAGGATGTGAGCCCACACCAGGTTATGCTGGTGTCCCGCAGACGTGGATGGAGGGGGCTGTCTCTGGGAGAGGAGGCAGTTCTCAGCATGCCTAGTCTGGCCTGGAGGGTTTGGGTGAGTCAGCACTGAGCTCCATGTTCCAAACCTGTCTGCCACCTCCCAAGTTTCACTTGATGCAAGCCTTGGGTCTTGGCACGCTGGCCGTCTAGACGCCAGGGCTCTGGCCAAGATGAGCTGTTTTTCTAAAAGAGCTTGTGGCATTCTTGGCAGAGATGACAGAGAATGGCCTTCCCGTAGTACGGACGGCCCATAGTGCTCCGAAGAGCAATGACTCTGAAACTCACTTGCAGGGTTTTCCTCCAGCAAAGTCTTTGAAACCTGGTGTCCCTGGGAGTCATTCCTTGGCTCAGACAGTCCACAGACAACAAATTGAAGTGGTGAAACCTGAACTGTCACCAAACCCCTGCGGGACCTGGTCACCCTCCCTGTGATTGGTGCATCTTATGAGGGATGAATGGGGATGTCTACAAGGAAGCCTTTGGGCTGACGGCCCTGCCAGCAGAGAGCTCAACCCACCCTCCCCCTACAAAAAACGTCCAGGGCCTTGGGGCAGGAGCCCAGTGGGCCTTGCTGCGTCTCCACGCGCTATGCAGGGTATCACCATACTTCTGGCCTTAGCTGCGAGGGGCCCTGGGGACATTCATTTTTCTCAAGGGACATAGTGTTGCCTGAGATAAAAAAGGGTTTCCAATTGTAAGGGGGGGGGAGGGTGAACTCTAAACTGGCAAGCAGCAGCATCTGCCCCAACCATGGAGAGGTCCTTTCGAAGGAGATGGGTGACTCAGTGACCCTGAGGCAGAGGGGCAGGGATGCCAGGCCCCTGGGCTGAGCAGGGAATGGGGTGGCAAAGGGCAGGCAGTGGGTGCAGGCCGTGTTCTCCGGTTGCAAAGAGACAGAGAGAAAGAAGGTTTTAGGTTTGCCTTCTTCCTACTAAGAGTATGGTGTGGTCACACTGCAGTGGTGGAAAGGGGCAGAGTGGGCGGGGAGAGGGTTGGGGAGGTGATAAATTGATGAATAACTTCCCGAGGACAGAGTCTGTGTAACCTGACCCCCAACCCCGGGTTGGGGCAGAGTCTGGTGGAGAATCAGCAGCAACTCCTGGGAGCAGGGTTGCTGCAGGGATCCGGGGTCTTGTCTGGGGTAGGGGTAAGTGCTGCCACATGTCCCCTGGAGCTGGGCTCCTTCCTTTCCACCCCACTCTCTATCCTCACTCAGTGGGTGGCTTTGGTGGCTGGGTCTGGCTCCAGGCCCCAATCCTAGGTTCAATCTCGCAGGTCCAACCACACGGGCTTCGCAAGGCTTTGCCTGGTGACCATGGGAAAGTTGCCCCCACACCAAACTTCGTGACCAGCAAGTGCATCGCAGCTTTCTGGAGGGAATCGCAGTTAGGACGGAAGCCCCGAAGCCAGCCAGACTCACACACATTTCTGTGGTCCTAGCCTGGGCGCCTCCATTCACCTCTTTACCTGGGGCCCCACCAAGGCACTTTCCCCACTCTGATTCCACACTTTTCCTCTCCTTGCCCTCCTCCTCCCCTGCCCCTTCCCCCACCATCCCCAGGGCCATAATCAGGTAGGAGCCATGGTGTGAGGTTCCTGGGCAGTGGGATGACTTTCCTGCTCGGCACTGATCCACCTGCTCCACCTTCTGCACCTGGGAGCACGGGGAACACTGGGGCCAGGCACCTCCTGCCTCTCATGTGTCACTCTGAGTGAATCAGGAATTGGTTGCTACCTTCTGTTTGGCTCCTTGTTCTAAATGACCCCTTGATGACTGATTGCTCGATGCTATCCTGGTTTTTCATGTCTATCTGAGGATCTCTGACCTCCGAACACAGGAGATGACGCCCTAAAGGCTACCTATAAAAATACCTCAATGAGGCTGTTCAGTTGGTTCATTAATACAGTATTTTCTGCCAGGTTCTCTCTTTGACTAACACAAAACTGTTTGCTCAAGAGGCCAGTATTTGAGCATGAACAGATTGTTTTAATAATTGATAGTTAAATACTATAACTTCAATATAGCCTATATACGTTAGAGCAAAACACAAGATTATACGTAAATGAAACTGAACTGGGTTAACAGCTTCTCTGTGGAAAAGACCTCCCATGCCAAGCAGGTTAATGTTTGCTTGACAAGAAAGTCAGTCACCTCATACAGAGGGTCCAAGTAGGTCAGCCAAGAGCCGGAACAGGCAAGAGGCAGTTTAACATCTGGGAAGAAAGTTCTTTGCATGTCAGCAAGAACTTTTCTTAGAGTCTTTACAGAACACAGACTCTGGGTCTTATCTACCACAAGCTCTTAGAAACACAAAGCTATTTCCTATGGCCAGACAGACAAATCCAAAGCAGTTTCGAAGAGGTTGCTGACACATGTATGATGGCCCTGTGCAGACTCTGCACCTGTTATCTAGAGGAACACATAAAAACAGGGTGGAGCCTGACCTGTGATGGTGCAGTGGATAAAGCATCGACCTGGAAGTGCTGAGGTGGCCAGTTTGAAACCCTGGGCTTGCCTGGTCAAGGCACATATGGGAGTTGATGCTTCCAGCTCCTCCTTCCCTTCTCTCTCTCTGTCTCTCCTCTCTCTCTCTCTCTCTGTCTCTCCCTCTCCTCTCTAAAAAATGAATAAATAAATAAATAATAAAAAAATTAAATTAAAAACAACAACAACAACAAAAAAAAAAAAAACAGAGTGGAGTCCTCTGGACCATCTGAGAGACTTGACAGCATCACATTGCAAGGCTTCTCAATCTTGCACAATACACCCCTCGAATCGACAGGGTCTGTCAACTTGGAAGAAAGATTTGGAAACTGAGGCCAACCCACAAGATTTATAAACAGTGCATTTGTTCCTGTGCTTCTTCACATGTGGAAGCTCAACCACAAGAAGGTTTCTTTCCTATGTCTCTCTCCTTTTTAAAAAAAGTGGGTCTCAGATGCAGAGTTGGGGCCCGTGCAGACTCTTTGGTCCAGGCTACAGTAGCATCACTGGTGTGTGCATGGCCCTCTTTGTTAGGTACAGACATCTATCTGTCTGTATCTTATAGTGAATAGTCTCGAGCTCTCCAGCCAACCCAAGGATGAGAACACTGCAGGTAACTAATACCTTCAAATGCACTCTTTTCCCATTGTCACTTTGCCTCTTCCCCTAGAGGCAAGTAGTATCCTGAATTTGGGGCTTATCATTTTTTTTTTTTTTGCTTTTAAATACATATATATATTTAATATACATATATTTAAATATTTATACATTAAATAAAATACATATATTTAATATATATATATTTGCTATTAGAAACAACACTACTATGAGCATTCTCTTGTTTAAGATATTTTACATGCATTTGCAAGTGTTTCTCTTAACTATATACCTAGAATGGAATGGCCACATTGCAGGGCATGTTAATGTCTACATTTACAGAATTGATTTCCAAAGCAGTTATAACAATTTACACTCCCCCCAGCAATGTATAAAATATACTTTTGATCCAACATTCTCTTCAATACCAGCACTATCAGACTTCATTATTCTGGCCTTCAAACTTGGATGTGCAACAATTATCATTGGGGGTGACCAACACGTTCCTGATTTCTAGTGAGATTTATCATCTCCTCATAGCTTCTCAGCCCTAGGTATTTCCTCTTCTTAAAAAGGTCTGTTCCTGTCTTTTACCCACTTTTTAAAATTTTAGTTCTCTTTTTGTTATTAACTTGTAGAAGTTTGTTTTATACAGTCTGTGATAGATACATTGGCTGCTAACATCTTCTTTTTGCAAGATATTAGCCAAATTCATCAGTGTTTTACAGTGCAGGCTTTTTGTGTATTATTTAAGAAAGTTTTTCTTATTTCAAGGTCATAAAAATAATCATCTATGTTTTCTTCCAAAAATTAAATGTTCTGTTTCTATTTTTAATCAAAATAGACTGTTGTATATGGTGTGAGATAGGGATTTTTTTTTTTACCTTCTTCTCTATGGGCAATGAAAGACCAGCTTTTCCAGTTCTACTTATTGAACAGTTTTCTCTCCAACTAATGGTATTTCAACTCACCTCTCTCACTTATCAACTGATCATCTGTGATTCAGTTTTTGAGTCCTCTACACTGTCCCACAGAGATCACCTCCACATCACACAGTCTTAATTACTACAGCCCCATGATAAGACTTGACATCTGCAGGCAAATCCTCCTCTCCCTTATTTGTCTTCAGTATATTTATAGATACTCTCAGTCCTTTGATTTTTCCTAAATATGTTAGAATTCAGGTCAAGTTCCTATAAACCCTGTTATAATTCTGATGGGAGGTACATTAAATCTGCAGACCTATTTGGAGAAGATTTATATTTTTATGCAATTAAGATTCTCTATTCATGAACACAGGATCTCCACCCATGTATTTGGTCCTTCTTTAATGTCTTTGTGTGTGCAGATTTTCTGTATGGGTTTTACAATTGATTTCTCAGATTTGTTCCAAAGTAACTTATGGATATTTTCTATTATACATTTTTGGATATTAACTTTTGTATACCAATTTTATATCTAGCCACATTGCTAAACACCTCTTTTTTTTCTAATGATTTATAGACTTTTGTGTTACCTCTGTAGATGATCATGTCATCTGCAAATAAAAACAAATTTCCCTCATAGTCTATCCTATCTTTTCTCTATATATAATGTCAGAAAAGCATCGAGATTTTAAAGTGATGCTTCTAATGTTTCATCACTAGAATGAATTTTTTTTAATTCTCAGTACCCTTTACTAGGTTAAGGACATTTACTTTCACTCTTAGTTTAATAAGAAAGTTTTTATTTTCATCATCAATGACTAATTTTACCAGATGCTTTTTCTATATCTAATGATTTCCTTTTTCAAAGCAATGATAATTTTCAAATTTCCTAATATTAAATCTTCCTTACATTCCTAGGTAGTGGTTATCACCATTTTTGCACACTCTGGCATTCAGTTTGCTAATATTTTGTCTTCATGAGGAATAGGGGCCTGCAATTTGATTTTCTTGTACTAACCTGGTTCAGTTTGGGTTTCAAGGTCATTCCTATCTCACAAAATGAGCAAAAGACTGGTCTCTCAAGTAAATTGCTTTCTGTCCCCCCTGATTGACCTACTCAAATTTACCTGGGCTTGGTAAGCAAGATGGGAAGGAGTTCAAAAAGAAGAAAAAGGTACATTTTTTTATGTTATTAAAATACAAACAAGCACCTGTATTATAGCTCCTATTTTAGTATTTTTCAACCTTGGCTGAAAATTAGAATCACCTGGAGAGCTTTTTTCTTTTTTTTTTAAAGGAATGCTTATCATGGGCACACCCAGGCCAATTAAATTCGAATCTCCAGGGCTGGGCTCAACCACTGTATTTATTAAAAGCCTCATGAGTGCATCTAATCTTCCTTCAGGCAGGATTAAAAAAAAACTGGTGCATAAGAAACTGGATTTTCTTTCCCATGAAGCAGTCTCACAGCTCTTCATCTTATTAATGGACCAGTTTGTCAATTTATCAACCAGTGAGTATTTGTCAACTGCTGGCTTATTCCTGTATGGTAATAATAGTGCTGATCACAGCAAAAGTAGCACAGACACTTAATATGGGATTGAGTGAACTATGGTTCATTTATTCAATGAAATCTATGCAGCCACCAAAAGAAAGTTCAACAAAGACATTAATGATCTAGGGTTCATACAGATGACAAAACAGTAGGCGCTGATCATAACATTTTGTAAAATACTTAGATATAACACAAAGTTGCATGGAAAGGCAACAAATAACCAAGTTAATTGCTTTGTGTTAAAAGTAGATATTGTTTTAGTTTGCTTTTATGGGTTTTTTTCCGCTAGCCTGTTTGAAATAAATAGGAATTTCTTATGCAAAAAAAAAAAAATGCAAAATACAGTAAGAGACTATTAAATAGTAGATATATTTATTTAAGAAACTTTTGTTACAAAAAATATATATAAAAATTCCCTCATTTTAGCTCCAGTATGAGGGAGCAAGGTTTTTTTTTTCAACTTACAACAGATCCCAAAAACTGAATTAAATCAAACTGGCATCAAAGTAGGACCTGGAAATTTAGATGCAACACTTCTCTGGGCTCCTGTCTCTGTCTTTCTGAGGACCTGCTTCAGTCTCTGTTTCCCCAGAAGTCTAGTTTGCCTAAGTCTGTAGTTTCCCATGGAGGGCCTTAGTCATGACCACATGATCTTTGGAATCACGTGTGGTCCTTTTAGGCAAGCTGCTAAACCTCCCCAAGCCTTAGTTTGTCATTTGCAAACTGGGACATAATAGAAAGACCTCAAATATTTGAGAATAAAATTTCTAGCACAGTACCTATTGCATCAAAAACATTCAGCAAACGTTCACAATAAAACATTGTGTTATTAGTCATTGAAGATGTGCAGTTAAACTGCAGCATTTTCCAGTGAGAAGAGGGGAACATGAACACTCTGGGAGGGCACTTATTGGGCAAATAAGTTTAATGTGATTTTTATGCTCACTCTTCTTGTTAAAAATGGCTGCTGTTCACATGATGATGCTCTCACGTGATACAGCTAATTGCCTTTCATGCTTGGGAAGGGACTTGGTTATGCTAATGTGTGCTGGAGAGGGACTTCTGTGCTGAAAAGTTTTAAAAGGAGGAGCCAGGAGGCCATTTTGGGAGAGAGGGAGACCACGTTGTTGTAGAGAGAGGAGGCGCCCGTGTTGTAGCAGGGCGGGGAGGCCACGTGGAGGAGAGGAGGCCGCCAGAATGGAAGCATGCAGAGGGGACTGAGTGAGGCTGTTAGGCCTTTGATTCTAGGAAAACCGGAAAGATTCTCCTGGTTGTGGAACCAGAGGAAAATGTGAGTGGGTTTTGGTGCCCTGTGTGTTTGTTTTTACTCGTTGGCCGGTATGAGTCTAGAATAAAGGAAAATGGCCCACCAGTTCTTGGCTCTGTTGCTTCATTACCATCTGTCCAGATTAAATGAGAACCTACATGGTCCAGGCGGCTGTGGTAGTCGCAGCTACTGGCCTTACAGCATGACAGCAGGGGCCAGTGGTGGTCATCTGGGAAAGCCAGCAGGGAAAGAGGCTGAAGTTCAATGGAGAGGTGGCAGCTGGAACGATGGGCTCCTTGGAAGTTGGATGAGGGAGCTGGATGTGGAAGGACCAGAACCCAGAACTCTTCCTGAGCATGTGGTTAGGAAGGGCAGTGGCTACACCTCCACCGTTGCCAACACTGATCTGGATTTTATGGCCTGAGGAGACATAGAGGCTTGACTCATTGAACTAAACCAGGATGAGTGTAACCTCCTTATGGGCTTGATATCCCATCATACTCACAGGTTCTGCCTGCCGTCCTGGGAGGGGATTATAAAGGGCATGCCCACTAGGGGATGGGAATCGTGGGGGTCACTTAGAATTCTGCATATCATACCTTCCTGTGTATGTTTGCAAGTCCCACTGAATAGAATTTAACTTACAATAACCAGGGGATGCCCACTGAGTTCTCTGCTTCACTTGGAGAGCCTCCTGGAAAAGAAGATTTTACTGTGGGACAGAAAAGGAACACAAAGAAACTTAACCCTTCCAAAAGGCCCAGCCTGCTTTGAAGACCTCGGGAGCATCATTTGCAAGACACAGGTGACAAGCAGGCCAGTGCGAGACACTCCATCACCCTGGGAAAGGGAGCCCCTTGTGGTTTTCAATTAGCTGTGCTTGCTGGCTTAACAGTCTGGCTCCAGCTGTTGCCTAGACTTGAAAGAAAAAAACTAGGTCAAACAAATGATTTCGAGAATACAGGGCAGTTAATATTTCTACTGATCATCATGTCCGTGCTCTGGACACTGTCAGTGCTTGGAGAATGGGTGGACAGTGGTTTCCACTCCGGCTGCTCGTTAGAACCACTGGGGACCCTTCAGAAGCCCCAGTGCCTAGGCCAGGCCCCACCCACTACCCAGACCAACCAGACTTTCTAGGCTGGGGCCTCGGTGTTCGCAAAGCTGCTCAGGTGATTCACAGGGCTGGCCGGAATGGAGAACCACTATTTTGGACAATCATTTGAGGATCAACTTCTAATAAGATAAAAATGAGGATTCCAGCTTATTTTGTTGCAGGGATATTTAGCTTATTGGAGCACGAAGGGGAGCCCTGCAGGGTGTGGGAATGCAGCCTGGAAAGAAATTGGTTCACGGCAAATGGGGAAGAAATGGCTTGTTTCAGCACATTCACAGTCATTCCCACAGTCGTTCTGTGAGTATTTACAGAGCTTCCCAAGTGCAGTGGAGACACAGCCAGTTGTGCACAAGATCGGCAGGGCCTCGGAGAGCTAGCGGTCCCCTGAGAATGCTTAGTAGTGACATGATATGTCATTAAAGCCGCTAAGACCCTGGCTTTTTTCTTTCTTTTTTTAACTGGAGTACAATGGTATTCAATTCTGCTCTTGCACTTTTTAGGTGAGAAAAGCAGATCATAGTGTGTGAAGAGAAAGTACACCTACCTCTTCTTCCTCTAGAAATTTTTGAATGAAATAATAGAATGACTTTAAAATAATCTGGAGTGTGTGTGTGTGTGTGTGTGTGTGTGTGTGTGTGTGTGTGTGTGTGTGTATGTGTGTGTGTGAAGGGCAAGGGTCTGTGTCTCTTATTGGAGTTGGGTGATAGTTGTCAGGAGGGTTCATTGGACTGTTCTCCTGACTTTTGTATGTTTAAAATATTTTAAAATGAAAAGTTAACATTAAATTTATGAATCAAGAGACAAGAGAAAACTTGTTCTGATAATACCAAAAGTTGAGAAGAAAAAAGCTGAGTTCAAAGGGGGGCAGAGGATTGCCGCTGTACAAGGCGCCCCTCAGCACTGCTGAGCTCCAGCCGATGTGCATTAATATTTGACACAAATATGAAGCCCATGTTGGGCTGGAGCCCTGCTCCCACCTCAGTGCTGCCACCACCCACTGGCTCCACACACAGAAACCGCACCTTCTGCTAGGCCCTCGCCTCCGACAGGTGCTCAAGGAGGAAAGGGCCGGGGTCCGCCTTTGCACCCGGCGCCTGGCCTGTCCAGTGGCACAGAGGAGTGCCTGAAAAATCCATGGATATGGCTGGAGCTGAAATGAACCAGCACAGCGTTCCATTTTTCCTCCTCCAACTATGTCTGGTCAGGTCCTGTGGTAAACTCTTCCAGTTTGGGGATCCCCACTTCTGGAGGATGTAAGCATATTAGAGAGGGGCAAGATGTTGAAGAAAAGGGCCTTAGCCTTGGAGCAAAGACAAAAGGCAAAAGTGCCCAAGTCTGTGAAGGTTTGAACAAAGATGGTGACTGCCTACTTCTCCACATAGCGTCCAACAGAAGCCAATGGGTTTGGAAGTCAGGGCGAGGCACTCTAAAAATCTCTGCTGAGAGGTAAATTCCATGGGATAGATAGAGCACGTGTCCCCACACTGGGTACATTGTAGAAGGAATGAAGAAAGGGGCGGGGTGTTGGTTTGTGGCAAATGTGCTCGCCTGTGCGTGAGCATAGCACTCTCTCACTGGGAAGCCTGGTCCTATGTGGAAATGGCCTTGAGTCTGGAGGAGGAGACCTGCACGCCCCCAACCCTGTTCAGCTCTGTGACCTTGAATGGATATCCTTCTCTATCCAGAATGCCATTTCCTCACCTATAAATGAGAAGGGCGGGCTAAAGGAGTTCTGGAATCCTGTGTCTTGATGGATAATGATATTCTCTCCTGTGGTTACAGAAGTTTATTGCTGTCATATTTTTCTTTTTATGACATCTTTTTGGTTTTAGCTATGATTTGATGCCAAGTCCTTGGTACAATAGGTCGACTCCTAATAACTTTGTACTGTCTGTTATTTCCACTTTTCCTTTAGGGAAACGCTGCTTGCCTTTCAAAGCAAAGGTAGGAATTCACTGCAGTGAACCCCAGTGTGATGTGTGTGCCTGTCTCTCCTGGTCTTGCGGGTGACAGTGCTTCGGTTACGGTCAAGGTCAGTGTCAGGATCCTCTGCTCCAGGTGATGTCCCATGGCAATGGTTCCAAAGGCACACAGCAATGGAGAGGCTGGGAAAGAAAGGCTAAGGTTACAAGGTCTTCCAAGTCACCTTCTGTCACTCAGATGCTGTGATGGGAAGGAGGGGCGCTGAGTGGATGCAGTTTAAAGCATTCCAAATGCCTGCATTATTTCTCAAACCATCACACTTACTTCCAAAAATGTCAGTCCTTGTGGGAAGTCATTAATGTCTGGAATACATGCTAGTGTTAGCATGTATTCATCTTCAGAAGAAAGGCAAGATCCAGCCAGAACAAAGTTATCTTCCACAAAACAGGAAGAATCTCCTTCAGCTGTATTGCACACCTGTCCTGGCACAAGGAGGGACCTTGCCCAACAGGCAGTGTCCATCATCAAAGGGAGGGTAACGAGTATCATGGATTTGGGTGGAAACAAATAGTACAGGGGCCAGCCAGTGAGGGGGCACTGTGGCTCAGGGATCTTGTAAATTTTCAATGGCTCCCATCCATATTTTATTTTGTGTCACTTCCAAGCTGTCTGTTACCAGTCCATAGTCTCGGTGAGCAGGACCACAGATGAGTCTACGGCCTTTGCTTGTCCAGGCAGTCCCTGCCAGACAGGCACAGGCAACCAGGATATTGACAAGGTGCAGGACAGCATGGTAAGCCTACACACTACAGAAATTTACCATATACATTTAATATATCTCTCCAAGAGGCAAGGGCACCAGTTCAACAGTGCACAGCAATTGCACCCACCGTAGGACTCAGAAGCAGGCACGCAGTGAGAGTGTGGCGTGAGAAACCAGAACAAGTCTCAGCTCCCACATGGGCATCAAACTGCCTGGGAGCTTATTCTAGAGTTTGAAGACATGTCTTATTAGCCCCAAGCCAACTCCTTCATCTGAGGCTCTGTTGAAGAAGTGATCTGTCCCAACATGGGGCCAATAGCTATGTCCATTCTTACATGGCACTTTCCCTTGCATATGTGATTTTGGTCACATGAAATGGTTTGTCCTATGTGAACTTTTGTCTTACTCAGCTCAGGTTGTTATAACAGAATATCAGACACAGGGCAGCTTAAATAACAGACATTTATTTCTCCTAATTCTGGAGGCTGGAATTCCAAGATCAGGGTGCCAACATGGGTGGGTTGTGATGAGAGCTCTCTTCCTGACTTGCAGACAGCCACCTTCCTGCTGTGTTTTCACATGACAGAGAGCAGAGAGGAAGCAAGCCCTCTCTAGTCTCGTCTATAAGGGCACTCATACCATCATGGGAGCTCTACCCTCCTAACCTAATTACCTTCCAAAGTCCTTAGTGCCAAATGCCATCACATCGGGGATTAAGGTTTCAACATATAAATTCAGTCCATAGCATAAACATTCAGTCCATAGCAACATTATTATTTTTAAGTGTTCTATTTATTCTTACCATAGTACATGCAACAGAACAAAATTTAAAGATATACAACACATTCTCCTTATTTTCTGTCCCCCAGATGCCCAGTTTCTCCCCAGAGACAAGAACTATGACAAGTTCCATGATTATCTCTTCTTCCAGAGGTATACGTGTTGAAACAGAAATGCTGGCAGGCTATCTGGGTCATTGTTCACCTGGCTTTTTTGCACTTACTAATATATATTGAAGATACACATCAATAAATGAAGAGCTGCTTTATTATTTCAGCAGCTGCACAATATTATTCTATCATGGACACACGATAATCTATTACATCAATTCCCTGTTAGCCAGTGGTTTCCGGTCCTTTGCTCTTATCATATTGAGGTGATTAACCTTGCACACATCCTTTCACACTCACCAAGATATTTGTTGGATAAGTTCCTGGAAGTACAATTCCCAAGAGATAGAATATGGGCACTTTAAACTTGGTGGGGATTGTCAAACTGTCATCCAGAGAGTGTAATCAGTGTGGACCCCCATCAGCAATGTGCAGGGAGCCTTGCCAATACCATGCTACAGAGAAAAAAATGAGTAATATGAAGTGTATCTCACTGCTTAAATTTGCATTCTCTTATGAGATTGAGCATACTTTCCATGTTTATCAGATACTAATATTTGCATATTTTTCTCATTCCTCTGCTTGCTGATCTTTTACTTTTTGATTTGTAGGCACTGTATTTATCAGAGAACTGAGCCCCTTGATTTGGCAAACCTTTCACTTTGTCTATTGTCTTGATTATTTTACCGGGGTTATTTTCCACACAGGAGATTTTTATGTAGCTGCATTTATGAATCTTTTCTTTCATGTTTCTGGGTGTAGGGTCATATTTTAAAAAGCCTTCTCCATTCCAAGACTGTAAAAATCAGCTGACTTTAAACCCCTCCTCACACACAAGTGCACATGCACATATATACATACACACACGCATGCATGCACACCACATGCACACGTACACATACAGATACCATATTAAATGTAAATCTGCTGCAGTTACATTGCTTAATATCCACCCATAGAACTATTGACCTTCTGAGCTGGAAGGGATATCAAAGATCTTTTATTAGCAGTGAGAGAGCAGAGACCCCTTAAGTGATTGTTATCACCTGATGTCACATAGTCAAACCAGCCATGTGGCTATGTGAGTACACGTCACAGGGAAGCCGCCCTCTGCCCTCTGACTTCTACCCAGCCCCACCCCACGCCTGCTGCCTCTGGGGAACCCAGGAGAAGAGCTGAACTGTAGTTTCCACTTTATAATCTTCAGGTATAACTTCTAGTTGAAATTCAGTTGATTTTTTAAAAAATGCAGTGCCTTACATTGTGGGAGTTGGCAGGAATTTTGAGATGCAGATACAATTCCAGGGAACAAAGAGGAGAAATGCTTTCCCTGCCAATTCTTTTCCAGAGGAGGAAGGAAGGAAGGAAGGAAGGAAGGAAGGAAGGAAGGAAGGAAGGAAGGAAGGAAGGAAGGAAGGAAGGAGGGAGGGAGGGAGGGAGGGAGGGAGGGAGGGAGGGAAGGAGGGAGGAAAGGAGGAAGGGAAATGAAAAGAAACAAAAAGAAAGAAAAGAAAGAAAGAAAGAAAGAAAGAAAGAAAGAAAGAAAGAAAAGAAAGAAAGAAAGAGAGAGAGAGAGAAAGAAAGAAAGAGAGAGAGAGAGAAAGAAAGAAAGAAAGAAAGAAAGGAAGGAAGGAAGGAAGGAAGGAAGGAAGGAAGGAAGGAAGGAAGGAAGGAAGGAAGGAAGGAAGGAAGGAAATCAAGTTTTTGAGAAAGCTCATCCTGGTTGTGGGTTTCCCTGGGAGAGTGACACAGATAACAACATAGGATTAAGAGCTTAGGAAGGAAGGACCACATTGTGCCACCCCTGAGGGAGGACCCAGTGGAGGACACCTGGGTACCCAGTTATCAGCGGTGGGTGAAAGAAGTGGGGGCAAGTCTGGAAGGACAGTGGCCTTTGAAGCTTTTTATGAGTACTGAGGGTAAGTTATTGCTGGTTGGCAGCTCAGTGGAATCCAGCTCACCTGTCTCCTAATGCTGGGCTCAGAGAAGCCTGTGGACGGCGCTGGGAGGTGGCTGCTTTGCTGAAACGCTTTTCTTTCCTCGTCTATAAAAAGGAGTCATTCATTATCCTTCCCATGGGGACGATTCACTTCCTAATGCCTCTGAATCAAAGAGCCATGCTCTCTAACTGTCTGGTCCATGATCTCAAATAGACCCATGTGACTTTCTGCTCACACTGTAAGTCCTGGAGGCCCAGGATCAGAGAACGGGCACAGCGCCCCAGCTCCACTTAAGGGAGAGCAAAACCACCACCCACATGAGGAGCCAGGCGTTGTGAATCATGTCAGGGGGGGTCAGGCCTTAGAGAGAGGCATCTTTAATGATTCCCCCTGGTTCTCTCCTACCAGGCAAAGATGAAAGTGGGAAGGGCGGCTGGAAGGGGAGAGGGAGCCGGGGACAGTATGTGGAGAAGGGGAGGATTTGTTCAGAGGGCATATCCACCCCCCGTGGGGTCTGATCTCTGTTATTTACTGTATACCAGAGTATCATGAGATCTGTGGCTGGAGTTAGTGCCATTCAAGAACACATACCTGTGTAGCCTCCTAAACTAGGCATGCAGAATCCCCATCGCCCCTGTGGATTTCACCTTCCCAGACACTAGGGGCTCACCCTAGTCATCACCCAAGAAGATGGGTGATGTATCCCCCCACACCCCGTCCCCTAGCCCCATGCATAGCGAACCAGCCAGGTCCTGGCTCAGCTGGCACCACCCTCTCACTATAAGCAGCAGCTCAAGGCACCTGGGCACACAGGTCCCTCCTCCGATCCTGGTCCAGACAGATTCAGAGCTTCCCCCTGCTGTTCCCCTGAGAGTCTGAGAGTGGCCAGCCAGGGAAAGCCATGGCACATTCACCTGTGCTGCTGCTATTGCGCAGCTGCGGCTGCACATGCTTCTGCAGCCCCTGGGGTTGTATGTTGTTTGTCCGCAGACCCTGGAGTTTCAAAGCAACACCAGTTACAACTGCACAGGCATGCTCGTTGGAAAGGCAGCGGGCTTTGCAAGTCATTTACGGGTAGCAACCCCCAGCAAGCATGCCAAACTTGGGGGTGTTTGCCCTGGGTGCATAGCACCCTATTCGCCCCTCCTAGGTGACAAAGCGAGAGAGCTGGTCATCGGCTCAGGGCTGAAACCCATCCCGCCTGCTGGCAAAACTGCAGCTGGACTTCCTGTCCCCCAGCTCCTGGTGTTCTCCAGATCTTGCAAAACCCTTTCCATGAAACTTAGCATCTCTCCCCAACATTGACTTCCTAGAGATGTCAATCCACTCCTTGGGTGGGTGGTGGCAGGGTGACCCAGGTTGCAACGAGGGTCTTCTACATACCCTCACCTGCCAAGAAGATTCTGATGAGCTTAATTTTCTGTAATTAATGTTTTTGGGTTTTTTTACATTTTTAGTGTCATCTCTCAAATGTACAATTCCTATTCATAATGCTGAATAAGTAGACTTTCTAAACTACATCCCCTCCAGACTCCACAGGGAGCATTCTTCTCCCTCTAGGGCTGCCTTTGGGAGGCCAGAGAGAAACCCAGCAATGGCCAAGGGTGAGCAAACTTCTCAGACCTTCCTCCTGCTTCCTCATCCTCCAACGTGGGTGAGGTATTGATGGGCACCTCCTAGCATGTTCCCATGTTGAAATGAGACAAAGGGCACTCAGTGGATGTTGGCTAAGGAGAAAATGGAGGGATTCAAGTGGGGGCTGCCCATAGATGCTTCACGAGCACTGCCTGAATCAGATCCGACACCGAGGCAGGGAGGGAGAATTCAGTTTCCGAGGCTGCTTACACGGTTGTTGTCTGAAGTCAGTTCTGGGGGCGATGGACTGAGGGGCCTCGGCCCTTGGTTTCTCCAACACGGAACTCACTTCATCAAAGTGACTACGGCAAGAGGGCAGGTGTGCAGGGAAGCGTTAACCGAGCGGGCCTCAGACTGCTGTTTTTGGGAAGATCTGAGTGGAAGGTTGGCAGTTGGCTAGGTTCTAGGAACTGGGATTTGGGGAGTGTTTCCTCACCCTAACGATATAATGAACCCCTGCTTCCTCGTGGAAGTCTTGAATCAAAGAGGCGCCTATGTGACCAGCCTGCAAGAAGCATAGGTGCTGGGTCTCTAACGAGCTTCCTGGTGGACATTTCACATGTATTGTCACAACTCACTGGATGAATCAGGTACATCCCGTTCAATTCCCCTGAGAGAGGCCACTTGGAGGGTCAGGCCTGCTTTCCTCTGGATGTCACCCGCACACATTTTCTCTTTGTAATTCATTCACTAATAAGTCTGAGCCGTGTTTCTTATTATGATCTGAATCATCCTAGCGAACCATCAACTCTAGGGATGGTTGGAGACACCTGGACCAACAGGACAGAGTGTCAGCAGGACAGAAGTCACTGTCTTCTATAACCTTATCTTAAACGTACATTTGCTGTCTGTCATCTGTGCATTGGTAGCAAGTTACTAGATCCAGTCCACACACGCAGAATCCCCAAGGGCCTGACTTCTGGGGGGTGGGGATCACTGGGGATTATTTAGGAAGGCTGCTACCAGGCAGTAGAGCCAGGATGTAATGTGAACGGTTGGTTGCCTCCAAGGGAAGGGGATCTAGCTGCTCACCATTCGCCAAAGATATCATGAGGAACAACAGAAGACCAGGCCAGAGTGCCGTTTCCTGAGAAGTGCTCTGAGGATGGGTCTGCATTCACTGAGGAAAAATAGACCTGATCCAGAGGTCATGGACATCCATAGAGAGCCTTGCTCTGTGGACTCACTTAGGCATGTTACACTGTTGCATCTCTTATTCATTTATTGAATGGGTCCAACACTACCATGGTTTCATACTCAACATCTCTATCCCATCCTTGGCCTCAACCCTCGAGGCAGCCAATATTGTCCTTTTTTTTTTTTTTTTTTTTTATCCTGGATCCTTTCTGAGTTGTCTTATGCAAACTCTAAAATGTCTCTGTGTTTGTTTCTTCCTGCTTACACAAATAGCAGCCGAGGAAGTACACCTCTCTGCACTTTGCCTTCTCATTCCGTTCTTGGTGCTCCCTGGATTCTAGAGCTGGGCGAGCTCTCAAGAGTGTCCCTTCTGATGGCAGCACAGTCTCGCTGTGCGTTATTTCACCGGGCCCCAATCATGGACGAGGGTCTTTCCAGTTTTCTGCTATAATAAATAATGTTGCATCGAATGACATAGACACACATATTACACCTTGTAAAATCTGGGAACTGGACTTGCTGGGTCTAAGTGAGGTATATTTGTCATTCTTTTTAGGAAATTCATTTTATTCATCTTCTCAATAGGTATCTCAAAATCAAAGGAAACAGAGGGTTTTAAGTGAAAAAAGTATCTCCCTTGCCTGACCAGGTGATGGCGCAGTGGATAGAGCATCGGACTGGGATGCAGAGGACCCAGGTTCAAGACCCCGAGGTTGCCAGCTTGAGTGTGGGCTCATCTGGTTTGAGCAAAAGCTCACCAGCTTGGACCCAAGGTCACTGGCTTGAGCAAGGGGTTACTCAGTCTGCTGTAGCCCCACAGTCAAGGCACATATGAGAAAGCAATCAATGAACAACTAAGGTCTTGCAAAGAAAAACTGATGATTGATGCTTCTCATCTCTCTCTGTTCTTGTCTGTCCCTATTTCTCTCTCTGTCCCTGTAAAAAAAAAAAAAAAGTGTATCCCTCAGCACCCGCCCGCAACCAGGCAACTGATGGGTGGGGCTACTCCAAAGATGCCCTGTATATGGGTGAGAAAACCTTCTTCAAAGTTGTCTTTTCTTCTGCAGTGGCTTCATTTTGGAGCAGCAGAGTCCCTTGCCAAAATGTTGACTAAAATGGGAGAAAAGAACCTTCAGTGTAACTGTTCATGTTTGGAACATCCTTTTAGGGGGGATATGGGGGTTAAACTGTCTCACCAAGCTTAACTGCACCCCATTGTCATCTAGTTTATGGTAATAGAAGGGATATTAAAGAAGTTTTCTTCTCCCTGTGTAGTCTGTGCTTCTACCTAGCTGTTTTCTCCTGTTTGATGCCTGTACTCAATGTCAGAGGCTGCTTGTAGGCATCTGGGAATCTGCTTATTCTGAAGCCGAGGCTACCAGGCATGTTGACAGCACCATCATCTTTGAGGGGATGTGAGTGGGCCATTTCTGGGAGAACTGAGCCCACTATCTTTATTTAGATCTTTGGGAACTGGACATGTTCCCCAGAGAAGTGTCTTCCAAACTTCTGAAGACCAGGGTCTGGTTGCCCCAAATATTCTGGGACCGTAGAAGAGGGCACGGCGTGGACAGTTCTAACCCCCCTCAGACAAGTAAAGCTCCTGTGCAGCACCCAGGCCCTCTACCACGCTCAGTGTCCCTGGTCTGGCAGCTCAGATGAGGAAGACCTAGTATTTAGCTGCTTCTCAAACCAGCTCAATACACGACTGCTTCTCAGCTGTCCTCGCCACTGGCTTAGGGTTTCGCGCCCGGATCCTAGGTTACAACCTGCCCATCTGCCTGCCAGCTTTCAAAATCATGTTACTTCTGTGCTCCCCTTCCCTCTGTTTTTGTTTGTTGAAACATTATTGCTGTAGTTTTACTAGGGATGGGGGAGACTGTGAAATTAGATGCATGGGTTCAATGCATATCTCAATCCAGACAGACCTTTCTAATCAGCCTCACTTAGAGAAAAGTTCCTAAGTGTACATTTGACAAAAACAAATGAACACAGCAACTTAGAGGCTTTAAGTAGCCTTAATTTTTAAAGCAGAAAATATCACTAAAAAGTGGCTGTTGCAATGCAACTGGAATGTCCATTGAAAGGGAGGTGTCCTGGGACAGAGACACCCCCCAACACACACACACCACTGAGTTCTGGGTTCTGTTCCTGTTGGTTAAGACTTTTTAAAATTGGAATCTGGTTTTGTCACTTACTCTGTGATGGCTGGTTTGTTGTTTAATGTTTGGTTAGCTTTTCTTATCTTTAAGTACGGATACTAATGACCTCCCTCCATTAGGTTTTGGATTACATGAGTCCCACGTCAGTTATCAGTAGATTTACTGTCCCATAGTTCCACATTCATCCGTCATTACCCTCTCTGCTAAAATGGATCTGGGCCCTTAACTACCTTCTGCCAGCTGGCACGTCATGCTTTGTCGGTAGAGGGCACTAGAGAGTTGTTGCAGGAATACATGGTTTTTCCTTCTTGGTTCTGGTCCTCGTTCTCCAGGCTACTCCCCTGTACGTGGCTTCCAGCGCTAGGTTCCTGCAGTGCTGTGGCCGGTGGCACCAGCAGCCAGCAGCAACCCCCAGGGCCCCCTTGACACTCCTGAAGCAGAATGCCTCTGCTGAGATACTCTCAGGATTCCTCCAGCACCCTAGAGGGTGGATATCCAGCAAGTTCAGCCCATGCAGAACCACAGCAACATCTCTGCCATTCAGTAAGTGTGGTCAACCCTCCCAACACCTCCAGGGTGAGGGGTGGCAGGTTCTTCCTAAGGTGCTCTAGCTCAGCCCTGGGGGGAATAGCTGTTTTTCTGTCATGCCTACTTTCTCCGGCATTCTCTTTTTACTAGCCAATCCCTGCTTACCCCTACCTCACTTGAATTAGCATTCTATTAAATTTTTTCCCTGTTCAAATTATGGTCAATATGAGTCAGTATAAGTAAATCAATTAAATGTCATTTGCAATGTCAGGCATTTTCCTATTAGAGGTCTGTTATTATCTAATAAACCATGGTTTGCTTATATATCAAACTGGTACAAATCTGTCTAAATACACAAGGGTGTTTTGTTGTCCAAATGAGCCTATGGTCATGAGGATGCAGTATGGACATACCTGGATTTGAATTTCGGCTCTGCTGTGGTGGTATTTGGTCTTGACAACCTAACCATGCCTACAGCTGGATTATAACTACACAAAATAATGCTCGTCAAGCACCTCAACCAAACATCAGCCATGTTCACTAAAAAATAAACACCAGTGGTTGTGTTCTACATGTGCCACGGTTAAACGGAGGACCCCACAACCTGGACACCCACCAGAACCATATGGGGGTTAGACTCCACCCCAGCCATATAAAATAGAATCTGCAAGAAGTAGGGCCAGAGATCCCATTTTAAAGAAACTTGGAGAACTAAGAACTCCTGAGTTCAATTTTTTTTTAAGATTCCACATGTAAATGATACCATGCATAACTCATCTTTCTCTGCCTGGTTTATTTCACTTAGCTTAACATCCTCAAGGTCCTTCAGTGCTACACCGATCTGCATTCCCACCAACAGTGCACAAGAGTTCCCTTTTCTCCACATCATCGCCAACACTTTGATAGTCATTCTGACAGGTGTGAGGTGCTATCTCACTGGTTCTGACTTGCTTTTCTCTGATTAGTGATGTTGATCATCTTTTTAAATTATCTGTTGGCAATCTGTATGACATCTTTGGAAAAAATGCCTATTCAGGTCCTTTGCCCATTTTTTAAATGGGTTGTAGGCTTTATTTATTTTTGCTATTTGTGTAAGTTTCCTGCGTATTTTGGGTACTAGTCCCTTATCAGATAATGTGGTTTGCAAATATTTTTTCCCATCTCATAGGTCACCTTTCCATCTTGGTTTCCTTTGCTAAGCAGCCTAACTTGATGTAGTCCCACTTTTTGTTTTAGCTGGTGTCAAATTTTTAAAATATCATTGCCAAGACCCGTATCAAGAAGCTTCCAACTACGTTTCCTTCTCACTTTGATAACAGGTCTTACACAAGTCTTTAATCCATTTTGAGTTTCTTGTATATGGTGCAAGATAAACTGTTTTTGTATGTAGCTGTCCAGTTCTCCAAATACTGTTGAAGAGACTCCTTTCTCCATTGTATACTCTTAGCTTCCTTGTTGAAAACTTTAGGCATGGGTTCATTCCTGCACTCTCTGTTCTGTACCATTGGTCTGTGTGTGTTTTCATGCCAATAGCATACTGTTTTGATTACTACAGCTTTCTAAGAAAAGTTTGAAATCAGGAAATATGCCTCTTGTTCTATTCTTTTTTCAAGATTACTTTGGCTATTAGGAGTCTGTGGTTTCATACAAATTTTAAAATTGTTTTTTCTATTTCTATGAAAACTGCCATTGAAATTTCTGTAGGGATTGCATTAAATTTGTAGATTACATTGGGTAGCATATGTTAACAATATTAATTCTTCCAACCTATGCACCTGAAATACTATCTTTCATCCACGTCTTAAAATTCTCAGTGTATGTGTATTTTATATAAGCTATTTAACAGAAATTGTTACTGTTCTTGGTGTAAAGTTATTGAGATTATTTTTAATGAGTTATTATCTTTTGAAATGTTATTGGATACAATTTACTATAAAACAATAAAAATAGTTGGGTGAGCTAAGGAAATAAGAGGTACTAATAAAACAAGATTGCGTCAATAAGTGTGAAAGTTGGGCAAAAGGAACATGAAGGTTCACCTACTATACTCTCCTTTTTTGAAAGTTTGAAACTGTCTGTCTTGGTCAGCTATGTCCCAGCCTGCAGAACCCTGCCTGGCACACAGGAACCTCACCAGGAAGTGATACAGGGAAATGGTCACGTTATCATTGAGTGACTAACATTACCTGCAGGTTCTCTAACCGCTGTGCCCCAGGGAATCCATCCAGTGCTGGGGCCTTTCCTCAAACTGCTAAAGGAACCCTCATATCCTCAGATCTGTCTCACTGTAGCTGCAGCACTAACACTGCCCTCTAGAGGATAAGAGGTAAACACAGGGAAGCCCTTCAAGCTTCACACAAATCTACTCACTGCTCAAAAGTAGGCTCCATGTTACCATTCCTTCTACTAGCAGAGATACGAATGCTTTTATTCTAACATTCCCATTTACCCAAAAATAAGTTTGTTCCTCCTGCCTCACGAAGGATAAAACAAGTCATACACTCATACAAGTTTATCATTAATAACTCTTTATTTAAATGTTCCAAGGATCCCAAACACCATTTAAAAATTAAAATTGCAAAGCGCTCCATACAATAAAAGCACGTAAAACTCTCATAGTGAGCATCACAATTCATGATACAACTTTTGCTCTGACAAAGTTTATTTTACCCTTTATTACAAAGGCACAGAAGTCATCTGAGACCTCAGATATTTACCCCACTGCATATTAATGTCGCACTGCTATTGTGCAACTTAATTATTAAAGCTCATAGTACAATTTTCCAACAACTCATCAGGAGATATAGACTCTTTCTATAAATAATTAAAAGAAATACTGGACTTTAAGAGCAATACAGGCATAACAAAAGGGACCTAAAAATTTCTGCAAGAGCAGTTACATCTGGATGGAAGTGAAGACTGGAAAGCCTACTACCTGCAACAGGCACACTGGATCCAGCTTTGCCAAAAAACAAAGTAAAATGAGCAACTTCTAACAAGCTAAAAAAATACTTTTTGTAAGCTCCATGTGAAAGCAGAACTGAGATCCTTCACAGATGCTTTTGTCATCCCATCAGTTTCCTCTTTAAAAGTATGCATTTTACAGGTCCAAAGTCCCAGATTTGGCCGTGGACACCAAGGTGGAGGCCCCTGCAGGCCGCCGGCCCGGTCTCCCTGGGCCTCCTCACCGGGGCAGCGCGGTCCCAGCCGAGTCAGTGCCTGCACTGGCGCCGTCCAGACTGGCAGCCTCTTCTGCTCTCTGGTCGGCACTCACCTCGTCCACTCCGTCCTCCAGCAGTCCAGAGCTGGCTGCAGTCTCATCTGCCAGAGCAGTCCCCTCTTTCCTCTTTTCTGCCAACACCTCCAGCCCCATCATCCTGAGATAATGAAGCCTTTCATTCTTGGGCACAAAAGTTCGAATTGAGGCCTTTCCCCGCCATCCACATAACACAATGGGGCACTGCAAGGTATCTGGTTTCCTACAAACAAAACGACTTAGTGTAAATATTAGAAGTCCTTGTAATTGCTCTAAGTTGGTATTAACAGGCATTCTCTCAAAAATTATACCACTAAACCACTAGGGAGGCATTTCCGTCTGTGATCCTATAGAGGGTGTTCTCAAAGAAAGATCAGCTTCCTCCTTCATGCTCAAATATTACCAACACCTTCAGGGTGGCCAGTTTTTCCTTCTAAACACTCACAGTAGAATGACTCCAAAATGTAGTTTTCACATTTTCAGTGTTAAAATTTCTACACACTTCTCCTCAAATGTGAAGACCAATCTACATATGTTGTCTCATCCTACCTACCATCAGACATGTCGGTCTTGTGACTTCATGGCCCCTCACAACTCACTGCCCATTTTTACAGAATAATTTATGGCTCCTGGAGGCTTGATAACTTTACACAAAGTAACAATGCCAGCAGACCGGAGCACCACAACTGCGGCTCAGGACTGTCCATTCATTGCTCAATGCTTCAATAATTTGCTGAGTGACCTTAACTCTCCTTGGTTACACACCCACATAACAGGTGACTCCCTGGGGAAAGCTATGCCCATCTCCAGCACGCAGTGTTATCTAGATCCAAAGCATCCCCTTACAGACACACCTACCTGCATCCCAGGTCGCATCAACTCCCCTGTCATTAACTGAGAGGGTGCTGTCTGTATCACCCTGTACTATTCATCAAGTACCATGAACATTATTTACTGCATGTATCATTAATTTCTTTCAACTGTGACTCTGATCTACTACTTAGGCTCCTAAAGACCTCATATTATTAAACATATGTCCCAAACCTACTTGACACCAGGCATCAGGCTGAGAAAGGAACCAACACAAAAGGGGGATTCAATTATATATTTACAAAATAAACAGAAAAAGAGAAAGGCCTGAACCAAGAGAAATAAGCCACTGAAAAGAGACGGAAACGCATCAGTACTGTTTCAGTTCCCTCGTGTAAAGCATGGACAGTAAGTTGACAAAAATGAGAGAAATACAAAAAATTCCCAAATTTCCATTTTCTTTTCCAAATTTCCATTTTCTTTTCCTATTTTCATTCTAATAATTTCTGAAGCTATCTTTTCACCACTGTATTTGAACTACTAGAAACTAGTGTAAAATATCCTGTTTTCTACATGAGCCACACAGTGCCGTGATTTAGAAAAACCATTTGTAGGCCCTTGTCCAGTGGTTGTCTAAAACCCCCGCACTCCTGAGACGGGACATTCTTGTTTCTCAGTATCCCCTTCAGCAGGAAGCCTGCTGCCACACCTCTGACTTAAACCTTCTCTTGACCCACCACTCACCTCAGAATCCCCATGCACTGGGCTTCATAGCAGACACCTCAAAATGAGCTCTACACTGCTCTGCACCAACTGCTACGCCCATTCCCACCCCGTCACGCAGCCAACGCCAAGCACCCTTTCTGACTCTTCACCCGGACACCATGTCTCCTCCCAGCTGGGCTCCCAGGGCCCTGCTCTTCTTGGCTTCGCCAGTTCTCTCTCCTGCTCCACCTCCCCCGCCGCTCCCAAGCTTAGCTTACTGCTCCTCTAAGGCAGTGGTCCCCAATCCCCGGCCCATGGACCGGTATTGGTCCATGGGCCATTTGGTACCAGTCCGCAGAGAAAGAATAACTTACATTATTTCTGTTTTATTTATATTTACGTCTGAACGATATTTTTTTTAAATGACCAGATTCCCTCTGTTACATCCGTCTAAGACTCACTCTTGAAGCTTGTCTCGGTCACGTGATACATTTATCTGTTCCACCCTAAAGGCCGGTCGTGAAAATATTTTCTGACATTACACCGGTCCGTGGCCCAAAAAAGGCTGGGGACCACTCTAAGGCTAGCACACCCCAGGGCGAGGTCCTGCAGACCTTTCTCTCCTCCACCCACGTCTTCCTCTGTTGTCCCAGTAAGCCTAGGACCTACTCACTCATGAATCCTAAAGGCTTGTATCTAGAACTTCCTTCCCCTTTTTTAATTCCCAACCTCTATCCAGCTGCCTACCCAGGTTGATCTGATGTCTATTCCAGAGTTTCAAATTTTTGTGTTAGTGCTTTCCTTGTTCCCACTTTTGAATGACAACTACTCAACTTCAACACCCAGAAGCCATCACTGAGTGTTCCTGTCCCTTCCCTGCCCATAATCCATCTCATGTGCTCTTCTACTCCAACACACCCCACAGGGACCCCACGTGCACCTCTGCCCTGCCGAGTCCCGTCACCAGCACCTGCCTCCCTGCCATCCTCTTCCTGCCCCCACCTCTTGCTCCCATCTGCACGGGTGAGCACACAGGCTACACCCTGGGTTCACAGCACCCACAGACCACGTGAAAGCTGAAGCTGTGCGCACCCCAGACCATGCAGGCGCCTGGCCTGCCCTCCTTCAAGCTCCAGACTGCCTTCCAGTTCCTTCCTGCCTCGGGGTCTGTGTTTCTCAGCTTCCTTCTCACCATTCAGACTCAGGTCACACACTACCTTCCCAAGGAACCTACCATGACTCCACCTAAGCTCTCCCCCAAATACCTCTAGCCCGCACTATTTTATTTCCTCCTCCTCCCAGAAACTATTTCATTTCAAAGTGGAGGCTGCTATATGTGAGATGAGACTCCTAGGAACAAATGCTGATCTGCCACTAACTAGCCAAGGTGCTCTGTCCCATTGCTGGAAAGTGCGGACAGTCTGGGGTTTAATCCCCAAGCATTCCTGTCAGGTGCTGGTGGTTACACAAAAGCAGGACTGGTCACCTGGTGGTGTCAGAGTGAGCCACGGGGTCCCCCACACCCCACCCTAGAACAGCACTGCCTGATATTCTAACATGTAATCCCTACACTGAACTCAACCTCTATTACTTGTTCAATCTTTATACTTATTCTGTTTAAGATAAAAATTAGAATTAGATTTCTCAAGCACAGAAAATAAATGCTATGCATTTCATTCTCTAAATAAAAATGTTTGGCCTAAGCTGAATGTTCTGTAATATCTTCACCCTGGCCAGTTAATTCAGTCAGTTAAAGCATCATCCTAAAACACCAAAGCTGTGGGTTCGATCCCTGATCAGGGAATACAGGAAGTGAACAATCAACGCACACTAAGTAGAACAAAAGAATGCTCCCCCGTCTCTCTTTCCTCTGTTCTCTCTAAAAAAAATCAATCAAGAAAAATATTCATGATGATATACAAGAATAGTATTTCAGCTCGACATTTTCCAATGCTGTTTTCAGGGAACATTCATAAAAAAGGCGTCGAAGAGCACCCACAGAAGCCCCCCCACAGATAAGAAGGCAAGAGCACCCTCACTTACATAGGGTCCGGCTCGTACTTCAGGACAACGCTCCCTTTGGCTGGAAGAGAAACAGACAGCATTTGCCATGCTTTCCAGTCAGTGGACACCTCTGTTGTGCCCAAAATTGTGGAAAAAAGAACAACAAACAATCTATATACTCTTGTTCTCAAGGATCTCAATGGAGAAATAACTTTCTTTTTAAAAACATGAAGCCATCAGCCAGTAGAGCATCACCAAGTAGGTGGTCAGGACATGGGTCAGGACAACGTGGAGGAGGACCGAGTCACCACCAGGGACTTAGGTGAAGCTACTCAGCAAGTCTCCCTCAGACACAGGAGCTGGGAACTAACTACTGGTTAATTCTCAAATTTTAAGGTTTAATAATTGCTCCAACTCCCAGAAACAGCATGAAACAACACATTAAAAAATATCAAAAAATATATTGCAATTACCTACGTGTTGGATTAATAAAAGAAAAAAAGTACAAACAGTTCCTTTATCTTTTAAAATAAACTCTACTTCAAGGTATGCCTAAGGAGACAAAAGAGATGTACTCAAGGCAGCACGTGTTATGCTGTTTAGACCTCCAGCTTTGAACGTGAGACATATGATTACACATACAACTGCAATAACTGATTTGTTCATTTTCATCAAATTAAGCCAGAAATATTAAACACTGTAACAATTAATGAGTGAAGGTGAAGGGATTAAGCAAAAAGAACAAACAAGAAAAACAAACAAACAAAGCACAGAAAACAGTACGGTGACTAGCAGAGGAAAAGGGAGGTGGGGGAGGTAGAGAGAGAAGGGGGATGGGTGGAGACGGAAGGACCCTTGACTTGGGGTGAACACAGGATACAATACACTGATGATGTATTACAGTACTGAAATCCATATAATTTCATTAACCAGTCATTCCAATAAATTCAATAAAAAAAAAGAAAATAGAATTCTTGGTGGAATTTTATTCTTAGGTGAAAACATCACTAGAGTGATTTAAAGTGGAGATTTATGCATTATAAAATCAACACTGACCAAAATCTATTTTGGTGAGAATCTATTTTGGATGGCTAGCAAAGCCATGGCAACTGCTGGCGAGACTGCATATTGTGCTCTGATGGGACCAATTAAAATGCCAAACCAACACAATAGCCACTGCTCGTCGGTTGTCCTGCACCTCTTGACGCAGACAAACCCAAGTCCCACATTTTCTGTGCTTCCATACAGGTCCCTTCCCTGACTGTCTGGTTGGTGGCAGACAGAGGAGCTCTAGCTGGAGGGCTGGCTAGGCCCTAGCATCTGTAGATCACCGGTAGCCGCTGGGAAATGCAGGCTCTCCACCTGGGTCTGGGAAAGTAGGGCAACCCCAGGCATGCCCTTGACCCTCAATACACTGAGCCATCAATTATGTTTCTACAAAGCCGTCTGGACACTGACAGTCAGTAAAAGAAGGCCACAATCTACTGAATGAATATAAGCTTGAGAAGGATCAAACGAGAGGGAACACACACAGCTGTGCTGTCTTGTAAGGACTGTTATGTCTCCATGCAAATCAAAGTGCTTACCTAGGTCCTTGACTTGGCTGTATGCCTCACTGCTAAGTTTTCTAAAAAATGGATTTTCCTGGGTTAATAGAATTTTAACATCTTCCAATGATACAGTGATAATTCTTGAATTAATAAATGGATACAATGTATAAATTCCCTGTGAGAAGGAAGAGACATCAGTTATGAATGGAAGCAATTGCCCCGATCCAGTGTGAGTGCCTGCTGTCCTACGGCCTTTCCAAGTGCCACATCTACCCCTCGCTTCAGCACCAGGGCTGGGCAGATGCAGGCCCCCTGCCTGGAATCGGTACTAATCTGTAAGCAAACATTCCCCTAGAGCAGGAATCCCAGCCTTGGAGAGCTCAACAGCAGGGAGAGTCTAATGGCTGGTAGGTGCCACCAGCTCTGCGCCGTCCACACCTGTCAAGCTGGCTGAGAAGCTCCTATCTGCGCCCAACTGCTTCCTATCTATCCAAGTCTGTTCCCCAAATTACCTCCTGCGCTAACCGGAAAGCACAATCAAACTCCTCTCCGCTGTTATTTCGACACCAGACTTTTATCCCGGTGTTAATAACCTGTTAAGTGAAAAAATATGATGAAACATATGTATAAATAAGTCAGGATAATCAATTAAAGGAATCCCTCCTACCCTGAGGAGGCAGAGCTGTAAGGGGCTGATGGAAGGAAGGAAGGAAAGAGAAATGCAAAACCTTTGAAAAGTCACTGACTACAATGAATTCACAGGGGCTCTCAAGGACTGACTGACCCTCCTCTCAAAGGGCATTGGTCTATGCAGCTTAGAAGGACCAATACCACAGGAGACGTTAACGCAGGAAACTGCGACTCAGTCAGAACATTCCATGGACCGTCCGGAGCAAGGATGCCACTGCCCTGGAACTCCCTGTAGACACCCAAGACAGGAGATAAGGGCCCAGTCTTGTTATGAAAACACTTTGACCTCGTGGACCTCCAGATAACCCTTGGAGACACAATCTGCTAAATATGCAAAGGGAAAAACAAGTTGGGAAAACAGTAAAGCAAATGAAAACAGGGGCCTAAAAGTAGAAACTCTACAGGAAATGGAAATGCACAAATCACACCAAACCAGAGCAACGCAGACCCTCCACACCTGCAGCACTTTCCTCCCATGATACGAACAACAGGAGAGCCAGCGAGCAAAAAGACGCAGGCCCCAGAGCCTAGGCCTGCTGAGGGCTCTGACAGCACGCAGCAGGCTCAGGGCCACTGGCCTGTACTGACACGGAGGGCCGGCATGGGATCAGCTCCTCCCAGGGAAAGCCGAGCAGGTGTCCTCATATATGCACCGTCCCCATCTGTGACCTATACCTTCATCCTCTCACTGTTGTTCAGCAGCACGTTTCTCAGCTCCTTGGAAACCATGTAGAGTTGCCTTTTCTTCCCTTCTGTAGTTCGAGTTAACAAATTCATCCTTGGGAATGAAGGATCCAGAGCATAAAACTTCCTACAAACAAGATAGCCATTTACAAAAGGGCAGCTCAAAAATTAAGTTGTCTTTAAGCAGTCCATTCTTCCCAACTGAACTGGATTCCTCAACTCAGTGTGGTAAAGGCACTGCCGGTCCTGCTGTGGGCTCCATCTCCGCGCCTAACCTACTCCACTGGAGACCTCCAGCAATGTTTACTGAAGGCACAACCGGGCCAGGGCCCCACACTACTGAGGGCAGCGTCTCCTCAACAGTGTCTCCACAGACAGGGACCCGAGATGTTTTATGAGGGACTTTTACAAATGTATTCAGAGGGCCAGTTATCTACAAGACAATGTAACTGACCACTCTGGCAAATATATATAAAAACTTAATGAACAGGAAGTGAACCTGAGACTGTCATCCTTAGCATCATTCCTCTGTTATGCCTGGAGATTCCTAATTAAGGTCCCACCCAGACCCACTTTTCCTCATTTCTTAAATCAGAACTGAGTAAGACAGCCTTGGCCACTGATCTTGCAATTCAACTCAGTAATTTACATTTGGGGTCAGAGTCGAGTTCTTCCACCTCCCCACTGTCTTTACCTATGGGCAGCTTACTTTCTTTGATTACTGCTCACTTTAAATTGAAGGACTTAGTAAAAATACTCTGTAGTTTCATATAGCCCTAACATGCAATCAAGAGGAAAAATAATGCTATACAGAGCTAAATAAACAACTATAGTTAAATGTGACCAGTTATGCATCTATAGCCCTACAGTAAACTTCTTTAAAGAATTAAAAAAGACTGAGTTAATCCTTACTGGATAGGTGGAAATAATGGGTCATCTTCAGAAATAAACACAAATGGATCTTCTTTAAATCCAAATAACTTCATTTTCTTCGATGGAGGCGGACTAACAAAGAATTGGGATGAAGTCAGTCAGTCTGAAATCTGAGAAACACTGCTCACTACCAACAGCACACTCTTCCCTGACCACTCAACCCTCACCCGTAGCTCTGCTGATACACACTCCTCCCTTCAGACAACAGACGGCAGCACTCACACCACAAGTGCATTAACACTGCACTGAGCACTTCGCCAGCCAACAGTGTCCTCACACCGCCTGCTGGAAAACCACCACAGGAAAGGCTTCGGGATCCCAGTCGCTCTACACAGCTGTGAACAATAGAATGTTAGGCTTAAGACAACCATGTTTCTTACCCACACACGCCATCTTTCTTATTTTCATTACTCTCTAAATCTTCAGTCCTTTCTGTTATTTCTGCGTCACCAACTCCAGTGACTACTTTCTTTTCCAGCTCAGAGGGACCCTCAGCTTTCTCTCCCGAGGGACCTGCAGGGCTGGACTGCACAGGGTTTCTTGGCTTTGCAGACTCCCCCTGCAGCTGTTAGAGAGAATAGTAAGTCCGTTACATTCAAAGCTTAACCTACTTTGCAATGCTACAAAATATTAGGAACACTGAGGTCACAAAAACCAATCTGAACTATTTTTCTAACATTTTATATATAAAACACAAAAGAATTTTAAAAAGCAAGTGTTTTAAATCTTCTTGCTATTAAAAGCAGTATTCAGAGACACTTCCTTTCACGTTAAAATCAACTCTACGGTAACCGCACAGAAAGCACAGATAGCTGGCACACAATGCCAGCTTGTCTTCATTTAAAATGCTACCAGCATCCACTCTGTATAAGGCACACTGAGGGATGCAAATGAGTCAACACCACCCCTAAAGCTGGAGGGAGGGCCGAAAAGAGAAAGGCATGAATAACCACACAGTAGGAGAGGAGAGTGACAATTCCAGGGCACCTGGAGAAACTGCTCTGGAAATCAGAAAAATGTACCTCCAGGGACCAAGAGAATACCTGTTGAACAGTGAACTTCTGAACTTGGGCAATAGTATAAGTGTGTGAGCAAAATGTTTTACTTACACTCAATTTTAAACTTTTATATACATTTTATATAAAACCCTAAATGAAAGTTATTTAAAACTACATTGTCCTTTGTAATTGCCAAGATTGGTAAAAGTAGCAATTCCTAGTCCCTATGAAGTGAGTTTACAAATAGACACTGGGCACAGAAAAGTTACGTTCCCCAGTTTATCAAGCTGTCAAGTGGACTAGCCAGTGAGATTCTCAAGCTGTTAACATTATACAACACTGCCTCCCAGAGAACAATTTACTTAAATGTAGGAAAAAGCAAATGCACAACCACCACCCTAGGCCTCTTGCCAAGGCCAGCAGAGGCGTCCATCCTTTCTGACCCAATGCCACTTCCTGAATGTGGCCCTGTTTTGGAGCCCGTCTCAAACTCCCCTCTCCCCAGGAAGCTCTCTGTCCCATCTCAGTGATCTGATCCTGTCATCCTCACAATACCCGCAGGACTGTCAGTGTGGTTTTCCCTGACTCAAATTCTAGACCAGTGTCCCTATGCCTTCACTGCAGCTAGATTCCAGCATCCTGAAGAGGAAGAATCTCAGAACGGCCCCAGCAGCACAGGCAACCAAAATACATTTACTCAAGAAAACAAGTAAGAAACTGATATGATACAAAAGTAAAGAAATATTTAAATGACATTAAGTTTTTCTAAAAAGTATGACACCACATCAAAGGAGGCAGACTTAAGGAAAAGTTGAAAACTCATTTGCATAAGTGGTAATGTGACAAAATAGCAACACAGCCCCAAATCCAAGTGGACCTAACGTACACATATAACAGGCTCTCAGCTGTGTGGTACAGTAGCCACCAGCCACGTGCTTTCTGTCCTCTGCAAAGGCAACTAGTGTAAAGGTGTATTTTAGAGTGTGAAAGTCACACTGTTTTTAAAAGCTGAGTATGATGGCATATAAAATACTTCATTCATAACTTACTTTGATTACACAGAAGTAACATTTTAAATATACTGGGAAAAACAAAGTATTATTAATTTCACTTTCATTCTTGTTTACTTTTTAAACATGGCTAGCCTGACCAGGCATTGGTGCAGTGGATAGAGTGTTGGCCTGGGATGCTGAGGACCCAGGTTCAAAACCCTAAGTTTGCCAGCTTGAGTGCAGGCTCACCAGCTTGATCATGGGGTCACCAGTTTGAGCGTGGGATCATAGACATGACCCATGGTCACTGGCTTGAGCCCAAAGGTCACTGGCTTTGAAGCCCAAGGTCACCGGCTTGAACTGGGGGCCACTGGCTCGGCTAGAGCCCCCCAATCAAGGCACGTATGAGAAAGCAATCAATAAACAACTAAAGAGATGCAACGAAGAACTGAGGCTTCTCATCTCTCCCCCTTCCTGTCTGTCCCTCTCTCTTCTGTTAAAAAAATAAAATAAATATAGCTGCAAGAAAACTGATATTCCACATGTGGCTGGGGCTCCAGTCTTCTAGCAGTGCTCTGAGTGGCACAGCTCTACTCCCGATCTGGGAGTCAGGGACCAGTCGGTGTGAGGAATACCACACAGACTGCCCAGAAGTGCCAGTTTCAACCCTGGGCCAATTTGAGGCTATACACACATTAATCTGGATAAGCCATATCCCAGAAAACTGTTTACTAATTATTTCTCCAAAATATAAGCATTATTTGTGCTAATTTTTAAGCACTGATAGGAAAGAAATACAGACCTTCAGACTGTGACTCTGAGTCATGTTCTCTGATTATGGAAAGCTGAGGTACAAACTAACACAATAACCCTGAACTGATGAGGACAGCGTACATTAGAGTGCAACTATGTGTGTCGAGTCCCGAAAGGCAGCCCTCTTCCTCAACCACTCTACTTCACGGCCTCCCTTATGACGACGGGGAGGTAGTTCAGGTTCATTACATTTCCTTTTCAGCTAGGCCTGGACAAACTGCAATTATCCCTCATGGCCAAGGTAAAGAGAGGCTTGAGATTAGCAGAATTCCATCGCCTAAAATAGGCTAAATGAAACCAATCCCTAGGGAATCAGGGTTCAGAGCCAGTTTGGGAGGGAGGGGTATAGGAGATTCTGAACCACAGAGCAAGTCTTTACATCTTTTTAATTTTTATTAAAATCAGATCTAAGATGTAGAATAAATGCACTCCCAGTCTTCCTTTTCCACTTACCTACTAATCCCTTGTAAGAAGTTTTATTTGGAAAACTCAAAATTTAAATGAATTCCTACACACAACATGAGGGCCCACCCCCCCACCCCCCAAAAGACGTTCCACTGACCTCTGTCAGCTTCTGCCTTTACTACACAGAGAGATCACATGGTACGCTGTGGTACTTTGGAAGACGTTTACCTTTGGTGGACGTTTATTCCATGGCATTGAAGACTTTTTCACTAATACTGCCACAAAGAACCCTCCAGTATTTTGATGATGTGGTAATATTCTAAGACTAAAAAAAACACAATTCTCACTTTTTAACTGATCCAAAATACATTCTTTTAGTATTAAATATAAAACATATACTACAAAGATGGCCTGTGAGAGAGAAGTCATGTCTCGTTGTAAATATGCACAGAGCCCTCACTCAGCAATGGCCCATGTGTAATGTGGAGAAAGTTAACTCAGTATTCAGTGTATTACCATTAGGTTCTAGCCACCTTGATTATTCACAAAGGCCTGGTGCCAGGAGCTACAGGTACTGAGAAGTTCTCATGTGCCAAAAAGTTCACATACCTGAGGTTGGCCCTGGGTACAGCCCAGGCCTTGCAGGAATGCCTGCAGCCCCCCCCCCCGCCCCCCGCCATCCCCAAACCCTGAGAGCCCCATAAACTCACCACCGCTCTAGACGCATCGCCTGTAACTTCTCCGGGTCCTTTGGTGGGAACATGGTCGGCCGAATCTGGGTATGTCTGCTGTGAGGAACCTCATCCCACTCTGCAAACCACTGCCCATCTTTCGTCATTACCTACGAAATGAGGGAGAATTCTAAATCACCAGCACTACCTAGTAAGAAAACCATGGGGTGCCAGTCTACATACTCTCAAATGTGAGAAATGGCCTTTCTCATTTCCCCCCAAAGCTACGAAGACTATTTGCAAAGATGAGATAATTTTTTATTCTATAAAACAGGACAACTATTTTATAAAGCATTTTACATGTGGGATATAAAAAATAAGCCTAGACTGCTTCTAGTTTAAAACTGAAAAGTGAATTCTTTCATATTAGAAATTGGAAATTGAATCTTGGCCAATTAAAAAAAGCAAAAAAGCAAAGCTGTAGTTATAAGGATGAGAATAAACAAAGCTGATGTTTAATTAGAGAATGAAGGCAGGAAAACTTTCCCATTGCCAGAGAAAAATAAATGTGTAATCATACAATTTATTATGTATAATTGTGAAACTGATTCTAACTGTGTAACCAAACATGGTGCTATTCAAGTTACCCCAATGTGGAGGCTTTAAAACTTTCACAGCAATGACAAGCCAGGTAAGCTGTATCTGCTCTTCAGAACCAGAGTCCTCACAGAAAGATTACCTTCCACTGTGTGAGTCCAGGCATCCACTTCAGTCCTGGCAATTCAGAAGACACATCAGCAAGCTCCAAAGCACCTATGTAACAAGAAATAAAATAAGCTTTTTGCCACATTATGCCCAATAAAAGAAATGAGATGCAAACAAGCACCTACTGCATGACTCTACATATAGGAAATGTCTGAAGAGGGCAAAACCACACAGAAAGCACATTAGTGGTTTCTGGGTGGGGGTGGGAACAGGGAGTGACTGCAAATAGGCAGATGGCTCAGCTGGGGGTGAAGGGAATGGTTAAAAATCAGACTATGGTGAGGGCTATGCAACTGTTCAATAAATTCCCTAAAAATCACTGAACTGTACACTTAAAATGAGTGAATGTTATGGTACGTCAACTGGAGCTCATTAAAGCCCTTGAACTCAGGAAGTGTTGCAGAGTCCCCAGACACATCCAAAATCTGGGACTCTAGGCCAAAATCACCTTGGAGACAACATAAGGCTAGGACTCAGATAGGGGTCCACTTCTGGTTTATAGACAGAGGCCAGTCAGAGGATGTGGGTCTTCTTGCCTTATGATGATCAAACATCCCAGAATCGAAAAGCAACATTTTAAAGTGAAGTGTAGAATTTTTAAACATTCAGTTTTAAATCCTAGTTTTCTAAAAGTGTCCAACAGGACAACAGTCTAGCTTTAAAAACAGTGTCTATAGTAGCATTACCAGAAGCTGTGAAATGGGGCCAGGAACTACCATTCACAGATCACAGATGCAGCTTTGAAAGCCTTACAGAAGAGAAAGCTCCAACATAGCAAGAGAATCCCCAACAGGCCTCTAGCCTTTGATAAAAACAAGAGTACTGACTTCCACTAATATTCTGAATAGTCTTACCTTTAAAAGTGAACACTAAATAATATTGCAAGTTTCCAGAAACTGGTTTTCTAAAACACAATCCACTGCTCAGCATGCTTTCCAGCCAGCACTGGGTCAGAAACTGCCAATACTAAATGATGGACCAGTGCTTGTAGACTGATGTTTATCAGCAGCCCTTCCTCTAAGTCTCGGGTACTTTCAAGCAAGACCCCACCCCACCTCGTCAGAATCCCCAGCACCGTCAAGTACGAAGCTCAGCAAAGGTCTCTGCTCCCATGAAGCATGTCACACAGGATGCCTGAGACAGAGGATTGAGATGCAGAGTCTACAATGAGGTCTGAAACAACCCCATGCACAATGGTGGTTGTGAGAGCAAAATCTAGACTGGAAACCCAACTGTCCAGTTAGGAAAATAATCACCAAGTAGGACGCCCAGTTAATTTACTGTTTAACTACATCACCCATAATTCTCTTCAAATGCCTTCTGAAATCAAGTACCACCAAAACTGTGGAGATTAAGACCACGCAAAAAACATCATTCAGATATCACTTCTTTACATACGTGCAGCAAAAACAAAATAAACAAACTAAATTCAGGCCTAAACACAACTGAGAGGGCTGTCACACAGCCCAGATCAGCCAATCAGTGAGAACCTAACTGGAAGCCCAGACAGTTGTGGAACCATCTTCGGAAATGCACTTGTCTAAACTTACTTCACATAAACGTGTAGTAAATTTGGTAGCATTCTATTATGGAAGTTTGAAATTTCTAATTGCTTTAAGGAGAATGCAATGGAAAAGGTTATCATTTTAGTGGAAACATAAAAAAGAAAAATGTTTCACATTAAAACATTATGAAAGTTGCTGTTTCCAAACATTTTATGAAACAACGCCATTAAGACCCCACACACTTTAGAGTGGATACTATTAAAAATACAGAACATGACAAGTACTAGCAAGGATAGGGACAACTGGAACCCTTGTGCACTGCTAGTGGAATTATAAAATGGTACAGTCACTCCAACAAACAGTATGGTGGGTCCTGAAACAGAATTATCGTATCACCCAGCAACTCCACTTCTGGGTATATGCCCCAAAGAACTGAAAGCAGAGCTTTAAAGTTACTGTAAACCATGGTCACAGCAGTATTATAAAGAAGCAACACAAGTATCCATCGATGAAAAACTGGACAAACTCAGCAATGGGGTCTCTATATAGAATGGAATATCATTTCACCTGAAAAAGGAAGGAAACTGGTACATGCTACAGCATGGAAGAACCTTGAAGACATTATGCTAAGTGATGAAAGCCTGTCACAAAAAAGACAAACACAGTATGATTCCACTCATGTGAGATACCTAGACTGGTCAAACTCACAGAGGATACAATGACGGGTAGGGGATAAAGGGGAGTTATTTAATGGGTTCAGAATTTCAGTTTTGGAAGAGGAAGAACTCTAGAGATTGGCTACCTAACAAAGTGAATGTACTAAACACTACTAAACTGTATATTTAAATACAGTGAAAATGGTAAATATTAAGTTATGCATATTTTACCACAATTAAAAAAAAAAAACTGTGATAGGCTCTGACATAATCATTGACACTTAAACAAAATGGGCAAAACTTGTAATTCATGAAAAAACAGCACTATTATATATGATTCTTTTCTATTAGGGATATCACATTTTAGGGTTTACAAGCTAATAATATAAGCAAATACCCAGGAAAAAGTCTTCAGAAGTATGCAATGTAATATCAATTCCAAGCTTGTTTATCTCATGGCACACATAAGCTAATTACAAAAATTCTGCAGCACATCAAAAACTCTATTTTTTGCCAATGTGACAAAAAAAAGGTGTAATTCTGATTCATTCTCACTATACAGTTATTGTTGTGTTAGCTGCTATCACTTTTTTTTATGTGACAATTGTAAGTGAAAAGAAGTCAGTGCCTCTTTTCACTGCACGTTTTAAAAATTCTTGGAGCACACCAGTGGAAAATCACTGCACATAATTATGTGTGTACTTTTTTTTATTAAAGTACCTACCTTCACTTTTTTCCAGTAAAGATGCTATAACTGCTTCATCCTCAATGGGGTTCAGTGAGCACGTAGAATACACCATCCTACCACCCTCCACTAGCTGTTCAGCGCCCCGCGTAGCAATCCGCAGCTGTAAGCTAAGGGTTGGATATACTAAGTTACAGAGACTGAACACAGCCAGAAAGCACATACTTTATAGGCACCCATATGTCATACATTTATTACAAGCTTTTGTAACAGTCTTACAATAGAATACAAGATGCTCTAAGTAAATAAATAATTCCCATTTATAAAAGAAAACAAAAACCTTGAGGTTCTAAATCAGTGGTAGTCAACTTGGTCCCTATCGCCCACTAGTGGGCGTTCCAGCTTTCATGGTGGGCGGTTGCGGAGCAACCAAAGTATAAATAAAAAGATAGATTTAACTATAGTAGGTTGTTTTATATAGATTTATTCTGCCAAACTTAGTGAAAATCCAACATAAAGTACTTGGTAAGTAATTATTATTATATGCTTTAACTTGCTGTAACTCTGCTTTATAAATTTTATAAAGTAAAGTTACTTCCCTACTTTATATATCACCATTACTGTGGAACTGGTGGGCGGTTAGAAAATGTTACTACCAATAGAGATACAAAAGTGGGTGGTAGGTATAAAGATTGACTACCCCTGTTCTAAGTGAAGCTAGAATAAACCTATAAAAGGTGCTCCATGTAAACAAAAAAGCATCTACTTATATAAACACTGGTTTGGCTGCTCTGTATACCTTTCCCAGAAAAACATAAAGTGATTAATGACTGAATTTCAACATATTAGGCAATTTCATCATGAAAAAGCCTCCTTACTATTTGCACAAATATTTGAGATTTCTTTCTATGAGTAACTTTTATCCCTTACATTTCAATCTTAATGCCTGCTTCCCAAAAACAGTAGTATTTAACAGAGAAACAAAATCTCATAAAGTTATTAATGGTGAACATTCATTAATACATTTAGATCACCAATGTTCTACATTTAAGAATAATTTTAATGATAAACAAAAAAAAAATTACGAAAATTCTACAGACTGTATAACCAAAACTGTTCAAAACAGTTACTTTAAAAACCCGTCGGGGCACAGTAAAACCCGTCTAGTACTATATAATGCACTAGACACTACAGAAGTATCTTTGATGCATGAGATTCTCTTTTCTCTTTTAAGAATTCTCCAAATTTTAATAAAGATAATCATAAAATACTTCTGAGATCAAAATGTTAAATAAAATAAGTAAAAACAGGAAAACAGAAAATAGGACAAAAAGGTAAATGGTCATTTTACACACAAAAAAAGTTTGAAATGTTATAGGAAATTCTTGTAAAAGGCCCTTTCACCTGAAATGTATACAATCTTCAGTTTACTACTCTTAAAGGTTTGAAAAGCAACTACTTCTGATATATAAGCAAACTCCCATGAAGGTGGCCATCATTAACACTCTGATGCTTAGAGTCAAAGATCTGGGTGCCAGTTAGGTGATTCAACAATAAGTCTTGATCAATCGATTGTCAAGCGGTGCTGCAACTACAAAGTTTTACGTACCCATGCAACTGCAAGCTGTTTAAGGTGGTCCACTTTTTCCAAACGTCAATGTTTTTTCTCATAGTGCCATCTCCACTGGAAAAAAGATATTTAAGAACTTAAAGCTCTCTATAGCTAGATGATTAGTTTAGCAAATATCTCAAATTAAAGCTAATTTATATTTATTAATATAAATACCAACTAGAAAACAACCTAAATTCTTACAAACTACTATCAACTTTCTATTTCTGTTTTGGGGAGACTCTAGTACATTAAACTCCTTAATTATACTTCCATTTTCAATTCAATAAAAAAAGATTTAAAAAGAAAACCTCTTTCAACACTTAGATAATAATTTGCTTCCATTTGAGAGAAATATAGCAACACCAATTTTCAGTCCTGGGAAAGACAGAACCAGGAATATATTTAAGATATTTTGATCCTGTTATTTAGAAATTTGGTTCATCAAGGAGACTTGACTTGCAGTGGTGAACACAAAATACAATATACAATAATGATGTATTACAGACCTGTACACCTGAAACTTATATAACTTTATTAATCAATGTCACCCCAATATATTTAAAGAAAATAGTCATTCTTTCTACGTATGTGGTATACATGTATTTTCACCTAGTCAAAAAATTTTAATGTTCCCTAATAAAATTGTGTCATTTTCTTAAAAAAGGTTGAGTGGTTTTTAATCAGAATTACGGTAAATAAATGATAAACCTATACTCATAAAGGACTTTCCACACCAGATTCAATTAAGCCAATTTAATGTCTTTGCCAAGATTTTTCTATTTATCAGTTAAATATTTTTGATTCTCTTTTTTAAACAAATTATTTCTACATAAATTTAATAATGCAGACTTGATTCCTTAATTTTTCTGTCCATGTCTAATTTTATTTACCCAGTTTTTGAGGTAATTCCTGCATCTGTTGCTTTCTCTGTAAGTTTAATTTTCCTTGGTGGTCTAGTCACATGTCCTTGGTGGTGCAGAGTCTGCAGGATGGAAATGTCCTATGAGATATAATGGCTATCAAATGACACCCATCACTTGTATGGCTTAAAATTCTGCCATAATTTAGGAATTCTTTTCAGCTTACAACTTAATGGTCATAAGGTCATATCATTTTCACAATATTGTTAAGAGAAATGAGTTATATTTCTGATCAAAAGAACAGGTGTAGTAAAACACCTGATCCAAAGGAAAACTAGAAAATTTTAACCTAGGAAAAAAGGAATGTATTTCATGAGTGATTTAAAATACTACTTTAAAGGGAAATTTTCCAGGTATTTAAAAACTCAGCCATACTTGTTGCTACCAACTACAATTTTCAAACTGAGTTTGGCTACTAGCAGTAAATCTGCCACTTGTTTAAACAAGATGAATTTAACATTGACGTATCATAGTTAAACACTGTTTAGGGCTAGCAAAGTTTTGTGGCAATTTTTGTACTCTAGACTCAACAAATTCATGTGTTCAAAGGGTAGTAAATAGTAAACTCTTGTGATTGTTGCCTATGTCACTGCCTCTGGGAACTTAACAGCCATCTTTATTTAGTTTGATTCATTCCTTTTTGGAAAAATTCAGTTATTCAGTTATGCCACAAAATTCTTAGAGGTAAACTCTAAAAATCTAAAGTTTACATGTAAAATTTGAAGGTATGTAAACAAATACAGGTAAAATGCGGTTCTCAAAGTTTGAACCCCTAATTTCATTGTGCTAAACAATGTAAGACTCAAACAGAAACCCTGATGTGATTATTACTTGTGACTGTTTTACATACTCACTGAAGTATATCCATAAACACCTGGATGAGCAAATCACTCAAGTGATCACATTCTGAAATACGTAAGTTTATGATACTTTCTTCCTTTCAGATATTTTCTTTCTATCTCTTTTTCAACCATCAAAACCACCTTTCTTTATCTGTGTCCCCAACATGTTCAGTCTCCTGTATCACTAAAATTCTGTGTCTGTCTTTCAATCCAGGTCACAATGTCTCTCTTCATACCAGCTACCACAAGCATCATACATAACTGTGGTTTCTGTGCAACTTCATTTTAGTCTGTGAGTGACTTAATTCCTTAGTGGATCCTGGGATTTCTGGACTCTTGATAATATAAATACCTGCAAGGGACGTCACATAGGATGCGATCATAGAAGAGAACCTCTTTTCTTCCGTTCACATCTATCATAAGTCTTGGTATGCTGGATGCATCGTGGTTGACCACCATGATGCAGGGACTGCTCAATCTTTTGGCCTGATGAACAAGCAGATAGCAGCGCTTGTTGTCCACATCATTCGCGATGACAAATCCCTCTGAAAACATAATACTGCAGCGTTGGATAACATGCAGCACAAGTAAATTCCTGAAATATATAACCTGTAGGCTAGCGGGTGAGAAGTGAGGATCTGAGTGTAAGACTAACTAGGACTGTGTAAGTGGTCCAAAAAAGGAAAACCGGCAGCTCAGCATGGATGGTCACTTAAAATTTCAAAACTTCAAGACTCATTTGTTCAAAAATTACTCACTTTGAACCAATTGTTGTGCCAAAAATGTCTTTTCTATTAGTAACTATTAATTAAAAAGGAGGATGAGAGGACAAAGACATAGAAAATGGAATCACCTGACAAGTGTTTAAAATACACTATGTTAGGGCACCATCCTAGATTCTGTGGATCAGATATTTGGGGTGTAGCCTAACACTCCTGAACGTTTAAGCTGTTCCTGACAAAGTTCTGAGCTGTACCACTGCTAAAAACCTGGCGGGAGCTTCCTGGGTGCCACCTCCTCTCACGCTGGTCCCTTTCTCATCTCCAGCAAAAAGGCAATATGCCTAGTATCATTTCATGATCCATAACGACCTTTCTCTTAAGGAAGTAGGAGGAGCTACACCAGTAGGTACATAAAAATATTAAAAGACTAACATACTATGAATGGCATTTTTCACAACCTTATAAAGTCCCTATATAAGAAAGCATCAGTGACACAATAGCTGCCATTTTCTGAGCATTTTACAATCTTATATCATATTCCCCAAGTTCAGGACTAATGGCTCATTTTATAAACGATGTCTAGTAATGCCACCTCACTCACCTCATAAACAATGGTGGAATTTGAACCTGGAGAGCCTAAACTAAAGTCCCCCTTCCTACACCACATGTGCTGGTTTAGGAACTAATGACAGTGCTATGCAAAAGCACAGTTCTACTTTCAGGGAAGCTTCAGGCAGTGTTCTAATCTTTTCCTGTCCACCCCAACAAACTGCCATTTCTACCTCCAAACCTCCAGACCAACGCATACCTGGAAAAGGGACATTCATGTCAGCATGCAGCATTTCAATTAATTGTGTGGTCTTTGATCCAGGTGCCGCACACATATCCAAGATCTATTAGAAAGAAAGAAAATATTTGAGACTTGTTTTAAAAAATAAAAAAAATCTGTATTTAATTTAAAACAATGAGTCATTCTAGTACAATATTTTGATTTATATTCCAAGAATTAAATATATTTATAGAATGAATCCACAATGTGATGTATTTAGCTGATAGGAGGCTCAATAAAGAATGCTCACAAATTACAGTGATAAAGATACTTTTTCTACAGGGCACAGGAACAGCTGGCACTACAAACCAGTAAAAGCAATACATTTAGGGAGGAATGAGTAAAGATACTAAGTGAAAGCAGCACTGTAACATGCTGCTAAGAACAGAGCTACCTGGACTCAAAGCTCAGCTGGGCCAACGACTAGTCCTGTGACCTGGGCCAGTTACTTCAACTTTTCCTTGTCTCCTTTTTCTCATCTGAAAAAATGGGGCCAGTAGTAGCTACCCCCACAGGGATGTGGGGATAATAAAAAGAAATAACTCATGAAAAGAATGCAGAACAATGCTTGGCAGAGAACAACCTCTCAATACATGTTCACTATGATTTTCAATCAGATTTAGTTAATCAAGACCACTGAAGATAATCTGTATAGTAAATAAACAAATTTATAAAATGAACTTTAAGAGGGGAAAAAATCAAGTGACTTGTAAAATTTAACTAGGAAAAAAGTACAAAAAAGAACTGAAAGGAAAGTGAAAAGTAAAAAATAGTTCATTATATTAATAAAGAAAGGTTGCAACAAAACAGAGCGGCCCAGGCACAGACAGCAGCACGATTTTCTATATAATACACAGTACCTTATGGTGAGGGTGAGCATTAAGCAACAGAGGTGGAATCATACTGACAGCTTCTTGACGACTGATATTCCCCTTGAAAGATAAAATTTCAAAAGTCAAGAACATTTAAAAAGGCAGAAAAGTTCAATACTGGAAATTCAAATTTTCAAATGTAACACTAAAAGACCATATAAATCAATCACACATAGAACAAGAGTTACTACTATCTCACAAACATTAAACAAATAAAAACATTTTCATACCAGTGGATAAATGGTTGCTACCTAATGGCCACATAAGGATGACCATTAATACCAAAACTTACCATTAGAAAACCACTGAATTTTAAAATTTCATAAAAGGGGATTTAAGCTTACATAGTCCCCACTCCCCACATTTAGAACGTCTGGAAGCTGGATGAGCATATCTAAAAGGCATACAGTAGCACTGAAATACCCTCTGGAACAGGAGCAATCAAAGGTTGCACAGGACAAAGTCACCATCAACAAGATTATCCCTCAGGTAAAATCGTCACTTCTACTTCTCAGACCCCATGTTCAGGAACAGCTTGTCTGCTTTCTATTCCCGAGAAATGCCTCTCAAAAAGATGAAGACATCAACTGCTGCTCCTCTCTTTCCTTCTCCAGGATAAATTAAAACTCCTCACTAAATCCTCTGTCCTCAATATCTTCGCTAGTGGGCTTGGCTATCCGTTAAAGATGTACGGCTGTTGGCTGTTCAGATTCGGTCCAGCACTGGCCTCGATCACAACTCTAGTTTAACAGCCTTAAGAATGAATGCTTAAAAAAGGGACAAGGAGATACAAAACATCAGCCACCAGGAGGCTGCTGCTCCATTACAGCAAGGGTCTTTTGAACTTTAATAGCCATCACTCATCTTGCACTTATGCATCTGTCAGAATCTGACTTGCACATCCTTACCTGCTAATTTTCACCCTATGGTTTAGGGCCAGCAGTGGGTCGGTTAAACTGAATCTTGACTGATTCACTAGGTACAGTGACTCCACGCTTTGTGAATCTGATAAGTCTGCCTTCTGTTTTCATCCTGGTTTTCAATTAAGCCTTAGAGTGGGAATGGGAACCATGGGCCCTTGACTATAGACATCCTGGCAATTAGTCTTGATTCATAAACTCATCCTAAAGAGGTTTTAAAGCCAACTTTAAATAACCCAGTGTGTCTCATCTTGCTGACTTCTGATGAAAAACTGGACTGTTTCCCTATGATATATGCTACCGACACTAAAATTCCATTTCCACCTTCTAAAAGCTGACAAAATCTGCCTCTTTACAACCTATCCAATGATGCCTCACGCCACTCCCCACAAACCCTTTGTTCAGTTGTAATTTGCTTTCATTTTATGGATCTTGATCTGACCTGGCACCTCAATGGAAGCTGAGTCAGAGAACCCTTTCTGATACTGACCTAAGGACAGAAACAGGAACAAGGCAGCACCTGGTTCTGTGTATTCCTAACTGTTGGGGGGCAGGGTGGGGTGAAAGCCAGGCAAACGGGAGCCCAGTTTACCGGGTTAAGTAAGTGCACAGAAAGCCACAGTGGTAGAAAACAGCTGTGGGTCCAGGAGAGATTAGAATGCACAAGGTGAAGGGTTTCTAAATTGGTTGTGGCTTCAGGGAAAAAACATGGGAATTTTGTTAACTCTGTTAAGAGGACAAAGAAGAGGAAAAAGAAATAACATCTGTTGACACACACAGGTTTACTCAGCTAGAAGATCAGAAACTAGGCAAGTGAAACTTCTGACTGAAAATGTGAGACTATTAAGAATTCTAAAAGAATAAAGAGGTAACAGCAATGCTGACCATATCCAAACTCTATGGGCATTTATTTAATCATGTATTGCATGAGAAATATTTTTTGGGGAAAAGTTTAATGCTAAGTGTATAAAGGTCAGTGGTCATAATGATAAGTGTTCATTGTAATCAGGAATCAGGGATGGCTAAGAAACCAAGAAGATGAAGGTGGTGACATTTTAGAAGAACCAAAGTTGCCCTATTTAGGTGTTTCTTTGTATGGGAAAAGTGGCGAATAGTTAGGAATAAGAAAATTAGTGATAAAGAGTTTAAAAGTCTCACTTTTATTAAAATAAGTAACATAGCCATAAAACATACTACATTCTTGGTACAAATACCTGGCACGCACATGTAAGGAGGTGGGAAGGGTGCAAGGGTGCACTGAGTGGTTGTCTCCTCAGTGGCGTGCTACTGAGCAGAGTGCTGTGCACAACCCAGCTCTGCAGCCACCCAGACCTGGGAGTAGCAAGACACAATCAAGCTGACACTGTGATCATACCCCTATTAAAGTTCATGGTTAATGTACCAACAAACAAGACAATTCTGTAATCACAAATTATAAGTGGAATCTACAGTTAAAGGAGTCTTTCCTGTGTGCTTTATCTACTTGACTGCTCCCAGTGACAAGTATGGCTAAAAATGTAACCATGAAACTAACATGCATTTAAAGCTTTAAGGAAACCAACAAGTCTTTAAGAATTCTACTCACAGATTCGGTTTCGCTAACCAGAAACTGGTGAAACTTCTCCAATTGCGGAGACTTTCTCAAGATTTTTCGACTCAAATTTGTGTGCCAAGCAAGTTCTTCAGGATACCTGGACAAAAAGGAAGTAAAACACTTATGGACTGTATATATTAAAATACTCTCTTAACAACTTCTTGCTTATCCAGGTCATATAGCAATGAGACACCCAATTTTGTACTGGTTCCTCATCCACGACCAGTAGTCAGTCAGCGCTGCATGATGTGCCCTGGGACACGGCAGCACGGTTCTAACCTCATCATGACCCAGGCAGAAACAGGAGAGCCTAAGGGGTTACAGGACACACACATGTAACATGACAGTGAAACCATGACGACAAACATTTAAGATCTGATGAGAAAGTGGAGACTTCTCTGCCCTTCACTAAGTATGGTAAGTTAACTATGGTATAAAGATGGTCAGAAAAGGCCCTGGCAGGGTAGCTTAGTTGGTTAGTGTCGTCCTGATGCGCCAGCTTGCGGGTTTGTCACATCGGGGTACATACAAGAAGCACCCGATGAATGCATAACAAGTGAAAAAACAAATGGGTGTTTGTCTTTCTCAATTAAAAAAAGTTTTTAAAGTTATCAGAAAAAAGGACATAACAAATTTCCTAAATTTAAAGAAGTACAAATCACACAGAATCAAAATAATTTGGTAGGACAGGCATCGAAATGTTTGACTACAATTTTATTTAACACATTTTTCACTATTTCTAAAACAAACCACTCCAATAATGTACTGAAATGTTTTGTGTATCAAAAAACCTTGGAAATCACCAATGTATTAATTTGAGCTCCTAGTTACTCAGACCTATGAATGAAGCACCTCTGTAAATATGTATATTTGAACTTTCTATAAACAATAATGTCACTGATCAGGAATTGTTATTTTTTAACTTGGTTTGCACCCATCCACTGATCTCCAATTGCCCAAATCTGTCCACTGATGACACACAAAACCATGGCCAATTAACTCAATGTCATCCTAAGCATAACATGGCATTTGGTGACAAAATCTTACTTCCATCTTAGCACTTACTATTAAGTCTTAGGTGTAATAAGAATTGCATGTTTCCATGTGTCAAATTGCAGGTCGGTAGCCATGAAAATAAAACCAGCAAGTTTAAAAAACAATACCTCTAACTGCCTTAAAACTTTGAGTATTTGACAGAAACCTCAAGCATTAAGATTTTAAGACACTGGTCAACAGGCACTACATGAGATGCATCTGAAAAGTTCTCTCTCCCAAACAACCAAGTTAAGTGGCTGAATTTGTTCAGAGCCATGTTCCAAATATCCCCAGTGCTTTGGTTCTACCTCCTATGACTGTTTCCTTCCTCAGTATTCATCCTGTTTCAAAAATAAAAACTCAAAATACAATCATACTTATCAGGCAATTAAAAAAAAGCAAAACCCTTCAGTTTTAAATACTTCCTTTGGCCTCTTTAGAGGTAAAATGGTAGAGATACACTCAAATTGAGCTTTAGCTGTAGTATTTTACAAAAATCTGCCATCCACTTGTCACCTTTACAAGGTTGAATAGCTAAACATGTTATCTGTATATAATTTCTAGCAATGCTAAATTATCTGGAATTAATGACGGATAATTAGGTATTACCACCTCACCAAATCACCAACATCGTTAATTTAAATTCTGCACACCACTACTTATAAATAGCTGAATTTTCATTTTCAAACAGACAGGCAATCTAGATGTAATTTGAACAAATATTTCTTTATGTACCTTCTAGGTTGAATTTCTAATAGGTAAAATATAAATTCATTATAATAAGACTAAAATTCTACGAGAAGTAACTATGACTGTGAAAACTTAATCTGATGAAAAAATATATTTAAAAGTGTTCAAATAATGAAATACAAAAAGACTGTATGTTAAAATAAATAAAAATATGCTTCTAATGTAGCTTTAGAAACATTTTCGAGCTAACAAATATTAAAATCTTAGATTTTAACACCAACCAAATTAATCTCAAAGGACTATACTTAATCTTTGGCTATGTATTGTAATTCAAGTTAGCATGTGAATCTTTAAAGTCCTATGTGGAAACCTGTCATGTCTTTTAAGGATAAATTAAAAGTACCACTGTCACCTTTACACCTCAAAAATTCTTAAGGGGAAAAAAAAAAATCTCTGCAAATATATAGAACATCCATAGACCACTTAAATCCACACATTAAAAAGAACAAAATGAATCGCGATAAGGTGTGTTCTCCACAAATAATTGTGAAAACAAGACTTTTATAAGAATACTTTAGCATAATTCTTTATAGTTCTAAGTCTATAAAAGCAAAGAAAAGATAGAACCTGCCCAAGTTATAAGTCCTGTATTTAATACTCCTAGAAAACTAAGGCTCCCACCACGATATACCAAAAAGTTAAGATTATATACATTTCAGCAATACAGATATCAGACAGACAGCTTGGTAAGTTTCTGCTTTACTTACTTGCTGAGATTTATGAATATTCCACACCTGACAAATAACTCTGACTGAATAAATGTTTATGCAGTAAAACTGTCATGCAGTTGTCACTGATAATGAAAAAAGCTAAGGATTAGGAACCCAAATGATACAGTATATTGTTCACAACCTTCCATTGTTGTGTTCAGAAAATTAATAATGTAAAAAGGATGACTAGCTGTTATAAGACAGTGATTTGCTTTTATTTTTCAACCACAGACAACTTCAGCTGAATAGAGGTTTTAGTACAGGCCATTCATCATTCATTCAAAATGTATAGGCTGCACATATCTCAATAGAAACACTGAAAATTCAAATAGCCAATAAAAGAAAAGCAAGCAAATCTACAGCCCATGATTAATAAAAATCTAACCCTGGTTTGCAATTACTAAAAAGTATCTAACAAAGAAAGACACTATCACATACTTGAATAGTAAAACCCCCAAAACTTGTCAGAAAATACTGGTTAAATTCACCTTTTTATAGCAATCATTTAAAGCATTATTTTTTGGTTTTGTGAGAATTTTCAATGCCTCAAAGTTGAAAATGTAAAATGTAGAAATATAACGATTTACTTTAATGACTCCCCAGAGCTTGGTGCACAGGGTTTGTACTTGAGTACTCCAGGCATTTTACAAGAAAGATGATGAAACAAATAACCTACAGAACAAGTTTTTAAAAAAGGGCCAGTGGGCTCACACACAAGGCAGGGAACTGGCCACCGTAAAGACAGAATCAGGTAAAGTCTGTTGTTTTTCTGAAAGTAGACGAGCTGAGTGGCTTGTTTTGACATGAGAAAACAAGGGGCATACGTGGAAACAGTAGAAGTGAGAACACGAAGGAAGTAAAGGGGTTGGACTGACTGGGAAAAATTAACTGAACTCAGTGACTCAAATATCAAGAGTTGCAAATCATACATGAAAACTTCCACACAGTGTAAAGTAATAATGATAAAAAGCATTGGGTAAACAACATGAGGACGTCTCAGAAGTATGTTCAGGTTCTTTCATGCGAACAGCAAACGCATTATCAAGAGGTATATTCAAGTGACAAAGAAGAAAAGCAAAATGGAGCCTTGTTGTACCTACCAACTCAGGGGTTGTGGAACTTCAACTTTCTGACCATCCACCTCCAGGTCCTCCAATTCCTTGAAATACTTGTTCTTTAAACAATGTAGAATCTCTTTTGCATGGCTATTAAAAAAATAAGTAAGTTTCAAACCAACCTGAAAGGCTAATTTAATAAGTTTCTCTTTTTGCAAATTTAAGATTACAAGTGATTTAAAACTAACAGCACCTTTGGATGGAGAGAAGACATTCTTCAATCACTGCTTTTTTAATCTATTCCTTCAAAGCTTAACAGTCCCCAGTATTTAGTCACTAAAGGATGATAGACTAAATGCAGCTCTACTGCAGTCCTTCATTCCTAAATATCCCTCCAGTTCCAAAATTTTACTTGCAATTCCTCTTGGGAAAATAGCAAATGCAAAAACAAAGTCTCGAGAACCAGATACTTGCCCCAAACTTGGTTAATATCACAAATTTTCATGTGTTCCAAAGGGTTGGCGTTCTCCGTTCAGGAATCCTCAGGGGTCTACCCTTTCTCAGATTGCATTTTAATTTCTTTTTCTAGCCTCCCATGTCATAATGCCTCCTTGACTTATTCTACCAGATCCTGTGCCCCCTCCCGACGCTTCTGGTCTCTAGATGCACACGGCTGACAAGCACCAGTTCTCTAGCACAGTAACACTTCTCAGGGAAAACACTATCGTTTTCAACATTTAACCTTAGCCAATCTAACCCCACTTCTCTAGGAAATACATGCACAGTCCCTTACCTTTTGTAACCAGTAATTCTTAAAGTGGCCGGGAGGGGTTCCCTTAGCGCTTCCATGAACTGGTCCCACTCGCCCTCTGGTACAATCTTGAGCTCCTGATAGTAGTGCTCGAAAAGCTTGTTCTCCTTGACGATCTCGGGGTACCCGCCTTCCCAGCCCTAAGGAACAAAGGGGGAATCTACTAAGGAAGAGCCGCCCCTCGTCGCCCCGAGGTCTCGGGGTCCGGAGGCCCACGCGGGGCGCCTACTAACCCTCGCCCCGACTCCTACCGCATCATTGCGCTTCCCGCCGCCCTCGGCGCCGTCCTCCACATCCTCGGGCCGCCGCTGCTGCTGCTGCTGCTGCCGGAGCCGCCGGACTCGCGCCCGCCGCCCCATAGCACACGCGGTCGCGCACGCCGCCCGCACCCACCGGCCCGCCACGTCCGGTTGCGCACACTTCCGGGCCCCAACTAGAGGCCCCCGCGGGTCCGCGCCTCCGCCTCTCCCGGGCCTGCAGGGACTTTCAAGAAGTCACAAGCACCGCGACCCGAACTCCCTGAAAATAACGAGCGAAGGGATCCGCTGACAGTTTGCGTGGTAATCTGACAACGGAAAGCAGTCCCAAAGGCGACGGCGCGTCGAGCGTCCGAGTTTCCCGCGCGGCCTTAGGCAGCTCCGCGGACAGCCCTAGGTCAGTCGTGCGCAGAGTGGCGATGACGCCACGCGTCTGGGGACGGGGCTACGCTCGTGTGGGTGGGGCGAAAGGCCTTCAGGCCCGCCTCCCGACTCTAGCCCCGCCCCCCGGGCACGGCGGGCGAGCTAGTGACTGGTCCAACTTGTCCAAGCGGCGCACCCATCGACTCGGATCCGCTCTGGGTATGATCGTGAGTCGGGCGTCGGCTGCCTGCGCTGGCTTCAAGTAACCGCGCCTCCCGCCCCCTCACCGTTGCCCTATATGTGGCCCGCCACGTCCGCCCGGCAATGGAGCGTGCCTACGATCCTCTGCGATGGAGCTGGCGGAGAGGTACCTGCTGGACGCTCTTGCCTACCTGGAGTGCGCCCTAGGCATCCTGGCCTTCGTGCTGCTCAGGCTGGTGGGCTCGCCCTATGGGCGCTACGCGTCGCAGCATTCAGGCTGGCGAGTGGCGGCGCCCACCGCCTGGGTAGTGCAGGAGCTGCCCTCGTTGGCCGTGCCGCTGTTCGTGTGCGTCGGCACCGCTGTCGAGCGCCTCCGCTGCTGGCCCAACCGCGTCCTCCTAGCCATGTTTCTCGTCCACTACGTGCAACGGTAACGGCCGGCTGCCCCGCGCCCCTCTGTGCGCCCTCGGCCCGGCTCCCTTTCCCTGCTCCGTGGCCCTCCTCTGTCTCACCTGCGCCCCTCTGTGCGCCCTCGGCCCGGCTCCCTTTCCCTGCTCCCTGGCCCTCCTCTGTCTCACCTGAGCCCCTGGCCCTCCTCCCTCTCCTTGTCGCTCGGCCAGGATCCCAGTCCCTAAGCCCCCGCCCGACTCCCTCTGCCTGTGTTCCCCGATCCCCGCCTAAAATTTGCTGCGATCTCTCTGTGCTCCTGGCTCCCTCTATGAGTTCTCTCTCGCCTTACTTGCTCCTTCCTCCATTATCCCGCCCCCCTTCCCCACCCTGGATCCTCTCCCTGCAGATCCTTCCCTGGCATCCTCTCCCTGAGGGATCCCGACTCCCGGCGTCCCTGGTGTCCTCTTCCTAACTTCCTGGCCCCACCTCAGTCCCTTCGTGCAGGGAGTTAGCTTAGAAGTAAGACTAGTCCGGAAAAGTGGGGGACACAGCGAAAACTTAAATAGGGATATTAGGAGAGCGTTTTTTGTAGAATTTCCACTTAGAAAGTGTTAGCTATACAATAATCCTGGGCTTTGTTCAAGATCGGGTGTCTGGCCAAAGATAAACCCCCTATGCAGTGTTTCTGGCTCCTTTTCTACCTTTTCCGTCCGTATTCTTGTTGTTAGTGGGACTTTCCCCTGGATAGCTGATCACCTGAATAGCTGCTTTCCTGAAGGACTTGCTAAGCAATGACTTTAAAGACAGATAAAGTCTTAAAGATGACATCCAAATCTTTTGAATTTTTTGAAGAATTTTAGATGGCTGTGTCTGAGATCTTCAGGTTCTGATAAGATGGGGCTCTCTCCAGCTTTTACATAGCTAAACCAAGTGGTTGAACAAAAGCTAGAAATAAAAATTTTAAATATTTGATTCAATAAAGAATGTTCTTTGCATGAAGAGAGCTGGGCTTACTATTCTGTGAATGAGTGCAGGTTACTCAACCTCTCTGATTTTGGATCCCACCTTACAACACCCACTGCATAGATTGATATATAGGAAGACATAAGTATGCGTGTGTGTGTGTGTGTGTGTGTGTGTGTGTGAGAGAGAGAGAGAGTCTGTCTATAATCCTCTCTTCCATACGGTTATTAGGACACGGGATTCCTGCCTAGTACATTGTGTCCTCATCTGCTTTTATGCAGGCACTGTAAATAGGTAGAGTCCATGTTCAACAAAGCCTTTCTGAGTCTTGTGCCTCTGACAATCCAAGAGTATGTCATTAAGCAAAGTTTCTGCCAGACTGCTGGATTTTTGGTAGTGTGGTTAAGCATTACCAAATTTGTGGATGCAATTGACTCTCAGTAGCTCTCTCATGTCTATGTGCACTTCTCCATATTTACATCAAAACCTATGTTTATCTGTCTGTCTGCCTGTCTGTTTCTCTAGTGGCTCAAAGCAAACTCTGGAGTCGGATTGCTAGGTGTTATCTAATCCCCATTACTTGGGACCTGAGATAGGTTACTAAGCTGCCCTCCAATGGGTTTCCCCTATATGAAACAGACACATTGATGGTACCAGCCTGTGGATTGACATTGAACAAAGGCAGCTCTATAAATGCTTGCATGGTGTTGGCAAATCTGAATGCTGAATACACAACAAATAATACCATTTTAGACTGTCATGAAGTTGGGCAGACCCACGTCCATACTCTGTGTGTCTTTCCTACTCCCTGCTGCCAGATTCTGGCACCAGTAAAGAATTTTTAAAGACATGGCATTGGATATGAACAGAGCTTTGTTCGAAGTCTGGAACAGAAGCTTTTGAACTTACAGCAGGATGTTTAATTCTTTCTGGGCTCACTCTAGTAAAAGAATGAATGCAGCTTCCAAAAGGGCTGAAGTCACTTCTAGAGTTTTACGCAAGGCTGTTGGACTAAAAGGTTGCTGGACCAAAACCCCTGGTGCCTAGATAAGAGGCTGTAGAAACTGGCCCCAAGGATTTCCCGGGTCAGGCATAGATCTTAAACTGCTGAGCTATTTTTTATTTTTAAAGTTGAACATATTACAGTGTACATAGCCTGTGTAGTTTGGGGACATTAAAGCTTTCCAAATAGAAAAGATAAACATTTCCAGTCTACCTAAGCAACTAATTTATTAAACAGTCATCTGACCTAAGTCGGTGTGCACAGGCTGTGTTTAGCACCTGGTACAGGCCATGCAGCTGAGCTGGAAACACTTAATCTAGTCCCTCGTTTATACAGGGCAATGCAGGTTAGAACAGACCTGAATAAGAGAGACTTTATGAATGAAGCGAGAATCAGGCTGGAGGCAGGAGAAGCATGATCCAGGGGATGTGCTCCAGAGAGAGGATCTGACAAGGCCGGAGTGCAGACAGAACATAGCAGATATCTGCAGGGGCCCAGTGCTGAGCTCTGAAGAGGAAGGCCAGGGCCTACCCTAGGTGAGTTTTAGTTTCCTGAGGGACTGAAGCCAGATGAAGGGGCTTCCCACAGTCAATGGGAAGGGATTGCTCTAGGAGAGGGGAAACCTGGACATCTTTATGTATTCATAGGCATACGTTTACCAAAGATTGATGTGTGTACCCAGCACTAATCACATTATTGGGGATATAGAGACAATATATGCCCATAAGGAGGCAAGGAGTAGAAGACAGATTGTGGAGAATCTGCAGGATCTCTTTGGCAGAGAGGGAGGGAAGGAGAGTCCTGACTGGAAAGAGAAGAAGAGGCATCTGTGGAGAGAAACATTCCAGGGCCCTGGTGGCGAGGGACATCTCTGGGAACATTTTAATTCATGACAAACAACAAAATCCCACTCAAGCTCATGGTATCTCTGTCTTTACCACTGGACCGGTTGAGATCCGCAGAGAGGAGAGAATTGAATGGCCCCTGGATTGCAGACTGTCAGACTCCTACGAGGCTTCTTGTGTACAGCCCCCCTAAGGTCTTTGCTCAGCAGATCTGTGACCTGGCAGGATCTGTCATCATGATGCCTCAGGGAACCTTACCTACTTCACAGCATTGTTTCTCCTGCTTGATTCTATTAATGGCTCCTTGGGGAGAACGTAGTGTCCAGCCTCACTTTTAAATGTGTCATATTGCATGTGTAACATTAAACGAGACCTGGAGGAGGTGAAGGACACTGAATCCTTGGCCCGGGCTTTCTGGATTTAAATAATCTGAGGAAGGAAAAACCTTTATGCAAAAGTGTGGAATGACAGTGAGATATCCATTGAGATCCTAATCTTGCCTTGAAAACACCAAGTGCTTATTTTAATTATGTAGTGTTATTGGGAACTGTGCAGTTTGGTCATCATTGCAAAAGAATCTTTTACAGAAGGAAAAACGAAAAAGGAACTGATCCAAATCTAGGAAGTGATGTACGTTTCAAAGATCTCAAATAAATTGTTGAGCAAAAACTCAGTCATTTATTAAAATTAACAACCACTTCCAATTGTAAACATTTAAAAATGATTGAATCTACTGTTACCTAAATGACTCCCAAATCCTAAAAAAAAAAAATGCTATCTCCTTGTTTCCCAGATTTGAGGATACAGCATTGTGTTGTCTTGGGAGGTGATGTCTAGCTGCTTTTATTTTGAAACTTAATTCATTTGCTGAATGAATGCCCTACTTCTCACTGCTAGAAAACTGTGATGTTATTACTCTAGTTTATTGAGAAAACATTTCAAGAGATAATTCTTGTTGTTCCCTATGTGATTTAAGTAGGCATGGTATTTTGGTGGTTTTAAAACCTGACTTTAAATGTTTACAGAATAGTTATTCCAAGTGGTTGGCTGCATTTGACCTCTGAAAGGGATACTTTCTGTTGGGCAGATAAAATATACTATGCTCACTTTGTTAAAGATGGCACTGCCCTCATGGAAGCCGGTCACCCAAGTGATACTATTAGTTGCCCTTCTTGCTTGGGATGGGCGTGATTTTGTTAATATGTGTTGGAGGAGGGCTTTTGTGCCAAAGGGTTTTAAAGGGAAGAGAGATCACATTCTGGGGAAGAGGATTACTTCTAGAAGGAGAGCAGAGAAGAGAGCAGATAAAGGCCACGTGGAGGAGAGGAGAAGGAGCCAAGATGGTGAAGTGCTGAAGGAGAAGCCAGTTTGTAGAGTTTGTGCAGAGAGAAGGAGATGGGAAACAGAGGTGAATAAGGCTGGTGAAGTAGATACTTTTGATTCTAGGAAACTCGGATAAGTCAGTGGCTTTCGGAGCCCTGAATGGAAAGGGAAGTGTTTTCCCACTATGTGTATTACTTGCCCGCCAGGTGCAAGCTAGGATTAAAGGTGATGGCTCACCAGTTTTTGGCTCTGTTGTTTTATTACTGGCTGTCCAAATCTAATGTGAACCTGCATGAGCCAGGCGGCTGTGATAGTGGCCGTGGCTACTGGCTTTATACTTTCCCTCAAGTCTTTTCCCTTTAGGCAGATCACCTATAGCACATGAGCATGGTGGTTGATTACCAGCTAGATGGTTTCCAGTAGGCATTACTCCTGCTCCCTTGAATAGTCTAACAAACTACTCAGTACTGCTCAGGAGAGTGAGATGGACACTTAGAACTCTGGATGTCACTCTGCAGTGAGAACAAATACTAGACCACTTTTGCTCTTTTTGGTGATTCTTTTTTTTTTCCTGGGTGCTTATAGGATACTTTTTTTTTTGGGGGGGGGGGGGTCTTAAAATTCACAGACTTCTCCACAGATTCCCTGTGTGTTTACTTCTTTGTTAATTTTGCCAGATTCTCTCTCAGCCCTTCCAATAAGCGGCTGCAGGTGTTCAGCCCAGGAAATCCATTTCTCCCTCTGTGCACCTAGTCTGTTCCGAATGTAATAGATCAGTGTGGACAAAATACTAGTCAGCATTGCCTTGGCATTGTAGGTGAACAAACCTACAGTTGAAGTACACATTATTGTAGAAACTTAGAAAATATAGTGTAACTCAGGAAAGAAAATAAAATCGCCTATAATTCTGTTACTTAGAGATAACACTGACAGTATTTTGGTGTGTCTCGTTCCTATCTCATTATTTAGTAAGTTTTATATTTATTTTTTCTACACACATAAAACATGCAAAACCTTATATCCTACTTTCAGCACTTAATATAATAATTATTTCTGGCTTAGTAGAAACACTTAATAAAAAGACTCCTAATAATTATTTAATATCCCATGGTGTGAATAGATTGTGCCAGCCCTGCCCCAGTCCTGCTTCTCACTGGGCTGGGTCCTCGTGACATGGTGGATGGGCCAGCCCGGAAGGTGACCTTGCCTTCGACCCTGCCATTTCATAGCATCTGTCTCCATTGCCCAAGTCTCCATATTCCTCTAGGCCTCCAAGCCCTGATCTGTTAAACAGGGTAGTAGTAATAGTCTTGAAGTGTCAAAAAAAGGCATGCATTGTAGGATTAGGAATTATTGGAAACCTTTTGATCTGACATTATGAGAAGCTTTTCTTTGCCATGCCTAACCTTGTAAACATACCCCAAAGGAGACAGTAGATTGCTCTGGCCATTGAATCTCCACTTAGGGTTCTGAAAGCTCTTGGTTCACCCCATCATTAAAAGTGTCCCACATTCCCTGTTGCCTTGCAAACACAAGATGTGCAAGTTTCCATGGGTAATAAAACAACTTGGTGAAAAGTAGATCTATTTGTTTATGTGGAACAGAAAGAAAATAAAATGGGCAGATTGTAACATGATGGAGAACAAGTACTGGTTTCCATCCACACCCAGCCCGATGAGTTAGGAAGTGGAATTGCTTTGTAGCTCCCTGGGACCAGGCTATTTTGCAGCTTTCAGCTTGTTATCAACAGAAAATGGATTTATAACACATTACTAAATGTTGGGCAGATGAAATATATTATGCTCACTTTGTTAAAGATGGCGCTGCCCACATGGAAGCCGTCACCCAGGTGATATTAATGTGTGTTTGGGGCGGGCTGTGGGCAGGCGGGATCCTTGTAGCCTGGGGCTTGGTTTTGGGATTAAGCCTTTCTCACCCTTTTTGATGTGGGGTGGTACAATCCTATCATGCCTCAGTGACTTTGTATTAGAGACTTTCTTATTTTGTATATTGGATTAAAGGTTTTGATTTCTACACTATAAAATGGGGGCAGAACAGGAGCTTGCTCTCTTAGTTCCTGAGATTATCATTAGAGGAGAGAGCAGAGAGGAGAGCAGAGTAAGGCCACATGGAGGAGGCCAGGAGAAGCAGCCAAGATGGCGGAGTGTTGAGTGAGAAGCCAGTTTGTGCAGTTTGTGCAGGGAGAAGGAAGGAGATGGGAAACAGAGGTGAATAAGTCTGGTGAGCTAGAAACTTTGATTCTAGGAAACTCGGATAAGTCAGTAGCTTTGTGAGCACTGAATGAGTGGGTTTTGGAGCCCAGTGTGTGTTTTTACTTGCCCGCCGGGTGCAAGCTAGGATTAAAGATGATGGCTCATCAGTTTTTGGCTCCGTTGTTTCTTTACCGACTGTCCGAATCCAATGCGAACCTGCATGTGAATGGCCACGATGGTGGCTCCTGGCTTTACACTAAACAAACTACTATTAAATCTAAGTACTTCCCAATAACTTTAAGATGATTCCCATTTTAAGAGATTTTCAACTTCTGACTTAATTCCTTTTCTCAAAGTGGGGGCAATGCTTGTTCCCCACAGTTCCTAGATGGAAGGGTGACTGAGTGCAAATAAAACAACTGTGGAAAAAGGCATTTGAATACCTGGACTGCTGTAATTGAGATGCCCTGGGCTGTGGGTCATGACAGGTGGTGAATATGTCAGTCCAGCAGGTGTGCCACCCTTTTACTGTCTGCGCCTGACCTTGCATCCCCAAGTGACCCTTCACCAGGAAAAACGGGCTGGTGTCTACTTTGGTCCTTGAGCTCAAATGAAAGCTATGCCTGGAAGCTACCCTGTCCACCCCAATTCTGGCTATTTGGCCCAAGTCAAAGGAAAACCATTCTGACAACAGCTGCGTGGATTTCCAAGGGAAAAAAGTAAAAACTAAAGGGAACAACACAGAAGAAGAAAGACAACCAGAAAATCACCAGGAGGGAGCAGAGTGCTCTGCTCTGGAAGGCTGCTGCCTCTGGAGATCTGGCTGCGAAAGACCTGTGCTCTGTCCTCGGAGCCAGGAGTGCTGGTCCACCGGGGTCCCCAGGTTTGGGGGAGTGTAGAGGTCCTGAATAGGAACTTACAACTGGGACAGAGACCGTGCCCTGAGGAAAAGGCCACTGTGGCTTTACCGACAAAAGTACTGAACACAGTACTGTGCTGTACACAGCACAATAGGGATAGAATTAGCAATTCTGATTAATCAATAGGTGGGGAAATTTGAGCTACCTCCTTACCCTTTAATCTGCTGTAAAGTAGTTCCCCTTCCTGACTTTCTCATTCTTGTCCCTGTTTCTATTGTATGTATCCATAAATACCCACAAAGACTCCTGGTCGGTCCTGTCACGAAAGCTGTATAGGGGATTGTGAGGCAGTCTCCTGTAGGTTCCTCCGTGCACTCCATGTGGTCTCCGAGGAGGACCTCCTCTTCCCTCCTGTAGCTCTGAAGGCTCACTCTTCCCTCCTGTAGCTCTGAAGGCATAGGCAGCATTGCCTGAGCCTGCCTTTTCTCCTCCTGACCTTGGCTGCCGCATCAGAGTCACAGCGTTCCTCTTCAAGGCCAGAGATAAGAGAACAAGAGAACTGTGTCATCTTTTATAGGGCCATTTCAGGTTATGACCACCTTTCTGGCATTCACGGAGACAAAGAGAGGTAAACCTCCTAAGGACCTTTATGAATGCCTTTTCCAGGTTCCCCCAGGGTACCAAATTTCCCCATGTATAAGATGTAACTTTTTTTCGAAAAATCTTGCATCTAAAAACTGGGTGCGTCTTATATAGTGGTTATAGATTATTTTGCATTTGACAATGATGAGGAGTTGTATGAATTTTATGATGACTAAAACGAGTTCAGTAACTCGTAATACATATTTTTTTCAAATTTCAGGCCCCCAAATTAGGATTGTTCTTACACACATGGGAGTGTCTTATAAATGGGGAAATACGGTATACACTGGAGAAGCCTGTGTAACTAAGAGCATTGATGATGGGTCCCCACCATTAACACAAATAAGCCTCAGGCTGCAGCATCTACCTGCAACCCAAGTGTGGGGGCTTGAACAAGGGTATTTTTCTAAGTAAATCAGAATGATGTTTCTAGAATCTGTTTTAATATAGACTAAGGATTTGAAAACTTTTTTTTAGAAAGGGGTGAGATATAAACTTTGTGAGCCAACAGACAAAATAGAGGGTATTGCATAGGTTTTTATAACAAAAATTTTCAAAAAAATTTTATTGACAAAATTCAAAAGACAATAATTTCTCAATATAGTTTTTGTCATGCAGGTATAATGAAAAGAATGGAATTCTCCTTTTAGTGGTGGATGACATTTCACTTCATTGGGCTTCCAAGTGTTCCCTATTAAAAAAAGGCAAAAAAATCTTTTAGTGCTGATCTTCAATGAGATATTATCTTAGAGAATGTCCTTTCACACAGGTAGGCACTGCCAAATATTGATATCAGTCCATGAGCTTATTATTTTAATTGAGCTTATTCATTGCTTGAAAGGCATTTATGAAATTCTATTAGATTATTCCCTTGATATTTGCCTTTTAGTGTGTCATTACTTTGTAGATTAATATCTCCCAAAGATTAGGTGATAACTCCTCAAATGTACAGTTAAATGATTTTTGAAATATGAAATTCAGGTTCAAAAAAGTGAAGTTTGAATTTAGAAATTTCATTAACTGCAAATTTCTGTAAAAATGGAGACATCACCCTCCTTTTCAAAAAATTTTAACTGCATAAAAAGTATATAAAGCAGCTTGATGTGAGTTGCAAGTCAAACAATGTCAGTTGTCATTGAAATGCCTTTAACAGTATACTGTATTTCCCCATGTATAAGATGCACCCTTTTCCAAAAAATTTGGGGTCTAAAAAATGGGTGTGTCTTAGATAATGGTGTGGCATTTCAAATGCCATAGATGGAACTGAGGACGAGGCAATATATGAAGACAGTGATTCGTCATCAGACACAGATGAGGACAAACTAATGGATGGGAGTTTTGACAGTGATGAGTTTTATAAATTTTATGATGAATAAAACATGAGTTCAATACTTTATGTAATACATTGTTTTCAAATTTTGGACCCCATAATTAAGGTGCGTCTTATACCTGGAGAAATATGTTAAGTTTTGCACATAAGGGGTGGTTTTCCTATAATTTTGGGTTGAATTCACAAAGAAACATGATCAAGTCTGTGGCAAAACTAATTTCCAAAGCCCTTTAAAATTAAGTGGGTAAGGACAGTTTTTTTCATTAAAATGTTTTTTGTCTCAGGTTGAGCTCAAAATAGGGTGACGTCTGGAGGGAATGTCAAATTCATTGTTGACCCTAGTGGTTCAGTCACATGCAATAGATTGTTCTGGAAAGTACTTGTTGATACAGGGAGTAGCATTAAACAGCATACATCTTCACAAGTTTTGTAAATGCAAAATGGGTACATTTTTCTGTTCCACACATTTTTACCACCATTCATTGTAACACTTAACAGATTCCATTTGGATTGTACAGAATTTGTGTTTTCTCAACTTCTTTGGAAATATGCTGACCTCCAGCTCTATGCAGACCATTTTGAGAGCCTCATTTCTCGGTTATATCAACCTCTGCATTGACTCCTAGATAAACAGCTAAGTAGTATCAGTGACAGCCGTGGACCCAACAAGAGTCAAGGAATACTGCTCACTCAGTCTTCTGCCTTGTTTTTTAACTGACTCTTGGCATTGCTCCTGGTGTCCCAACTCCTTACGCAGCTGCTCTCACAGAAAGGGTAGTCATATTAAACAAGTTTGTATCCTCCAGACATGCTCCTTTGGCTGCTACTGCAGCTAATTAAATCCCCAAGAGTGTATGGCTTTCCTTGCTTGACTAACTAGTGAGCCACTAGGTTATTTCCTGTGGTTTTGGCCTCATTTTCATTTCTTCTGTAAAGAAATTCTGTGATGAGATTCTGTTTTAAATTCTCAATTTTTCTGACCTTTCCTGTGAGTTGGGGATACTCTGATGAACGGGTAGTCTGATAATGCCAACCTCTAGTATGTTCTCTTGGCATAACTGTCATGTCATGCATACCAAAGAATGCTTTGCCATCTGCAATAATGTCCACAGTCCACTGTGCCTTCAAAGTTGAAGAGTTCACTTGTCTTGATGTGATGGGTATTGCTGATAATGAAATAAGTTAAATGTGTGATACAAGAATATGCATGGCACCTGAAACACTATCACGGTGATTGGCAGTGCAGCAAGCAGCCACACAAAGGGATGAAATTGCCATGTATAGGCTCTGTCACAGCTACTCAAGTCTGCAGGTATAGCTGCAGAACAGCCATAGACAGTGTATATATACACAGGTGACCAGGCTGTGTTTGAAAATCACTTTATTTACAGCTACTGAAACTTGAATTTCATATACTTTTCATGTGTCACGAAATATTCTTCTGATCCCCCCACACACTATTTAAAATTCTTAGCTCACAGGCTATACAAAAACAGGTGGTAGACTAGATTTGCTGATACCCAATCTAAGCTCAGGTTGCTACACAGCCCAGGACATTAGTGACAGAGGAGGAAAGGAGTGTGAGGGAAAAACAAGACGTTTGCATTCCCCCTTTACAAGGTTCCAGCCAGTGTTTGCCAGCCTTCAGAATTCAGCCCTTGAGACTGAATTGGGAGAACAATCAGACACAAGCCGCCCTCCATGGTTCTCATACCTGGGAGAGAAGTATTAACTACATTTGCAGAATGTTTCCTCAGAGTTGCTTAACACTTCATTCATCTATAATTTAGAAGCGTGTGCATCCTCTTTTTTTCATAAGTTTCTCATTTTTTGTTTTTATATGTTTTTCTCTTTAAACCTAAGCCATTGTGGTATAGCAGAAGAGCATGGTTTTTGAATTACCCAGATTGATACGCTCACCACTTATTAGTCCTGTGACCTTGAACAGATTACATAACCACTTCGAGTCTTAATCTCATCTTCTGTGGAGTGTGTGTAAAGTGTGTGCTTTGTAGGTAGATGCGAGGCCTTAGAGGGGATAGGTGCTTAGTGAGGGAGACTCATGTGTGATGCTGATGGATGATGAAATGGTGTCCCCAGGTTACTGCTCAGACTAGAACGAGCTATGGGTTTTAGGATAGTAGAGATTTTGATAGCCTTGAAACCTTCAGTTTTCTCTAACTTAACAAGTGTCTCTTTCACATTCTGTACAATGAAAATTCGGGTTTGTGCACTATGATGTACATTATTGAAACATGGTTAATTTTTTACCTAGAAATTGTGCCTTAACAGATAGAGTAAATCAGATAAGTGTCATTGAGAATGACTTTTGTACAGGGAAGCAAGATTAAAACTGCAAGACACTTAAAATAGAATTGCACAAATATATTCTTTATTGTTTTTATTTTTATTTGTTTCTGTTTTTTGTTTCCTAAGGTCCTTGATTTTCCCATTTCTTATCCGAGGAGGGAAGCCAATACCATTGTACTCATGTGTAATGGCATTCGTTTTCTGTACCTATAATGGCTACATGCAAAGCAGATATTTAAGCCAATATGCAGTGTATGCTGATGACTGGCTCACTGACCCTCGATTTCTAACAGGTGGGTGACCTTAGTGATACACTTCATCATTTCAGTTATCACTTCAGTTTCCAAGTCCCAGTGTTTCCAGTTAGAAAGCCCTCACTTTTTTGTGTGTGTGTGACGGACAGAGTGAGAGAGGGACAGAAAGACAGGAAGGGAGAGAGATGAGAAGCATCAATTTTTCATTGCAGCACCTTAGTTGTTCCTTGATTGCTTTCTCATAAGTGCCTTGATCAAGGCAGGGGTAGCTACAGCAGAGTGAGTGACCTCTTGCTCAAGCCAGCAACCTTGGTTTCAAGCCAGTGACCTTGGGCTTCAAGCCAGCGACCTTTGGGTTCAAGGCAGCCACTGCGGGGTCATGTCTATGATCCAAGCTCAAGCCAGCAGCCCCATGCTCAAGCTGACGACCTCAGGGTTTCGAACCTGGGTTCTCCGCATCCCAGTTAGACATTCTATCCACTGCATCACTGCCTAGTCAGGTAAGTCCACACTTCTCGACAGAGCAAAAAAGTCTGATGGTTGGTGACCTAGCTGCCAGTAGTGGGGAGGGGTGGGGCTGGAGTTCCCCGGGGAGAATCAGGCTGTCCCACTGTCCTAGCAGCTGGACATGATGCAGGTGCATATCATCTGCGCCCACCCAGACACTGAAAGTGCAAATACCTGTTCTTGAGGCGAGCTTACCTGTAGCAATGAGCAGCGGGAGGACTGAGGAAACTCGGCCTCTAACTGGCCATGTTACCTAAGGCAGCCGTGCACCTCCTGCAGTTTGTCCTGGACGGTGAGGAGAAAGTCTGACTGCCTCTGCTTCCAACAAAGCAGTTAGATATTTATGAGTACACTAAGTTGAGTAAACTTTTACATTTGGGAAGTTCTGAAATTTTAAAATTTTTATCAATTACCGTAAATTAATGTACCTTTCCAAGTTCTAATTATAACTGAGTTCTGAGCAAAACTGGAAATAAAATAGTAGCCATCAAAAATATTTGCAAGAGCATTAAAAATAGATGATCTTGGGGCTCTTGGGTATAAGGAGATTCTTTTATATGTTTATGTAGTTTGTCCTCCTAGATGTAGGGAAAACATCTAGCACATTCAGATGTAACTTGCCCACATAGCTGCATACTATGAGATATGAAATTTTGCCTCCAAGTTTTTTGTTTTTTGTTTTCTTTCTCTGCATCTTTCTGAAGCTGGAAACGGGGAGAGACAGCCAGACAGACTCCCGTATGCGCCCAACCGGGACCCACCCGGGGCACGCCCACCAGGGGCGATGCTCTGCCCACCAGGGGGCGACGCTCCGCCCCTCCGGGGCGCTGCTCCCCCTCGACCAGAGCCACTCCAGCGCCCGGGGCAGAGGCTAAGGAGCCACCCCCAGCGCCCAGGCCATCCCCCGCTCCAATGGAGCCCCCGCTGCTGCGGGAGGGGAAGAGAGAGACAGAGAGGAAGGAGGGGGGGCGGAGAAGCAAATGGGCGCCTCCCCCACGCGCCCCGGCCGGTAACCGAACCCGGGTCCCCCGCACGCCAGGCCGACGCAACACCGCCGAGCCAACCGGCCAGGGCCTGCCTCCAAGTTTTAAGCTACCCTTCCCCTAAGCTCCACAAAGTTACCTAACATTTCATTTGCTTTTGTGTCTGTATAAATTCTAACATTTTATAGTACTTTGTTGTTGATGATGAACTACTTTTACATTTCTCAGTCATAGTTTTTGCTGTGAATTAAAATTTTATTTCCAGGGCAGTATCCTGGTCATACCTAAGAATTCTTACTAGGAAGGATCTGCTTCCTCATTTATCAAAGGAAAGATGGATGAGAAAGTTTCTCAAAGTTCTCTTCTGGCCTGGCCTGTGGTGGTGCAGTGAATAGAGTGCTGACCTGGAACGCTGTGGTCACTGGTTGGAAACCCTGGGCTTGCCCAGTCAAGGCATATACGACAAGCAACCAATGAATGAAGTAACTACTGCTCATCCCCATCCCCTGTAAAATAGTCAATAAGTACAATCTTTACCTATTAAATTTAAAAATAAATGTCAATATTCTCCCTGCCTACCTAGCCTTTAAAAAAATCCTTTTCAAGCTCCACAAATTTATGCCTCCATGAAACACTAAACTCTTATATTGTTTGTAAACTATTCCCAAATACCTTCTTGATTTACCTGCTTTTAGACAACCCGATTATTTTCTGCCCCAACTAGTAGAAGCAGGGGAAAGAACAGGCTTGGCCATCAGCCAGGAGCTGCCCGCAAACGTGCGTTATGCTTCCCAAACATCCTAGGAAGGGTAGAAAGGCCCTTTCACAGGAGAAAGGGACAATCAGAGGGCTAAGCGACTGGCCCACGATCTAAATTGAATAAATAGCGGAACAGGGTTTCCAGAAGTAGGTAAGGAAGGACAAGAGGAAAAGGATTTTATTTTTAAATCTAAAAGATAGGGGGTTTGCCTGATAGGCAATGACGCAGTGGATAGAGTGTCCGACTGGGATGCCAAGGACGCAGGCTCGAGACTCTGAGGTTACCAGCTTGAACGCGGGCTCATCTGGCTTGAGCAAAAAGCTCACCACCTTGGACCCAAGGTCGCTGGCTCGCGCAAGGGGTCACTGGGTCTGCTGAAGACCCGTGGTCAAGGCACATATGAGAAAGCAATCAGTGAACAACTGTGTCACAGCGAAAAACTGATCATCTCTCTCCGTTCCTGTCTGTCTGTCCCTATCTATCCCTCTCTCTGACTCTCTCTCTGTCCCTGTAAAAAAAAAAAAAAAGACAAGGGGTTTAATGTTTATTTGTGATTCTCACAGGAATCATTTCTATAATGAATTGTTTGAATAATTTTGATGAACAACAACAAAACGAATGAATTGTTTGTTCTGTGAATTTGAATATTACTGTATTTCCCCATGTATAAGACACTTCCATGTATAAGACGCACCTTAATTTTGGGGCCCAAAATTTGGAAAAAAAAATATATTACATAAAGTTATTGAACTCAAGTTTTATTCATCATAAAATTCATTAAACTCCTCATCACTGTCAAAACTCTCATCCATTAGCTTATCCTCATCTGTGTCTGATGATGAATCATTGTCTTCAAAAAGTGCAAAAATAATCACGAAAAGGTGGGAAATGCAAGTAAAAAATGTACAACCACTGTATAAGACTCACCCAGTTTTTAGACCCCAAAATTTTCGGCGGAAAGGTGCGTCTTATACATGGGGAATATGCTATTTAAAATAGCTATGCAGATGCCTTGGAAGCTGGTATAAAATTTAAGGCACCAATAAATTATATACAGACCTCTTGGCTTCTTTGGAATTGAGCAGAAGGAATTGAAAATGAGAGATAAATACCAATTGGGAAACAAACTCTAGGTTTTTCTTTTTATGTTATATTTATTTCATAGACTTTAAAAAAGTTTTTTGTAAAAAAACAAACATGAAACTATGTGAATAATTAATTGTTACATCTGATTCTTACCACAAAGAGTTAAGCAAATAATAATGATAACCTAACAAAAATTTTCCAGAGCAGTAAAAGTTGTTAATCTCAAAGATTTTATACAAAGATTTTAAGATCCCAGCACCGGAATTAAATGTTTAGCTTAGATGAGCAGAAATACTAGTTTCCCTGCCAATCCAGGCAGTAAAGGGAGCTTGTCTCTTAAAAGAGGAATAAAATAAGCATGGACTTTTGAGAACATGATTCTTTCTGAAACCTCAAACTGGGCACCACATCACTTAGCAGTGACATATGGAAAAGCAAAAAAAAAAAAAAAAGGTGACGTAGCTATAAATTTACAGATTCGATAACTAACTTATAAAACATATTACCAAATTTGGTACAAAGTGTTTAGAAAGAAAGCAGCCTAAAGTGGAATCAGAAAGAGGAATTCTTGAGACCTTTACCATAGACCAGAGTGCTTTATGTGTCCTTGTTGTAACTCAAAAGAACTACTACTGCCATTGTGATGACCAGTGAGTAATTAATAATAATGTTATTCCAAGTGTACCTTTCTTTCATGCCACCATAAAGCAACATCTGCCTTTCACATTTTTTAAATATCTCAGAACAATCAAATTAAAATTTTTATCAAGTCATTTCTTTCATAAAACAATATTTTGCCTTTTCTTGTTGGATTGATTGATGTGATACTAATAAGTCTCCTATAAGTGATGACAAACCTCTGAAGATTTTTAGGAATGGGAAGGAAAGCATTCAAGAAGGTATGGGGTTCAGGAAGAGCGTGCAATGGCAGCAGATTTTGTTGAGAGCTGAGGCAGATGAACAGACCTAGGAGTGCTATCTGATGAGTGAGCAGGAAGTCAGCCCTGCGGAAAGCCATGGATGTGCATGAGAATATTCAAATAAGGCTATAAAAAAGAGAGAAGGGTGGGATTTGCTGGGAAAGCACCCCTCCAGGGCTCTGTGTGTATCATGACAGGGCACACCTTGAGGTGTCGCCTCTCCTCTTACTGAAGTGGCAGTGATGCCTCACAGTTTTTATGACTGTAAATCATATTTCTAATCATTCCAGTCATTCTGAAAACAGATGTGGTCATCAGGTGAAACTATTTTGACTAGATCAGACAATTAATATTATTAGAAAAACAAAACCCAATTGACCATACCTGAGAGCAATAATTCTTTCTAATAAAGAACAATATTATAATGATTTTTACTATCAATTAGTGATTATATATATTATACTGAAGGACTACAGTGATTCTGTTTACTCAGGCATAGGTTTGTAATTTTGTAGTCTATCAACCATAATACTTTTGTGTATTTTTTTCCTTCAGGTTTTGTCCTGTGGTTACTAGGCATGCTGATAAACATTCACTCAGATCACATCCTAAGGAATCTCAGGCAGCCAGGGGAGACTGGATACAAAATTCCAAGGGGTATGTTGTGAAAATGGAGAATTCATTCCAAAATTGCATTGCATGACTCCTTGCTGTTTTTGTTTTGCCAACTCTAATAACTAAAATGTGGTATGTATTAGTTTTCAAAGTGAGCCATTAGTATAATAGCAGTCACTATGATTATTGTTTAATTAAAATGAATTCTGGCAAGTTGAATGGTTATTAACCAGAAAGAAATCTCTAGTGCTCTCTGTTTGGAAAGAGAGAGTATGGGGAAGAATTTATGGTTTTCAAGGGGTGTTTAAAACTTCATTTTTAAAAATACTATAGAATGAATACCTTGACTGACCCTTCCTTTGAAAACAATTAAAAATGTTTTATGAAATTTGGGGAAGGGGGGGCTCAAGTTTCTTTATCTATAAAATGGAGATGATAAAATCTACTTTCTTGACTTAGCTAAGAGCTATTATATATTATTTCCCATAACATATAAAGGGCTAGCCTGACCAGGCGGTGGCGCAGTGGATGGAGTGTCGGACTGGGACACGGAGGACTCAGGTTCAAAACCCCAAGGTCACCAGCTTGAGCCCAAGGTTGCTGGCTAGAGAAAGCGGTCACTCAGCCTGCTGTAGCCCCCTGGTCGAGGCACATATGAGAAAGCAGTCAATGAGAAACTAAGGTGCCGCAACAAAGAATTGATGCTTCTCGTCTCTCTCCCTTCCAGTCAGTCTGTCCCTCTCTGTCTTTCTCTATCTCTGTCACACAAAAAAATAAATAAGTAAAATTTTAAAAATTAGAAAAAAAACATATAAAGGGGCTGATATTAAGTCAATAAGAAAAACGCAATCAAACCATTAGATGCTCAACATCAAGAAAAACCTCTATCTACCCTTTTCATCTTATTTTCAGCTACTTCCCGGCACAGTTTCAGTATACCAAATTATCCTAGTCCATATTCTCTTTAATTTGGCTCTGTACTTCATGGTCCAGTGCTTTGCTGTCACTGGATGAAATTTTTAAAGTCTTTTTAAATGTATCAGTGTGGTGCCAAGGAAGTCATCATCAGAGGGCAAAGTCTGAGTTCTAGAGTCCAGAATGCACCTGTGAGAATCTGTGGCTGACAGCTTCCCATCGTGCTTTGCAGCCCAAATTTACACCACTTAGAGGGTCTGAAAAACCTCATGCTATGAATTAGGATCCACGTGGTCCTGGCGGGTGGTGTCTTTATGCATGAGCCAGGTCACACCCAGGTTCCACAAACCGTGTGGCAAGGAATAAGAGCCACATTTGAAGGTTGCAGAAGCAGTGAAGAAATGGGCACCAAGAGTAACAGCACGATCAAACATGAGAGACCTCAGGTCTTCAGGTTAATAGGAACAGATTATACAGTGAAGACTTAAATGTGTAAAAAAGGATTGAAGTTATGAGTAAAAAAAGGTATATACTATTAAAAGAACTAAGTAAATATAAGTTAAAAACCAGTAGAGCTTCTAAAAAATAAAAAAGTAGGTAAGACTAAAACTTCAATGGATCTGCAAAGCACACAGCCACACTTGGTCTGGAATCCTTCTACTTACCTACCGGGAAACATACTAGGAGAATAGCAACATTAGGAAAATCTACATATCTCAAATGATCATCGGCAGAATATGCAGCTCTGCTCTCTGGCCTCAGGGCCTTTGCTTCTCCTGCCTGGAGGGCTCCTAACCCAGTAACTACAGCTCAGCATTCTCAGGAAGTCCGGGATCAAACCTCACGTGCCCAGGGAGCCCTGTTCTAACCACGACCTCCCTTTACCCCCAGCTTGACTTCTGGACTCTCTTGCACTGCTTTTCTCCCCACAGAACTGCACACCTCCTGCCATGCCCTATGCTTTCCTTGTTCATTACAGTGATCTTTAATGTTTCAGACGTGGGGGGTGAGGGTCTTATCCACAGTGCACCCTAAGTGCCTAGACCAGGGTCTGGTCCATAATGTAGACTTGATGAATCGGTAAAGATTTGATGAGTGTGTGAGTGAATAAGTGAGTGAATGTATAAATGAATAAATCTGTCCTTGAAAATTACTGTTTTCTTCCATTTTTAGTCCAGAATTCTATACAAGTTCATTTTATTAAGCTAGTTCATTAATTGCTATTCTGTGTTCTCCATCCTTTCTTAGGTGTTGTCAGTTTGATTCATTAACCAATGAAGTGATATATATTAAAGTATATAAAAATTGTAGCACTTTCTATTCAGGTAAATAGATAGGTATTGATAAAGGTAGATAGTTACTACCAGAAATTGTGATATGAAATCATAAAACTAGTAATGTTGGATGTGTTTCATTGATTAAAATTCTGTAAATGTTGTATTTTCCCATAGTTGAATTTATGTTCTCCAAGTAAGCACTCACCGTTACTTTTTAAGTCAGTATTTCCTTGGGCATACTTTGTAGTCAATGCACCGCTGGTCTGTGCTTTCTTCCAGGAGGCTTATTTGAATACGTAACTGCAGCCAACTACTTTGGAGAAGTGGTGGAGTGGTGTGGCTACGGCCTGGCCAGCTGGTCTGTGCAAGGCGGGGCTTTCGCCCTCTTCACCCTGTGTGTTTTGCTCACCATAGCACAACAGCATCACCAGTAAGTTTTAAAAACACTTTTAACATTTTAAATCTGTTCTCTAATCTTATTGTACCACCAGTTTTCAGGTTAGATTTTTGAAATGGTAATATTAATTTGAATTGCTGAATCTCTGTTTCTACCATGCTTTGGCTAAAAAGGACAAAACCACGCAAATATCTGAAGAATAACCCCGCTTTAAAGAATCAGCAGATACACATCAGCATTATCATTTTGTCCATCCTGTTTGAGTTTATGCTGCTGGACTCTAGACTCTATGGTCAAGTTAAATGTCAAGTCGGGAATTTGGGATCTGACCTGGAGCACGCTGAGTAGGAGGAGGAATGCTGACTGTGCAGTAACGAGCACAGAGGACCTGCAGCTGAAGGGAAGGCCCACATCCTCCCCACAGCGCCCCTTCATGCAGGTGCTCTCCACTGTGCTGACCGGGGGTCTTGCTGGACTCCGGGCTCTGTGCACCCCCACCCCCACATCACTTCCAAATGCTTTCTTGAGAACCAGAAAGATTCATTCCCTAAACAGGCTTGGCTGAAATAATATGTCACCACTTTAGACTATACATTATAAAGTTCTAGAAAATGAATTAAACAAAGCTAGATTTCGTGCACCAACAGTGATGACAACAGCCAGCTAATCTCTGCCCAGAGTGAGGTCCTGTGTTCCTGGGAATCTGTGCTTCTCTTCCTCCTCCTCCTCAACCACCTTCCAATGGCTGCCATTGCCTCTGGGGGAAGATGCTACTCCTGGACATTTGTTATGTTGTGCGTACATTTTAAGAAGCAAATAGTGACTAGTTTCTAATAATAAAAATAAATGAGATGATGCTGCTATTTTAAGAAACTAGGTCAGGGGAAGATTAAACAAGAGCATGCCAGGTCACTTACAAGGATCTTTCCTCAAGTGAAAATGGGACAGGAAAATCCCTCTCAGCATTTGAATATGAAACATACAGAAATAGAAAATACATAATTCCATTTTCCAAAGTATTCTTTGCAAAAAGATTCAAGAGTTGAAAGCGTTCTTTGTCATTTGTTTGATGTTTAAATTAATGGTGCAAAACTAATTTTAATTGCTAAACAATGGGTCAATTCAGTTTAGTAAACAGTGTTTACAAATGTTGGCTTTTCAAGCTGAGGACAAAAATGAATGCTATCCTTTTCTTTCTTGCTCATAATCCAGTGAACCTAACTAATTAATTAGCCCATCAGATAAACTGATTGCAAAAGAAGACAGTCCACAGGGCTGTTTATGCACCAAAGCAGCATTTTTGTTTGTTTGTTTTTTTCTTTTTATTTATTCATTTTAGGGGGGGGAGAGAGAAAGAGAGAGAGAGAGAGAGAGGGAGGGAGAGAGAGAAAGAGAGAGAAAGGGGGGAGGAGCAGGAAGCATCAACTCCCATATGTGCCTTGACCAGGGAAGTGCAGGGTTTCGAACCGGCGACTTCAGCATTTCAGGTCGATGCTTTATCCACTGTGCCACTGCAGGTCAGGCCCAAAGCAGCATTTTGTTACAATAGATTTCTGTCTATAACAGCCTGACATGAAGTATGTAATTCATAAATGATTATCTTGATCATTAAGC